>NC_069504.1:502746954-503464454 GCF_027579735.1 Bombina bombina
CCGTTTCCTGCATGGGTAAATGCCTCATGGAGTCTGTTGCACTACTGGCTTTAAACTAAATATACCTTTTATATGAATTGTGTGCATTCTCTTGCTCTGCCGCACGTAACCAGAGCATCTGTTGCTCATGTTAGTTGGGCTCAGGATCTATGATGAAGCCCTGTGTCTCTCTGCTTAGCTTTATGTATACAGCAGACCCTACAGACAAACTGAGGATTCAGTATTTAGTGTTGCTGCTTCTGTGGGAGGGGTTAAGGAGTAGAAAATCAAAGAGGACTAAATACTACCGGAATTCCTTTTATGCTTGAATTTCTACTGTAGAATTTCTCACACTGTTACCCTTTTAATAGGATGCAGAAAAAAATATTGTATTGTAGAAAATTTATTTCTTACACAAAATAAGTGTTTTGTTTTTCAGTTACTGTGGAGGGTAACATTCTATATTTTATAAGATACACTGAACTTCACTGCATACAACTGTGAATTTATTTCCCTTGTTTTTATGTATTTTTGTTTTTATTTTTTTTAATATCATCAGTAATAGGGCTGGCTTAAGGCTATTTTGTGCATTTTCAAACATGACTCAAATGTTTTTGTATTCATGTTTAGTTACGTATACAATTATATAAATGCAACAAGAGAGTACATGTTTTCAAAGACATTGAATGAATGTCAGCCAATCAGACCACAGAATTCTTCCTCATAGTGCGATAAGTCAAATCTCACACTTTATGTACTTTTTACCCCATTGGTGCACAAGTTTGTCTATTTAACCAAAGCCAGCCTTTTCCTCTAACTTATTAAACTCTTTAGAGGAAATACAAATATAAAATTGCATTAAATACACTGTACTGGTGTCCAATTCCCTTCACAGAACATTTTAGCTATTGGAATAGGTAAATTCTGATGCACTTATGTGGAAAGGGTAGCAGCTTTAATATTATCCCTACCACTACAGTGCTCTGTATTTTCTTTTTGTGCATATGTCTTTTGTTATACACTTCCAACGCTGGGAAAAAAATGTTTGCAACAAGGATATGCCTCATGAAGATGCCTATCTCTGGATTTCCTGATGAACCCAGGACTTATAAATCCTCCTTGTATTTCCTTCACTCATCCATTCCACGTGGATGGATCACCCCTCAGGAATCTTCCAACTTATCTGCAATGTACAGAGACCACTCTTTTTTTTGTAATTTTTATTTTTAAAGTATATTTAATTTAGAGTATTGCATTGCACTGTAGCTATAAGGGGATTTTTTAAGCTAATGAACAGTTTTCCTTTAAAAAGATTTTAATAAATGTTTGGCTGTTTAATGTTGATGGTGGAGGTGTATAAGACTGCTATACTTGAAGGGAGGGAATTGGGAATGCTTGTTTATATCCGTAGCCACTACGAGAGGACATGGACACTTTATCTTGAAATTTGCTTGTGTCTCTTCATAAATTTGTGCTAGGTGTGTGTCAGGATATTTCCAAAACTGATTCTTTCACACACCATTTCCATCTTAATATGAGGAGAGGCCACGGCTTCATTCCTTACTTGTGGGAATACAAAACCTGGCCACCAGGAGGAGCAAAGACACCCCAGCCAAAGTCTTAAATACCTCCCCCACTCCCCTCATCCCCCAGTCATTCTTTGCCTTTCGTCACTGGAGGATAGCAGAGAAGTGTTGGAAGATTCGGAGTAGTCTCTTATGGAGGGTAGTACTCTTCGCTATGGGATTGGAGTTTTAAGTAGTCTTGTCAGCCTCTCAGTGAGAGCATTGACGAATGTTGGGGTCTGGAGATGAGTCTTTCTGCGAAACCAGCCAGACTCGTATTAACTCCTAAGCAATCCGTATTGACGAGTTTCACTGCCTGATTCTTTCACTCAAGTCCATGTCAGGTGCGATGTTACAAGACTATCAAACTTGAGAGGCTGTGTGTCTGTTCCACAGCGATGATTCCGGTAAGATCGTTTCATTTTTATCTTATATGATAACGTAAGAAGACAGGGTCACAGTGTGACTCCTTTATATGTTTGGAATCAAGGGTTTATATCTCCGGAACAGGATTATTGAACAGGGGGGATTTATACATGATTTATTTTATCTTGTTTTATGCTGCGACATGTGTGAGATGTGGCTCTGGCAGATGTGAGAACATTCAGGTTTTTACTTTCTTTTTGGATAACTGCGCAGCCTGTCAGTTTGGCGCGCTTTTCTCCCTGCAGCTGGTGCGGTACTGCATGGCACTCCATGTGACCGGGTGTGGCCTTGTTTACTTCCTCTTTCCTGTCGTGCGGTTTGCAGGAGACGAAATGGTTTCCCTGAGGGGCCTGGGTCATAGGAGGTGGCGAGTGCCCCGGCCATTGGGGGTATAAAGGTGCCATTTAATTTTCTGTAGTCCATCATAAAAGTGCAAGCTATGGAGGACTCTGATTCGTTAGATGGTAATCCCTCTTTAACCAAATCTAATACCTGTTTTTATTGTGAGGAGGCTACGGTATACCCACCTGCTCAATTATGTTCCACATGGCTTGATAAAGTAATTATATCTAAAAAGACCATGATGTTTAGTACCACTGAGTCGTCCACCTCTGAGGGGTCTCCGTCCCACGAGGTGTGTTCCCTGCAATCATCTATTACACATGCAGTTCCCCATTGCACTACTAATCCTCCTTCAGTAGGGGCCCTGTTACCGCCAGACTTTACTGAACAGTTGCAAACGGCAGTGTCTGCGGCCTTTAGTGCTTTACCTCTCCCTGCTAAGTGCAAGCGAAAGGTTAAATACTGCTATCCTTCCCAGGGGGTTATCTACTAACTTGTTGGATTTATCTGATACAAGATTATCCGCTGATGAAGACGCCTCTGTTACTTCAGAGGAGGCTCTTTCTGGGTCGGAATCGGCTGCCTCTAGGCCTCCGGCTGCGGAGCAACCAAACTTTAGATTTAGGATAGAGCATTTACGCTTTCTGTTAAAGGAAGTGTTGGGTATGTTAGAGGTTCCGGAACCTAAGTTACCCGAGAAACCTTATATTCCTAAGATTGATAAGGTTTATGAGGACAGGGTGGTGCCACAAACTTTCCTGGTTCCTGTAAAGATGGCAAATATCATTAAGAATGAACGGGAAAGACTGGGATCTTCTTTTTCACCTTCTTCCTTTAAGAAATTGTTCCCGGTTCCCGACTCCCAATTAGAGTTATGGGGATCTGTCCCTAAGGTGGATGGAGCTATCTCCACGCTTGCTAAGCGCACCACTTAGGATAGTTTGTCATTTAAGGAGCCCATGGATAAGAAGCTAAAAACTCTGTTAAGAAAGATGTTTCAGCACACAGGATTTTTATTTCAGCCTGCAGCAGCGGTTGCTGCGGTGGCTGGAGCCGCTACCTATTGGTGTGTTTCTCTGTCAGAGATGATTGAGGTGGAAACTCCCTCAATGAAATCCAGGAAAGAATTAAGCCTTTGAGAGTAGCTAATTTGTTTATTTGTGATGCAAATATGCAGATTATCCGCTTGAATGCCAAGACATCTAGCTTTTCTGTTCTAGCCCGTAGGACTATATGGTCGAAGTCTTGGTCTGCTGACATGACTTCGAAATCTAGATTACTTTCCCTTCCTTTTAAGGGAAAGGTTCTTTTCTCCAACATAGGTGTGTCCGGTCCACGGCGTCATCCTTACTTGTGGGATATTCTCTTCCCCAACAGGAAATGGCAAAGAGCCCAGCAAAGCTGGTCACATGATCCCTCCTAGGCTCCGCCTTCCCCAGTCATTCTCTTTGCCGTTGTACAGGCAACATCTCCACGGAGATGGCTTAGAGTTTTTTAGTGTTTAACTGTAGTTTTTATTATTCAATCAAGAGTTTGTTATTTTAAAATAGTGCTGGTATGTACTATTTACTCTGAAACAGAAAAGAGATGAAGATTTCTGTTTGTAAGAGGAAAATGATTTTAGCAACCGTTACTAAAATCGATGGCTGTTTCCACACAGGACTGTTGAGAGGAATTAACTTCAGTTGGGGGAACAGTGAGCAGACTTTTGCTGCTTGAGGTATGACACATTCTAACAAGACGATGTAATGCTGGAAGCTGTCATTTTCCCTATGGGATCCGGTAAGCCATTTTTATTACAGAAAGAAAAAAAAGGGCTTCACAAGGGCTTTTTAAGACTGTAGACATTTTCTGGGCTAAATCGATTTATATATAAACATATTTTATACTCCATAGCCTTGAGGAATTATTTTAATCTTGGGAATTATGTAAAATAACCGGCAGGCACTGTATTGGACACCTTATTCTCTAGGGGCTTTCCCTAATCATAGGCAGAGTCTCATTTTCGCGCCTCTATTGCGCACTTGTTTTTGAGAAGCATGACATGCAGATGCATGTGTGAGGAGCTCTGATACATAGAAAAGACTTTCTGAAGGCGTCATTTGGTATCGTATTCCCCTTTGGGCTTGGTTGGGTCTCAGCAAAGCAGATACCAGGGACTGTAAAGGGGTTAAATATAAAAACGGCTCCGGTTCCGTTATTTTAAGGGTTAAAGCTTCCAAATTTGGTGTGCAATACTTTTAAGGCTTTAAGACACTGTGGTGAAATTTTGGTGAATTTTGAACAATTCCTTCATACTTTTTCGCAATTGCAGTAATAAAGTGTGTTCAGTTTAAAATTTAAAGTGACAGTAACGGTTTATTTTAAAACGTTTTTTGTACTTTGTTATCAAGTTTTTACCTGTTTAACATGTCTGAACTACCAGATAGACTGTGTTCTGAATGTGGGGAAGCCAAGGTTCCTTCTCATTTAAATAGATGTGATTTATGTGACACAAAATTTAGAGAAAATGATGCCCAAGATGATTCCTCAAGTGAGGGGAGTAAGCATGGTACTGCATCATCCCCTCCTTCGTCTACACCAGTCTTGCCCACACAGGAGGCCCCTAGTACATCTAGAGCGCCAATACTCCTTACTATGCAACAATTAACGGCTGTAATGGATAATTCTATCAAAAACATTTTAGCCAAAATGCCCACTTATCAGCGAAAGCGCGACTGCTCTGTTTTAGAAAATACTGAAGAGCATGAGGACGCTGATGATATTGGTTCTGAAGGGCCCCTACACCAGTCTGAGGGGGCCAGGGAGGTTTTGTCTGAGGGAGAAATTTCAGATTCAGGGAAAATTTCTCAACAAGCTGAACCTGATGTGATTACATTTAAATTTAAATTGGAACATCTCCGCGCTCTGCTTAAGGAGGTGTTATCCACTCTGGATGATTGTGAGAATTTGGTCATTCCAGAGAAACTATGTAAAATGGACAAGTTCCTAGAGGTCCCGGGGCCCCCCGAAGCTTTTCCTATACTCAAGCGGGTGGCGGACATTGTAAATAAAGAATGGGAAAGGCCCGGTATACCTTTCGTCCCTCCCCCCATATTTAAAAAATTGTTTCCTATGGTCGACCCCAGAAAGGACTTATGGCAGACAGTCCCCAAGGTCGAGGGGGCGGTTTCTACTCTAAACAAATGCACCACTATACCCATAGAAGATAGTTGTGCTTTCAAAGATCCTATGGATAAAAAATTAGAAGGTTTGCTTAAAAAGATGTTTGTTCAGCAAGGTTACCTTCTACAACCAATTTCATGCATTGTTCCTGTCACTACAGCAGCGTGTTTCTGGTTCGATGAGCTAGAAAAGGCGCGCAATAATAATTCTTCTTCTTATGAGGAGATTATGGACAGAATTCATGCTCTCAAATTGGCTAATTCTTTCACCCTAGACGCCACTTTGCAATTGGCTAGGTTAGCGGCGAAAAATTCTGGTTTTGCTATTGTGGCGCGCAGAGCGCTTTGGTTAAAATCTTGGTCAGCGGATGCGTCTTCCAAGAACAAATTGCTTAACATTCCTTTCAAGGGGAAAACGCTGTTTGGCCCTGACTTGAAAGAGATTATCTCTGATATCACTGGGGGCAAGGGCCACGCCCTTCCTCAGGATAGGTCTTTCAAGGCCAAAAATAAACCTAATTTTCGTCCCTTTCGCAGAAACGGACCAGCCCCAAGTGCTACGTCCTCTAAGCAAGAGGGTAATACTTCTCAAGCCAAGCCAGCCTGGAGACCAATGCAAGGCTGGAACAAAGGAAAGCAGGCCAAGAAACCTGCCACTGCTACCAAGACAGCATGAGATGTTGGCCCCCGATCCGGGACCGGATCTGGTGGGGGGCAGACTCTCTCTCTTCGCTCAGGCTTGGGCAAGAGATGTTCTGGATCCTTGGGCACTAGAAATAGTCTCCCAAGGTTATCTTCTGGAATTCAAGGGGCTTCCCCCAAGGGGGAGGTTCCACAGGTCTCAATTGTCTTCAGACCACATAAAAAAACAGGCATTCTTACATTGTGTAGAAGACCTGTTAAAAATGGGAGTGATTCATCCTGTTCCATTAGGAGAACAAGGGATGGGGTTCTACTCCAATCTGTTCGTAGTTCCCAAAAAAGAGGGAACATTCAGACCAATCTTAGATCTCAAGATCCTAAACAAGTTTCTCAAGGTTCCATCGTTCAAAATGGAAACCATTCGAACAATTCTTCCTTCCATCCAGGAAGGTCAATTCATGAACACGGTGGATTTAAAGGATGCGTATCTACATATTCCTATCCACAAGGAACATCATCGGTTCCTAAGGTTCGCATTCCTGGACAAGCATTACCAGTTTGTGGCACTTCCGTTCGGATTAGCCACTGCTCCAAGGATTTTCACAAAGGTACTAGGGTCCCTTCTAGCGGTGCTAAGACCAAGGGGCATTGCAGTAGTACCTTACTTGGACGACATTCTGATTCAAGCGTCGTCCCTTCCTCAAGCAAAGGCTCACACGGACATTGTCCTGGCCTTTCTCAGATCTCACGGGTGGAAAGTGAATGTAGAAAAAAGTTCTCTATCTCCGTCAACAAGGGTTCCCTTCTTGGGAACAATAATAGACTCCTTAGAAATGAGGATTTTTCTGACAGAGGCCAGAAAATCAAAACTTCTAAACTCTTGTCAAATACTTCATTCTGTTCCTCTTCCTTCCATAGCGCAGTGCATGGAAGTAATAGGTTTGATGGTAGCGGCAATGGACATAGTTCCTTTTGCGCGAATTCATCTAAGACCATTACAACTGTGCATGCTCAGTCAGTGGAATGGGGACTATACAGACTTGTCTCCGACGATACAAGTAGATCAGAGGACCAGAGATTCACTCCGTTGGTGGCTGTCCCTGGACAACCTGTCACAGGGGATGAGCTTCCGCAGACCAGAGTGGGTCATTGTCACGACCGACGCCAGTCTGGTGGGCTGGGGCGCGGTCTGGGGACCCCTGAAAGCTCAGGGTCTTTGGTCTCGGGAAGAATCTCTTCTACCGATAAATATTCTGGAACTGAGAGCGATATTCAATGCTCTCAAGGCTTGGCCTCAGCTAGCAAAGGCCAAGTTCATACGGTTTCAATCAGACAACATGACGACTGTTGCGTACATCAACCATCAGGGGGGAACAAGGAGTTCCCTGGCGATGGAAGAAGTGACCAAAATCATTCAATGGGCGGAGACTCACTCCTGCCACTTGTCTGCAATCCACATCCCAGGAGTGGAAAATTGGGAAGCGGATTTTCTGAGTCGTCAGACATTTCATCCGGGGGAGTGGGAACTCCATCCGGAAATCTTTGCCCAAATTACTCAATTGTGGGGCATTCCAGACATGGATCTGATGGCCTCTCGTCAGAGCTTCAAGGTTCCTTGCTACGGGTCCAGATCCAGGGATCCCAAGGCGACTCTAGTAGATGCACTAGTAGCACCTTGGACCTTCAAACTAGCTTATGTATTCCCGCCGTTTCCTCTCATCCCCAGGCTGGTAGCCAGGATCAATCAGGAGAGGGCATCGGTGATCTTGATAGCTCCTGCGTGGCCACGCAGGACTTGGTATGCAGACCTGGTGAATATGTCATCGGCTCCACCATGGAAGCTACCTTTGAGACGAGACCTTCTTGTTCAAGGTCCGTTCGAACATCCGAATCTGGTCTCACTCCAACTGACTGCTTGGAGATTGAACGCTTGATCTTATCAAAGCGAGGGTTCTCAGATTCTGTCATTGATACTCTTGTTCAGGCCAGAAAGCCTGTAACTAGAAAAATTTACCACAAAATATGGAAAAAATATATCTGTTGGTGTGAATCTAAAGGGTTCCCTTGGGACAAGGTAAAAATTCCTAAGATTCTATCCTTTCTTCAAGAAGGTTTGGAGAAAGGATTATCTGCTAGTTCCTTGAAGGGACAGATTTCTGCCTTGTCTGTGTTACTTCACAAAAAGCTGGCAGCTGTGCCAGATGTTCAAGCCTTTGTTCAGGCTCTGGTTAGAATCAAGCCTGTTTACAAACCTTTGACTCCTCCTTGGAGTCTCAATTTAGTTCTTTCAGTTCTTCAGGGGGTTCCGTTTGAACCCTTACATTCCGTTGATATTAAGTTATTATCTTGGAAAGTTTTGTTTTTGGTTGCAATTTCTTCTGCTAGAAGAGTTTCAGAATTATCTGCTCTGCAGTGTTCTCCTCCTTATCTGGTGTTCCATGCAGATAAGGTGGTTTTACGTACTAAACCTGGTTTTCTTCCGAAAGTTGTTTCTAACAAAAACATTAACCAGGAGATAGTCGTGCCTTCTTTGTGTCCGAATCCAGTTTCAAAGAAGGAACGTTTGTTGCACAATTTGGATGTTGTTCGTGCTCTAAAATTCTATTTAGATGCTACAAAGGATTTTAGACAAACATCTTCCTTGTTTGTTGTTTATTCTGGTAAAAGGAGAGGTCAAAAAGCAACTTCTACCTCTCTCTCTTTTTGGCTTAAAAGCATCATCAGATTGGCTTATGAGACTGCCGGACGGCAGCCTCCTGAAAGAATCACAGCTCATTCCACTAGGGCTGTGGCTTCCACATGGGCCTTCAAGAACGAGGCTTCTGTTGATCAGATATGTAAGGCAGCGACTTGGTCTTCACTGCACACTTTTACCAAATTTTACAAATTTGATACTTTTGCTTCTTCTGAGGCTATTTTTGGGAGAAAGGTTTTGCAAACCGTGGTGCCTTCCATCTAGGTGACCTGATTTGCTCCCTCCCATCATCCGTGTCCTAAAGCTTTGGTATTGGTTCCCACAAGTAAGGATGACGCTGTGGACCGGACACACCTATGTTGGAGAAAACAGAATTTATGTTTACCTGATAAATTACTTTCTCCAACGGTGTGTCCGGTCCACGGCCCGCCCTGGTTTTTTAATCAGGTCTGATGATTTATTTTCTCTAACTACAGTCACCACGGTATCATATGATTTCTCCTATGCAAATATTCCTCCTTTACGTCGGTCGAATGACTGGGGAAGGCGGAGCCTAGGAGGGATCATGTGACCAGCTTTGCTGGGCTCTTTGCCATTTCCTGTTGGGGAAGAGAATATCCCACAAGTAAGGATGACGCCGTGGACCGGACACACCGTTGGAGAAAGTAATTTATCAGGTAAACATAAATTCTGTTTTCCTTAAAAGGACAGATTTCGGCTCTATCAGTGTTATTACACAAGAGGCTTGCTGAGCTTCCTGATATCCAGTCTTTTGTTCAGGCTCTGGCTAGAATCAATCCTATGTTTAGACATTCCGCTCATCCTTGGAGTTTAAATTTGGTTCTTAATGTTTTTCAGAGGACTCCTTTTGAGCCCATCAGGCCCATTTATCAAAGGGCTTGCGGACCTGATCCGACACTGCGGATCAGGTCCGCAAGACCTCGCTAAATGCGGAGAGCAATACGCTCTCCGCATTTAACATTGCACCAGCAGCTCACAAGAGCGGCTGGTGCAACGCCGCCCCCTGCTGACTCGCGGCCAATCGGCCGCCAGCAGGGAGCTGTCAATCAACCCGATCGTATTCGATCGGGTTGATGTCCGGCGATTCCTGTCCGCCTGTTCAGAGCAGGCGGACAGGGTTATGGAGCAGCGGTCTTTAGACTCGCTAGAAACACGGCCCTTCAAGCTCCGTACGGAGCTTGATAAATGGGCCTGCATGCATTCGGTTGACATTAAGTTACGGTCTTGGAAGCTTCTTTTTCTATTGGCTATTGCTTCGGCACGCAGAGTCTCTGAGATGGCGGCCTTGCAATGTGAGCCTCCTTACCTAGTTTTTCATGCTGATAAGGCTGTTATTCGCACTGGGTTGGTTTTTCTCCCTAAGGTTGTGTCTGATCGCAACATCAATCAGGAGATCGTGGTTCCTTCTTTGTGTCGTAATCCTCCTCCTTTGAAGTAGCGATTACTTCATAATTTCAATGTGGTTCGGGCTTTGAAATTCTTTCTTCAGGCTACGAAAGATTTTAGACAGACTTCGCCATGTTTTGTTGTTTATTCTGGGAAGCGCAGAAGGCTTCTTCCACTTCCCTCTCTTTTTGGTTGAGGAGCATCATCCGCTTAGCATATAAAACAGCAGGACACAAGCTTCCTCAGAGGATTACGGCTCATTCAACTAGAGCTGTGGCTTCTTCTTGGGCCTTCAAAAATGTGTCCTCTATGGAGCAGATTTGTAGGGCAGCTACCTGGCCCCCCTTACATACTTTTTCAAAGTTTTACAATTTTGACTTTTTTGCTTCGGCTGAAGCAGCTTTTGGGAGAAAGGTTTTACAGGCTGTAGTGCCCTCAGAATAGGGTCCATCTCTCTTATCCTCCCATTTTCATTCAGTTTCCACTAGAGCTTGGGTATATGTTTCCCACAAGTAAGGAATGAAGCCGTGGACTCTCCTCATATTAAGATGGAAAACATAAATTCTGCTTACCAGATAATTTTCTTTCCATTTGTATGAGGGGAGTCCAAGGCCCCCAACCGTTTTCTCCATTGGGCGTACCTAAATTTTTGTTCTTCTGGCACCTTTTATACCCTAATATTTGTCCTACTGTTCCTTGATCCCTTGGCAGAATGACTGGGGTATGAGGGGCGTGGGGAAGGTATTTAAGCCTTTGGCTGGGGTGTCTTTGCCTCTTCCTGGTGGCCAGGTTCTGTATTGCCACAAGTAAGGAATTAAGCCGTTGACTCTCCTCATACAGATTGAAAGGAAATTATCTGGTAAGCATAATTTATTTTCATACAGCCTAGTTTCAGTAACAGTTATGAGAAAAAGAGGTCCACAGCCACTGAGCCAAGGTGTTTTATGGATGAAACCACCACTGATGTGACTGTTATCTAAACAGTTCATAGTATATGGTGTTATGAGGCATGACATTTTTGTTTTGCTGTTTAAGATATAGCAGAGAATGTAATGGTGGTTACAAATTATATCAAGAACAACCTGAAAATATTCGCTACATAATCCGTGCACATTTTATGACTATAGAAACATTTGATTAAAGAAAACAAAAACTCACACCATGTGATTGACACCAGAGAAAGAAGAGACCCACTGAGAACTATGCTTTGTTTTTATAGTTGTTATCCTTAGAACACTGGTTTTCAAACCTGTCCTCAGGCCTCCCTACCTGGACACATTTTGAGGATATCTGAACCAGAGTACAGGTAAAACAATCAGCTGCAATTATTTTAACTACTCTCATCTAAGGTAATCCTGAAAACCTGGCCTGTTGGGGAGGCCTGAGGACAGGTTTAAACAGCAATGTCCTAAGGTATAATAGTTTAAAGAGACACAGGAATACAGAAGGAAATATAAGTGGTATGAAATATTCTACCTCCTTTTGTACTTTAAGCTGGAGTGTTTATAGCTCCATGCCACTTGAAATAGAGACTTAAATTATCCTCTAATTGGAGTAAATGTGGGCTGTAGTTTTATTCTGTTTCTCTCCTATGATCAAATATTATCCTCCTTTTAGAGAAATTGTAGTGCAGAATTAACAGTGTCTGAACTCACTGAATGCTAAAAGAAAAAGGGTGAAATCCTCCAGCCCTGCAAGATTATAGACGGGAAAATGTTGCTATACTTGTCTAATGGATGTTCTTTGCATTTCTGTATGTGAAGGGGAGACAAGCCCACTGCAATATAGCACTGCATGATATGGGTGTTTTGTTTCACTTACACTTTGCTTTGTGTTTTATATTACTCTATACTGCAGATTGGGTCATTTTCAGTATTATAACATTTACGCTTAACTGATTTAAAGTCTCAGTTTGCAGCAAATACAAATTAAACTGAAATATTTTCACTACAATTTAATCACAATTTAACCACGAGATTAGTATATATTACTTTTCTGTCAAATAATTGTATAGAAAATAAAAGTGCAAAGTTTAGATATAATAAAACTTAACCTAAAGTCTAAAGTAATATAAAATACAAAGCACAAAGTGTAAATTCAGCAGAACTCTCAAGTCATGCATGCTCTGTTGCACTGGGCTTATCCCTTCTTCATATACCATGCAGGCAATGCCCTTTTGCAGAACTATAGCAAAATCTGTGTCTTTAGAGTCTCACAAGGGATCTCGCAGTGCTGGAGGATCTTTCTTTCCTAAGATATGGAGAGTCCACAACGTCATCAATTACTAGTGGGAATATCACTCCTGGCCAGCAGGAGGAGGCAAAGAGCACCACACAAAGCTGTTAAGTGTCACTCCCCTACGCATAATCCCCAGTCATTCTCTTTGCCTCTGTCAATGGAGGGATGAAGTTTTGGTGTCTGAAGAAAATTGGATTTCTTTCACTGCAAGCAAGATTTTTGGGTCTAGCCGTAGTTCATGTTAAAGGGACAGTATACTATAAAATTGTTTTACCCTTTAATGTGTTTCCAATTACTTTTTTTTTACCTGCTGCAGAGTATAAAATGTATGAGATTTACTTTTTTAAGACTTATTTGTGTATATGAAGTAGCTGATTTTGTGATTTGAAGCCACAACCTAATAAAATGGGTTGAGCTTGTAGGTATAATCAGATCTCATTACTTTATCACATTGTGTACATATAAATGCTTCTTTATCTTACTTGGAGAGAACAATGGAAAATTATAATTGTATTACCTTCTCTCTTGTATAACCCACTGGGAGTGTAATTTATTCTGCTGGCTGTGTTAAAACAGCTTGGCCTTGAGGCCAAAAACTTTCAGGGTGGGTGGGGATACCACATGTTAAATAAACTATTTTGAATGCAAATATAAGGTTAATGGAAATACTTGTAAACAATTTAATACACTCCAGTAGGTAAAGTGGATCATTGGGAACAAATTAAAAGGGAGAGCATTTTTGAGTAAACTGTCCCTTTAATCTCTTCAGTAGAGTAGTGGTGGCTTTAAAGCAGTTAGAAAAGCAAGCAAGGCCCACCTCACAATTTTCTAACATGTTTGCTGCCCATGGTATAAAAAGCCAGAGTAGGTTTACTCTGTTCTTTTTTTCTTTTTCTTTCTACAGGTCGCTATAAGGAGTATGTGTCCTTTCACGCCTTGTAAGCTGTCGAACTGCCCAGACAGCTAGATTTGCAGGTAAGTGCCTTTGTCTTATAGGTTATGGAGACTTGCACTATGAAGAGTTTTTCTGTAGTTATTTTGGGACATATTAATCCTTTGTAAAGGGTTTTATTTGGCAGTGGCAGGCACTTATACATGTGTGAGACTTAAGGGGTTATTTTACTTATCTTGTGGGAATCATCCCCAGAGGCTGTCTTTAAAGTTTTGTTTATTGCAGAACTTTCTGTTTATACGTAGTCTCTGAAGGAGTTTTTTTTTACATGTATGGAGTTTACTGGGTCAGTCTTGGAACAGGGCAAGCGTTATTTAGCAGGTACTTAGAACTAGGCCAGCGTTACTTAGTAGGTGTTTAGATTTTGCTTAGTGGTAAAGTGCCTACCTCAGTCTTATCTAGCTGTCTTTTTTTCCTAATGTTTTCGGCTGTTGTGGAAATGAAGCGTGCTGTTAGTTTCTATCTGCGCACTTCATTTCTTTGTTGATCACGTGACCCTGCCCCCTTCTGTGGCTGAGAACGGAGCAGTGTCATTTCTCCAACATAGGTGTGTCCGGTCCACGGCGTCATCCTTACTTGTGGGATATTCTCTTCCCCAACAGGAAATGGCAAAGAGCCCAGCAAAGCTGGTCACATGATCCCTCCTAGGCTCCGCCTACCCCAGTCATTCTCTTTGCCGTTGTACAGGCAACATCTCCACGGAGATGGCTTAGAGTTTTTTAGTGTTTAACTGTAGTTTTTCATTATTCAATCAAGAGTTTGTTATTTTCAAATAGTGCTGGTACGTACTATTTACTCAGAAACAGAAAAGAGATGAAGAATTCTGTTTGTATGAGGAAAATGATTTTAGCAACCGTAACTAAAATCCATGGCTGTTCCACACAGGACTGTTGAGAGCAATTAACTTCAGTTGGGGGAACAGTTTGCAGTCTCTTGCTGCTTGAGGTATGACACATTCTAACAAGACGATGTAATGCTGGAAGCTGTCATTTTCCCTATGGGATCCGGTAAGCCATGTTTATTACGATTGTAAATAAGGGCTTCACAAGGGCTTATTTAAACTGTAGACTTTTTTTGGGCTAAATCGATTGATATTAACACTTATTTAGCCTTGAGGAATCATTTATTCTGGGTATTTTGATTTAATAATATCGGCAGGCACTGTTTTAGACACCTTATTCTTTAGGGGCTTTCCCAAAGCATAGGCAGAGTCTTATTTTCGCGCCGGTGTTGCGCACTTGTTTTTGAGAGGCATGGCATGCAGTCGCATGTGAGAGGAGCTCTGATACTCATAAAAGACTTCTGAAGGCGTCATTTGGTATCGTATTCCCCTTTGGGTTTGGTTGGGTCTCAGCAAAGCAGATACCAGGGACTGTAAAGGGGTTTAAAGCTTAAAACGGCTCCGGTTCCGTTATTTTAAGGGTTAAAGCTTCCAAAATTGGTGTGCAATATTTTCAAGGCTTTAAGACGCTGTGGTGAAAATTTGGTGAATTTTGAACAATTCCTTCATGTTTTTTCGCAATTGCAGTAATAAAGTGTGTTCAGTTTAAAATTTAAAGTGACAGTAACGGTTTTATTTTAAAACGTTTTTTGTACTTTCTGATCAAGTTTATGCCTGTTTAACATGTCTGAACTACCAGATAGACTGTGTTCTGAATGTGGGGAAGCCAGAATTCCTATTCATTTAAATAAATGTGATTTATGTGATAATGACAATGATGCCCAAGATGATTCCTCAAGTGAGGGGAGTAAGCATGGTACTGCATCATTCCCTCCTTCGTCTACACGAGTCTTGCCCACTCAGGAGGCCCCTAGTACATCTAGCGCGCCAATACTCCTTACTATGCAACAATTAACGGCTGTAATGGATAATTCTGTCAAAAACATTTTAGCCAAAATGAACCCTTGTCAGCGTAAGCGTGGATGCTCTGTTTTAGTTACTGAAGAGCATGACGACGCTGATATTAATATCTCTGAAGGGCCCCTAACCCAATTTGAGGGGGCCAGGGAGGTTTTGTCTGAGGGAGAAATTACTGATTTAGGGAACATTTCTCAGCAGGCTGAATCTGATGTGATTACATTTAAATTTAAATTGGAACATCTCCGCATTTTGCTTAAGGAGGTATTATCCACTCTGGATGATTGTGAAAATTTAGTCATCCCAGAGAAACTATGTAAAATGGACAAGTTCCTAGAGGTGCCGGGGCTCCCAGAAGCTTTTCCTATACCCAAGCGGGTGGCGGACATTGTTAATAAAGAATGGGAAAGGCCCGGTATTCCTTTCGTCCCTCCCCCCATATTTAAAAAATTGTTTCCTATGGTCGACCCCAGAAAGGACTTATGGCAGTCAGTCCCCAAGGTCGAGGGAGCGGTTTCTACTTTAAACAAACGCACCACTATTCCCATAGAGGATAGTTGTGCTTTCAAAGATCCTATGGATAAAAAATTAGAAGGTTTGCTTAAAAAGATGTTTGTTCAGCAGGGTTACCTTCTACAACCCATTTCATGCATTGTCCCTGTCACTACAGCCGCATATTTCTGGTTTGATGAACTGCTTAAGGTGCTCGATAGTGACTCTCCTCCTTATGAGGAGATTATGGACAGAATCAATGCTCTCAAATTGGCTAATTCTTTCACTCTAGACGCCTCTTTGCAATTGGCTAAGTTAGCGGCTAAGAACTCTGGGTTTGCTATTGTGGCGCGCAGAGCGCTTTGGTTGAAATCTTGGTCGGCTGATGCGTCTTCCAAGAACAAGCTACTAAACATTCCTTTCAAGGGGAAAACGCTGTTTGGTCCTGACTTGAAAGAGATTATATCTGATATCACTGGGGGTAAGGGCCACGCCCTTCCTCAGGATCGGCCCTTCAAGGCAAAAAATAGACCTAATTTTCGTCCCTTTCGTAAAAACGGACCAGCCCAAGGTGCTACGTCCTCTAAGCAAGAGGGTAATACTTCTCAGGCCAAGCCAGCTTGGAGACCAATGCAAGGCTGGAACAAGGGAAAGCAGGCCAAGAAACCTGCCACTGCTACCAAGACAGCATGAAATATTGGCCCCCGATCCGGGACCGGATCTGGTGGGGGGCAGACTCTCTCTCTTCGCTCAGGCTTGGGCAAGAGATGTTCTGGATCCTTGGGCGCTAGAAATAGTCTCCCAGGGTTATCTTCTGGAATTCAAGGGACTTCCCCCAAGGGGGAGGTTCCACAAGTCGCAGTTGTCTTCAGACCACATAAAAAGACAGGCGTTCTTACATTGTGTAGAAGACCTGTTAAAAATGGGAGTGATTCATCCTGTTCCATTAAGAGAACAAGGGATGGGGTTCTACTCCAATCTGTTCATAGTTCCCAAAAAAGAGGGAACGTTCAGACCAATCCTAGATCTCAAGATCTTAAACAAATTTCTCAAGGTCCCATCGTTCAAGATGGAAACCATTCGAACTATCCTTCCTTCCATCCAGGAAGGTCAATTTATGACCACGGTGGATTTAAAGGATGCGTATCTACATATTCCTATCCACAAGGAACATCATCGGTTCCTAAGGTTTGCATTCCTGGACAAACATTACCAGTTCGTGGCGCTTCCTTTCGGATTAGCCACTGCTCCAAGGATTTTCACAAAGGTACTAGGGTCCCTTCTAGCGGTGCTAAGACCAAGGGGCATTGCAGTAGTACCTTACCTGGACGACATTCTGATTCAAGCGTCGTCCCTTCCTCAAGCAAAGGCTCACACGGACATTGTCCTGGCCTTTCTCAGATCTCACGGCTGGAAAGTGAACGTGGAAAAGAGTTCTCTATCCCCGTCAACAAGGGTTCCCTTCTTGGGAACAATTATAGACTCCTTAGAAATGAGGATCTTTCTAACAGAGGCCAGAAAAACAAAGCTTCTGGACTCTTGTCGGATACTTCATTCCGTTCCTCTTCCTTCCATAGCTCAGTGCATGGAAGTGATCGGGTTGATGGTGGCGGCGATGGACATAGTTCCTTTCGCGCGCATTCATCTAAGACCATTACAACTGTGCATGCTCAGTCAGTGGAATGGGGACTATACAGACTTGTCTCCGAAGATACAAGTAAATCAGAGGACCAGAGACTCACTCCGTTGGTGGCTGTCCCTGGACAATCTGTCTCAAGGGATGATGTTCCACAGACCAGAGTGGGTCATTGTCACGACCGACGCCAGTCTGATAGGCTGGGGCGCGGTCTGGGGATCCCTGAAAGCTCAGGGTCTTTGGTCTCGGGAAGAATCTCTTCTACCGATAAATATTCTGGAACTGAGAGCGATATTCAATGCGCTCCAGGCCTGGCCCCAGCTTGCGAGGACCAGGTTCATACGGTTTCAATCAGACAACATGACGACTGTGGCGTACATCAACCATCAGGGGGGAACAAGGAGTTCCCTAGCGATGGAAGAAGTAACCAAAATTATTCTTTGGGCGGAGTCTCACTCCTGCCACCTGTCTGCTATCCACATCCCAGGAGTGGAAAATTGGGAAGCGGATTTTCTGAGTCGTCAGACATTGCATCCGGGGGAGTGGGAACTCCATCCGGAAATCTTTGCCCGAGTCACTCACCTGTGGGGCATTCCAGACATGGATCTGATGGCCTCTCGTCAGAACTTCAAAGTTCCTTGCTACGGGGCCAGATCCAGGGATCCCAAGGCGGCTCTAGTGGATGCACTAGTAGCACCTTGGACCTTCAAACTAGCTTATGTGTTCCCGCCATTTCCTCTCATCCCCAGGCTGATAGCCAGGATCAAGCAGGAGAGGGCGTCGGTGATCTTGATAGCTCCTGCGTGGCCACGCAGGACTTGGTATGCAGATCTGGTGAATATGTCATCGGCTCCACCTTGGAAGCTACCTTTGAGACGAGACCTTCTTGTTCAGGGTCCGTTCGAACATCCGAATCTGGTTTCACTCCAGCTGACTGCTTGGAGATTGAACGCTTGATTTTATCGAAGCGAGGATTCTCAGATTCTGTGATCGATACTCTTGTTCAGGCCAGAAAGCCTGTGACTAGAAAGATTTACCACAAAATTTGGAAAAAATATATCTGTTGGTGTGAATCTAAAGGATTCCCTTGGGACAAGGTTAAGATTCCTAGGATTCTATCCTTCCTTCAAGAAGGATTGGAGAAAGGATTATCTGCAAGTTCCCTGAAGGGACAGATTTCTGCCTTGTCGGTATTACTTCACAAAAAGCTGGCAGCTGTGCCAGATGTTCAAGCCTTTGTTCAGGCTCTGGTTAGAATCAAGCCTGTTTACAAACCTTTGACTCCTCCTTGGAGTCTCAATTTAGTTCTTTCAGTTCTTCAGGGGGTTCCGTTTGAACCCTTACATTCCGTTGATATTAAGTTATTATCTTGGAAAGTTTTGTTTTTAGTTGCGATTTCTTCTGCTAGAAGAGTCTCAGAATTATCTGCTCTGCAGTGTTCTCCTCCTTATCTGGTGTTCCATGCAGATAAGGTGGTTTTACGTACTAAACCTGGTTTTCTTCCAAAAGTTGTTTCTAACAAAAACATTAACCAGGAGATTATCGTACCTTCTCTGTGTCCAAAACCAGTTTCAAAGAAGGAACGTTTGTTGCACAATTTGGATGTTGTTCGCGCTCTAAAATTCTATTTAGATGCTACAAAGGATTTTAGACAAACATCTTCCTTGTTTGTTGTTTATTCAGGTAAAAGGAGAGGTCAAAAAGCAACTTCTACCTCTCTCTCTTTTTGGATTAAAAGCATCATCAGATTGGCTTACGAGACTGCCGGACGGCAGCCTCCCGAAAGAATCACAGCTCATTCCACTAGGGCTGTGGCTTCCACATGGGCCTTCAAGAACGAGGCTTCTGTTGATCAGATATGTAGGGCAGCGACTTGGTCTTCACTGCACACTTTTACCAAATTTTACAAGTTTGATACTTTTGCTTCTTCTGAGGCTATTTTTGGGAGAAAGGTTTTGCAAGCCGTGGTGCCTTCCATTTAGGTGACCTGATTTGCTCCCTCCCTTCATCCGTGTCCTAAAGCTTTGGTATTGGTTCCCACAAGTAAGGATGACGCCGTGGACCGGACACACCTATGTTGGAGAAAACAGAATTTATGTTTACCTGATAAATTTCTTTCTCCAACGGTGTGTCCGGTCCACGGCCCGCCCTGGTTTTTTTAATCAGGTCTGATATTTTATTTTCTTTAACTACAGTCACCACGGTACCATATGGTTTCTCCTATGCAAATATTCCTCCTTAACGTCGGTCGAATGACTGGGGTAGGCGGAGCCTAGGAGGGATCATGTGACCAGCTTTGCTGGGCTCTTTGCCATTTCCTGTTGGGGAAGAGAATATCCCACAAGTAAGGATGACGCCGTGGACCGGACACACCGTTGGAGAAAGAAATTTATCAGGTAAACATAAATTCTGTTTTTTAGCTGTATCTTAGCTACCGGATCAGTTTTTGTATTAAATGTGCAGATATGTTTCTTCTGAACTCGTTTAATCTCCTTAAACCGCATTGTTTGATACAGCGAGTATGGGGATGCGCGTTAATAAAGATGATCCTTTAAATTATCTTAAAGTGAAAGTGCTTATTTATTCTGGTTGAGACTTTAATAAATATAGACAAGTGCATTGAGCATGGATATGGAACAGGGGTCTGTTCCTATGTATAAATGCGTATCATGTCTTGGGGTCCCAATTTTTTAATATACAATTATGTCTCTTATGTTTAGGAAAGTCTATATAAAAATAAAGAAACACTTTCTTTTGAGCCTCATGTCTCAGAATGATGATGGCCAGGCATTGCCACAGCTTTCTTCTCTAAAGTCCCAAGCCTCAATGACTACACATATAGTGCCTTGCAATTCCTCTTAGCCTGGAGGCGATATCTGCAGCGTTATCTGTTTTTTCCCATGTTGGTGAAGCGCAAGAGGAAATCTAAAGATTGTTCAGAGTGTAAGGTGTCCTGTCTGCTGTTTCGCAGCTTGTCCTCCCTCATAAGTCTGATGAGGAGGATACCTTGGTAGCATCTGAGGGTAAAATCTCAGATTCGAACAGTATAATTCCTTCATCTGATACTGAGGAGGTAAACTTCAGATTTATGCCTGAACACCTTAGTGTATTGCTAAGGAAGGTATTGGCTACTTTGGACGACTCAATACTCCTATCGTTGTCAACCCTAAAGAATCTAGTAAACTCAATAAATTCTATGATGTTCCTTCCTCTGTGAAAGTGTTTTCTGTTCCAGACAGTGTATTAGAGATTATTCACAGGAATGGGAGAATCCAGGGATGCTGTTCTCCCTGTCTACTGTCTTAAAGATATTTCCTTTTGCTGACTCCATTAAAGATTCTTGGCGCAAGGTGCCTTAGTAGAAGGGGTTTTTTTTCTACTCTGGCTAAGAGAAATATGATCCCTATAGAGGATAGCTGTTCCTTTATGGATCCCTTAGATACTGGAGGATTATTCAAAGGAGATGTATGTTCTTCTAGGTCTTCAATTTCAACCTGCAGTTTGTATTGCCACAGTAGCAAGTGTGGCATCTTATTGGTGCGACGCATTGTTTGAATCATTTTTAGTATAAACTCCTTTTGGAGGAGATACAATAGAGGATTAAGTCTCTCAAACTAGCCAATTCCTTTATTTCTGATGCTAACATGCTCATTATTAGACTAGGAGCCAAGATGTCTGGCTTCACTGTCCTAGCCGCAGGACGATGTGGCTTAAATTCCTCTAAGTCCAAGCTTCTGGTGCTTTCTTACAAAGGTAAAACCTTTTTGGGTCCTGGTCTGGCAGAAATTTAATTTCTGATTATTTTTTTTTTTTTGGGTGGAAAGTGGTCTTTTCTACTACAAGACAAGAAGAGCAGACCTAAAGGACATTAAAGTCCTTCTCTCCCTTTTTCAAGCAGGAAAAGTCCAAGTCTTAATGGAAGCTCAATAAGTCTTGGAACAAGGGAAAGCAATTTATAGAATCCTGCAGCTGAGTCTAAGTCAGCATGAAGGGTCTGCCCCTGCTCTGGGATCGGATCAAGTGGGGGGACAGACTTCAGGTGGCTTTGTGCGTGGGACAATTATTAGAATGAAAAAACTCAATTTATGCTTACCTGATAAATTGATTTCTTCTATGGTAAGACGAGTCCACGGATTCATCCTTTACTTGTGGGATATTATCCTTCCCTACAGGAAGTGGCAAAGAGCACCACAGCAGAGCTGTCTATATAGCTCCTCCCTTAGCTCCACCCCCCAGTCATTCGACCGAAGGTACAGGAAGAAAAAGGAAAAACTACAAGGTGCAGAGGTGACTGAGTTTAAATCAAAAATACAATCTGTCTTAAAATGACAGGGCGGGTCGTGGACTCGTCTTACCATAGAAGAAATCAATTTATCAGGTAAGCATAAATTTAGTTTTCTTCTATAAAGAAGGCATCACTGCTTGAAGAACTTTTCTCCCAAAAATAGCCTCTGAAGAAGCAAAAGTATCAAATTTGGAAAAGGAATGAAGCGAAGACCAAGTCACAGCCTTACAAATCTGTTCAACAGAAGCATCATTTTTAAAAGCCCATGAGGAAGCCACCGCTCTAGTAGAGTGAGCTGTAATCCTTTCAGGAGGCTGCTGTCCAGCAGTCTCGTATGCCAAACGGATGATGCTTTTCAGCCAAAAAGAAAGAGAGGTAGCCGTAGCTTTTTGACCTCTACGTTTTCCAGAATAGACAACAAACAAAGAAGATGTTTGATGGAAATCTTTGGTTGCTTCCAAGTAAAACTTCAAAGCACGAACCACGTCCAAGTTGTGCAACAGACGCTCCTTCTTAGAGGAAGGATTAGGACACAGAGAAGGAACAATGATTTCCTGATTGATATTCCTATTAGTAACAACCTTCGGAAGAAATCCAGGTTTGGTACGCAAAACCACGCAGATAATTCAGAAACTCTTCGAGCCGAAGAGATAGCAACTAAAAACAGAACTTTCCAAGATAGAAGCTTAATATCTATGGAATGCATAGGTTCAAACAGAATTTTAAGAACTAAATTCAAACTCCATGGCGGAGCAACAGGTTTAAACACAGGCTTGATTCTAACTAAAGCCTGACAGAAAGACTGAACGTCTGGAACATCTGCCAGATGTTTGTGCAGTAGAATTGATAAGGCAGATATCTGTCCCTTTAAGGAACTAGCTAATAGCCCCTTCTCCAATCCTTCTTGGAGAAAGGACAAAACACTAGGAATCCTGATCTTACTCCATGAGTAGCCTTTGGATTCGCACCAATAAAGATATTTACGCCATATCTTATCATAAATTTTCCTAGTGACAGGCTTTCGAGCCTGAATCAAGGTATCTATGACCGACTGGATAAAATCAAGCGTTCAATCTCCAAGCAGTCAGCCGCAGAGAAACTAGATTTGGATGCTGGAACGGACCTTGAATCAGAAGGTCCTGTCTCAGTGGCAGAGTCCATGGTGGAAGAGATGACATGTCCACCAGGTCTGCATACCAAGTCCTGCGTGGCCACGCAGGTGCTATCAAAATCACCGAAGCTCTCTCCTGTTTGATTCTGGCAATCAAGGAAGGAGAGGAAATGGTGGAAACACATAAGCCAGGTTGAACGACCAGGGTACTGCTAGAGCATCTATCAGTACTGCCTGAGGATCTCTTGACCTGGACCCGTAACAAGGAAGTTTGGCGTTCTGACAAGACGCCATCAGATCCAATTCTGGTGTGCCCCATTGCTGAATCAATTGTGCAAACACCTCCGGATGGAGTTCCCACACTCCCGGATGAAAAGTCTGACGACTTAGAAAATCTGCTTCCCAGTTCTCCACTCCTGGGATATAGATTGCTGATAGATGGCAAGAGTGAATCTCTGCCCATTGAATTATTTTGGTAACCTCTATCATCGCTAGAGAACTCTTTGTTCCCCCTTGATGATTGATATATGCTACAGTCATGATATTGTCCGACTGGAATCTTATGAATCTGGCCGAAGCCAGCTGAGGCCACGCCTGAAGCGCGTTGAAAATCGTTCTCAGTTCTAGAATATTTATCGGGAGGAGAGCATCCTTCTGAGTCCACAAACCCTGTGCTTTCAGGGAATTCCAGACTGCACCCCAGCCCAATAGGCTGGCGTCCGTCGTCACTATGACCCACACTGGCCTGCGGAAACACATTCCCTGGGACAGGTGATCCTGTGACAACCACCAAAGAAGCGAGTCTCTGGTCTCTTGATCCAGATTTATCTGAGGAGATAAATCTGCATAATCCCCATTCCACTGTTTGAGCATGCATAGTTGCAGTGGTCTGAGATGCAAGCGAGCAAACGGAACTATGTCCATTGCCGCTACCATTAGTCAGATAACCTCCATACACTGAGCCATTGACGGCCGAGGAATGGAATGAACAGCTCGGCAGGTGGTTAAAATCTTTGATTTCCTGACCTCCGTCAGAAAAATCTTCATGTTCACCGAATCTATCAGCGTTCCCAGGAATGGAACTCTTGTGAGAGGGATAAGTGAACTCTTTTTTACGTTCACCTTCCACCCATGAGATCTTAGAAAAGCCAACACGATGTCCATGTGAGACTTGGCTAGTTGGTAAGTCGATGCCTGAATTAAGATATCGTCCAGATAAGGTGCCACTGCTATGCCCCGTGGCCTTAGAACCGCCAGAAGGGACCCTAGCACCTTTGTGAAAATTCTGGGAGCTGTGGCCAACCCGAAGGGAAGAGCCATAAACTGGTAATGCTTGTCCAGAAAGGCGAACCTGAGGAACTGGTGAGTATCTTTGTGGCTAGGAATGTGTAGATACGCATCCTTTAAGTCCACGGTGGTCATATATTGACCCTCCTGGATCATTGGCAAAATAGTCTGAATGGTCTCCATCTTGAAGGATGGGACTCTGAGGAATTTGTTTAGGATCTTGAGATCCAAAATTGGTCTGAATGTTCCCTCTTTTTTGGGAACCACAAACAGATTGGAGTAGAACCCTTGCCCCTGTTCTGTTTCTGGAACTGGGCAGATCACTCCCATGGAATATAAGTCTTCTACACTTTGTAAGAACGCCTTTCTTTTTGTCTGGTTTACAGACAATTGAGAAAGATGGAATCTTCCCCTTGGGGGAGAATCTTTGAACTCTAGAAGATACCCTTGGGTTACTATTTCTAAAGCCCAGGAGTTCTGAACATCTCTTGCCCAAGCCTGAGTGAAGAGACAAAGTCTGCCCCCTACTAGATCCGGTCCCGGATCGGGGGCTACCCCTTCATGCTGTCTTGGTGGCAGCAGCGGGCTTCTTGGCCTGTTTACCCTTGTTCCAAGTCTGGTTAGGTCTCCAAACTGACTTGGATTGAGCAAAATTCCCCTGTTGCTTTGCGGCAGGGGAAGAGGTAGAGGGACCACCTTTGAAGTTCAGAAAGGAACGAAAATTATTTTGTTTGGTCCTCATCTTATTAGTCTTATCCTGAGGAAGAGCATGGCCTTTCCCTCCAGTGATGTCTGAAATTATCTCTTTCAGTCCAGGCCCGAATAGGGTCTTACCCTTGAAAGGGATGGCTAAAAGCTTAGCCTTTGATGACACATCAGCAGACCAGGGCTTAAGCCATAACTCTCTACGCGCTAAAATGGCAAAACCTGAATTCTTCGCCGCTAATTTAGCCAATTGAAAAGCGGCATCTTAATGAAAGAATTAGCTAGCTTGAGAGCCCTAATTCTATCCAGAATATCATCTAATGGGGTCTCAACCTGAAGAGCCTCTTCCAGAGCCTCGAACCAAAAGGACGCTGCAGTAGTTACAGGAACAATGCACGCAATAGGTTGGAGAAGAAAACCTTGGTGAACAAATATTTTCTTCAGAAGACCCTCTAATTTTTTATCCATAGGCTCTTTTGTCCTCGATAGGTATAGTTGTACGCTTAGCCAGGGTAGAAATAGTTCCCTCCACCTTAGGGACCATCTGCCACGAGTCCTGCACGGCGTCAGATATGGGAAACATTTTCTTAAAAGTAGGAGGGGGAGCGAATGGAATACCTGGTCTATCCCACTCCTTAGTAACAATTTCTGAAATCCTCTTAGGGACCGGAAAAACATCAGTATAGGCAGGAACCTCTAGGAATCTGTCCATTTTACACAATTTCTCTGGAACTACAATAGGGTCACAATCGTCCAGAGTCGCTAAAACCTCCCTGAGCAATAAGCGGAGGTGTTCTAGTTTAATCTTAAAAGCCGTCATATCTGAATCTGTCTGAGGGAACATATTTCCTGAATCAGAAATCTCTCCCTCAGCCAGCAAATCCCTCACTTTGCTAATAAAGCGTCAGAGGGCTCAGCGTTAGTTCTCACGCCAGACCTACTGCGCTTCCCCTGCAACCCAGGCAGCTTAGATAAAACCTCTGTGAGGGTAGTATTCATAACTGCGGCCATATTTTGCAGGGTCAAAGAATTAGACGCACTAGAAGTACTTGGCGTCGCTTGTGCGGGCGTTAAGTTGTGACACTTGGGGAGAATTAGATGGTAAAATCGGATTCTCTTCTGACTGAGAATCATCCCGCGACATACTTTTAGTAGCTAAATATGTTCTTTACAATTTATTGACCTTTCAGTGCAGGAGGGACACATTCTAAGTGGAGGTTCCACAATGGCTTCTAAACATATTGAACATTGACTTTCCTCAATGTCAGACATGTTGAATAGGCTAGTAATGACTACAAACAAGCATGAAAACACTTTATTTAGTGAAAAAAAGAACAATCTTAAAAAACGGTACTGCGCCTTTAAGAGAAAAAAAAAGCATACACATTCTGCAAAACAGTCTAAACATGCACCAAATTTTTCAAAATTTTGTATGTAGACCCACTATAGGTAGTTAAGATTGCACCACAAAAATTTTTAACAACCCCTTAATGTCCAAACCGGATTGAAAATAGGCCCAGATCTGGAAAAAGACCCCTCAGCACCTTGCCACAGCCCTGCTGTGGCCCTACCTGCCCTCAGGGATTGAAAATGTGGGGTAAAAGCTTCGATTTGGCCCAAAACATACACCAGGGCCCTCAGGAGTAAGAGCTTGCTGACAAACTAACTGCGCATCTGAGGCGTGAAAATAGGCCCCGCCCATCTCACTCGATCTTTCCTGAGCCTTAAAGAACCGCACCAGAGCGGTAATAACTAGCCATGTGGGTTCCAAGACCCTAAAGATAAGCCATGTGTGCCCTAATAAAGTTGCCCAAAACGTTTATTGCCCACAAAAACGTTAAAGCACTCCCATCCAAAAAACGTTTGCTTACAAACATTTTACATTCAGTGTCAACCATATATGTAATTGGCCCCATAAACAAGCTAAGTAATGCCCTTCTTTTAGCTCTAGGATTACTGCTTACCCTCCTGGGTATAATGTCAGCTTTTCTGAAATACACAGTCTCTCCAGAAAAAATATGATTGAACATACTCATTGCTGCATAGCATGAAACCATTCCTCACACTGAAGTTTCCTGTACTCCTCAGCCTCTGTGGGAACAGCAATGGACCTTAGTTACAAATGCTAAGATCATCATCCTCCAGGCAGAAGTCTTCATCCATCTGTTGTCTGAGTGTCAATAGTACAAACCGGTACCATTTAAAAATAACAAACTTGATTAAAGAATTAAAAACTAATATTTTATCACCTCTTTAACTTTACATTTCCTAGTACTTAGAGTAGGCAAAGAGAATGACTGGGGGTGGAGCTAAGGGAGGAGCTATATAGACAGCTCTGCTGTGGTGCTCTTTGCCACTTCCTGTAGGGAAGGATAATATCCCACAAGTAAAGGATGAATCCGTGGACTCGTCTTACCATTATAGAAGAAATAATTATTTAATTCAAAAAAGAGAGAAGATCCATCTTCTCTCTTTTTTGAATTAAATAAAGGAAGACAAACAGTGATGTAAGTCCATCTGAAGGAATTAGGAAAACTACTACAAAGAGACAGGTAAATGGAAGAAAATAAATAAAAATATAAGATATTGTTTTTATATATATATATATATATATATATACACACACTTTAATTCCACTATTTCAAGCCAAGACTGTACCAACCTCTGCTGACTAGAATGGCAGCATCTTCCTCTGAGCAGCACGCCGGGTGGGAGGAGTTAAAAATGCAATCTAGCGATGCAAGTTGCGCTGTACTACGCAACGTGCGTAGGGAGATTGTCATATAACTCCTCCGTCGGTTATCACTGATGTCAACCAAGCACTGTAGGGAGTTGCAGCGTGACACCATCAGAGGAGATTAAGTCCTGCTTGATGGTGTCAAGGACCACCAACATCTTCTCGTGGACCACTGATTGGTGACCGCTGTTCTAAACAATAAAAAAAAATGTGCAATGTTACTCTCTGCTCCAAGTAAGGAGCTGTAGATTTTACAGGTTTTCGGCTACAGTATCTCCTTAATCCTATAACAGACTTTTAAAGCAAAAAAAAAAAAATCTTCCCATTTGATTAGAGGAAAATCTTCAAGGGACATTGTAATACAACTGAAAAAAAATATTTTAGTATACAGTAATTGATTTGGTGTGGAGTTAAAGGGACAGTTTACTCAAAAAAAAGTCTCCCCTTTCATTTGTTCCCAATGATCCACTTTACTTGCTGGAGTGTATTAAATTGTTTGCAAGTATTTCCATTTCAAGGACCAGTCAACACAGTAGATTTGCATAATCAACAAATGCAAGATAACAAGACAATGCAATAGCACTTAGTCTGACCTTCAAATGAGTAGTAGATATTTTTTTCTGACAATTTTAAAAGTTATGTCTTTTTCCACTCCCCCTGTACCATGCAACAGCCATCAGCCAATCACAAATGCATACACGTACCATGTAACAGCCATTCACAAATGCACACACACTTATTCTTGCACATGCTCAGTAGGACCTGGTGACTCAAAAAGTTTAAATATAAAAATACTGTGCACATTTTATTAATGGAAGTAAATTGGAAAGATGTTTAAAATGGCATGCTCTATCTGAATAATGAAAGTATAATTTTGATTGAGTGTCCCTTTAACCGTATAATATTGGCATTTGAATTAGTTTATTTAGCCTGTGTTATCCCCACCTATCCTGAAAGTTTTTGGCCATGAGGCCAAGCTGTATTAACACAGCCAGTAGAAGAAATTGCACTCCCAGTGGGTTATAGAAGAGATAAGGTAATAAAATGTTTATTTTCCATTGTTCTCTTCAAGTATTGGTGATGGTTTATGGACATATATAAGATAAAGAAGCATGTATATTTACACAATGTGATAAAGTAATGAGATCTGATTATACCTACAAGCTCAATCCATTTTATTAGGTTGTGGCTTCAAAACACAAAATCAGCTAATTCATATACACAAATAAGCCTTAAAAGCAAATCTCATACATTTTATACTCTGAAGCTGGTAAAAAAAGTAATTGGAAACACATTAAGGGAAGAACAATTTTATAGTATACTGTCCCTTTAAATCAATCAGTTACAGGCAAAAAATGTACCATTTCTACAAGAAAGGAATATTTTTAGAAACAATGAAATGTCGTCATTTTAACCAAAAGGATCTATACAACAAACAAAAAAAATCACTGTTCCTTATTTTACTCCTATCCTTCCCTTGTTTTAATACCAGAGAGAAGAAAAAAAACAATTTATTCTTAACAATAAATTAATTTTCTTTCCTTTGGCATGGAGAGTCCACGACTGAGGGTTAGTGGTGCCTGTATTTTTATATGTAGTGAGTGTTTTAGAGATAATCGCTCTGAGGATTTCCCCTGCAGATTCTAAAAAAATTTCCTCACAGTGAACTGCCGGTTTAATTGAATTTCTTTCAAATTATTTTTCTAATTTTTGATTATTAGTGGGATCTATTCAGTTATGGATACAGAACAGGATGCTTCTATTTGTATGGACAAATGTCTACTATGCTTAGAGGCTCATATTGTCCTACCTATGCAATTCTGTTCCTCATGCCTAGCTAAAACTTTAAAATTATTTAAAGACAAGATACTCCCTTCTGAGCCATATGTCTCTCAGGATAATGCTGATCAGGATATGCCTCCGCTTTCTCCTCAAACGTCCCAAGCCTTAACGGTTTCACATACAGTGCCTTGCAGTTCCTCTCATCCTCCTGGGGGTGTTTATTTGCCAGATTTTGCTGCACAGATAACTTCTGCTTTCCCTATTGCGGGTAAGCGTAAGAGGAAATCCAAAACTTTTTCTGCTAGTAAGGTTTCTGACCAAGCTAAACCTGCGCTGGTCAACCTTTCCCAAGGGTCTGATGAAGATACTCCAGTAGCCTCTGAAGGGGAGATCTCTGACATGATGGGGGGAAATTCTGCAGAATCTGAAGAAGTAAATTTTTTATTAAACTTTGTTTACTTCTAAAGGAGGTCCTGGCTACTTTGGACGACTCCGACTTCTGTCACTGTCAACCCTAAAAAATCTAGTAAACTCAATAGATATGATGTTCCTTCTTCCCTGTAAGTATTTCCCTTTCCAGACCGTATGTCGGAGATTATATCTTAGGAATGGGATAAGCCAGGGATTCCCTTTCTCCTATTTTTAAAACGATGTTTCCTGATGCTGACTCCATTCATGATTTGTGGCGCACTGTGCCAAAGGTGGAAGGAGCTATCCCTACTCTAGCCAAAAGAACTACTATTCGTATAGAGAATAGCTGTTCTTTCAAGGATCCCATGGATAAGAAGCTTGAAACTTACTTAAAGAAGATGTACATTCATCAGGGATTAGTGGCAACCTGCTGCAAGTATTGCTATGGTTGTAGGTGCAGCATCTTATTGGTGTGATGCCTTGTCTGAACTGATTTTAGAAGAGACTTCTATAGAGGAGTTCCAAGATAGGATCAAGGCTCTTTAACTGGCCAATTATTTTATTTCCGATGCCAACATGCAAGTCATTAGACCTGGAGCCAAGATGTCTAGCTTCGCTGTTCTAGATCGCAGGCTCTATGGCTAAAATCCTGGTCGGCTGATGTAACTTCCAAGTTACTTTCTTTACCTTATAAGGGTAAGACTCTTTTTGGTCCTGGTCTGGCGGAGATAGTTTCTGAGATTACAGGTGGAAAGAGATCTTTCCTACCCCAGGACAAGAAGAATTGACCTAAGGGTCACCTAAATTCAAATTTTTGTTCCTTTCAAAGTCTGGCCAATTATTTTATTTCCGATGCCAACATGCAAGTCATTAGACCGGGAGCCAAGATGTCTAGCTTCTCTGTTCTAGATCGCAGGCTCTATGGCTAAAATCCTGGTCGGCTGATGTAACTTCCAAGTTACTTTCTTTACCTTATAAGGGTAAGACTCTTTTTGGTCCTGGTCTGGCGGAGATAGTTTCTGAGATTACAGGTGGAAAGAGATCTTTCCTACCCCAGGACAAGAAGAATTGACCTAAGGGTCACCTAAATTCAAATTTTTGTTCCTTTCAAAGTCTATCTCTTCTACTTCCCAGCCGGAGCAGTCCAAGACCTCCTGGAGGTCCAACCAGCCTTGGAATAAGGGAAAGCAATCCAAAAAGCCTTTATCTGATGCTAAATCAGCATGAAGGGTTCGCCCCAGTCCGATGTTGGATCAAGTGGGGGGTAGGCTTTCTTTTTTTCGACAAGCTTGGATACGCAATGTCCCAGATCCTTGGGCGGTGGACATAGTATCTCAGGGTTACAGAATAGGATTCAAGACTTTACCTCCCAGGGGCAGTTTTATCCTCTCAAGATTATCTGCAGACCAGGTAAAAAGAGAGGCCTTCCTAAACTGCGTTTAGGACCTATCCTCCCTGGGAGTTATTGTTCCAGTTCCTGTAAGGGAATATGGTCAAGGATTCTATTCAAATCTATTTGTGGTTCCCAAAAATGAGGGAACTTTCCGTCCCATTTTAGACCTAAAATGTCTCAACAAACTCCTCAGGGTTCCGTCCTTCAAGATGGAAACCATTCGTTACATTCTTCTCTTGGTCCAAGAGGGCCAGTTCATGACGACCATAGACCTGAAGGATGCGTATCTTCATGTTCCCATTCACAGGGATTATCACCAGTTCCTGAGGTTTACCTTTCTGGACAAGCACTTCCAATTTGTTGCTCTTCTGTTTGGCTTTGCCACAGCTCCCAGAATATTCACAAAGGTTCTGGAGGCTCTTTTGGCAGTGGTCAGATCTCAGGGAATTGCGGTAGCGCCCTTACCTAGACGACATCTTGGTTTAGGCGTTATCTTTTCAACTAGCAAAATCTCATACAGAGATGTTGTCTTTTCTACGTTCCCACGGGTGGAAAGTGAATCTGGAAAAGAGCTCCCTACAAGGCTCTGTTTCTTAGGGACAATCATAGATTCCCTGTCCATGAAGATTTTCCTGACAGATGTCAGAAAATCCAAACTTCTTGCTTTGTGCCTTTCTCTCCAGTCTGCTATTCGTTCATCAGTGGCTCAATGCATGGAGGTTATTGGTTTGATGGTTGCTTCCATGAACATCATTCATTTTGCTCGGTTTAATTTGAGAAATCTGCATGCTCAGCCAATGGAACGGAGACCATTCAGATCTATCGCAGAGGATATATCTGGATCCCCTAACAAGAGACTCTCATGGTGGATTTCGCAGGACCATCTGTCTCGGGGCACATGCTTCCTGAACCTTCCTGGGTGATTGTGACCAGGGACGCCAGCCTGTTAGACTGGGACTCTTTAAAAGCTCAGGGACTGTGGACTCGAGAGATGTCCTCTCTTCCCATAAACATCTTAGAGTTGAGAGCAATCTTCAATGCCTTGATGGCTTGGCCTCAATTATCTTTAGTCTGTTTTATCATATTCCAGTTGGACAACATCACCTCGGTGGCTTACATCAACCACCAGGGAGTAACTATGAGTTCCTTAGCTATAAAGAAGGGTAATTGCATTCTGCAGTGGGCGGAAGCTCAATATTGTCTTCTATCTGCCATCCACATTCCAGGAGTGGATAACTGGGAGGTGGATTTTCTGAGCATACAGACCTTTCATCCCAGGGAGTGGGCTCTCCATCTGGAGGTGTTCTCAAAGATAACCCTCAGGTGGGGGGTTCCGGAGTTGGATCTGATGGCATCTCGTTAAAATGCCAAGCTTCCAAAGTACGGTTCAAGGTCAAGAGATCCTCAGGCCGCTCTGATAGACGCTCAGGTGGTTACTTGGAACTTCTCTCTAGCATACCTGTTTGCTCTCCTTCCACTAGTCATTCTTCGTATCAAACAGGAGAGAGCATCTGTAATTATAATAGCTCCTGCATGGCCTCGCAGGATCTGTTTCGCCGATTTGGTCATCTCTTCCACCTTGGCGGTTACCTCAGGGTCCCTTCCTCCACCCAAATCTAGATTCTCTGAAGCTGACTGCTTGGAGATTGAATGCCTAGTTTTGGCTAGACCTGGGTTTTCTGAGTCGGTCATTAATACCATGCTTCAGGCTCGTAAACCTGTTACTCGCAGGATTTTATCATAAGGTATGATGTAAATACCTTTATTGGTGCAAATCTAATGGTTTCTCCTGGAGTCGGGTGAGGATTCCACACATTTTACCTTTTCTTCAGGATGTTCTGGAGAAGGGTTTGTCAGTCAGTACTCTGAAGGGTCAGATTTCTGCACTGTCTATTCTTTTGCACAAATGTCTGGCAAACTTGCCAGACGTCCAAGCTTTTGTTCAGGCCCTGGTCGGAATCAGGCCTGTGTTTAAAACTGTTGCTCCTCCTTGGAGCCTTAACCTCGTTCTTAAAGTTTTGCAGCAGGCTCCGTTTGAGCCAATGCATCTTGTTGATATAAAATTGTTAGCAAGAAGAAACAAAACCTTCCAAGATATTTCTTCCACTCGCAGAGTTTCTGAGCTTTCAGCTCTGCAGTGTGATTCCCCCTACCTTTATTTTTCATGCAGATAAGGCAGTCCTTCGTACTAAGTTGGGTTTTCTTCTTAAAACGGCGAGTCCACAGCTGCATTCATTATTTTTGGGAAATACAGAACCTGGCCACCAGGAGGAGGCAAAGACACCCCAGCCAAAGGCTTAAATACCTCCCCCACTTCCCTCATCCCCCAGTCATTCTTTGCCTTTCATCACAGGAGGTTGGCAGAGAAGTGTCGGAAGATTACAGAGTAATCCCTTATGGAGGGTAGTACTCTTCGGCCTGGGACTGGAGTTTTAAGTAGTCCTGCCAGCCTCTCAGTGAGAGCATGGATGAAAGTTAGAGTCCGGAGATGCAGGGAGAGTCTTTCTGCGAAACCATCCCGACTCATATTAACAGCTCCACAAGCAATCAGCGTTTACGAGTTACGCTGCCTGCTTTCTTCACTCAAGCGCTACGCTCTGTCAAACTTGAAGGACCGTGTTACTGTTCCATGGCATAGATTCTGGTAAGATCGTTTCATTTTACTTTCATTGTGGATGTAATGTAAATGATAGAAGTCAGGGTCTCAGTGGGACTCCTTTATCTTTATGGAATCAAGGGTTCATATCTCCTGAGGGGGGTTATTGAGCAGTGGGGGACTTTAATCATGTTTGTTATGTGATTCTGTCTGCTTATGTGTAGAAATGTTGGGGCTCATGGCTATTACGGAACGTACAATGTTTTATAGCTACGCAGTTCTTGTGGACTGGCGCACTTTTCTTTAGCCTACATGTTGCACCTTGTGACTGGGCATGGTCACATTTTCATTTTCCATTTCTGTATCGTGACCGAGTGGCAGTGAAGAGGACCTGTTTCTCTACTTGAGGTACTCCAAACAAACAAAAGATTGTTCCAGCCACCAACAATTTTAAAAGACCTTTATTCTTTCATTTTGGGTCCAAGCAAAAAAATACAACGTTTTTTCCTTGGACCCAAAATGAAAGAATAAAGGTCTTTTAAAATTGTTGGTGGCTGGAACAATCTTGTTTGTTTGGAGTACCTGCAGGACAAGGCAGATCCTGGGTTCCGTGCCCCACAAGCCAAAGGTATTGAGGTGCTGTCTTCTAAAACCTTTCTGTGAAGATCTCTACTTGAGGTGCCAGTTATTTTTGTCGAAATTTTTTTCTGAGGAGGATTTCTCTGACTCTGATTCTGTTTCCTGCTTAGATTGTATGGAGGCCCGGGTAATCCAGCCCAATCATTTATGTTCTGTATGTAGTAATAGAGTGCTCTTTTCTCCCTCTGGGGAGAGTTTGGAGACCGCTGAGCCGTCCGCCTCTGAGGATTCTGTGTCCCGTGAGGCCCGTTCCCTGGAATTTTCTGTTCCTACACAAGCAGTTGTCACAAATTCCGTTACCCCTTTTCCGGAAGGAGGTTTCTTTCCACTAGAGGTTGCTGCTCGGTTGCATATGGCCATATTAGTGGCGTTGGCGCATTTACAGCTTCTTGAGGGCCAGCGAAGAGCTTATCCATGTCCTCTGTACTGGTGGGTCTTTCCTCTGGGGGAGCAGTTCGCTCTGAGGCTTTAGGGGGACAGCCGGCAGGATCAGGGCCTTCAGATGCCCTGCCGGAGATGAGTTTTGCCTTTAGAGTCAGTCTGACATGCCTGCGTGTATTGCTGCGACAGGTATTGGAGACTTGGGAGGATTTTAGTCTTTATTTGCTTCCGGATCCTCTGTCTTCTGATTCTGATGGCGAACAGCGCTAGACAAGGGGAGGGATGTGGATCCTGACTGTCTTTTGCTTGTGTATCTAATCCCAGTTCTGAGCTCTTGTCCCTAAAAGGCTGGTCCTGTTAGTGTTTCTTTTCTTTCTTGGCGTTCACCCTACTTCTTTTCATCCAATAGGATGTGTTTTCTTTGCAGAGCTCGAGACTGTTGTAGACTTTTCCTTTAGGAAACTTCTTTCTTCTCTGGGATTTTTGATACCAATGATTTTCTTGTCGAGATGGTTGTTACTTCCAGCAGAAGTCACAAAAAAGAAAAAAAAAAGAAAGTTATGAGACAAAGTTTAAGCCTCAGAGCTTATTTGTCTGTTTTTGTTTAGTCTAGCCCTGCTAGGGTTTAGAACTTTCAGTTAGCCCTTGAACAGTACCCTGTTTAACTGTACCCTGATTAGCAGACTGGTCCTAGTGGATACTAGTTAACTCTATTCTTTTGAGGTTATATCAGACATTTTGTATACTTGACAAGAAGCTGGTCCTGTTTGGGTACTAAGTTAACTATCTCTTGTTTCGAGGTTGTCCTTTCTTGTTTCTACAAGTTATACAAGGCCCTTCTATCCTAGATAGCCAGCTGGCCCTACTTTATTTCATTTTAGGGGGGCCTCCGATGTTTTTCTTACATGGCCTTCCCTGATATTTAAGTATTGGATACTAGTGTTTTGTCCCTGCATAGCTTGCATGGTTTCCTGGGATTCCGAATTCTGCTATGGCAGTATGTTTATAGTTCCTGAGGTCCTTTGGATAGGAGCCAGAGTCCTCCCTTCCGTATGGGGGGAATCGGATGACTGCATGGAGATCTCCAGTACCTGGTGTAGGGGGCGATTATTTCCCCCTATTGGTACTCCTTGTGGATTGGATTGTCCGATTTTCAGATCTCTTTGCCAGTGTTTCTCTCCACTTTTTTTTTCCCTTGCATTTTGGGGTAGGACTTTCGGTCATCTGGTTGTGGAGACTAGGTTCTTAGGGACTGTTTTTGTCCTTGCATTCTCTCCTTTTTGATCCTATATATTTGGGGATCTGGGGGATTGTTATGCAGTCTCTCTTGCCGTCAGCCGATAGGAGTTTTAGGATGCTCGTTCATTTGTTAATTCCTTGAGCTGTAGGTTTTCTGAAGGTTGATCCAGACTGGATCTTTGGAGACTGTCATATTCTCTCAATCATGGAGTTCTGATCTCTTTTGGGTCCTTCCTTTGTCTTCAGACTTTGTGGGTGTTATCTTGGAGGCCTTTTGGGGCTGAGTGGACAGCCACTGGGATACATCATGAGAGATCAGAGTACAAGACCCAATGGGGTATGACATTTCCAGGTAACTTTGTGGTTGTTCTGCAAGGTTTTTGGTCCTAATCCGGCACCTGGTTTTGGGGGTCCGGTATTTTAACCTAGTCCTTGTCTGTGACTTGGCATTTTGGTTACTCTATTTTCAAGATTTTTATAGTCTTGGATCTGTCCGGAGTTCAGTAGCAGGCTGTTTTTTTCCCGGTCCTGGGGAAATCTCCTTCTTCCTTCTGGGGCGGTTCTTTTATCTCTTATGGAGAGATGGAGGAAGTTTTTCCTGGGAATTTCTTTACTGGAATATTCCTGGGTTTCTTTGTTTTCCTTCTATTTGGAAGGATCTGATCTACTGTGCCTCTCCAGTTTGCTCCTCCTGACTCTAGGAGTTCAGTGGGTCGAGGGTTTCTCTTGTCTGCAGTGTACCCTCTCTTCGGTTTTCTGATGGTTAATGAGGATAGGTATCCTGTATCCCGAGTTAGTCTCTTAGTATCGGTGCCTCCTTCCTGCTTCTTTTCCTTAGGAACTCGTGGTTGGAGATTCATTATCTGATCTCTGGGTTTTGTCAATGCTGGGATTTTTTAATCTCTCTCGTCCTTGGGACATTGACAGTCGCTTCTGTGATAGGACTATTTGCTCGGAGTAGGGGTCAGGAATTCTGACTGCTCTGTTTGGGCATCAACCACGTACAGTATCTTGTCTCCCCTAGGATACTTTTTTGGGTTGGGAGACCTTGCAGTGGGTCGGGAATCTTCCCTTAGCGGGTAGTTGGTTCTTCCTTATGGTCAGGGTGTTGTACTCCCTTACCCCGTTTTCTAGTAGGGGAGGAGTTGGTCCACCCTGCTTTCTGAGTTTTCTCTTGTTCCTTTCCAGGAATGTCCAGGAATGTTTGCTAGCTATTCAGTTGGCTAGTTATTATGTTTTGACGTTTAGTCTGACTGCCTACCGATGGAAGCCTGCGGCTTTCACTTGTGTTGTTAACGGATGTTACTATTCCGTTCCGTTTCTATGACCATTTTTATGACCTACGGGTGTTCAGTTTCTCTTTGCTAGTTAGCTGTCTATGGTAGGTAGTCTTGTTCTACCTTTTGTCCTTCTGGACTGGTTCCGGTTAAGGCTTTACATTGGTTCCTTTTAGATCCATGTAGGAGGTGATCTGGAATTTTTCTTTTCTTTGCTCTCCTCGGTTTAGAGTGATCTCTAACTTGGATCGTTATGGTTCTATTTGATGGGCAGTTACCTTGTCCTCTTCCATATTTTTTGTTCTTCCTGCTTCTGTTGAAGTAGTTTTTTATCGGGAATCCGGGTTGTGTCAGGCTGTGGTGCCATCAGAATGGGCCGCCTTTTTGTTCCCGCCCGTTTGCATTCAGTGTCCTCTATAAGCTTGGGTATTGATTTCCCAAATGTAATGAATGCAGCTGTGGACTCTCCCCGTTTTAAGAAGAAAAACTTAAAGGGACACTGAATCCAATTTTTTTCTTTCATGATTCAGATAGAGCATGCAATTTTAAGCAAAGGTATCAGTTTGGTATGTTGAACAGAAATCACCAAATGAATACTGTAAAGGGTATCAATATCCTTGTTCATGTCACTTGAACCTCATTTAAGGGGATATACACAATGTTCATTCTCAGCATTCTATAAAGTAAGTAAACTCAGTGACAAATGATACCTAGAAAACAGACTTGACATCAAATTCCTGGTAAACATTCTAAACATAGGGTAAAACCCTAGTACTAAGCCTTTACAGTTGGTAGAAATATTTTAGCTAAATTTAAGAAGCTATAATGGTATTTATATCAGGTTGTTGCCTAGTTCTGGCTTCTGAGTACATAATCCACGGTTCCCAAAGAGAGATAAACTGCTCTTTAGTATCTAATAAGTCAGCAGCATTACTGCTCAGCTGGTAGTAATAATTTTGTTTCTAACAAGTTGAAAAGCAGGAATTACTGACTTCCAGTAATGGGCAATAGTTAATCTGACTATTGTGCAAATAAGGAATACAAATTTATTTTGTGACATGTTAAACCCTGGTAGTGGTTCGTGCAGAAGGTCCTGAGTGGGGGTCAATTTTATGGTGGTCTCAAAAATATCACTTAGTAATGCCGATGTTTGTGACCAAATATTAGAGACATGGTGACAACGCCATCACATGTGTGGATATGTCCCTCATTCGTCACAGCCTCTCAAACAATTCCCCCTGTCTGGCTCTGAACTATGTAGTTTAAAAGGATGCAAATACCATCTGAATGCTACTTTCATGTAGTTCTCTTTTAAATGGGGACAAATTGAGAAAGAGGCACCCTTATATAAAATAGTGTTTCATTTCTCAAGTGACCATGTAAAGTTAAAGTCATCTTCCCATTTGTGCATAAAGGGAAGTTTGAGTGCCGTTGATGGATTATTAAAAATGGCATATAATCTAGAAATAGTGCCACGTAGGCGCTGTTTAGCGAAACAGAGTTGTTCAAGGTAAGTGGTATTCCCTTTACATGAGCTTCCAATTACTTCAATGACTCTCGCCCTAAGTTGTAAATAATGAAACCATCTAGGTTTGTCCTGTTCATCAAGACCAACATACGTATTGAAGTCCAAAAAATTCTGGTACTGTAATGTGTCTGCAATTCTATATAACCTCCTATTTGCCCACTTGTCTTGGAGTCCTATATCAAATGTAGTGGAGAAAGTGACTAGGAGAGTCGCCTTAGATTTATCTGAAATTAGGTTGAATTTGGTGGTTAAGAAGTCCCATAATGAGACAGTGTGGGAGATGGAGGAAAGTTCTCCAGATTGTGGGTCTATGAGTTTTACTAGACCAGAGTAGTTTGTAAATCGGATCTATCATAACCATATCGGATTCCAATTGAACCTATTGAATGTTATCAGTTTTATTGTGCCATAAGGATGTTTGGGCCATCCGTGCAGCGTGGTAATAGGCTAAAAGGTCTGGAAGTCCCATACCCCCTCCGCCCCTGCCTCGACACAGTGTGCGCTTGTTGGTTCTCAATCTCTTTCCCTGCCAGATAAAGTATATTATAGTTTTTTGAAGTTTATTAAGGACTTGGGTTGGTACAGAAACTGGAAGAGATCTAAACAGGTATAAAATTTTCTGGAGTATCGACATTTTGACTCCTATTATCCTGCCATACAATGAAAGTGACAGTTTTTTTAAAGTGACAGTGCCCTATTAAAGGATAATAATTCATATTTTATATTTGATATAAATATTATAGAAGTTTTCCCTATGAATTCTGTCTTTACTAATATGATCTTATATAATTTAAAGTGATAGCACAAGTTTATATTAAAAAAATATATATCTATATTGTATTGGCACTGGGTCAAGTGCGGCATCTTGTTGGTGCGACGCCTGGTTTGATTCCAATTTGGTAGGCACTCCTTTGGAGGAGATCTAGAACAGATTTAAGATTCTTAAGCTAGCTCGCGGGGCGTTGTGGCTATAGTCAGTGGATTTTCCTTTGAGTTCAAGCTTCTGGCGCTTCCTTAAAAGGGTAGGACCTTGTTTGATCCTGCTTTGACAGGAAAATTTCTGATATTATGGATGGAAAAGGGTTCCTTTGTACCACAAGACAAGATGAATAGACATAAAGGAGTTTGCTCCCAATCCGGGATCAGTTTCCAAGTGGGGGGCTAAATCTCTATCTCTCTGTCTTCAAACATGGATACGAGATGTCCCAGATAGGCTGTGGACATAGTATCTCAGGTTTTCTACATAGAATTCATACCTTTTCTCCTAGAAACAGGTTCCACCTCTCAATTTATCTGCAGGCCAGATAACAGTGAGACATTTGTGAAGTGTGTTTGGGACCTCTCTTCCCTGTGAGTGTTAGGTCCAGTTTCTGTAAGGGAACAGGGTCTAGAATTCTATTCATGCCTGTTCATGGTTCCCGAAAAGGAGGGAATTTTTCGTCCTATGGTAGATCTAAAGTGTCTCAACAATTTTTTCTCAGGGTACCGTCCTTTCAAGGTGGAAACCAAGGGTTTCATTCTTCCTTTGATTCAAAAGGGTCAGTTCATGGTGACCATAGACCTGGAGAACGTGTATTTTCCTTGCCATGGCTCCCAGAGGGGGCTATTTTGGCAGTGATCAGGTTTCCGGGAATTGCTGTGGTGCCCTTCCTGGACAACATAATGGCAGAGCTGTATATATATATATATATATATATATATAGCTCCTCCCTTCCATCCCACTCCAGTCATTCTCTTTGCCTGTGTTATATATAGCTCCTCCCTTCCATCCCACTCCAGTCATTCTCTTTGCCTGTGTTAGTGATATGAAGAGGTAAAGTGAGGTGTTAGTTTCGATTCTTCAATCAAGAGTTTATTATTTTTAAAATGGTACCAAAGTGTGCTATTTTTCTATAGGGTGTAGCCGTATTCCTTGTCAGCCTCTAGAGTAGAGCTACAGGTGGCTTTAAAGCAATGGGAACTGGTGGGGTTTTACCCTCACTGTGCCTCCCATACTAGGGCTGCCTTTTGTATACTGATGGTCTTAGCAGATATTAACTAAGGCCCTTTTGTGACCACAGAGCTGCTGGAGGGAGAAGACCTCTTGATCCTGTGGAACTTCTAATGCTGTTGATCAGCACTGAGGTAAGTGCAGTCTTTTATTTTCTGGGACACTGGCTAACTCAGAAGGGACTGTGTACTTATGAGCTGTTGGAACTAGAGCCCTTTGGAACAAATTAAAAGGGCTGTTTGTAATGGTGTGTGTGAGTTGTCATGGAAGGTCAACCGACACAAAGGGGGTTACATTAGTGGTTAATGTTTATAATGACCTATTGTGATCCTACGAATGGGGCTTGTATAGGTGGTGCCTATATGTTGGACGCTGGGAGTGTTTTACCGGAGTCTTGCAATAGGACTCCGGTTTACAGCTGCATGTTTGATTTGGTCTTTTGAGAATGTAGCACTTTTTGGGGGTTAGAGAAGCGGCTTTTCATTGCCGCGCAGAGTTATGGCCGATGCGACGCCCACGATGTGCGGGACTTGCTTTGGCGTGCTGTCATTACGCAAGTTCCGGCTGCTGGAGACTAAGTACACACCACGACCGCATGGTTATCAGTGAAAACAAGCGGTCTTAGGCGTTTTGTCTCATTCCTCCGGTTCATTTGTCAAGTGTGGTCGGAAGACTGTGGGGGCAGGTAGGCGCCTCAGCAGAGCTGTTGAGGCGAGGTGCTGAATAAAGTCTATATAGAGTGCTTATATTGTTAACTCTTTCAGGCTCTGACATTGTTAATATCTTTTAAAGGCAAAGTATCTGCCCAGGTTTAAAATAATCTGTGCTGCTATTTCTATGCTAATTGGCTATAAATTAAGTATCTATATTTTTCAGACCAAATTGCTTCTTGCTTTCTATTATGATGGATGCAGATGATATCCAAACTGTAGCGTGTTCAGTGTGTTTGGATGCCACTGTGGAACCCCCTGCTCCTTTTTTGTCCCTCATGTATTGAGAGGGCCTTTTTGACAAATCTTTGACTAAGGCGAATGCTTCTCAAGAGTCTACAGATGAGATGCAGAGCATGCCACAGCTTTCTCCCCAAGCGTCACAGCCCTTAACACCCGCTCAAGCGGGACCTTGTATTTCACCAGTCTCTGCAGCTTTTACATTAAAAGACATAGCTGCAGTGATGTCCTCTACACTTTCTTATGCGTTAGCTAATTTTCCCATATCGCACGGCAAGCGTTCAAGACAGGACAAGTATGTAGTAAATTCTGCCTCTGATTCTATGATGGCGATTACGGACGTACCCACCCGGGGTTCTGAGTTGGAGAGTACTGCGGTACTCTCAGAAGGTGAACTGTCTGACTCAGGGAGTGCTTTACCTCTGACTGACTCTGACGTCGTTTCTTTCAGGTTTAAACTTGAGCACCTCCGTTTATTACTGAGGGAGGTGTTGGTTACTCTGGATGATTGTGACTAAATAGTGGTCCCTCCAGAGAAATTGAGTAAGTTGGACAGATATTTGGAAGTCCCATCTTATTCAGATGTCTTTCCAGTCCTGAAAAGGACTTCAGAGATTATTGCAAAAGAATGGGAGAGACCAGGTATTCCCTTCTCTCCTCCAGTTTTTAAAAAAATGTATCCTATAGCCGACGCTATTAGAGATTTTTGGCAGACGGTCCCTAAAGTTGAGGGTGCTGTTTCTACTATGGCCAAGCGTACTACTATTCCTATTGAGGATAGTTGTGCGTTTAAGGACCCTATGGATAAGAAATTGGAGGGTCTCCTTAAGAAAATTTACGTTCATCAGGGATTCCTGTTACAACCTGCGGCTTGCATTGTCACAGTCACCAGTGCGGCCGCTTATTGGTTTGATGCTCTAGAAGAGTCTCTTAAGACTGAGACTCCTTTGGAAGAGATACAGGATCGGATTAAAGCTCTTAAATTAGCTAATTTGTTTATTACGGATGCTTCCCTGCAGATTACTAAATTGGCGGCTAAGAGTTCGGGCTTTGCCATCTTAGCATGCAGAGCTTTATGGTTAAAATCTTGGTCTGCAGATGTGTCATCCAAATCTAAGCTTTTGGCTATTCCTTACAAGGGGAAGACCCTGTTCTGGCCTGACTTGAAGGAGATCATTTCTGACATAACGGGAGATAAGGATCATCTCCTCCCTCAGGATAAAAAGTCCAAACAGAGAGGGCGACAGAGTAATTTTCGTTCCTTTCAAAATTTCAAGGGAGTTCCCTCTTCCTCTTCCACTAAACAGGAAGGGAATTATTCACAAACCAAGTCCACTTGGAGACCCAACCAGTCCTGGAACAAGGGTAAACAATCCAAGAAGCCTGCTGCTGCTACAAAGTCATCATGAAGGGTCGGCCCCCGATCCGGGACCGGATCTCGTGGGGGGCAGACTCTCTTCGTCCAGGCCTGGATAAGAGATGTTCAGGATCCCTGGACACTGGAAATTGTGTCTCAGGGATATCAGTTGGAGTTCAGAAACTCTTCCCCCAGAGGAAGGTTTCTTCTTTCTCGATTATCTGCAAACCAGATAAAAAAGAGAGGCGTTCTTACGTTTTGTAGGAGACCTTGCTTCCATGGGAGTAATATGTCCCGTTCCAATACAGGAACAGGGTCAGGGGTTTTATTCAAATCTCTTTGTAGTTCCCAAAAAAGAGGGAACGTTCCTACCTATTCTAGACCTCAAAAGTCTAAACAAGTTTCTCAGAGTTCCATCCTTCAAGATGGAAACTATTCGTACCATTCTTCCATTGATCCAGGAGGGTCAATTTATGACTACCGTGGATCTAAAGGATGCATATCTTTATGTTACTATCCACAAAGATCATCACAAGTTCCTCCGGTTTGCCTTTCTGGACAAACATTTTCAGTTTGTGGCTCTTCCTTTCGGTCTGGCCACGGCGCCCAGAATTTTCACAAAGGTTCTGGGGTCTCTGCTGGCGGTTCTCAGACCGCGGGGCATTGCAGTGGCGCCTTATCTGGACGATATTCTGATCCAGGCATCGTCTTATCAGCTAACAAAGTCTCATACCGACATTGTTCTGTCCTTTCTAAGCACTCACAGGTGGAAAGTGAATCTGGAAAAGAGTTCGCTAGTTCCACAGACAAGGATTCCTTTCTTGGGAACTCTAATAGACTCTCTATACATGAAGATCTTTTTGACGGAAGTCAGAAAGTTAAAGATTCTAAATACATGCCGAACCTTTCAGACCAATCCTCGGCCGTCAGTGGCTCAGTGCATGAAGGAAATTGGATTGATGGTAGCAGCAATTGACATCATTCTGTTTGCTCGTTTTCATCTCAGACCTCTGCAACTGAGCATGCTCAGACAGTGGAATGGAGATTATACAAATTAGTCTCCTCAAATAGATCTAGATCAGGAGACAAGGGACTCTTCTATGGTGGTTGTTGCTGGATCATCTATCCCAGGGGACATGTTTCCGCAGACCCTCATGGGTGATAGTGACAACAGACGCCAGCCTGATAGGATGGGGAGCAGTCTGGAACTCCCTGAGGGCTCAGGGTGTATGGACTCGATCGAAATCTCTACTTCCCATCAATATCCTAGAGTTGAGAGCAATATTCAATGTGCTTCAGGCTTGGCCTCAGTTGGCTTTGGCAAAATTCATCAGATTCCAGTCGGACAACATTACAACTGTAGCTTACATCAATCATCAGGGAGGAACAAGGAGTTCCTTGGCGATGACAGAAGTAGCCAAGATAATTCAGTGGGCGGAGGCTCACTCTTGTTATCTGTCAGCGATCCACATCCCAGGTGTGGTAAACTGGGAAGCGGATTTTCTGAGCAGACAGACTTTTCATCCAGGGGAATGGGAACTCCATCAGGAGGTATTTGCCAAACTGATTCTCAGATGGGGCAGGCCGTAGTTGGATCTTATGGCATCTCGTCAGAATGCCAAGCTTCTGAGATACGGGTCCAGGTCCAGGGATCCCCAGGTTGAGCTGATAGATGCCTTGGCAGTGCCTTGGTCGTTCAGCCTAGCTTATGTGTTCCCTCCATTTGCTCTCCTTCCCCGGGTGATTGCTCGAGTCAAACAGGAAAGTGCATCAGTGATCCTCATCGCTCCTGCCTGGCCTCGCAGGACTTGATATGCCGATCTGGTGGACATGTCATCTCAGCCATCATGGAAGTTTCCATTGAGGAAAGACCTCATTCAGAGACCCTTCCATCATCCAAATCTAGTTTCTCTGCAGCTAACTGCTTGGAGATTGAACGATTGATTTTATCTAAGCGAGGGTTCTCTGATTCGGTCATTGATACCTTGATTCAGGCACGTAAGTCTGTTACTAGAAAGATTTAACATAAGATATGGCGTAAATATCTTTATTGGTACGAATCCAAGGGCTACTCATGGAGTAGGGTTAGGATTCCCAGGATTTTTTCCTTTCTCCAAGAAGTATTGGAGAAAGGGTTGTCAGCAAGTTCCTTAAAGGGACAGATTTCTGCTTTGTCTATTTTGCTACACAAGCATCTGGCAGATGTTCCAGATGTTCAATCTTTTTGTCAGGCTCTGACTAGAATCAGGCCTGTGTTTAGAGCAATTGCTCCTCCTTGGAGTTTGAATTTAGTTCTTAATTTTCTTCAAGGGGTTCCGTTCGAACCTATGCATTCCATAGATATTAAGTTATTATCTTGGAAAGTTTTATTTTTGGTTGCTATTTCTACTGCTCTATTTATGATTAAACAACTAAAAATCTATGCGCTGGTGGTAGATAATACTTCACATAAAAATCAGATACCCCAAGTCATCTGAATAAATAGTTTTAGTAGCAGTTATGATTGTCTTATATGTGTGCGCCTGTGTGCAAACACTGGCTTAATATCTACCAAATGACAATGGTCTTAGTAGTATTTGTATTTCTATGTCTATGTTTATATAAATAAATGTATAGAAAAAAACGTTTTTTTAGTTTTTAAAGAATTTTCATAGAATAATATCTTAAAATTATTAAGTTCTAATTCAAAAATAAAAATAAAAAATAATAATAAAAAAAATATACAAAGATTATTGGTTAAAAATAATATTCTTTTATTAGAATCAATATAAAACAGTCAGTCGAAATTACTTAATCTTAAAGTGGTTATGTGAGAAAGTTGGTACCAACCAATTGTATTGAGGTGTAGCTAAAATTAGTATATGATATATGTGTGTAAAATTAGCAAGTCCAGTTTATACCTTGGTAGGTATTGAAAAATACTTTTTGTAAAAGATTTGGCTTTTCGCTCATAAAATGCACCAAAGGTAGAAAATAAAGTATAATTGGTAGAAATACAGTTGTTAGACACCTGGTTCAACAATAGGTGTTTATTTTCAGCCTTTTTGAAATAAGCCTTTTTGTGATATGACCAAAAGATTTAGGCTAGGTGTTTGAGCCGTTTTCTGTATGTCACAGTAATTATATCACAATAGTTATTGAACACTTAGTTTGTCTTTTGCGATATTATTAATCAACAGACTTTGAATAAGGTACCTTATTTGCAGTTCCAAGTCATATAAGAAGGTTCTTGCGTGTCCAAATGAGGTATAGATGAGAAACTTTCTTTGTCCTTTCAAAGTTTCTAGGAGCGCTTGTTGCAGCGTGTATGTCTCCTGTGAAAGTTGCCTCTGTCACTTCCGTGTCCGGTCTTGACACGCCCACCAAATGCGAGATTGACAGATAGGTAAAGAGCAAGGTTTCTCCAGTGCAGTGTAAGCAGTCTGTATCCAAGGTGATCAGTAAGCAGTCTGTATCCAAAGCAACGCGTTTCAGCTCCAAAGAGCCTTTCTCAAGCTTCTGTCAGACCTGCTTAGAATCCTATCTTTTATACCTTTGTTCCTGATTGAGTAAATTGTTTAATTGTTTTATTGAAGCATTGTCAAAGCCAATATCATTTCTGTGTGTGGTTTTCAATATGCTTAAAAACCGCTATAGAGTATTCATGTATTCTTATTAGAAAAAAATAATAAAATAAATAAACAACTAAATAAATAATTTTAGTAAAAAAACTGGAATAGTTCTCTTTTTTCCTTTGTTGAAAAGATATTTTTTATATTTATATTGGTACTATACTGTGTGTGGTTTCAATATGTTTAAAAGCCACTTTAGATTAAGTAAATAATTATAGTGAAAACTGGAATAGAATCGGTTGGCTTAGTTCTCTTTTTTCCTTTGTTGAAAAAATATTTTTACATTTTTATATTTCTATTGGTTCTTTCCAATGTATTTCCAAGTTATTACTGTACATTAAAAAGACTGTACATATCTATATATGACCTGCATCATATGAAAAATAAAACTTAAAATTTGTTTGTTAAGATAGAAAAATTATCAGATTTATATATATACTTTAAAACGTTTTTTTTTGTTTGTTAATAAAGGACTAAATAATATATACATATATATAAAGCTGGACATTCTAAGTTTTATAGAACAAACCAATGTGTAATAGATGGGTGAAACAGTCTCTATCTAGAGATTTTAGGTATTTATGATTTCTTGTAGTATTGTGTTATGATCTATGTGAAAAAACTTCTCAGTTCAATTTCTAAATTCAGACCTTGTGGGTGAAGAGTGTCTAAATTGTAAATCCATTTGCTTTCTAGCTGCAATAATCTTTTTTGATTATCTCCCCCTCTCTTTTGTTTTTGTAATTTGGCTATGCCCATATAGTTAAAAAAATTTAGATTACCATTATTACAGGCTTTAAAATGCTTAGGGACGGGTAGGTCCTTATTTCTATCCTCGTCCATATTTTCGATGGATAAAATATGCTCTCGTATTCTTTCACGTAGGGGGCTTTCTGATTCGCCTACGTATTGCATTCCACATTTACAATGAATCATGTAGACAATATTTTTATCTGTGCATCTTATACATTCTTGGATTTTAAATTCCCTTTTATTAATATGTGATGTGACTGTTTTACTTTTCTTGGAGTGTCTGCAAGATTTGCATATAAAACATGGGAAAAAACCTTTTAGGTCCTGTCCTGTTAAATCTTTGTCTATTTTTTTATGCTGTTTAATTTGGGTTGGGGCAAGTATGTTTTTTAAATTATTAGCTTTTCTGTATATGAACCTCGGTTTTTTAGTGATAAAGGGGCCAATAATTTTATCTTGATGTAGTATGTGCCAATGTTTCTTTAGTACAACAGATTTGCCCCTCTAGACAGAGACATTAATATAACGGATGACTATAACCATGATTCCAGAAGAACACAACATTGGAATGATAGAACCTACACACAACATCATTCACACCAATCTACATCAGGAACAAATAGACACTCTCTATATACAGACAGTAACGATACTTACGGCCAAAACCATGAAGTACAAAATCATTTTACTAATGAAAAAAGAGACATACAACAACCATCAACCTCAGGGGACAATGCCCATCATTTTTTAGAGAGAGGCCCACTAGTAAACAAAAACCTAAATTTAGACCAAAGAGAACAAAGACAAGGTCAAAGAAAAAGAAATCTCTCAGGAGAAGAGGGAGGTGTGGAAGGGGTCTATGTAAAACCCACAGACAAAAGAAAAAGATAAATAACAGTAATAATAACAGAAAAAATGGCATTTATAATTTGAGCAATTACATTTTAAAAGATGAAGAAAAAACTATTCTATCTAAAGGACTCTCATTTGCACCTACCAAAAAAATTAACAAGTTCAACACCTATATAGATGCCCATAAATTTGTTAGATCTTTGACTCTCAAAAGATATTTTACAAAAACAGCACTAGAAAGAGAAGTAATACAGCAAGGTGAGTCTCTCAATCATCAAAAAGACTGTAATGGTTTTATTCATTCAGGTCTAAAAAACAAATCTTCATTTTATCCAAAACATGAAAAGGGACCAATAATAGAGACCTTTGAAAAACTTGTACTAAATGACATAAAAAATATATCTGACAAAAAAAATAAAAAAAAGTTAAATTTAATTTATCAAGAAAACAGGAATTGCTTATTAAAGAACTGGAAAAAAACCATGAAATAATTTTTAAAAACGCAGACAAGGGGGGCGGTATTGTTATTTTAGAAAAAACACACTACAAAAAGATTTGTGAGGATCTTCTTAATGATACAAACACATATAAAAAAAAGTAGAATTAACCCCACCACGTTTTTCACCTGGGAATTAAAAACATTACTGACAAAGAATAAACTACTAGGGGTCATTAACGAAAGAGAATTTGACTTTTTACTTAACAAAACACCAAGGATCCCAGTCTTTTATATATTACCAAAAATACATAAATCTTTAACTAACCCCCCAGGTAGGCAGATAATATCAGGCATAGAATCCGTCACAGCGAACCTTTTCCAATACATCGATAGGTATCTCCAAAATTATGTAGTGAAATTAGATTCCTATTTAAAAGACTCCACAGAAGTCCTAAAACTCCTATAAAATATAACTTGGGAAGAAAATATGTGGCTAATAAGTTGTGACGTCACATCATTGTACACAATCATTGATCATACCCAAGGAATAGAGGCAGTTAAACAATTTCTTAATGATGATAATAATATGAAACAAGAACAGAAGGATTTTATTCTGGAGAGTATTGATTTTATTTTAAAACACAACTATTTTCTATTTGAAGACTTTTTTTACACTCAAATTTGTGGAACTGCAATGGGGACTAGGTTTGCACCCAGCTATGCGAATCTTTTTATGGGAATTTGGGAAAAACAATTCCTTGACACTCGCGAGCTGGGTGCAAACCTAGTCCTATATAAAAGATATATAGACGATGTAATAATTATTTGGAGAGGGACCCCTGAGAATTTTGAAATAATTTTTAACGAAATGAATAATAACAATTATAATATACGCTTCACCAAAGAAATAAGCAACACAAATTTGAACTTCCTAGATTTAGAAATCTATATTGAAAACAATACTATCAATACAAGAACCTACTTTAAACCGGTAGATAGTAACAATTTTATCCATTTATCCAGTAGCTGCCATCATCAAGCCTGGAAGAACAATATACCGAAAGGACAAATGCTGAGGGTAATGAAAAATTGTAACAAACCTGAGGATTATGATAACCAATCAAAAGCACTTAAGGCAAAGTTTATAGAAAGAGGCTATAGGGAAGAATTTGTAGAGAATAATAGACAAGGAGTAGGAAAAATGGAAAGAAATACCATATTAAACAAAAATAATAAAAAATTTAGTGACAACACCCACCCAGAGCATAATAAACTAAATATCCCATTCATAAGTGATTTCAATGCAAACTATAAAATAACAGAAAAAATACTAAAGAAACATTGGCACATACTACATCAAGATAAAATTATTGGCCCCTTTATCACTAAAAAACCGAGGTTCATATACAGAAAAGCTAATAATTTAAAAAACATACTTGCCCCAACCCAAATTAAACAGCATAAAAAAATAGACAAAGATTTAACAGGACAGGACCTAAAAGGTTTTTTCCCATGTTTTATATGCAAATCTTGCAGACACTCCAAGAAAAGTAAAACAGTCACATCACATATTAATAAAAGGGAATTTAAAATCCAAGAATGTATAAGATGCACAGATAAAAATATTGTCTACATGATTCAGTGTAAATGTGGAATGCAATACGTAGGCGAATCAGAACGCCCCCTACGTGAAAGAATACGAGAGCATATTTTATCCATCGAAAATATGGACGAGGATAGAAATAAGGACCTACCCGTCCCTAAGCATTTTAAAGCCTGTAATAATGGTAATCTAAATTTTTTTAACTATATGGGCATAGCCAAATTACAAAAACAAAAGAGAGGGGGAGATAATCAAAAAAGATTATTGCAGCTAGAAAGCAAATGGATTTACAATTTAGACACTCTTCACCCACAAGGTCTGAATTTAGAAATTGAACTGAGAAGTTTTTTCACATAGATCATAACACAATACTACAAGAAATCATAAATACCTACAATCTCTAGATTGAGACTGTTTCACCCATCTATTACACATTGGTTTGTTCTATAAAACTTAGAATGTCCAGCTTTATATATATGTATATATTATTTAGTCCTTTATTACCAAAGAAAAAAACGTTTTTAAAGTATATAAATAAATCTGATAATTTTTCTATCTTAACAAACAAATTTTAAGTTTTATTTTTCATATGATGCAGGTCATATATAGATATGTACAGTCTTTTTAATGTATAGTAATAACTTGGAAATACATTGGAAAGAACCAATAGAAATATAAAAATGTAAAAATATTTTTTCAACAAAGGAAAAAAGAGAACTAAGCCAACCGATTCTATTCCAGTTTTCACTATAATTATTTACTTAATCTAAAGTGGCTTTTAAACATATTGAAACCACACACAGTATAGTACCAATATAAATATAAAAAATATCTTTTCAACAAAGGAAAAAAGAGAACTATTCCAGTTTTTTACTAAAATTATTTATTTAGTTGTTTATTTATTTTATTATTTTTTTCTAATAAGAATACATGAATACTCTATAGCGGCTTTTAAGCATATTGAAAACCACACACAGAAATGATATTGGCTTTGACAATGCTTCAATAAAACAATTAAACAATTTACTCAATCAGGAACAAAGGTATAAAAGATAGGATTCTAAGCAGGTCTGACAGAAGCTTGAGAAAGGCTCTTTGGAGCTGAAACGCGTTGCTTTGGATACAGACTGCTTACTGATCACCTTGGATACAGACTGCTTACACTGCACTGGAGAAACCTTGCTGTTTACCTATCTGTCAATCTCGCATTTGGTGGGCGTGTCAAGACCGGACACGGAAGTGACAGAGGCAACTTTCACAGGAGACATACACGCTGCAACAAGTGCTCCTAGAAACTTTGAAAGGACAAAGAAAGTTTCTCATCTATACCTCATTTGGACACGCAAGAACCTTCTTATATGACTTGGAACTGCAAATAAGGTACCTTATTCAAAGTCTGTTGATTAATAATATCGCAAAAGACAAACTAAGTGTTCAATAACTATTGTGATATAATTACTGTGACATACAGAAAACGGCTCAAACACCTAGCCTAAATCTTTTGGTCATATCACAAAAAGGCTTATTTCAAAAAGGCTGAAAATAAACACCTATTGTTGAACCAGGTGTCTAACAACTGTATTTCTACCAATTATACCTTATTTTCTACCTTTGGTGCATTTTATGAGCGAAAAGCCAAATCTTTTACAAAAAGTATTTTTCAATACCTACCAAGGTATAAACTGGACTTGCTAATTTTACACACATATATCATATACTAATTTTAGCTACACCTCAATACAATTGGTTGGTACCAACTTTCTCACATAACCACTTTAAGATTAAGCAATTTCGACTGACTGTTTTATATTGATTCTAATAAAAGAATATTATTTTTAACCAATAATCTTTGTATATTTTTTTTATTATTATTTTTTATTTTTATTTTTGAATTAGAACTTAATAATTTTAAGATATTATTCTATGAAAATTCTTTAAAAACTAAAAAACGTTTTTTTCTATACATTTATTTATATAAACATAGACATAGAAATACAAATACTACTAAGACCATTGTCATTTGGTAGATATTAAGCCAGTGTTTGCACACAGGCGCACACATATAAGACAATCATAACTGCTACTAAAACTATTTCTACTGCTCGCAGAGTTTCCGAGCTTTCGGCATTACAATGTGATTCTCTTTATCTTATTTTCCATTCCGATAAGGTGGTGTTACGTACCAAACCTGGTTTCCTTCCTAATGTGGTTTCTAATAAAAATATTAATCAGAAAATTGTTGTTCCTTCCTTGTGTCCTAATCCTTCTTCTAAGAAGGAGCGGCTGTTACATAATTTGGACGTGGTCTGTGCTTTAAAGTTTTACTTACAGGCAACTAAGGATTTTCGTCAATCGTTTTCCCTGTTTGTGTTTTCTGGGAAGCGTAGGGGTCAGAAATCTACGGCTACCTCTCTTTCATTTTGGCTGAAGAGTATCATCCATTTTGAATATGAGACTGCTGGACAGCAGCCTCCTGAACGAATTACGGCTCATTCCACTAGAGCTGTGGCTTCCACATGGGCATTCAAAAATGATGCTTCTGTTGAACAGATTTGCAAAGCTGCAACTTGGTCGTCTCTTCACACTTTTTCCAAATTTTACAAACTCGATACTTTTGCCTCCTCTGAGGCTGTTTTTGGGAGGAAAGTTCTTCAAGCAGTGGTGCCTTCCGTTTAGGTTCCCTGTCTTGTCCCTCCCGTTTCATCCGTGTACTATAGCTTTCGTATTGTATCCCACAAGTAAGGATGAAATCCATGGACTCATCATATCTTGTAAAAGAAAAGGAAATTTATTCTTACCTGATAAATTTGTTTCTTTTATGATACAATGAGTCCACGGCCCACCCTGTTTTTATGAGACAGGTCTTTATTTTTGTTAAACTTCAGTCACCTCTGCACCTTGGCTTTTCCTTTCTCTTCCTAACTTCGGTCGAATGACTGGAGTGGGAGGGAAGGGAGGAGCTATATATACAGCTCTGCTGTGGTGCTCTTTGCCTCCTCCTGCTGACCAGGAGGCGATATCCCAGAAGTAAGGATGAAATCCGTGGACTCATCGTATCATAAAAGAAACAAATGTATCAGGTAAGAATAATTTTCCTTTTTTACAAGCAAACTCTCATACAGAGATCTTGTTGTCTTTTCTCATTTCTACGGATGGGAAGTGAATCTGAAAATGAGTTCCCTTGTTTCGACTACAGGGGTAGTTTTCTTAGGGATCATCTTAGTTTCCCTATCTCTGAAAATATTTTTGTCAGAGGTCAGAAAATAGAGGATTCTTTCATCTTGTTTCTTTTGGTACTCTACTGTTTGGCCCTTCAGTGGCTCAATGTATGGAGGTAATTGGTCTGATGGTTGTGTCATTGGACATCGTCCCTTTGCTCGATTTCATCTGAGAGTCTGCTGTTATGCATGTTCAAATAGTGGACCGGGGATCTTGTGGCTATGTGTCGGAGGATAGATCTAGATCTGTCGACATGAGATTCTTCCCTGTGGATTAGAGAGGGGAATTAATGGTAGATCGCTTGCTTAGCTTGCGAGAGGTAGCAGGATCGTTGCCTGCGTTCTCCAGAATCTTTTGGTTTTCTCAGGAGCATCTGTCTCAGGGCACATGCTTCTGGAGACCTTTCTGAGTAATAGTGACCATAGTCGCTAGCCTGTTGGGTGGAGTCTGCTCTTCCCATAACCATCTTGGAGTTGAGAGCGATCTACAATGCTCTGATGGCTTGGCCTCAGTTCTCTTAACCAGTTTTTCAGGTTCCTGTTGAACTCTTTCATTTCAGTGGTTTACATTAACCGCCTGGGAAAAATCTAGAGTTCCTTTGCCATGACTGGCTTGGATTGTTCGGTGGGCGGACGCTCAAATTCGTTGTTTATTCACTATTCACATTTCAAGAGTGAATACCGGGAGCGGACTTCTTGAGCAGTCAGATTTTCATCCCGGGGAGTGGGTGCTCCTTCTGGAGGTGTTCCCAGGTTAACTCTAAAATGGGGGGGGGGGGGCTGGAGCTGGAGATGGCAGTACGCCATGCTTCCAAGTTATGTTTGTGGTCAAGAGATCAGCAGGCTGCTCTATTAAATACCCTGACGGTTCCTTTGGGATTTCAGTCAGACATCCCTGTTCCTCAGTTTGCTCTCCTTCCACGAGTCATTACTCGTAACAAATGGGAGTGAACATTGGTATTTTAATAGTTCTTGCATAGTCTCACAGGTTCTGGTATTCAGACCTAGCAGAGATGTATTTCTTCCACTTTGGTGGTTGTTCCTGAGGAAGGACCTTCTAATTCAGGGTCCTTTCTTTCATCCTCCTTTTGTTTTCTCTGAAGCTTTCTGCTTTGAGATTGAATGCTTTGTTCTGTCTAAGCGTGTTTTTTCTGAATCGGTCATTGAGTTCATGATTCAGGTTCGCAAGTTTACCATAAGGTAGGGTGTAAATTCCCTGATTGGTGTGAATTCCTCGACTACTCTGGAGTAGGGTCAGGATTCCTAGGAGTTCTGCCTTTTCTCCGGGAAGGTCTGGAGGATGCCTGATGAAACACTTCTACTGAGAAACGTGTTGCATTGTTTCTCTATTTGTCCAAGCTTTTACTGGCACAAATATGAGTTGTGTCTTTTACAATTTTAAATAAATTTGTTTTTACTTTTAACCAACTCTGAGTGCTTAGTATACCTTGGAGCTACGCTACCCCTTGGGCTGTATCCCTGATCCTGGTATCCTGCATATACACCTACTTGTATAGTGGGTACACCATGCTTGATGATTTCCTGTATCCTGGAGCTGTGTTTTGGAAACTAATCAGCTAGCTGGACTGCTGTAGAAATCCAGCCTGTCTCTATGGGCAAGATTGATTGCCTTTCTTACAAGTGAGTACCCTGTGTTCACCTTTTATTGTAAGCTATCAAGATTCATCATTGATCTGCACCATTGGCGCCTCTATCCATTGTGTTTTTCTAACAGAAAGCCTTATGAATAGTCTGCTTTACTATGATGCTAAGGCCATAACGGTAGCCTTTTGACCTTTTTTGGGACCTAAAAAGTGGACAAATAAGCTAGAAGTATGTCTAAAATTTTTAGTAGCCTGAAGATTACATTTTAAGGCTATGACTATATCCAAATTGTGTAGTAGATGGTACTTAGAGTTAGAAGGATTTGGGCATAGTAAAGGAACAACAATTTTCTGATTACTATTTTCCGAAGACACTACCTTCGGAAGAAAATCATATTTAGTCTTGAGGACTGCTTTATCCTTGTAAAAAACAAGAAGGGGTAATCAGAAAACAGAGCTGATAATTCATTCATTTCAGAGAAATTAGCCTACTTACAGGGTGCATTATAACCAAGGTTTGCACAAATGTTTGAACATCAGGCAACTTTGCAGCTTCCTGTGAAACAAAACAGATAATGCCAAAATCTGACCCTTTAAAGAACACACTGATAAACCCTTATCCAGTCCATCCTGAAGGAACTGAAGAGGTCTGGGGATTTTAAAAGATTTTCAAGAGAAACCTCTAGAAGAACACTAAAGAAAGTAAGCTTGCCCAATCTTATGATAAATTATCTGCATGACAGGCTTTCTGGCTTGCAGTACAGATAACAGAATTTGAGAACTAGGAGTTCAACCTCCACGCCAGAGCTATGAGAATTACAGAAACCTATTCCTGTTTGATTCTGGCAGTGACTCTTGAAAGAATAAGAAATGGAGGAAATAGATAGGCCAGTCAAAAGTTCCAAGGACAGACTAGAACATCTATCATGTGAGCCCTTGGATCTCTTGACCTAGCGGCTCAATTTGGACACCATTTAGATCTATTTCTGGAAGAACCTACCTCAGGACTAATTGATCGAACATGTCCTAATAAAGAGACCATTCTTCTGCTTCGCAATTGTTCACTCAGTGAATGGCAGATGGATTGCAGTGGTTTTCCTCTGCCCAAGACAGAATGTGAGGAACCTCTTGTATAGCTAAGGGACTTCCAGTCCATCTCAGATGATTGATGTATGCCACAGCAATGATATTGTCTGACTGGAACCAAATACATTTTTCCTTCTTGAGAATAGGCCAAGACTAAAGGGCCTGAAGTTCACCTCCTGAGGGGACCATACTCCCTGCACCTTTCGGGACTCCCAAACAGCACCCCTACCTATCAGACTTGCATCTGTAGTGACTATGGTCCAGATGAGCCAAAGAAAAAAAGCTCCAAGGGTCAAATAAGGACTTTTCCTTCACCATGAGAGGGATAGTTTGACTGAATAACTTAGCTCTATCTGCTGTTCCAGATTACCACTGTTAAAGCATGGACAATTGGAGAGGACAAAGATAAAAAGCGAGTAAAATATACTGTGCCTAACGCTGCTACTATAAGACCCACTACTTTCATACATTGTGCTACAGATGAAGTATGAACCATCTGTAGGGAACGACAGGCAGTCTGAAGTTTGATTCTGTGAGAAACAAGCGCATTTGAACAGGCTCTACAATCACTCTAAGAAAAAACACCCTTGTTGCTATTGATAAAGAACTTTTGGGGACATTGATTTTCCATCCATGTTCCTGAAGAAAATATACCATTCTGCTTGTATGAGTAGTAGCAAGAGAAAGAGATGGGGCAAAATATTGCCCAAATAAGTGGCAAAGGTGATACCCTTTGCTCTGATCACTGCTAAGAGAGCCCCAAATACCTTTGTGAAGATGCATGGGGCTGTAGCCAAACCAAAGGGGAAGGCACAAATTGGTAATGTTTGTTCGGAAATGTAGGAACTGGAGTTAGTCCTTGTGAATTGGGAAGTGTAGATAAGGGTAATTCAAACCTATGGTTATCATAAATTGACCTTCCTGAACTAGAGGTAAAATGGTACGGACCATTTCCATTTTGAAAGAAGGTACGCAAACAAATTTGTTCAGAGTTTTTAGGTCCAGGATAGGACGGTAGGTTCCCCCCCTCCTTTGGCACAATGAAGAGGTTGAAATACTGAGAGATTGGAACAGTTTGGATCACTCCCATGCCCTCTAAGTCTTGAACAAAGTCAGCTTTACAGGATCGTTTGGAACATGAGACAAATCAAACAGTTACCAGGGAGGTCTGGTACAAAGGCATATGATATTCAGAACCCAGGATTCCTGAACTGATCAAGACCAGGCATTCTGAAATTGAATAAAACTGTGCCCTACCAGAAGATCTTCTGGACAGGGGGCTGCCCCTTTATGCAGATTTCTGATTGGAATTGGGCTTTTTGGTCTGTTTGTTCTTAGACCAAGAAGATCCTGGCTTGGGGGATTCAGACTTCTGGTTGGAGGGGAATTTTTATCTCTAGGGGAGCAAAATGAAAGAAAATACATCCCCTTAGAATCCAACTCAGATACTAAACGCATCTTCCATTCAAAAGGGACTTATGATAGCCTATTCTTAGAGACTATGGCCCCAATTTATCAAAGGTCTTGCAGACCTGATCCGACACTGCGGATCAGGTCCGCAAGACCTCGCTAAATGCGGAGAGCATTGCGCTCTCTGCATTTAACATTGCACCAGCAGTTCACAAGAGCTGCTGGTGCAACGCCGCCCCCTGCTGACTCGCGGCCGCCAGCAGGGAGGGGTCAATCAACCCGATCGTATTCGATCGGGTTGATTTCCGGCTATTCCTCTCCGCCTGCTCAGAGCAGACGGAAAGGGTTATGGAGCAGCGGTCTTTAGACCGCTGCTCCATAAGTTGTGTTTTTCTGGCGAGTCTAAAGACTCGCCAGAAACACGGCCCTTCAAGCTCCGTACGGAGCTTGATAAATGGGCCTGCATATCAGCTGATCAAGATTTAAGCCATAAAGCTCTCCTTAATAAAACAGCAATGGACATATTTAATTTTAATGATGTCAAAACCACATCACAAATGCCATCTTAAGGACTTTAATGTAGTTGTGAATATCTTCAGAAACCATGTGGGAAGAGAATAACACCAGAAAGACACTGCAGCGGCCACACAGGTGATATTACTGCGCTGATTTGGAAAATAATTTCCTAAGCAAGAATTCAGATTTGCAGTCCATTGGATGTCTAAACGAAGAACTATCCTCCATAGGAATAGTATTGCATCTAGCTAAAGTGGAAATAGTTCCCAAGCTGATCAATTTAATATTTTGGATACATTCTTTTGAACTTGTTATAAGGTGCCTAAGGAATGCCTGGTTTCTTCCATTCTTTAGTTATATATTCTGTAACCAAGTCAGGTGCTTCAAAGGCCTTAGGTATTTTGGGCAGAGCTTTAAAGACCTGATTCAACTTATTTACAGGCTTGGAATCCTCTTAATTCAGTTCTGATAGTTCTAAGGTATTCAAAACCTCAAAGCAGGAAGCGAATATGGTCCACTAAATCTAAACGTGGGATCAGTCTCTGTCTAAGTTGCTGGTTCAGGGTCCTCAGAGGAAATTTCAACCTCAGAAAGAGACTCATCCAAGTTAAGGCTTTGTAAGATAGGTGGTAACTTAGTCTGGGGTATAGGACCCTGAAGATTACAGGTGGTGTGAGGTAAATCTCCTGATTTCTTTCATGTAATTGGCAAGAGTCCATGAGCTAGTGACGTATCGGATATACATTCCTACCAGGAGGGGGCAAAGTTTTCCAAACCTCAAAATGCCTATAAATACTCCTCCCACCACACCCACATCTCAGTTTTTACAAACTTTGCCTCCTATGGAGGTGGAGAAGTAAGTTTGTGCTTAGTTTTTATGAATTTCTTCTATGATAAGCGCTTCTAAGCATTCTGAAGCCCAATTCCTCTCAGAATACAATGTTTGTCAGAGGGATGTGAAGAGAGTATTGCCTATTGATTTTATGGTTTCTCTCATGGGAAATCTTTTCAAGGGTTCTCTGTTATCAGTCGTAGGGATTCATCTCCTACCTCCCTTTTCAGATCGATGATATACTCTTATATACCATTACCTCTGCTGTTAGTTTCCATTAATGGTTTGGCTATCTGCTATATGTGGATGGGTGTCTTTCGGTAAGTATGTATCATTATTTAAGACACTCTTAGCTATGGTTTGGTGCTTTATGTTTTAATATAAAGTTTTAAATATGTTTTTTACTTATATTTGCCATGAGTCAGGTCTATGTAAATTTCCCTTTTGCAGTCTAAACAGTTTCAGTATAGGAATAGTGTTTGGGAAGTTTATTTAAACTTTTTTTCTTACCTGGGGTTCAGTCTATCTCTAATTTGACTTGTTTCTCAATTTTTTTCGCGGGCAAATCTAGGCTTGCGAGGACGCAAAATGCTGTTTTTTTTTATTGCGTCATTCTTGGCGCGAAAATGTAATTTCCTGCTTCTTTGTTGATGCTAGTTGTTTTGGTATGAAATTGCGTTTGTTATGACGCACGTTACGTCATTTCCTGGTGTTAGTTTTGCGCCAAAAAATTGTTTAACTTCCTTTTGCGTATTGCGCCAAAATTTAGTTATTTTACCCCTCTTGTTTGCTGTTTTCAGGAATTTTTGAAAACTATTATGCCTGCTTTTTTATTTTATTTTTTGTTTTAAAAAAAATAAATATATACTATCTTTATTTTCCTATCTACTGTTACATTGTGGAAATTGAGGCCTAGATTTGGAGTTTGGCGGTAGCCGAGAAAACCAGCGTTAGAGGCTCCTAACGCTGGTTTTAGGCTACCTCCGGTATTTGGAGTCAGTCAAAAAAGGGTCTAACGCTCACTTTTCAGCCGCAACTTTTCCATACCGCAGATCCCCCTACGCCATTTGCGTATCCTATCTTTTCAATGGGATTTTTCTAACTCCGGTATTTAGAGTCGTGTCTGAAGTGAGCGTTAGAATTCTAACGACAAAACTCCAGCCGCAGAAAAAAGTCAGTAGTTAAGAGCTTTCTGGGCTAACGCCGGTTCATAAAGCTCTTAACTACTGTGCTCTAAAGTACACTAACACCCATAAACTACCTATGTACCCCTAAACCGAGGCCCCCCCACATCGACGCCACTCGATTACATTTTTTTAACCCCTAATCTGCCGACCGCCACCTACGTTATCCTTATGTACCCCTAATCTGCTGCCCCTAACACCGCCGACCCCTATATTATATTTATTAACCCCTAACCTGTCCCCCTCAACGTTGCCGCCAGCTACCTACAATAATTAACCCCTAATCTGCCGACCGCAAAGCGCCGCTACTTAAGTTATCCTTATGTACCCCTAATCTGCTGCCCCTAACACCGCCGACCCCTATATTATATTTATTAACCCCTAATCTGCCCCCCTCAACGTCGCCTCCACCTGCCTACACTTATTAACCCCTAATCTGCCGAGCGGACCGCACCGCTACTATAATAAAGTTATTAACCCCTAATCCGCCTCACTAACCCTATAATAAATAGTATTAACCCCTAATCTGCCCTCCCTAACATCGCCGACACCTAACTTCAATTATTAACCCCTAATCTGCCGACCGGAGCTCACCGCTATTCTAATAAATGTATTAACCCCTAAAGCTAAGTCTAACCCTAACACTAACACCCCCCTAACTTAAATATAATTTAAATCTAACGAAATTAATTAACTCTTATTAAATAAATTATTCCTATTTAAAGCTAAATACTTACCTGTAAAATAAATCCTAATATAGCTACAATATAAATTATAATTATATTATAGCTATTTTAGGATTAATATTTATTTTGCAGGTAACTTTGTATTTATTTTAACCAGGTACAATAGCTATTAAATAGTTAAGAACTATTTAATAGCTAAAATAGTTAAAATAATTACAAAATTACCTGTAAAATAAATCCTAACCTAAGTTACAATTAAACCTAACACTATACTATCATTAAATTAATTAAATAAAATACCTACAATTACCTACAATTAAATCTATCACTACACTATCAATACATTAATTAAATACAATACCTACAAATAACTACAATGAAATAAACTAACTAAAGTACAAAAAATAAAAAAAAAATAAGTTACAAAAAATAAAAAAATATTTACAAACATAAGAAAAATATTACAACAATTTTAAACTAATTACACCTACTCTAAGCCCCCTAATAAAATAACAAAGACCCCCAAAATAAAAAATGCCCTACCCTATTCTAAATTACTAAAGTTCAAAGCTCTTTTACCTTACCAGCCCTGAACAGGGCCCTTTGCGGGGCATGCCCCAAGATGTTCAGCTCTTTTGCCTGTAAAAAAAAACATACAATACCCCCCCCCAACATTACAACCCACCACCCACATACCCCTAATCTAACCCAAACCCCCCTTAAATAAACCTAACACTAAGCCCCTGAAGATCATCCTACCTTGTCTTCACCTCACCGGGTATCACCGATCGGTCCTGGCTCCAAAATCTTCATCCAACCCAAGCGGGGGCTGGCGATCCATCATCCGGTGGCTGAAGAGGTCCAGAAGAGGCTCCAAAGTCTTCATCCTATCCGGGAAGAAGAGTAGATCCGGACCGGCAACCATCATCTTCCAAGCGGCATCTTCTATCTTCATCCGATGAGGACCGGCTCCATCCTGAAGACCTCCACCGCGGACCCATCTTCATCCGGCGACGTCCAACTGAAGAATGACGGTTCCTTTAAGGGACGTCATCCAAGATGATGTCCCTCGAATTCCGATTGGCTGATAGGATTCTATCAGCCAATCGGAATTAAGGTAGGAATATTCTGATTGGCTGATGGAATCAGCCAATCAGAATCAAGTTCAATCCGATTGGCTGATCCAATCAGCCAATCAGATTGAGCTCGCATTCTATTGGCTGTTCCGATCAGCCAATAGAATGCGAGCTCAATCTGATTGGCTGATTGGATCAGCCAATCGGATTGATCTTGATTCTGATTGGCTGATTCCATCAGCCAATCAGAATATTCCTACCTTAATTCTGATTGGCTGATAGAATCCTATCAGCCAATCGGAATTCGAGGGACGCCATCTTGGATGACGTCCCTTAAAGGAACCATCATTCTTCAGTTGGACGTCGCCGGAAGAAGATGGGTCCGCGGTGGAGGTCTTCAGGATGGAGCCGGTCCTCATCGGATGAAGATAGAAGATGCCGCTTGGAAGATGATGGTTGCCGGTCCGGATCTACTCTTCTTCCCGGATAGGATGAAGACTTTGGAGCCTCTTCTGGACCTCTTCAGCCACCGGATGATGGATCGCTAGCCCTCGCTTGGGTTGGATGAAGATTTTGGAGGCAGGACCGATCGGTGAACCTGGTATGGTGAAGACAAGGTAGGATGATCTTCAGGGGCTTAGTGTTAGGTTTATTTAAGGGGGGTTTGGGTTAGATTAGGGGTATGTGGGTGGTGGGTTGTAATGTTGGGGGGGGTATTGTATGGTTTTTTTTACAGGCAAAAGATCTGAACTTCTTGGGGCATGCACCGCAAAGGGCCCTGTTCAGGGCTGGTAAGGTAAAAGAGCTTTGAACTTTAGTAATTTAGAATAGGGTAGGGCATTTTTTATTTTGGGGGTCTTTGTTATTTTATTAGGGGGCTTAGAGTAGGTGTAATTAGTTTAAAATTGTTGTAATATTTTTCTTATGTTTGTAAATATTTTTTTATTTTTTGTAACTTAGTTCTTTTTTATTTTTTGTACTTTAGTTAGTTTATTTCATTGTAGTTATTTGTAGGTATTGTATTTAATTAATGTATTGATAGTGTAGTGTTAGGTTTAATTGTAGGTAATTGTAGGTATTTTATTTAATTAATTTAATGATAGTATAGTGTTAGGTTTCATTGTAACTTAGGTTAGGATTTATTTTACAGGTAATTTTGTAATTATTTTAACTATTTTAGCTATTAAATAGTTCTTAACTATTTAATAGCTATTGTACCTGGTTAAAATAAATACAAAGTTACCTGTAAAATAAATATTAATCCTAAAATAGCTATAATATAATTATAATTTATATTGTAGCTATATTAGGGTTTATTTTACAGGTAAGTATTTAGCTTTAAATAGGAATAATTTATTTAATAAGAGTTAATTAATTTCGTTAGATTTAAATTATATTTAAGTTAGGGGGGTGTTAGTGTTAGGGTTAGACTTAGCTTTAGGGGTTAATACATTTATTAGAATAGCGGTGAGCTCCGGTCGGCAGATTAGGGGTTAATAATTGAAGTTAGGTGTCGGCGATGTTAGGGAGGGCAGATTAGGGGTTAATACTATTTATTATAGGGTTAGTGAGGCGGATTAGGGGTTAATAACTTTATTATGATAGCGGTGCGGTCCGCTCGGCAGATTAGGGGTTAATAAGTGTAGGCAGGTGGAGGCGACGTTGTGGGGGGCAGATTAGGGGTTAATAAATATAATATAGGGGTCGGCGGTGTTAGGGGCAGCAGATTAGGGGTACATAAGGATAATGTAAGTAGCGGCGGTTTACGGAGCGGCAGATTAGGGGTTAAAAATAATATGCAGGGGTCAGCGATAGCGGGGGCGGCAGATTAGGGGTTAATGAGTGTAAGGCTAGGGGTGTTTAGACTCGGGGTACATGTTAGGGTGTTAGGTGCAGACGTAGGAAGTGTTTCCCCATAGCAAACAATGGGGCTGTGTTAGGAGCTGAACGCGGCTTTTTTGCAGGTGTTAGGGTTTTTTTCAGCTCAAACAGCCCCATTGTTTCCTATGGGGGAATCGTGCACGAGCACGTTTTTGAGGCTGGCCGCGTCCGTAAGCAACTCTGGTATCGAGAGTTGAAGCTGCGTTAAATTGGCTCTATGCTCCTTTTTTGGAGCCTAACACAGCCATTCTGTGGACTCTCAATACCAGAGTTATTTTAAAGGTGCGGCCAGAAAAAAGCCAGCGTTAGCTACGCGGGTCCTTACCGACAAAACTCTAAATCTAGCCGTGAATGTTTTGCCTATTGTTATTTTTTCTCTTTTTGTTACATTTTGCGAGATGTTTCATTCTGATGTTACTGTAGAAACTATGATGCCCTGAAACACAATTCTACAAAGCTAAGTGTGTTCTTTTTAAAATTAAATGTTATTTTCTTCAGCTCAATTTTGTGGCATTTATTTATTTTATTCTTAAAATATTTCTACATGTACAATGACATTTACTGTTTTTACTTATTCAGTTCATGTACTTGATTTCATCTGCAAATATCACGTTATTGCTTTTATCATAAAGGTTATGACAGCTATTATGCCTTTAAGTAAACTTACAAGGTCTTTTCAAAATTGTTAAGATTTAATTAATTTTGTTCTGACCGACAGCATACTTAAGTTTATTCTACTGATGAAGGTTTTCTTTGGCTCAAAGGATCCTGTATCCGAGACTGTTTTATTAAAAATTCTCCTTATTTTTCATTTGAACATTCGTTGTTAAGGAAAATGTGTCATTAATAGCTTTTAGGAGCCTAGTCCTCCTATTAACTATGTTATTTTAAAATCTGGATTTTAAGATTTTAATTTGCTCCTGAGGGTTTTTCCTATTGAAGATACTATTTGTATTATGTTCTAAAGAATGGTTTATTCTGATTCCCTTTTGGGACTGTACTACTATTTCTATTGAAATTGGTACTTATTTTTAGGATTCTTTAGAGTTTGTATATTACCTTAGTAGAGCATATTCATGTACTGTTTATATTTTTAGCTCAGCCTTTATCTGTGGCTGACATTGCTGTTTTTTTCAACCTTTTTGTTGTTGTTGTTGTTGATCAGTTAGCATAAGCAGTTTCAGATTCTCAAGTATATAGCTCTGTTTATTTACTTCTGATGTATTCATTTTATTATGTTTAGTTTATCTATTATTATGATTTCAAATATATTTTATTATCTCTAGCTTGTTAGGATAATAATCTGTTTGATTTGTATTATCTCCACTATTTCTGGAGGTTTAAAGTATTTTCTGCCATACTTTTAGTCCGGTGATGTAGTTGTGACTACAAATGCTTGTTCTAGATCCAAGGGTCTTAGATTCATATTCCTTCAGTGTTAATGCAGCCCTTTGGCCTTTTTGAGGTCAATTTATTGTGTACCATTTATTTGGGTAATAATAACAACTGTTTTTTTTCAGCTGCTAATTTGGTTAAAGGGACACTGAACCCAAAAAAATTATTTTGTGATTTAGATAGATCGTGCAATTTTAAGCAACTTTCTAATTTACTCCTATTATCAATTTTCTTCATTCTCTTGCTATCTTTATTTGAAAAAGAAGGCATCTAAGCTTTTTCTTTTTTTAAGACACGATGGGTCCACGGATCATCTTAATTACTAATGGGATATTCACCTCCTGTTCAGCAGGAGGCGGCAAAGAGCACCACAGCAGAGCTGTTAAATAGCTCCTCCCTTCCCTCCCACTCCAGTCATTCTCTTTGCCTACGTTAGTGATAGGAAGTGGTAAAGTGAGGTGTTAGTTAACATTCTTCAATCAAGAGTTTATTATTTTTAAAGTAGTGCAAGATTGTGCTGCTTTGTCCTGGGGTGTAGCCGTAGTCCATATCAGTCTCTTCAGTAGAGCTTTGGTGGTTTTAAAGCAATGGGAACTTGTGGGACATAATTCTCACTGCACCTCCAATATATTACTGCTGCCCTAATCCTGAAAACCTGAGGATATTTTGTCAGGAATTTCATTTTCTTCACAGGTCCATGTGGGGGATAGGACCCCTCAAACCTGGTGAACTGCCTTTGCTGTCGGGCAGACATTTGGGGTAAGTGCTTTATTATTTTTCCTGGGACTCTTAGAGGAAAAGGAGCACTTTACTTTTCTTTATTATTACATAAATGGCTTACAATGATTAGGCACTTTATTAAGAGACAAGAAAGCTCTCAGAATCTGAGAGTAAAAGGACAGCATGTTACAGGCACTGAGGCTGGGAGATTAGCTTTTTCTTGTTGTTTCTATATTATGGCGTTTATTTTTTAAAGAATTAACGTCCGTGTGAGTGTTGTTTGCGATTGGCCACGCCCACGATGGGCGGATCGTTTGTATTGCGCGCCTTTTTCTCTGCGTCTCTTCCTGTGGGCAGTGTAAAGTCAGGAGACAGACCGGGTTGTTTTCCCTGCCTAGTTACGCATGGTTTGTCAAGTGCAGGCGTTTCTAGATGCGGAGAGTTGCTGATTTGTTCCTCTATCGAATCCGGATTGCTGCTAGGAGGGAAAGAGAGGCTCCGGTCTTGCAGTCAGGTTGGCACCTCAGCAGAGCTGCTGAGGTGTAGGGGTGTCATTATTTTTTGTTTTTGAGTGTTTTAAGACATTTTTCTCACACGCAGTAAAAAAAGTTATACTTTTAAATTTAAAGTGACAGTAACGTTTTTTTACATTTAACCTTTCTCTTGTTAGGTGTATCCAGTCCACGGATCATCCATTACTTGTGGGATATTATCCTTCCCAACAGGAAGTTGCAAGAGGATCACCCACAGCAGAGCTGCTATATAGCTCATCCCCTAACTGCCATATTCAGTCATTCTCTTGCAAGCTCTCAACATAGCTGGAGGTAGTAAGAGGAACGTGGTAAAATATAGTTAGTTTTTTCTTCAATCAAAAGTTTATTGTTTTTAAATGGTACCGGAGTTGTGCTATTTTATCTCAGGCAGCATTTAGAAGAAGAATCTGCCTGCGTTTTTATATGATCTTAGCAGAAGTAACTAAGATCCACTGCTATTCTCACATATGTCTGAGGAGTGAGGTAACTTCAGAGGGAGAATGGCGTGCAGGGTATCCTGCAATAAGGTATGTGCAGTTAAGTTTTTCTAGGGATGGAATTTGCTAGAAAATGCTGCTGATACCGGATTAATGTAAGTTAAAGCCTAAATACAGTGATTTAATAGCGACTAGTATCAGGCTTGCTATCAGAGGTATATACTCTGATTAATGTGCAATATAAAACGTTTGCTGGCATGTTTAATCGTTTTTATATATGCTTTGGTGATAAAACTTATTGGGGCCTAGTTTTTTCCACATGGCTGGCTTTATTTTTGCCTAGAAACAGTTTCCTGAGGCTTTCCACTGTTATAGTATAAAAGTTACAGTTGGTGCAGTTAAAATTACAAACTGTGACATTCAGCTTCCCTCAGCAGTCCCCTGCATGCTATAGGACATCTCTGAAGGGCTCAAAAGGCTTCAAAAGTAGGAGCTGTGGCAGTTGTTATGACTGTTTAAAAAACATATTTTTCGTTTTGTTAATCTGTTTTTTGTATTAAGGGGTTAATCATCCATTTGCAAGTGGGTGCAATGCTCTGCTAACTTGTTACATACACTGTAAAAACTTCGTTAGTTTAACTGCCTTTTTTCACTGTTATTTCAAATTTTGGCAAAATTTGTTTCTCTTAAAGGCACAGTAACGTTGTTTTTTTTATATTGCTTGTTAACTTGATTTCTTTCATGTAATTAGCAAGAGTCCATGAGCTAGTGACGTATGGGATATACATTCCTACCAGGAGGGGCAAAGTTTCCCAAACCTCAAAATGCCTATAAATACACCCCTCACCACACCCACAATTCAGTTTTACAAACTTTGCCTCCGATGGAGGTGGTGAAGTAAGTTTGTGCTAGATTCTACGTTGATATGCGCTCCGCAGCAAGTTGGAGCCCGGTTTTCCTCTCAGCGTGCAGTGAATGTCAGAGGGATGTGAGGAGAGTATTGCCTATTTGAATGCAGTGATCTCCTTCTACGGGGTCTATTTCATAGGTTCTCTGTTATCGGTCGTAGAGATTCATCTCTTACCTCCCTTTTCAGATCGACGATATACTCTTATATATACCATTACCTCTGCTGATTCTCGTTTCAGTACTGGTTTGGCTATCTGCTATATGTAGATGAGTGTCCTGGGGTAAGTAAGTCTTATTTTCTGTGACACTCCAAGCTATGGTTGGGCACTTTGTTTATAAAGTTCTAAATATATGTATTCAAACATTTATTTGCCTTGACTCAGAATGTTCAACTTTCCTTATTTTCAGACAGTCAGTTTCATATTTGGGATAATGCATTTTAATTTAACATTTTTCTTACCTTAAAATTTGACTTTTTCCCTGTGGGCTGTTAGGCTCGCGGGGGCTGAAAATGCTTCATTTTATTGCGTCATTCTTGGCGCGGACTTTTTTGGCGCAAAAATTCTATTTCCGTTTCCGGCGTCATACGTGTCGGCGGAAGTTGCGTCATTTTTTGACGTTATTTTGCGCCAAAAATGTTGGCGTTCCGGATGTGGCGTCATTTTTGGCGCCAAGATGCATTTAGGCGCCAAATAATGTGGGCGTCTTATTTGGCGCGAAAAAATATGGGCGTCGCTTTTGTCTCCACATTATTTAAGTCTCATTTTTTATTGCTTCTGGTTGCTAGAAGCTTGTTCTTTGGCATTTTTTCCCATTCCTGAAACTGTCATTTAAGGAATTTGATCAATTTTGCTTTATATATATGTTGTTTTTTCTCTTACATATTGCAAGATGTCTCACGTTGCATCTGAGTCAGAAGATACTACAGGAAAATCGCTGTCAAGTGCTGAATCTACCAAAGCTAAGTGTATGTGCTGTAAACTTTTGGTAGCTATTCCTCCAGCTGTTGTTTGTATTGATTGTCATGACAAACTTGTTAAAGCAGATAATATTTCCTTTAGTAAAGTACCATTGCCTGTTGCAGTTCCTTCAACATCTAAGGTGCAGAATGTTCCTGATAATATAAGAGATTTTGTTTCTGAATCCATAAAGAAGGCTATGTCTGTTATTTCTCCTTCTAGTAAACGTAAAAAATCTTTTAAAACTTCTCTCCCTACAGATGAATTTTTAAATGAACATCATCATTCTGATTCTGATGATTCCTCTGGTTCAGAGGATTCTGTCTCAGAGGTTGATGCTGATAAATCTTCATATTTATTTAAAATGGAATTTATTCGTTCTTTACTTAAAGAAGTACTAATTGCTTTAGAAATAGAGGATTCTGGTCCTCTTGATACTAATTCTAAACGTTTAGATAAGGTATTTAAAGCTCCTGTGGTTATTCCAGAAGTTTTTCCTGTTCCTAATGCTATTTCTGCAGTAATTTCCAAAGAATGGGATAATTTGGGTAATTCATTTACTCCTTCTAAACGTTTTAAGCAATTATATCCTGTGCCGTCTGACAGATTAGAATTTTGGGACAAGATCCCTAAAGTTGATGGGGCTATTTCTACCCTTGCTAAACGTACTACTATTCCTACATCAGATGGTACTTCGTTTAAGGATCCTCTAGATAGGAAAATTGAATCCTTTCTAAGAAAAGCTTATCTGTGTTCAGGTAATCTTCTTAGACCTGCTATATCTTTGGCTGATGTTGCTGCAGCTTCAACTTTTTGGTTGGAAACTTTAGCGCAACAAGTAACACATCGTGATTCTCATGATATTATTATTCTCCTTCAGCATGCTAATAATTTTATCTGTGATGCCATTTTTGATATTATCAGAGTTGATGTCAGGTTTATGTCTCTAGCTATTTTAGCTAGAAGAGCTTTATGGCTTAAAACTTGGAATGCTGATATGGCTTCTAAATCAACTTTACTTTCCATTTCTTTCCAGGGTAACAAATTATTTGGTTCTCAGTTGGATTCATTATTTCAACTGTTACTGGTGGGAAAGGAACTTTTTTACCACAGGATAAAAAATCTAAAGGTAAAAACAGGGCTAATAATCGTTTTCGTTCCTTTCGTTTCAACAAAGAACAAAAGCCTGATCCTTCATCCTCAGGAGCGGTTTCAGTTTGGAGACCATCTCCAGTCTGGAATAAATCCAAGCCAGCTAGAAAGGCAAAGCCTGCTTCTAAGTCCACATGAAGGTGCGGCCCTCATTCCAGCTCAGCTGGTAGGGGGCAGGTTACGTTTTTTCAAGGAAATTTGGATCAATTCTGTTCACAATCTTTGGATTCAGAGCATTGTTTCAGAAGGGTACAGAATTGGTTTCAAGTTGAGACCTCCTGCAAAGAGATTTTTTCTTTCCCGTGTCCCAGTAAATCCAGTAAAAGCTCAAGCATTTCTGAAATGTGTTTCAGATCTAGAGTTGACTGGAGTAATTATGCCAGTTCCAGTTCCGGAACAGGGGATGGGGTTTTATTCAAATCTCTTCATTGTACCAAAGAAGGAGAATTCTTTCAGACCAGTTCTGGATCTAAAAATATTGAATCGTTATGTAAGGATACCAACGTTCAAGATGGTAACTGTAAGGACTATCTTACCTTTTGTTCAGCAAGGGAATTATATGTCCACAATAGATTTACAGGATGCATATCTGCATATTCCGATTCATCCAGATCATTATCAGTTCCTGAGATTCTCGTTTCTGGACAAGCATTACCAATTTGTGGCTCTGCCGTTTGGCCTAGCTACAGTTCCAAGAATTTTTACAAAGGTTCTCGGTGCCCTGTTGTCTGTAATCAGAGAACAGGGTATTGTGGTATTTCCTTATTTGGACGATATCTTGGTACTTGCTCAGTCTTTACATTTAGCAGAATCTCATACGAATCGACTTGTGTTGTTTCTTCAAGATCATGGTTGGAGGATCAATTTACCAAAAAGTTCTTTGATTCCTCAGACAAGGGTAACTTTTCTGGGTTTCCAGATGGATTCAGTGTCCATGACTCTGTCTTTAACAGACAAGAGACGTCTAAAGTTGATTGCAGCTTGTCGAAACCTTCAGTCACAATCATTCCCTTCGGTAGCCTTATGCATGGAAATTCTAGGTCTTATGACTGCTGCATCGGACGCGATCCCCTTTGCTCGTTTTCACATGCGACCTCTTCAGCTCTGTATGCTGAAGCAATGGTGCAAGGATTACACGAAGATATCTCAATTAATATCTTTAAAACCGATTGTTCGACACTCTCTAACATGGTGGACAGATCACCATCGTTTAATTCAGGGGGCTTCTTTTGTGCTTCCGACTTGGACTGTAATTTCAACAGATGCAAGTCTCACAGGTTGGGGAGCTGTGTGGGGATCTCTGACGGCACAAGGAGTTTGGGAATCTCAGGAGGTGAGATTACCGATCAATATTTTGGAACTCCGTGCAATTTTCAGAGCTCTTCAGTTTTGGCCTCTTCTGAAGAGAGAATCGTTCATTTGTTTTCAGACAGACAATGTCACAACTGTGGCATACATCAATCATCAAGGAGGGACTCACAGTCCTCTGGCTATGAAAGAAGTATCTCGAATTTTGGTTTGGGCGGAATCCAGCTCCTATCTAATCTCTGCGGTTCATATCCCAGGTGTAGACAATTGGGAAGCGGATTATCTCAGTCGCCAAACGTTGCATCCGGGCGAATGGTCTCTTCACCCAGAGGTATTTCTTCAGATTGTTCAAATGTGGGAACTTCCAGAAATAGATCTGATGGCATCCCATCTAAACAAGAAACTTCCCAGGTATCTGTCCAGATCCCGGGATCCTCAGGCGGAGGCAGTGGATGCATTATCACTTCCTTGGAAGTATCATCCTGCCTATATCTTTCCGCCTCTAGTTCTTCTTCCAAGAGTAATCTCCAAGATTCTGAAGGAATGCTCGTTTGTTCTGCTGGTAGCTCCGGCATGGCCTCACAGGTTTTGGTATGCGGATCTTGTCCGGATGGCCTCTTGCCAACCGTGGACTCTTCCGTTAAGACCAGACCTTCTGTCACAAGGTCCTTTTTTCCATCAGGATCTGAAATCCTTAAATTTAAAGGTATGGAGATTGAACGCTTGATTCTTGGTCAAAGAGGTTTCTCTGACTCTGTGATTAATACTATGTTACAGGCTCGTAAATCTGTATCTCGAGAGATATATTATAGAGTCTGGAAGACTTATATTTCTTGGTGTCTTTCTCATCATTTTTCCTGGCATTCTTTTAGAATACCGAGAATTTTACAGTTTCTTCAGGATGGTTTAGATAAGGGTTTGTCCGCAAGTTCTTTGAAAGGACAAATCTCTGCTCTTTCTGTTCTTTTTCACAGAAAGATTGCTATTCTTCCTGATATTCATTGTTTTGTACAAGCTTTGGTTCGTATAAAACCTGTCATTAAGTCAATTTCTCCTCCTTGGAGTTTGAATTTGGTTCTGGGAGCTCTTCAAGCTCCTCCGTTTGAACCTATGCATTCATTGGACATTAAATTACTTTCTTGGAAAGTTTTGTTCCTTTTGGCCATCTCTTCTGCCAGAAGAGTTTCTGAATTATCTGCTCTTTCTTGTGAGTCTCCTTTTCTGATTTTTCATCAGGATAAGGCGGTGTTGCGAACTTCTTTTGAATTTTTACCTAAAGTTGTGAATTCCAACAACATTAGTAGAGAAATTGTGGTTCCTTCATTATGTCCTAATCCTAAGAATTCTAAGGAGAAATCGTTGCATTCTTTGAATGTTGTTAGAGCTTTGAAATATTATGTTGAAGCTACGAAATCTTTTCGTAAGACTTCTAGTCTATTTGTTATCTTTTCCGGTTCTAGAAAAGGCCAGAAAGCTTCTGCCATTTCTTTGGCATCTTGGTTGAAATCTTTAATTCATCTTGCCTATGTTGAGTCGGGTAAAACTCCGCCTCAGAGAATTACAGCTCATTCTACTAGGTCAGTTTCTACTTCCTGGGCATTTAGGAATGAAGCTTCGGTTGACCAGATCTGCAAAGCAGCAACTTGGTCCTCTTTGCATACTTTTACTAAATTCTACCATTTTGATGTATTTTCTTCTTCTGAAGCAGTTTTTGGTAGAAAAGTACTTCAGGCAGCGGTTTCAGTTTGAATCTTCTGCTTATGTTTTTCGTTAAACTTTATTTTGGGTGTGGATTATTTTCAGCAGGAATTGGCTGTCTTTATTTTATCCCTCCCTCTCTAGTGACTCTTGTGTGGAAAGATCCACATCTTGGGTAGTCATTATCCCATACGTCACTAGCTCATGGACTCTTGCTAATTACATGAAAGAAAACATAATTTATGTAAGAACTTACCTGATAAATTCATTTCTTTCATATTAGCAAGAGTCCATGAGGCCCGCCCTTTTTTTGTGGTGGTTATGATTTTGTATAAAGCACAATTATTCCAATTCCTTATTTTATATGCTTTCGCACTTTTTTATCACCCCACTTCTTGGCTATTCGTTAAACTGAATTGTGGGTGTGGTGAGGGGTGTATTTATAGGCATTTTGAGGTTTGGGAAACTTTGCCCCTCCTGGTAGGAATGTATATCCCATACGTCACTAGCTCATGGACTCTTGCTAATATGAAAGAAATGAATTTATCAGGTAAGTTCTTACATAAATTATGTTTTAAAGTGTTTTCCAAGCTTGCTAGTCTCATTGCTAGTCTGTATAAACATGTCTGACATAGGGGAAACTCCTTGTTCATTATGTCTAAAAGCCATGGTGGAACCCCATAGGAGAATGTGTACTAAATGTATTGATTTCACTTTAAACAATAAAGATCAGCTGTTATCTTTAAAAGAATTATCACCAGAGGATTCTGACGAGGGGGAAGTTATGCCGACTAACTCTCCCCACGTGTCGGACCCTTTGACTCCCGCTCAAGGGACTCACGCTAAAATGGCGCCAAGTACATCAAAGACGTCCATAGCGATTACTTTGCAGGACATGGCGGCAATCATGGATAATACCCTGTCAGCAGTATAAGCCAGACTGCCAAAATTCAGAGGAAAGCGCGATAGCTCTGGGGTTAGATGTAATACAGAGCGCGCAGATGTTTTAAGGCCCATGTCTGATACTGCGTCACAATATGCAGAAGCTGAGGAAGAGCTTCAGTCTGTGGGTGACGTCTCTGACTCGGAGAAACCTGATTCAGATAGGTCTACTTTTAAATTTAAGCTTGAGAACCTCCGGGTGTTGCTTGGAGAGGTTTTAGCTGCTCTGAATGACTGTGACACAATTGCAGTGCCAGAGAAATTGTGTAGACTGGATAAATACTACGCGGTGCCGGTGTGTACTGACGTTTTTCCAATACCTAAAAGGTTTACAGAAATTATTACTAAGGAGTGGGACAGACCCGGTGTGCCGTTTTCCCCCCTCCTATTTTTAGAAAAATGTTTCCAATAGACGCCACCACACGGGACTTATGGCAGACGGTCCCTAAGGTGGAGGGAGCAGTTTCTACTTTAGCAAAGCGTACCACTATCCCTGTCGAGGACAGTTGTGCTTTTTCAGATCCAATGGATAAAAAATTAGAAGGTTACCTTAAGAAAATGTTTATTCAACAAGGTTTTATCCTGCAGCCCCTTGCATGCATTGCTCCTGTCACTGCTGCTGCTGCGTTCTGGTTTGAGTCTCTGGAAGAGGCCTATCAGACAGCTACTCCATTGACTGAAATACTTGACAAGCTTAGAACACTTAAGCTAGCTAATTCTTTTGTTTCTGATGCCATTGTTCATTTGATTAAACTAACGGCTAAGAATTCTGGATTCGCCATCCAAGCGCGTAGGGCGCTATGGCTTAAATCTTGGTCAGCTGACGTGACTTCAAAGTCTAAATTACTTAACATTCCCTTCAAAAGGGAAAGACCCTATTCGGGCCTGGTTTGAAGGAAATTATTGCTGACATTACTGGAGGTAAGGGTCATACCCTTCCTCAGGACAGGGCCAAATCAAGGGCCAAACAGTCTAATTTTCGTGCCTTTCGAAACTTCAAGGCAGGTGCAGCATCAACTTCCTCTGCTACAAAACAAGAGGGAACTTTTGCGCAATCCAAGCCGGCCTGGAAATCTAACCAGGCCTGGAGCAAAGGCAAGCAGGCCAGAAAGCCTGCTGCTGCCTCTAAGACAGCATGAAGGAACGGCCCCCTATCCGGCAATGGATCTAGTAGGGGGCAGACTTTCTCTCTTCGCCCAGGCGTGGGCAAGAGATGTTCAGGATCCCTGGGCGTTGGAGATCATATCTCAGGGATATCTTCTGGACTTCAAAGCTTCCCCCCCCCACAAGGGAGATTTCACCTTTCGAGATTATCTGTAAACCAGATAAAGAAAGAGGCATTCTTACGCTGTGTGCAAGACCTCCTAATAATGGGAGTGATCCATCCAGTTCCACAAATGGAACAAGGACAGGGATTTTATTCAAATCTGTTTGTGGTTCCCAAAAAAGAGGGAACCTTCAGACCAATTTTGGATCTAAAGATCTTAAACAAATTCCTCAGAGTTCCATCGTTCAAAATGGAAACTATTCGGACAATCCTACCTATGATCCAGGAGGGTCAGTACATGACCACAGTGGATTTGAAGGATGCTTACCTTCACATAACGATTCACAAAGATCATCATCGGTTCCTAAGGTTTGCCTTTCTAGACAGGCATTTCCAGTTTGTGGCTCTTCCCTTCGGGTTAGCTACAGCCCCAAGAATTTTTACAAAGGTTCTGGGGTCTCTTCTGGCGGTCCTAAGACCACGGGGCATAGCAGTGGCCCCTTATCTAGACGACATTCTGATACAGGCGTCAAACTTCCAAATTGCCAAATCTCATACGGACATAGTGTTGGCATTTCTGAGGTCGCATGGGTGGAAAGTGAATGAGGGAAAGAGTTCTCTTATCACCCCTCACAAGGGTTTCCTTCCTAGGAACTCTGATAGATTCTGTAGAAATGAAAATTTACCTGACGGAGTCCAGGTTATCAAAGCTTCTAAATTCCTGCCGTGTTCTTCACTACATTCCACGCCCTTCGGTGGCTTAGTGCATGGAAGTGATCGGCTTAATGGTAGCGGCGATGGACATAGTGCCATTTGCGCGCCTACATCTCAGACCGCTGCATTTATGCATGCTCAGTCAGTGGAATGGGGATTACACAGATTTGTCCCCTCTGCTAAATCTGGATCAAGAGACCAGAGATTCTCTTCTCTGGTGGCTATCTCGGGTCCATCTGTCCAAAGGTATGACCTTTCGCAGGCCAGATTGGACAATTGTAACAACAGATGTCAGCCTTCTAGGTTGGGGTGCAGTCTGGAATTCCCTGAAGGCTCAGGGATCGTGGACTCAGGAGGAGAAACTCCTCCCAATAAATATTCTGGAGTTAAGAGCAATATTCAATGCTCTTCTAGCTTGGCCTCAGTTAGCAACCCTGAGGTTCATCAGATTTCAGTCGGACAACATCACGACTGTGGCTTACATCAACCATCAAGGGGGGACCAGGAGCTCCCTAGCGATGTTAGAAGTCTCCAAGATAATTCGCTGGGCAGAGACTCACTCTTGCCATCTATCAGCGATCCATATCCCAGGTGTAGAGAACTGGGAGGCGGATTTTCTAAGTCGTCAGACTTTTCATCCGGGAGAGTGGGAACTCCATCCGGAGGTGTTTGCTCAATTGGTTCATCGTTGGGGCACACCAGAATTGGATCTCATGGCGTCTCGCCAGAACGCCAAGCTTCCTTGTTACGGATCCAGGTCCAGGGACCCAGAAGCAACGCTGATAGATGCTCTAGCAGCACCGTGGTTCTTCAACCTGGCTTATGTGTTTCCACCGTTTCCTCTGCTCCCTCGACTGATTGCCAAAATCAAACAGGAGAGAGCATCGGTGATCTTGATTGCGTCTGCGTGGCCACGCAGGTCCTGGTTTGCAGACCTGGTGGACATGTCATCCTTTCCACCTTGGCCTCTGCCTCTGAGACAAGACCTTCTACTACTAGGTCCTTTCAATCATCCAAATCTAATTTCACTGAGACTGACTGCCTGGAGATTGAACGCTTGATTTTATCAAGGCGTGGCTTCTCCGAGTCAGTCATTGATACCTTAATACAGGCACGAAAGCCTGTAACCAGGAAAATCTACCATAAGATATGGCGCAAATATCTTCATTGGTGTGAATCCAAGAATTACTCATGGAGTAAGGTTAGGATTCCTAGGATATTGTCCTTTCTCCAAGAGGGTTTGGATAAAGGATTATCAGCTAGTTCTTTAAAGGGACAGATTTCTGCTCTGTCTATCCTTTTGCACAAGCGTCTGGCAGAGGTTCCAGACGTCCAGGCATTTTGTCAGGCTTTGGTTAGAATTAAGCCTGTGTTTAAACCTGTTGCTCCTCCATGGAGCTTAAACTTGGTTCTTAAGGTTCTTCAAGGAGTTCCGTTTGAACCCCTTCATTCCATTGATATCAAACTTTTATCTTGGAAAGTTCTGTTTTTGATGGCTATTTCCTCAGCTCGTAGAGTCTCTGAGTTATCAGCTTTACAATGTGATTCTCCTTATCTGATTTTCCATACAGATAAAGTAGTTCTGCGTACAAAACCTGGGTTTTTACCTAAGGTAGTTTCCAACAAGAATATCAATCAAGAGATTGTTGTTCCATCATTGTGTCCTAATCCTTCTTCAAAGAAGGAACGTCTTTTTACATAATTTGGACGTAGTCCATGCTTTAAAGTTTTACTTACAAGCGACTAAAGATTTTCGTCAAACATCTTCCCTGTTTGTTGTTTACTCTGGACAGAGGAGAGGTCAAAAGGCTTCGGCAACCTCTCTTTCTTTTTGGCTTCGGAGCGTAATACGCTTAGCCTATGAGACTGCTGGACAGCAGCCCCCTGAAAGGATTACAGCTCATTCTACTATAGCTGTGGCTTCCACCTGGGCCTTTAAAAATGAGGCTTCTGTTGAACAGATTTTCAAAGCGGCGACTTGGTCTTCGCTTCATACCTTTTCAAAATGTTACAAATTTGATACTTTTGCTTCTTCGGAGGCTATTTTTGGGAGAAAGGTTCTACAGGCAGTGGTCCCTTCCGTTTAAGTACCTGCCTTGTCCCTCCCTTCATCCGTGTACTTTAGCTTTGGTATTGGTATCCCACAAGTAATGGATGATCCGTGGACTGGATACACCTAACAAGAGAAAACATAATTTATGCTTACCTGATAAATTTATTTCTCTTGTGGTGTATCCAGACAATGGCACGCCCTGTCCTTTTAAGGCAGGTCTAAATTTTAAACTACAGTCACCACTGCACCCTATGGTTTCTCCTTTCTCGGCTAGTTTCGGTCGAATGACTGGATATGGCAGTTAGGGGAGGAGCTATATAGCAGCTCTGCTGTGGGTGATCCTCTTGCAACTTCCTGTTGGGAAGGAGAATATCCCACAAGTAATGGATTATCCGTGGACTGGATACACCACAAGAGAAATACATTTATCAGGTAAGCATAAATTATGTTTTTTTTTACAAAATTAAAGTTTTTATTGCACTCTTATATTATTGGCATTCAGTATGGACCAATGAGACTTGCAAAGGGTTACTTGCTCCTTGTGTTTGGATGCAAATGTGGAACCACCAATACCTTTCTGTCCCTCATTTATTGAGAGGACTTTAAGTTATAGGGAAAAGATTTTTCCTGAGCAAATTCTTTTTCAAGCGGATGCTGTTCAAGAATCTAATGATGGGATTCAGGGTACGCCACAGCTTTCTCCCCATACATCCCAAATATTACCGCCCGCTCAAGCAGTGCCCTGTACTTCTGCTCTAGCGCCCATTGGAGTTACCTTAAAAGACATAGCTGCTCTCATGTCTTCCTCTATTTCTGATGCATTGTCTGCTTTCCCAATATTGCAGGGCAAACGTAAGAGGGAAAGCAGACATTCAGTAAGTGAAGTTTCTGATGCAGTTGTGGCATTATCGGAGTTACCCTCCCAAGGGACTGAAGAGGAGGGTAATGTGGTTTTATCTGAAGGTGAAATTTCAGATTCTGAAAGCTCATTGTCTCTGACAGATTCGGAGGTGGTATCTTTTAGGTTTCAACTTGAACACCTCCGCCTGTTACTCAGGGAGGTTTTGATTACTTTGGATCACTGTGACTCCATGATTGTGGTTGCCCCTACGAAGTCTAGTAAATTGGACAGATATTTTGAAGTTCCTTCTTTCTCAGACGTATTTCCTGTACCAAAGCGAGCTTCGGAGATCATTATTAAGGAATGGGAGAGACCTAGCATTCCTTTCTCCCCCTCTCTTATTTTTAAGAAGATGTTTCCCATAGCTGACTCCTTTAAGGAGGCTTGGCAAACAGTTCCTAAAGTGGAAGGGTCAGTTTCCACCTTAGCCAAGAGAACTACTATTCCCATAGAGGATAGTTGTGCTTTCAGATCCTATGGACAAAAAATGATAGGGTTTACCAAAAAAGATTTATGTTCATCAGGGTTTGCAATGGCAGCCAGCTGCATGCATTGCTATCGTCACTAGTGCAGCAGCTTATTGATTTGAGGCCCTATCTGAATCTATCAGAACTGAGACTTCTTTGGAAGAGATCCAAGACAGGATAAAAGCTTTGATGCTGGCTAATGCTTTTATTACGGATGCTTCCCTTCAAATTATTAAATTGGGAGCTAAAATTTCTGAGTTTTCTATTCTGGCACGCAGAGCCTTATGGTTGAAGCCTTGGTCTGCAGATGTATCATCTAAGTCTAAGCTTCTAGCTATTCCTTACAAGGGGAAGTCCTTGGTTGTAGCTGGCCTCACGGAAATTATCTGATATCACGGGAGGTAAGGGTCATCTCCTACCTCAGCATAAGAGAAACAAACAAAAAGGACAAGTAGTTTTCGTTCCTTTCGGAATTTCAATGGAAATTCTTTCTCTTCATCCTCTAAGCAGGAACAATCTAAGCCTACATGAATACCCAACCAGTCTTGGAATAAGGGTAAACAATCCAAGAAGCCGGCTACTGAATCCAAATCAGAATGAAGGGCATGCCCCGGATCCGGTAGAGGGCAGACTTTCCTTCTTCATTCCGGCTTAGGTCCGGGACGTTCAGGATCCCTGGGCAATAGAAATAGTGTCTCAGGGATACAAATTGGAGTTCAAAAGTTTTCCTCCCAGAGGCAGGTTTCTTCTTTCAAGATTATCTGTAGACCAGACAAAAAGAGAGGCGTTCTTACATTGTGTAAAAGACCTCTCCACCCTGGGAGTAATTGTTCCCGGTCCAGTTCCAGTTCTGGAACAGGGTCAGGGGTTCTATTCCAATCTGTTTGTGGTTCCCAAAAAGGAAGGAACCTTCAGACCGATTCTAGACTTCAAAAGTCTAAACAGATTTCTCAGAGTTCCGTCATTCAAGATGGAAACTATTCGTTCCATTCTTGCTTTAATCCAGGAGGGTCAGTTTATGACAACAGTGGATTTAAAGGATGTGTACCTTCATGTCCCTATTCACAGGGAGCATGACAAGTTTCTAAGGTTTGCCTTCCAGGACAAACACTTTCAGTTTGTGGCGCTTCCTTTCGGCCTGGCCACTGCTCCCAGAATTTTCACAAAGGTTCTGGGGTCTCTGTTGGCGGTACTTCGGTCAAGGGGCATTGGAGTGGCGCCTTATCTGGACGACATTCTAATCCAGGGGCCATCTTTTCATCAAGCAAGACCTCACACCGACATAGTGTTATCTTTCCTGAGGTCTCACGGGTGGAAGGTAAATGTGAAAAAGAGTTCTCTAGTTCCAGATACAAGAGTCACCTTCTTGGGAACCATAATAGACTCATTGTCTATGAAGATTTTTTTGACAAGTCAGGAAATTAAAGCTAATCGATACTTGTCTAGTCCTTCAGTCCACTCCTCGGCCGTCAGTGGCTCAGTGCATGGAATTAATTAGGCTGATGATGGCAGCAATGGACATCATCCCGTTTGCTCGGTTCCATCTCAGACCTCTGCAGTTAAACATGCTCAGGCAATGGAACGGAGATTATGCGGATTTATCTCCTCAAATAATTCTGGAGCAGGAGACAAGAAGCTCTATTCAATGGTGATTGTCTCTGGATCATCTATCCCAGGGAACCTGCTTTCGCAGACCATCCTGGGTGGTCGTGACATCAGTCTTCTGGGGTGGGGAGCTGTTCTTCCAATAAATATTCTAGAACTGATGGAAATCTTCAATGCCCTTCTGGCCTGGCCCCAGTTAGCCTCACACCAGTTTATCAGGTTCCAGTCAGACAATATAACTCCAGTGGCTTACATCAATCATCAGAGAGGAACGAGGAGTTCCTTAGCGATGACAGAAGTCACCAAATAATGCAGTGGGCGGAAGCTCACTCTTGCTACCTTTTGGCGATCCACATCCCAGGGGTGGACAACTGGGAGGCGGATTTTTTGAGAAGGCAGACTTTTCATCTGGAAGTGTTTTCCAATCTGATTCTCAAGTGGGGTCAGCTGGAATTGGATCTCATGGCATCCTGTCAGAATGCCAAGCTTTCGAGATACGGGTCGAGGTCCAGGGACTCCCAGGCATAGGTGATAGATGCTCTGGCGGTTCCTTGGACTTTCAGTCTAGCATACCTATTTCCTCCGCTTGCTCTTCTTCCTCGGGTTATTGCCCAAATCAAAGAGGAGAGAGCGTCGGTGATCCTCATAGCGCAGGCCTTGCCGCGCAGGATTTGGTATGCGGATCTGGTGGAGATGGCATCTCTGCCACCCTGGAGACTTCCGTTGAGGAAGGACCTTCTAATACAGGGACCCTTCCTTCACCCAAATCTAGTTTCTCTGAAGCTGACTGCTTGGAGAGTGAACACCTAATTTTATCCAAGCAGGGTTTTTTTTATTCGGTCATAGGGACCATAATTCAGGCACGTAAACCTGGTACTAGAAGGATTTACCATAAGATTTGGCGTAAATTTCTCTATTGGTGTGAATCCAAGGGTTATTCATGGAGTAAAGTTAGGATTCCTAGAATTTTGTCTTTTCTCCAAGAAGGTTTGGAGAATGGTTTATCGACGAGTTCCCTAAAGGGTCAGATCTCGGCCTTTCCTATTTTGTTACACAAGCATCTGATGGATGTTTCAGATGTTCAATCCTTTTGTCAGGCCTTAGTTAGGATCAGGCCTGTGTTTAAACCAGTTACTCCTCCATGGAGTCTTAATCTTGTTCTCAGAGTTCTTCAAGGGGTTCCATTTGAGCCTATGCATTCCTTAGATATTAAGTTGTTATCTTGGAAGGTTTTATTTCTTGTTGCTATCTCCTCTGCTCTAGAATATCAGAGCTCTTGGCGTTACTGTACGAGTCTCCTTATCTTATTTTCCTTTCATACAAGGTAGTTTTGCGTAAGTTAGGATTTCTTTCTAAAGTTGTTTCTGACAGAAACATTAATCAGGAGATTGTTGTTCCTTCTTTGTGTCCTAATCCTTCTTCTAAGAAGGAGCGTCTTCTACACAATTTGGATGTGGTTCGTGCTCTAAAGTTTTACTTGCAGGCGACTAAGGATTTTTGTCAGTCGTCTTCTTTGTTTGTCATTTGTTCGGGAAAACGTAAGGGACAGAAAGCTACAGCGACATCTCTTTCCCTTTGGCTGAAGAGTATCATACGTTTTGCTTATGAGACTGTTGGACAGCAGCCTCCTGAGAGAATTACAGCTCATTCCACAAGGGCTGTTGCTTCCTCATGGCTGCTACTTGGTCCTCTCTGCACACTTTTTCAAAATTCTATAAATATGACACTTATGCCTCAGCTGAGGCCGCTTTTGGGAGAAAGGTTCTTCAAGCAGTGGTGCCTTCCATTTAGAATCCCTGTCTTGTCCCTCCCGTATCATCTGTGTACTCTAGCTTTGGTATTGGATCCCATTACTAATTAAGATGATCTGTGGACTCATCGTGTCTTTAAAAAAGAAAAGAAACTTTATGCTTACCTGATAAATTTATTTCTTTTTTTACACGATAAGTCCATGGCCCGTCCTGTTCTTGTAAGACAGGTTTTTCGTTTTTTATAAACGTCAGACACCTCTGCACCTAGGTTTTTCCTTTCTTTCCTTAACTTTGGTCGAATTACTGGAGTGGGAGGGAAGGGAGGAGCTATTTAACAGCTCTGCTGTGGTGCTCTTTGCCGCCTCCTGTTGCCCAGGAGGTGAATATCCCATTAGTAATTAAGATGATCCGTGGACTCGTCGTGTCAAAAAATAAATACATTTATCAGGTAAGCATAAATTTTCTTTTTTTATTCAGAACTCTGGACAGCACTTTTTTATTGGTGGATGAATTTATCCACCAATCAGCAAGAACAACCCAGGTTGTTCACCAAAATTGGGCTGGCATCTAACCTACATTCTTGCATTTCAAATAAAGATACCAAGAGAATTAAGAAAATTTGATAATAGGAGTAAATTAGAAAGTTGCTTAAAATGTCATGCTCTATTTGAATCATGAAAGAAAAAAATTGGGTTCAATGTCCCTTTAACTCTGAGTTCAAGCTCTGAAAAAAGCGTTTTTTTGTATCCTGGGAGAACACGCTATATAATTACTTGTTATTCGACTGCATGAAGGTACGGTTCTCAAACCAGTTCTTCTGGTGGGGGGAGGGGGGGCAGATTAAATAGTTTTTGGATAATTTCAGTCCAAAATCTTTATTATTCTTAGGGTCTGAATAGATTTTTAGAATGAGACCTTCTATTGGAAGATTCTTTCTTTCACAGTACACTCTGTGAATTTTGTTCAGGAGTGTTTATACCAGTTCTTTTGCAGGAACAGGGATTGGATTTCTATTTAATTCTATTCTTTGTCCCAAAGAAGAGAAGTTTATTTAGTCCAATCTTGGATCTGAAGACATTATATTGTTTTGTAAGAGTCTCAACTTTAAGTTGGCGACTATAAGGACTATTATGCCTTTTGTACGGCAAGGTCATTTCATGTCCACTCAATTTTACAGAACATTTTTATTTCATTCAGACCACTTTTGGTTCTGAGATTCTCTTTTTTAGATAAGCTTTACCAATTTGTCGCTTTTCCATTTGGTCTAGCAACAGCTTTATGGATCTTTTCGAAAGATTCTGGGTGCCCTTCTTTCTGTAATAAGACAGTAGGGTATTGTGGTGTTTTCCTTATTTGGATGGTATCTTGGTATTAGCTTAATCTTTTCTTTTATTAGAATCTCTCATGAATCAACTAGTTTTGTTTCTTCAAGACATGGTTAGAGGATTTATTTTACCTAAGAGTTTCATGATTGCTCAGACAAGGGTCACTTCTTTTTGGGTTTCTAAATGGATTCTGTGTTCTTGACTTTGTCTTTATCGGACAAAAGTCGATTTATTGGTGTTAGCCTGTCTAACTTACAGTCTAGAACATTCATTTTAGTGGCTATGTGCATGGAAGTTTTAGGTCTCATAACTGCAGCTTCGGTTGTGGTTCCCTTTGCTCATTGTTTATCTGAGACCTCTTTTGCTTTGCATTCTAATTCAATGGTGCAGGGATTGTTTTCAGATATCACAGTTGATATTTTTAAATCCCAACACTTAACTCTCTCTGATTTGGTGATTAGACTATCATCATTTTATTCAGGGGGCCTCCTTTTGTTCGTCCTTCCTGGACTGTATTCTTAATGGATGCAAGTCTTACAGGTTGGGGAGCTGTCTGGGGGTCTCTGACAGCACAAGGGGTTTGGAAGCTTCAAGAGGCGAGGTTTCCAATCGATATTTTAGAACTCCGTGCTATTTTCAGAGCTATTTCAGGCTTGGGCTCTTTTAGGAGAGAACTTTTCATTTTTTTGCTTTCAGACAGACAATATCACAACTGTGGCATATGTCAATCATCGATTAGGGACTCACAGTCCCTTAGCAATTAAGAAGTATTTTGAATACGTTTTTAAGTGGAATTCATCTCCTGTCTAATTTCTACGACTTATATCTCAGATTTAGACATTTGGGAGTTGGATTATCTCAGCTGTCAGTCTTTACATCTGGGAGAGTGGTATCTCCATACAGATGTGTTTTAGTAATTTCCCAAGTACCTTTTCAGGTCCAGGGATCCTCAGGCAGAAATGGTGGATATATTAGCAGTGTCTTGGTTTTGCAACCTGGCTACATACTTTCTCCTCTGTTTTTTTTCTTCCAAGGGGGATTTTCAAGATCATATTGGAACAGTCTCATGTGTTTCTGATAGCATCAGCATGGCCTCACAGGTTTGGCATGTGGATCTTGTCCGGATGCCCAGTTGCCATCCTTGGCCGCTTTTTCTTTGGCCAGCCCTCTTGTTTCAAGGGCCATTTTTCCATCAGGATCTCAAATGACTAATTTGAAGGTATGGAAATTGATTAGTGTTTAGTCATAGAGGTTTCTCTGACTTTTTATCACTATCTTGCAGGCGTATAAGTCTGTCTCACGGAACTATACTTTATGGTGTTCTCATAAATTCTCTTGGCATTCTTTTAGAATTCCTAGGGTTTTTCAGTTTCTTCAGGATGGTTTGGATAAGTTTGTCTGCAAATTTTTTGAAGGGACAAAAATCTCTTCTTTCTGTTTTATTTCCTAGAAAGATTGTTTAAACTTCCTGATATTCTCTGTTTTGTTCAGGCTTCTTGGTTTGTATCAAGCCTGTTAATTTTTGGAGTCTTAATTTGGTTCAAGGATTTTGCAGGCTCTTTCTTTTGAGCCTATATTTTCTTTAAAGATTATCTACTTTCTTGGAAAGTATTGTTTCTTTTGGCTATCTCTTCTGCTAGAAGAGTTTCTGATTTATCAGCTCTCTCTTCTGTGTCTCCTTATCTAATTTTTTCATCTAGATAAGTTGTTTTGCGGACTTCTTTTTTTCCCTAAGGTTGTGCATTTGAACAACTTTAGTAGAGAAATTATTGTTCATTCCTTGTTTTCTAATCCTAAAGAATTCTTTGAGAGTTCTTTACATCCTTTGGATGTGGTAAGAGCTTTGTAATTCTTTATGGAGGTTATTAGGATTTCAGAAGACTTCTAGTCTATTTGTTGTTTTTCTGTTTTCAGAAAAGTTTGGGAAGCCTCTGCCATTTCTTTGGCATCCTCACTAAAGCTTTTGTTTTTCAAGGCTTATTTGGAGGCTGGGTAGGTTCCGCCTCAGAGATTTACAGCTCATTCTGCTAAATTCAGTCTCAATTTCTTGGGCTTTTTCAGATTGAAGCTTCAGATGATCAAATTTGCAAAGCAGTATTTTGGTCTTCTTTGCATACTTTTATTGTTTTTACCATTTTAATATATTTTGCTTCTTCTGAAGCAGTCTTTGGTAAAAAAAAAAGTTATTCAGGCAGCTGTTTCAGTTTGATTCTACTGCTTTTGATTTAAGTTTTTTCAAGGAAAACTTAATTATTGTGTGGGTTAAATTTCTCAGTGGAAATAGCTGATGTATCCCTCCCTCTCTAGTGACTCTTCTGTGGACTTCCACATCTTGGGTATTTCTATCCTATACGTCACTAGCTCATGGACTCTTGCCAATTACATGAAAGAAAACATAATTTATGTAAGAACTTACCTGATAAATTAATTTCTTTCATATTGGCAAGAGTCCATTAGGCCCACCCTTTTTATGGTGGTTATGTTTTTTTTGTATAAAAGCACAATTATTTTTCCGGTTCCTCTTTTTTTATATGCTTTTTTACTCCTTTTGTTATCACCTCACTACTTGGCTATTCATTAAACTGAGTTGTGGGTGTGGTGAGAGGTATATTTATAGGCATTTTGAGGTTTGGGAAACTTTGCCCCCTCCTGGTAGGAATGTACAGTATATACCATACGTCACTAGCTCATGGACCCTTGCCAATATGAAAGAAATGCATTTATCAGGTAAGTTCTTATATAAATTATGTTTTTCACTTATGCTTACTTGGTTTGGGGATAGCCTCTAAAAGCGCCTTTATAGTCTTTTGAATTTTTTTTTAAACTCTGGAGAAAAATCTGTGGAATCCTCTTGAGCCACATAAATAGGCATGGGCACTAAATGTCTGCCACGTGCTATACTGAAAGGATTATGAACTGGAGATGAGGGACACAATTATCACACACCTGGTTAATTTGGTCTACTGGAACAGTTTTTTTCCTACAGGTGGTGAGAGTCCACAATCTTTTATTCTTGGGAATTACTCTTCTCTACCACTAGGATTCCCAAACCCCAAGAGCTCTATAAAACCCCTTAGACATACTTCAGGAGGTGGTTGAAGATGAAGATGTGCATTTGATTCTTCAGAAAGAGAGAGAGGTGTTTTCAGTCTATGTTTAGGCCCGGTTTCCCCTCAGAGTACAGTGCTTGTCAGAGGAATGTATTTGGGGTATGGTTTATGATTTATTTATTTTTTACCTCATGGGTAGTTCTTCATAAAACCGCTATAATTGGTTGCAGGGACTTGTCTTTTGCCACCCTTTATGGATCTACAATATACTTTTATTCCATAACCTCTGCTGTTTCAGTACTGGGTTTTGCTGTCTGCTGCTTGATTGCTAGTGGACAAGTGACTATTGGTAAGTATTTCTTTATTAACATTTAGACATTTAGCTATGTTTTCTGCATTTTTTTATATAATTGTTTATGTATATAGCCCTGGGACTGTTCCTTTTCACTATTCCCCTGCTGTTTATGCACGTCGGCTTTTTAGTGCGCTTAGTTTTTCGCATGTCGGCCTCTGGTTTACGCACCTTGGGTTGCGCATGTCAGGTTTGTGGATGTCCCTTAAGTCTTAGTTAACATCCTTTTCGGGTTAATGCATGTCACTTTTAGTCTTTTCTATAGTTTTCTCACATGTTGGGTTTGCTCATGTTCGCACAGTTATGTGCACATTGCTATTTTATAGATGGCAAGGTTTTTTTGCGCGCAGAAGAAACATATTCTGTACTTTTAATTTACCGTTTTGTTTTGCAGTTCGGCATGGCGCACATTGTACATGTGACTCTTTTTTTTAAAAAGCTGCTTAGCAGGGGTAAGTGGTTTCCATTCATCACAAGTTTTTTAAGGGGGTTTTAGTGTTTATTGCATTCCTTTACCCTATGATATAATGGAGTAGCAGGATTCTGTCCCTAAATCTACACAAGAAACTGAGTCTCCTGAACACGTTCTTACAGTAAGCACACCTAATAATGGTAGAAGAGTTGAAGTGCCTTCTCAATCAAATTTATGTGGCTCATGTTTAGATTTGATAATGCACTCAGACTAATCTAATGCTGTTTCTTGGGGTACTAATTCTCCGACTCTTTGTTCATTACAGGATAATGCTGAGGTAGTGCCTCCTGCCATGAAAAATGTTATCAAGGCTGCAGCTTATGAAGCATTGGCTGCTCTCCCGCCTTCAATCAAGCATAAAAAGCTAGTTCAGATTTTACCTTCTACAAGTATTATGTGCCCTGAGACCAGGGATACTGTTTTGTCTTCAGATGGTAAAGTTTCCTGCTAAGGATGAGGATTGCTCATCTGATGTTAAACCTGATATTTTCTCTTTTTTTGTTTAAAGTTGAACATATTAATTTTCTTTAAAAGCGGTCTTAATTACTTTAGGTTTCTGTGAATTAGAAAAAAAGAGGGCGCCACATAGCGTGATATTGTTGACTCAGAACCCAAAATAGGTGATAGATGTTAAGGCTTACCAAAGGTAATGGCACCGTGTAACTGGTGCTGACAGGCAGGCTAACACTTTCAGTGGTTAGCACACTGGGTGATCTCCGGCAATCTGTGCACAGGTGGTATTCAGTGTTTCCTTAATTGGCGTCTGTGCGGCTGCTAGCTGAGACGCTGCGGTATCGCAGACACTTAGAAACCTTTACCAGGAAGGCTCAATACAGAGAACAAAAGCAGGCAAAGAACAACTTCCGTGTATTTAAAATCAATAAATTTTAATCCATACAAACTGCTACGCGTTTCTAGACCATAAACCGGTCTTTTCTTCAGGCATACAAAAATGGATCTTTTTTTCTAATTCACAGATACCTTTTTCCCAAAAGATCAGAGGAGCCTTGCCGCCCGCACATTTGACTGTTTCAGAAGACACAGCACCATTTCCTCACATGGATTAGTATGGTTTGTCCATAGACACTAAGTACTTACACCATTTAATATTTCTGTCAGCGCACCCCGCTCTCGGTTCCCCACGGGGTTCCTTTTTGTTCTTTAATTACTTTAGGGGTTAAAAATCCTAAAGTTTCTGATAAGACTTCTAATCATTTAAATTCAGTTTTCCTTCTTAATACAAGGAGAGTCCATGGCTTCATTCCTTACTGTTGGGAAATACTGAACCTGGCCACCAGGAGGAGGCAAAGACACCCCAGGCAAAGGCTTAAATACCTCTCCCACTTCCCTTATCCCCCAGTCATTCTTTGCCTTTTGTCACAGGAGGATGGCAGAGAAGTGTCAGAAGAATTCAGAGTTTTTCCTCAGGAGGGATATACAGTGGGGCAAAAAAGTATTTAGTCAGCCACCAATTGTGCAAGTTCTCCCACTTAAGAAGATGAGAGAGGCCTGTAATTTTCATCATAGGTATACTTCAACTATGAGAGACAAAATGTGGAAACAAATCCAGACAATCACATTGTCTGATTTGGAAAGAATTTATTTGCATATTATGGTGAAAAATAAGTATTTGGTCACCTACAAACAAGCAAGATTTCTGGCTCTCACAGACCTGTATCTTCTTCTTTAAGAGGCTCCTCTGTCCTCCCCTCATTACCTGTATTAATGGCACCTGTTTGAACTTGTTATCAGTATAAAATACACCTGTCTACAACCCCAAACAGTCACACTCCAAACTCCACTATGGTGAAGACCAAAGAGCTGTTGAAGGACACCAGAAACAAAATTGTAGACCTGCACAAGGCTGGGAAGACTGAATCTGCAATAGACAAGCAACTTGGTGTGAAGAAATCAACTGTGGGAGCAATAATTAGAAAATGGAAGACATACAAGACCACTGATAATCTCCCTCGATCTGGGGCTGCACGCAAGATCTCACCCCGTGGGGTCAAAATGATCACAAGAATGGTGAGCAAACATCCCAGAACCACACAGGGGAACCTAGTGAATGACCTGCAGAGAGCTGGGACCAACGTAACAAAGGCTACCATCAGTAACACACCACGCCGCCAGGGACTCAGATCCTGCAGTGCCAGACGTGTCCCCCTGCTTAAGCCAGTACATGTCCAGACCCGTCTGAAGTATGCTAGAGAGCATTTGGATGATCCATAAGCGGATTGGGAGAATGTCATATGGTCAGATGAAACCAAAGTAGAACTGTTTGGTAGAAACACAACTCGTCGTGTTTAGAGGAGAGAGAATGCAGAGTTGCACCAAAGAACACCATACCTACTGTGAAGCATGGGGGTGGCAACATCATGCTTTGGGGCTGTTTCCCTGCAATGGGAACAGGACGACTGATCCGTGTACATGAAAGAATGAATGGGGCAATGTATTGTGAGATTTTGAGTGCAAACCTCCTTCTATCAGCAAGGGCATTGAAGATGAAACGTGGCTGGGTCTTTCAGCATGACAATGATCCCAAACACACCGCCCGGGCAACGAAGGAGTGGCTTCGTAAGAAGCATTTCAAGGTCCTGGAGTGGCCTAGCCAGTCTCCAGATCTCAACCCCATAGAAAACCTTTGGAGGGAGTTGAAAGTCCGTGTTGCCCAGCGACAGCCCCAAAACATCACTGCTCTAGAGGAGATCTGCATGCAGGAATGGGCCAACATACCAGCAACAGTGTGTGACAACCTTGTGAAGACTTACAGAAAACGTTTGACCTCTGTCATTGCCAACAAAGGATATATAACAAAGTATTGAGATGAACTTTTGATATTTACCAAATACTTATTTTCCACCATAATTTGCAAATAAATTCTTTCCAAATCAGACAATGTGATTGTCTGGATTTGTTTCCACATTTTGTCTCTCATAGTTGAGGTATACCTATGATGAAAATTACAGGCCTCTCATCTTCTTAAGTGGGAGAACTTGCACAATTGTTGGCTGACTAAATACTTTTTTGCCCCACTGTATGCCTTTCGTTATGGAACTGGAGTTTTAAGTAGTCTTGTCAGCATCTCAGTGAGAGCATTGACGAAAGTTAGAGTCTGGCGATGCAGGGAGAGTCTTTCTGCGAACCCATCCAGACTGCCTCCTAACAGCTACTTAAGCAACCAGTGTTGATAAGTTTCACTGTCTGCTTTCTTCACTCAAGTCCATGTCAGGAGCGATGCTACAAGACTGTCACACTTGAGAGGCTGTGTTCCATAGCACGGATTCTGGTAAGATCGTTTCAATTTTAACTTATTGCTGAAGACAGGGTCACAGTGTGACTCCTTTTATCTTTATGGAATCCTGGCGAATATCTCCTGAGGGAGGTTATTGAACAGTGGGGATTAATCAAATGTGTTTCTTTGATTTATGCTTCTTTACTTGTGAGATTTATTTTGGGCTCATAGACTGTTGTTATGCGGTAATGGAACATACAGGTGTTTTACTTTAACTTTGAACACTGCACAGCTTGTGGCTTGGCGCGCTTTTTCTCATAGCAGGGGCAGTCCTGCATTGCATACAACGTGACCGGGTGTGGTCATATTTTTGTTTTCTCTTTCCTGACCGAGCTAGCTGTCGGAAAGGTTGCTTCTTCTCTGGTGGCCTGGGTCTAGGAGGTGGTGAGTGCCCCAGTCATTGGGAGTATAAAGGTGCCGTTTTTGTGAGAAATAAAAAGTGCTCTTATTTGTATCCTACTGTTAGCGGAAGCTATGGAGGACCCTGATATGCTTGAGGGTACTCCCTCTATTCCTAATAGTAATACCTATCTATATTGTGAGGAGGCCTTGGTGTGCTGCCCTCTCAACTATGTTCCATATGCATAAACAAGGTTATTATGTCTAAGAAGGTTAACCTCTTTAGTATGACTGAGCCGTCCACCTCTGAGGACTTGCCGTCCCGTGAGGTGGGTACCCATCAATCATCTCCATTGTCGCATGCAGCTTCCTGTAGCACGCCTGATCCTCCGTCTGGAGGGAGCCTTTTACCATCAGACTTTACCGCGCAGTTAAAGACGGTGATGTCTGAGACCCTTAGTGCTCTACCTCACCCTGCTAAGCGCAAGCGAAATGTTAAACATAGCTCTCTAGTCCAAGGACATCCAGTAATTTGTCTGCCTTTCAAGTATCCGAGGATGGGTCACACTCTGAATCTTTGGAGGGTGAAATTTCTGGATCGGAGTCTGCTACCTCTAGGCCTCCGGCTGCGGGGGAACCAGCCTTTAGATTTAAAATTGAACACCTACGTTTTCTTCTAAAGGAAGTTCTGTCGACTTTAGAGGTTCCAGAGGAGGCCAAGTTGCCTGATGAATCTTTTGATCCCTAAATTAGACAGAGTGTAAGACGACTGGGTAGCACTGCTAACTTTTCCTGTACCTGTAAAAATGGTGAATATTATTAAGAACGAATGGGATAGAATTGGATCTTCCTTTTCCCCTTTGTCTGCCTTTAAAATATTATTCCCAGTCCTGGACTCTCAGCTGGAGTTGTGGGGTTCTGTCCCTAAGGTGGATGGTGCTATCTCCACGTTAGCTAAGCGTACTATTATCCCTTTTGAGGATAGCTTATCTTTCAGAGAGCCGATGGATAAGAAGATGGAAACTTTCCTCAGGAAAATGTTTCAGCATACAGGATATTTATTTCAACTGGCAGCGACTGTTGCCTCGGTTGCTTTAGCTGCAGCCTACTGGTGCAACTCCTTAGCGGAAATGATCGAGGTGGAGGGTCCCCTCGATGTTATCCAATACAGTATTAAGTCTTTGAGAATTGCTAATTCTTTTATCTGTGATGCAAATATGCAGATTATTCGCCTGAATGATAAAATCGCTGGTTTCTCAGTGCAGATGCGTCGGGCGCTCTGGCTGAAGTCCTGGTCTGCGGACATGACTTCTAAGTCTAGACTAATTTCCCTCCCCTTTAAGGGAAACATTTTATTTGGTCCAGGCCTGAACTCCATTATCTGCATGGTTACAGGGGGCAAGGGTGCCTTCCTACTGCAGGATAAAAAGAACAACTCTAAGGGACAAGGATCTAATTTTCGTTTCTTTTGTTCTGAAAAGTCCCATTGTCAGCAGTCCTCCTCTAAGCCCGAGCAAACCAAGAGCACTTGGAAGCCGACTCAATCCTGGAATAAATCCAAGCAGAACAAGAAGCCTGCCGAAAATAAGTCTGCTTGAAGGGGGGCCCCCGATACAAAGCTGGATCGTGTAGGGGGCAGACTGTCGCTGTTTTCAGACGCTTGGTCCAGGGACGTGCAGGATCCGTGGGAGGTCATAGCTCAGGGATACAAGATAGGTTTCAAATCTCTTCCACCCAAGGGCAGATTTCTCCTCTCAAACCTGTCTTCAAAATCAGAAAAGAGGGAAGCCTTTCTGGGGTGCATGTGGGATCTGTCCTCCTTAGGGGTCATTGTCCCAGTTCCTATCGCAGAAAGAAGTTTGGGATATTACTCAAACCTGTTTGTGGTCCCAAAAAAGAGGGAACTTTCCACCCGACTTTGGACCTAAAGTGCTTAAACATATTTCTAAATGTCCCCTCATTCAAGATGGAGACAATAAGGTCCATTCTTCCTCTGGTCCAGGAAGGACAGTTCATGACCACTATAGATCTGAAGGATGCCTACCTTCACGTTCCAATCCACAGGGACCACTTCCAGTTCCTAAGGTTTGCATTCCTGGATCAGCACTTCCAGTTCATTGCACTTCCGTTTGGTCTAGCTACAGCCCCAAGAATCTTTACAAAGGTTCTAGGAGCTTTCCTGGCTGTCGCCAGAACCCAAGGTATAGCAGTAGCTCCCTACTTGGAAGACATTCTGGTTCAAGCACCATCCTTTCGTTTAGCAGAGGACCATTCGTTATCTCTTCTCTCTCTTCTTCCTCTTCTTCGATCACATGGATGGAAGATAAATTTAGAAAATAGTTCTCTCATTTCAAGCACCAGGGTAGAATGTCTGGGTACTATAATAAATTCAATATCCATGAGGATATTTCTAACAGACCAGAGACGGTGCAAGCTAGCTTCGGCATGTCTTGCCCTCTGGACCTTCTTAAGGCCATCTGTGGCTCAGTGAATGGAGGTAATTGGTCTCATGGTGTCCAGCATGGACATAATTCCTTTTACCAGGTTCCGTTTCAAGCCGCTACAGCTGTGCATGCTGAGGCAGTGGAACAGTGATCATTCCAATCTGTCTCAATAGATTTCCCTGGACAACTGGTTGAGAGAATCGCTCTCTTAGTGGCTCTGTCCAGAGCATCTGTCCTGTGGGACATCCGTTCTGAGACCATCCTGGGAGATTGTGACTATGGACGCGAGCCTCTCAGGATGGGGAGCTGTTTGGGGTGCCAAGAAGGCACAGGGCCTGTGGTCTCAGAAGGAATGCTCCCTCCCAATCAACATTTTGGAACTTCGAGCAATCTACCATGCTCTGAAGGCTTGGCCTCTTCTTGGTTCGTCCCGGTTTATCAGATTCCAATCAGACAATATAACCTCAGTGGCTTACATCAACCATCAGGGGGGGACGAGAAGCTCCCTAGCAATGGGGGAAGTATCTCAGATTCTGGAGTGGCTGGAGGCCCACAGCTGTTCGCTGTCATCGATCCACATTCCGAGTGTGAACAACTGGGAAGCGGATTTTCTCAGCAGACAATCCTTTCATCCAAGTGTTTGAGGAGATATGATTCAGGTGGGGGACGCCAGAGGGAGATCTCATGGCATCTCGTCTCAATACCAAACTACCAAGATATGAGTCGAGGTACAGGGACCCTCAGGCGGAGCTAATAGATGCATTAGCGGTGCCTTGGAGGTTCAATCTAATCTACCTTTTTCCGCCATTACCACTCCTTCCTTGGGTAGTGGCCCGCATCAAGCAGGAGCAGGCGTCGGTAATACTGATTGCTCCATCGTGGCCGCAAAGGACGTGGTTTGTGGACCTAGTGAGGATGTCATCTTCTCCTCCATGGAAGTTACCTTGTTGCAGGGATCTGCTGGAACAAGGTCCTTTTATTCATCAAAATCTAGATTCTCTGAGGCTGACTGCGTAGAGATTGAATGCTTAGTCCTAGCCAAGAGAGGTTTTTCTGAGAGAGTTATTGATACTCTCGTTCAAGCTCATAAACCGGTTACTTGTCGCATCTATCATAAAGTGGGAAGAGACTTTCAAAGCACAGTGTATACATATATCACTGTGTATTAAAATGCAACTAGTTTCTAAGCTAGCTTGCTGTTTCCTCAGGCATCTAACAACCTGACTGAGAGCTCAAGAATATATACTACATTTAACCAATAGAAACACATTAGGGTGGTTACACCCCTAAACACAGCTGTTCACCTTAATTAGATATCTATTTAACCCTTATGTTTGTCAGGCATAGTTATTTCATGATGAAATCAATACAATATAAACACATAGTTAAAATCTAATTCCTTGATGTGTGTAGATATCTATTTAACCCTTATGTTTGTCAGGCATTGCTATTTCATGATGAAACCAATACAATATAAACACATAGGCTAGATTTAGAGTTCTGTGTTAGCCGTCAAAAGCAGCGTTAAGGGGTCTTAACGCTGGTTTTGGCCGGCCGCTGGTATTTAGAGTCAGGCAGGAAAGGGTCTAACGCTCACTTTCAAGCTGCGACTTTTCCATACCGCAGATCCCCTTACGCCAATTGCGTATCCTATCTTTTCAATGGGATCTGCCTAACGCTGGTATTTAGAGTCTTGGCTGAAGTGAGCAGTAGAGCCTCTACTGACAAGATTCCAGCCGCAGAAAAAAAGTCAGTAGTTAAGAGCTTTATGGGCTAACGCCGGTTTATAAAGCTCTTAACTACTGTGCTATAAAGTACACTAACACCCATAAACTACCTATGTACCCCTAAACCAAGGCCCCCCCACATCGCCGCCACTATAATAAATATTTTTAACCCCTAATCTGCCGACCGCACACCGCCGCCACCTACATTATCCCTATGAACCCCCTAATCTGCTGCCCCTAACATCGCCGACACCTACATAATATTTATTAACCCCTAATCTGCCCCCCCAACGTCGCCGCTACCTTACCTACACTTATTAACCCCTAATCTGCCGACCGGACCTCGCCGCTACTCTAATAAATGTATTAACCCCTAAAGCTAAGTCTAACCCTAACACCCCCCTAAGTTAAATATAATTTTAATCTAACGAAATAAATTAAATATTATTAACTAAAGTATTCCTATTTAAAGCTAAATACTTACCTGTAAAATAAACCCTAATATAGCTACAATATAACAAATAATTATATTGTAGCTATTTTAGGATTTATATTTATTTTACAGGCAACTTTGTATTTATTTAAACTAGGTGCAATAGCTATTAAATAGTTATTTACTATTTAATAGCTACCTACTTAAAATAATTACAAAATTACCTGTAAAATAAATCCTAACCTAAGTTACAATTAAACCTAATGCTACACTATCAATAAATAAATTAAATCAATTAACTACAAGTACCTACAATTAAATAAACTAAACAACAACAAAAAACACACTAAATTACAAAAAATAAAAAAAGATTACAAGAATTTTAAGCTAATTACACCTACTCTAAGCCCCCTAATAAAATAACAAAGCCCCCCAAAATAAAAACATTTCCCTACCCTAATCTAAATTAAAAAAGTTAACAGCTCTATTACCAGCCCTTAAAAGGGCTTTTTGCGGGGCATGCCCCAAAGAAATCGGCTCTTTTGCCTGTAAAAAAAACACAATACCACCCCCCAACATTTCAACCCACCACCCACATACCCCTACTCTAACCCAAACCCCCCTTAAATAAACCTAACACTACCCCCCTGAAGATCTCCCTACCTTGAGTCGTGTTCACCCAGCCGGGCACCGATGGACCAAAAGAGGACATCCGGAGCGGCAGAAGTCTTCATCCTATCCGGGCAGAAGAGGACATCCAGACCGGTAGACATCTTCATCCAAGCGGCATCTTCTATCTTCATCCATCCGGAGCGGAGCGGAGCCATCTTCTTCCAGCCGACGCAGATCCATCCTTCTTCCACGACGCCTACTCGCCGAATGAAGGTTCCTTTTAATGACGTCATCCAAGATGGTGTCCCTCGAATTCCGATTGGCTGATAGGATTCTAGGTACAAAAAAGAGAGAGAGGTTTGACAGTACCCAGCACTCACAAAACACTATATAGTAACAGTATGCATTGAAAACCGGATTGTGTCAAGAACTGGTTATTAAAACGTAACTTTTACTAATGATAGAATAAAAAGGGTGGTAAATAGTACCAAATGTATAACATAAATATGTGAGACATACATTTAAAACTTAGATTAAGAAACAGATCAGGACTGTGTGTGTGAGACTTCAAAAACAGAATTACTTCCCTGGGTAATAGTTCAAATACACCGTAACCCTCAGGGCTCAGAGAATACACGGATTGCTCTAAAGCTAATCTAAAAAGGGGATTGACCCCAACAACATTACCTAATCTGAGCAATACTGGTATCAAGAGCAGGAGAGGAAACGGTTTATAAATGACTGATTAAGGAAGGCAATTGCCACATCAATATGAGCTTAGAAAGGTCCCAGGTAAACACAAATTAGCAAGTCTCATGCACACAGACAATGCCTGATGTACATTTCGCCGCTAGCACGGCTTTCTCAGAGGCTAACCAGAGTCAGGGCCCCAACCCGGTATTTGTATCATCATTGACCAATAGAAATTGGTTCTAAGCACACACCTCTAGATGCAGCCTATCACAAGAGGCTTAACATAATTGGTTAAAGATTCATCACATGATCGTATCAAGCAGATGTCAGGCTAGTAACATGTTGAAACAATTTTGTAATCAATAACAGATTTTCATTCACACATTTCAACACACACATAATGAGATTCATCCTTCCTATGTCACACGTAGGAAAATCCTCAATTGATGCATAAATCCTCTCCATGTATGTTGATAGAAAATTTGATTGCGTTTTTCAAAAAACGATCATAAGAGAATGATGTCAACATCCTTCCTATATCACACGAAGGTAAATACTCTATTGATGTAGAAAAATAAATAAATAAAGCCTCTCCATGTATATTGATGGAAAATTTAAATTTTAATTGCGTTTTTCAAAAAACGATCATGAGAGAATGATGTCAAAACTCATTCACAAATTGACTTAAATAAGACACCCTCTTCTTATCTGTCAGAGCAAAGAGTAATGTTAACACGAATAAGTATATTGACTCTATTGAAACGGAATCTTCTTGTGTGTCCCTAGTAGATTAAGTGCATAAAATAGCTTGATATCAAAAATCTATATGTAAGATTTATGAATAATATCACGTAATGCGTATCACATTTCAAGTAGCAAACCAAAAAAGGGGGACATTGTTTGCAATATTACAGCCAATATTATCACTATAGTGCAGATCCTGCCCATTAGTGGATTAACCAAATTTAATTGCGTTTTTCAACAAACGATAATAAAAGAATGATGTCAACACTAATCCACCAATTGACTTAAATTGAACACACTATTCTTATTTATAAAAGCAAAGAGTATTGTTATGCAATCATAAGATGAAATATGCTAAAGTGCATCTCTTATTACAGTGGTTATAATCATAATTTATTTTGTACTGTAATTTCCCAAACTTCATCTGCTACAAGTATAGGACTATCATTCGTGCCAGTATGGTAGTTTATCCCTATATGAGTTATTACAATAGTGTTACTGTTCCTTCTGTCATGGATTATTGATCTATATGCACATTAAAAGTCACCTATTGTTCATTTACAGGAATGCCGCAAATCCATCCTGTTCGTTAATCCCATTGGGTGTAAGGGTATTAAGCCAAAAAATCCAGCGGCATTCAGATTGGAGCAGCATTTGTTCTATATCTCCTCCTCTTATGCCTCTCCATGTATATTGATAGAAAATTTAAATTTTAATTGCGTTTTTCAGATTAGGTAATGTTGTTGGGGTCAATCCCCTTTTTAGATTAGCTTTAGAGCAATCCGTGTATTCTCTGAGCCCTGAAGGTTACGGTGTATTTGAACTATTACCCAGGGAAGTAATTCTGTTTTTGAAATCTCACACACACAGTCCTGATCTGTTTCTTAATCTAAGTTTTAAATGTATGTCTCACATATTTATGTTATACATTTGGTACTATTTACCACCCTTTTTATTCTATCATTAGTAAAAGTTACGTTTTAATAACCAGTTCTTGACACAATCCGGTTTTCAATGCATACTGTTACTATATAGTGTTTTGTGAGTGCTGGGTACTGTCAAACTTCTCTCTCTTTTTTTGTACCTATATATCTATCAGACAGTCAGCACCCCCCTTCTCCTACACTTCACCAGTGATACTAACTGGTATATAATGAATACTGAATAGATTATATATCTACTATTATTTCAGCATACTATATTATGAAGGGGTTAATATTTGCTTAAACTAACACTGTTGCCACTATTTCCACTGATAGGATTCTATCAGCCAATCGGAATTAAGGTAGGAAAAATCTGATTGGCTGATTGAATCAGCCAATCAGATTCAAGTTCAATCGGATTGGCTGATCCAATCAGCCAATCAGATTGAGCTCGGATTCTATTGGCTGATCGGAACAGCCAATAGAATGCAAGCTCAATCTGATTGGATCAGCAAATCTGATTGGCTGATTCAATCAGCCAATCAGATTTTTCCTACCTTAATTCCGATTGGCTGATAGAATCCTATCAGCCAATCAGAATTCGAGGGACGCCATCTTGGATGACGTCATGTAAAGGAACCTTCATTCGGCGAGTAGGCGTCATGGAAGAAGGATGGATTTGCGTCGGCTGGAAGAAGATGGCTCCGCTCCGCTCCGGATGGATGAAGATAGAAGAATGCCGCTTGGATGAAGATGTCTACCGGTCCGGATGTCCTCCTGCCCGGATAGGATGAAGACTTCTGCCGCTCCGGATGTCCTCTTTTGGTCCATCGGTGCCCGGCTGGGTGAACACGACTCAAGGTAGGGAGATCTTCAGGGGGGTAGTGTTAGGTTTATTTAAGGGGGGTTTGGGTTAGAGTAGGGGTACATGGGTGGTGGGTTGTAATGTTGGGGGGTGGTATTGTGTTTTTTTTTACAGGCAAAAGAGCTGATTCCTTTGGGGCATGCCCCGCAAAGAGCCCTTTTAAAGGTCTGGTAATAGAGCTGTTAACTTTTTTAATTTAGATTAGGGTAGGGAATTTTTTTTATTTTGGGGGGCTTTGTTATTTTATTAAGGGCTTAGAGTAGGTGTAATTAGCTTAAAATTCTTGTAATCTTTTTTTATTTTTTGTAATTTAGTGGGGGGGGGGGGTTTGTAATTTAGTTTAGTTTATTTAATTGTAGGTATTTGTAGGTACTTGTAGTTAATTGATTTAATTTATTTATTGATAGTGTAGTGTTAGGTTTAATTGTAACTTAGGTAAGGATTTATTTTACAGGTAATTTTGCAATTATTTTAACTAGGTAGCTATTAAATAGTAAATAACTATTTAATAGCTATTGTACCTAGTTTAAATAAATACAAAGTTGCCTGTAAAATAAATATAAATCCTAAAATAGCTACAATATAATTATTTGTGATATTGTAGCTATAATAAGGGTTTATTTTACAGGTAAGTATTTAGCTTTAAATAGGAATACTTTCGTTAGTAATATTTAATTTATTTCGTTAGATTAAAATTATATTTAATTTAGGGGGGTGTTAGGGTTAGGGTTAGATTTAGCTTTAGGGATTAATACATTTATTAGATTAGCGGCGAGGTCCGGTCGGCAGATTAGGGGTTAATACTTGAAGTTAGGTGGCGGCGATGTTAGGGAGGGCAGATTAGGGGTTAATACTATTTATTATAGGGTTTGCGAGGCGGGAGTGCGGCGGTTTAGGGTTTAATAACTTTATTAGAGTAGCAGCAAGGTCCGGTCTGCAGATTTGGGGTTAATAAGTGTAGGTAAGGTAGCGGCGACGTTGGGGGGGGGCAGATTAGGGGTTAATAAATATAATATAGGGGTCGGCGATGTTAGGAGCAGCAGATTAGGGGTACATAGGTATAATCTAGGTTGCGGCGGTGTACGGAGCGGCAGATTAGGGGTTAATAATATAATGAAGGTGTCAGCGATAGCGGGGGCGGCAGATTAGGGGTTAATAAGTGTAAAATTAGGGGTATTTAGACTCTGGGTTCATGTTAGGGTGTTAGGTGCAGACTTAGAAAGTGTTTCCCCATAGGAAACAATGGGGCTGCATTGGGAGCTGAACGCTGCTTTTTTGCAGGTGTTAGGTTTTTTTTCATCCCAAACTGCCCCATTGTTTCCTATGGGGGAATCGTGCACAAGCATGTTTTAGCTGCTTACCGCTACCGTAAGCAACGCTGGTATTGAGGGTTGAAGTGGCGGTACATTAGGCTCAACGCACCCTTTTTGGAGCCTAACACAGCCCTTCAGACAACTCTAAATACCAGCGTTGTCTTAAGGGTGCGTTGGGAAAAAAAGCGGCGTTAGCTACGCAGGTCTTTACCGACAAAACTCTAAATCTAGCCGATAGTTAAAATCCAATTCCTTGATGTGTGTAGATTTCTACTTAACCCTTATGTTTGTCAGGCATAGTTATTTCATGATGAAACCAATACAATATAAACACATAGTTAAAATCCAATTCCTTGATGTGTGTAGATATCTATTTAACCCTTATGTTTGTCAGGCATAGTTATTTCATGATGAAACCAATACAATATAAACAGATAGTTAAAATCCAATTCCTTAATGTGTGTAGATATCTATTTAACCCTTATGTTTGTTAGGCATAGTTATTTTATGATGAAACCAATACAATATAAACACATAGTTAAAATCCAATTCCTTGATGTGTGTAGCACATTGTGCCCTTAGTGTATACCCTTAAATCTAATATTGAATAATTTAATGTACTGATTAGCTAAAAACTCCAAATTCATATTCTCGTGTCTTTTATTAAAAAAATACATTTTTAATTTTTTTTTACGTGCCATCTCAGATACCTCAATCCTATCGATTGACGCTAATATCGTCAGCTCCATAGAACCCCACATATTCCCTACTGACTCGCAGCAGTCACACTTGAACTCCCCAGCTCCACTTGCACATCACCTCTCACTACCTACACAGAGGTCATCGCTCCCTTGATTAATGTTAATATTAGGCAGATTTTTTGCCTTCTTGGTCCGCTTTAGCTGTTATTATTATATGTGTAACTCAGGTTAACTAACACGCCTCCTATTCTTAACCAATCGCCATTAGACATGTCACATAAGGTAGGCGTGGACTAGATTGGCCCCCTATTCTCCTCTTATTCTAATAACACTGGGGCCAAACCTCCCTTACTATAACCACCATTCAGAACTAAACCCATCCATACCAGCAGGCACTACGAATCTATCTAGAAGGTGACTACAGCTAATCTGGTTGTATCTCGATGTTGAGATGGGTGCCCCCCATGATACATAATGATATTTGATGGATATCTATGATTACCTATGCTTACTATGGCCACTACTACTGAACCTAGCTGATATAGGTGTATCCTTAGAAACACCAAATGAGACCTATATATATTATAAAAAGCAATGTGATACTAAACCTAGCTACAAGGTAGAGATACTCTGTATCCAATAGGGATAAGGTATATCTCATATCGCAAAACTGTGTTAATCCTAAAATTATATGTGATAGAACTAAATATAAATGTATACTATATTAACCCTGCCCAATGGGCCTAACTGATACTAGTGTATCTAAGGTATAACTTGCTTATATCTCAAATATATAACGTGATACTATATATTTATATGTGCTATATATCTTTAACTGATATACTAAAGATTATATGTGCTCTTACTAATTATTGTCATATCTATGACCTAATATTAAGGATCGGTCATACAATACTAATCATAAATAATACTATACTTAATCTCAAGTGTGTGTGCTCTATATAATCACCAACGTGGGATATGCCTAATCTGAAATTCAGCTAATGATTAATAATCATATCTTTATTTATTTGATACCTATTCAATATATTATAGGATTTTCTAGTTGTAGTTCCTGACCTAAAGTATGTGAACGAAAAATTAATAAAATTTGTATGTATGCATGTTTTGTACAGAGGCTACCTGATACATACATCGAAGGATTACAATGATAGTATACAATAAGACCCACAGTTGTCTCCCTCCTAGGAGCTAATGATTATTAATCATATCTTTATTTATTTGATACCTATTCAATATATTATAGGATTTTCTAGTTGTAATTCCTGACCTAAAGTATGTGAACGAAAAATTAATAAAATTTGTATGTATGCATGTTTTGTACAGAGGCCAACTGATACACACATCCAAGGATTACAATAATAATATACAATAAGACCCACAGTTGTCTCCCTCCTAGGAGTTTAGACAAGCTTCTTCCTTATTTGTAGCATATTCTGGGAAGTGTAAGGGCCAGAAGGTCTCTTTGACTTCCTTATCCTTTTGGTTGAGGAGTCTTATCCGCTTAGCTTAAGAGATTTATGGCTCATTCTACTAGAGCAGTGGCTTCCTCTTGGGCCGTCAAGAATGAGGCCTCTATGGATAAGATTTGTAAGGCGGCTACCTTGTCATCCTTACACACTTTTTCTAAATTTTACAAGTTTGATGTTTTTGCTTCAGCTGAAGCAGCCTTCAGGAGAAAGGTTTTGCAGGCTGTGATGCCCTCAGATTAGGGTCTGCCTCTCTTTGTCCCTCCTGTTTTCATTCAGTGTCCTTTAGAGCTTGGGTATATGTTTCCCAACAGTAAGGAATGAAGCCGTGGACTCTCCTTGTATTAAGAAGGAAAACATAAATTATGCTTACCAGATAATTTAATTTCCTTCTGTACAGGGAGAGTCCACGGCCCCCGCCCGTGTTCTCCGATGGGCGGCCCCCTAAATTATGATTTTCTTCTGGCACCTTTTATACCCTGATATTTCTCCTACTGTTCCTTTTTCCCTCGGCAGAATGACTGGGGGATAGGGGAAGTGGGGAGGTATTTAAGCCTTTGGTGGCCAGGTTCAGTATTTCCCAACAGTAAGGAATGAAGCCGTGGACTCTCCTTGTACAGAAGGAAATGAATTTATCTGGTATGCATAATTTATGTTTTTTAGACTATTGTTAATCTCCCTGAGGTTTTCCCTGAGCCTGATGCGGTCTCTGACATGATATCTAGGGAATAGTCTAAACCAGGTAATTATTTTTCTCCTGCTGCAAGGTTTAAAAAAGTTATATCCTTTACCAGCTGCTAATTTAGATCCATGGGAAACAGTTCTCAAGGTGGATGGGGCCATTTCCACTCTGGCTAAACGTACTACTATTCCTTTGGAAGACTGTACTTTTTTTTTTTAAGACCCTTTAGACAGAAAGTTAGAATATTTTCAAAGAAGGGCCTTTTTACATGCAGGTTAAATTCTCAGACCAGCTATTTATATTGTTGATGTAGCTGCTGCTTCTACTTACTCTGGTTGTCTAGTTTTTCAGAGCAGTATTCTAATGACTCTGTTAGATTAATGTCAAAATCATGTCAAAAGCATGTCTTTAGCAATACTTGCCAGGAGGGCCTGTGGCTTAAATTCTGGTCTGCTGATGTGGTGTCTAAATCTAGATTTGTTCTGATTTAGATTATATTATTTCCACTGTTACTGGAGGTAAAGGGGCATTTCTTCCTCATGACAGAATGCCTAGAGGGAAATCCAAAGCTTATAATAATTTTTGTTCCTTTCTTCACAAAAAGGAACAGGAAGCTTACTCCTACTCAAAAGCAAGGTTCATCTGGTCCAGTGTGGAGACCTAATGCCAACTGGAAATAGTCAAAGCAGGGTAAGAAATCTTTTCCTACTACCAAAACTGTATGAAGGTGTGGCCCCGATCCGTAAATTCTGGTAGGCTTGGTTTCAGTCTAAACATAGTTTCTCAGGGATATTGAATAGGATTCAGAACAAGGCCTCTCGGAGGGAAAAAAAATTCTGTCCAAGGAAACCTGTAAAAAGCTTTTCTTCAGTCTGTCTCAGATCTGAAAGATATGGGAGTAATTGTTCCAGTTCCTTTGCAGAAACAGGGGAGGAGATTTTATTCAAATCTTTTCATTGTTCCAAAGAAGGAGGGTTCTTTCAGACCAGTTCTGGATATTAAAGGGACAGTCAACACCATCATTTTTGTTGTTTTAAAAGATAGATAATCCCTTAATTACCCAGTTTTGCATAACCAACACAGTTATAATTATACACGTTTTACCTCTGTAATTACCTTGTATCTAAGCCTCACCAGACTGCCCCCTTATTTCAGTTCTTTTGACAGACTTGCATTTTAGCCAATCAGAGCTGTCTCCATGGTAAATTCACGCGCATGAGCTCAATGTTATCTATATGAAACACGTGAACTAATGCCCTTTAGTGGTGAAAAACTATCAAAATGCATTTAGATTAGAGGCGGCCTTCAAGGTCTAAGAAATTAGCATATGAACCTCCTAGGTTTAGCTTTCAACTAAGAATACCAAGAGAACAAAGCAAAATTGGTGATAAAAGTAAATTGGAAAGTTGTTGAAAATTACATGCCCTATTTGAAACATGAAAGTTTGTTTGGACTTGACTGTCCCTTTAAGGCTCTGAACAGGTTTGTAAGGATTCCATCTTTGAGAATAGAAACTATCCAGACTATTCTACGTTTTGTTCAGCAAGGCCAGTTTATGCCCACAATAGATTTAAAGGATGCTTCCCTTCATATTCCTATTCACAGAGATAATTTCCAGTTTCTGAGGTGTGCCTTTCTGGACAGGCATTTTCAGTTTGTTGCTCTTCCATTTGGTCTGGCTACAGCTCCAAGATTATTCACAACTGTTCTGGGTGCACTTTTGCGTGTTATCAGGTCTCGGGGTATTGCTGTATTTATATACCTGGACGACATCTTGGTTCAAGCTCCATCTTTTCCATTAGTAGTATCTCACACAAACCGATTCTTGTTGTTTCTTCAACAGCATGGTTGGAGGGTCGATTTTCCAAAGAGTTCGTTGGTTCCTCAGACAAAGGTAATCTTCTTGGGTTTCCAAATAGACTCAGTATCCATGAGTCTTTCCCTAACAGAGCAGAGAAGGTTAAAATTTGTGTCAGAGAGAGAAGGTTAAAATTCATGTCAGCTTGTCTGAACCTTCAGTCTCTCTTGTTTCCTTAAGTGGCTATGTGTATGGAAGTACGCCCGTCTTATGATTGCAGCCTCAGCAATTGCATTAGCTTTGTATGCTGCATCAATGGTGCTGCGATTATACTCAGCTGTCTCAAATTATATTTTTGGAACTTTAAGGTTGAGGAGCTGTTTAGGGGTCTCTTACAGCATAGGGAGTTTGGGATCCTCGGGAGGTGAGGTTACCAATCAATCTTCTGGAACTGTGTAATTTTTAGGGCCCTACAAGTTTGGCCTCTGTCTTTCTGGAAACGATATAAATAAGACTCCCTTTTCAACAATGTAACAGCAGTAGCTTATATCAACCATCAGGGGGGACTCGCAGTTCCCTGGTGATGATGGTTCTCAGATTCTCTGGGCAGAAGCCAATTCTTGTCTAGTATCTGCAATTTATATCCCAGGACTGAACAATTGGGAGGCAGACTTTCTCAGTCCTCTATCTCTACATCCAGGGGAGTGGTCTCTTCACCAGGATGTGTTCAATCAGATTGTGGATCTTTGGGGTCTCCCAGAAATAGATCTGATGGCCTCTCATTTGAACAACAAACTTCCCAGGTACTTTGCAAGGTCCGGGGATCCTCAGGCAGAGTTAGTGGATGCTCTAGTAGTTCCTTGTTCTTTTCAGCCTGCTTATCTATTTCCGCCTCTGGTTCTTCTTGTCAGGGTACAGGTCAATGACATATATGTATATATACTAATATATATATAAATTAAAATAATATGAAAAGGATGTGTGTATATATGAGGCTGTCTATTTTACCAGATGTGCTGTAGAATAGCAATTCTAATGTAAATGATTGATTTAAAACCCATAATCAGTCCTCCCCCACTTTTTCAATTACACAGGGCACTCATAAAGATTATTTCAAAAGAGACATTTCTAGCTAGAGTGTGAAAATGAAGTTCATACAAGATTTGTAATTAAAGTTTCCCTCTGACACTGAAACATTTGCTCCTTAATTAGGAAGTGCAAATTTCAGAGCACTCTGTACCCCATGCAGTGAGTGAAGACGAGGTGTCTGGAATATTCTTTTGAGGCCTGATGAGATGGAGATTAGAATGCTGGAATCTCAAAGGTACATACCCATATATGGGCTTCCTGCCTGCTAGAGGATTTCTGCCTGGGAAAGGGGTCTGAGAACACAGGCATATTAAGGAAATTATGGCTTTTGACAGCTGCCTGTTAAGTGACCCCTGTGAACTAAAGACACATGTTAAGATGTAACTTTGAAATACAGCAAATAAACATATTTGAATATACCTCAGAATGTATTGAATATAGAAATTTGGGAGATTGTCTAATTTTCTAATATTACCTGAGTATTTGCTAAGCTTGATAGGTGACTATTTTGGTCGGTCTAAAATGTTTAACTGTGTCAGAATAATAACCTCTGTATTGTTTTTATTTTTCAGACATATAATTTCAGATCTGCATAGACAAGATTCATACATCCAGGATTTATTAGAAACATGAAATATGGTATATTCATGATGGAATACAATGCAGTACTGAATATAAAATAGGCTGTTATTTGTATATAAATGCCAGGATACTGATAAAATTTTAATGGATTTTAATAATTAGCAGTATAATTCTTTTAATGTAAAATAATATTAAAAAGAATTTGATGTTTCATATTAAAATAATCAGAAAATTGACATGAGGTTATCCTGCCTGGAATTCGGATTGTAAGTTATTAATGCAAGAAATTATGGCATTTATTACACATTTTAAAGAAATATTTTCTTTCACTGTCTAGAAATGGTTAAATGTATTGCTGTGTTGTGTTGTCCACTGCCCCCGATGGCCAGAATCCAATATGACAGTCAAGGGATTTAACTGTTAAAAGATGCGTTTCCATGGTGACCATGCTCAGCTCCGTAAGGGCCAATCTGATTCGACTTCCCAGGTAACCAATGGGATGGTCAGTTTCCGAAAAGGGCCTCCCATATTTTCACCCATGATGGAAAACTCATATAAGAAAAAGCAAGAGAGAGAAACAGACAGATTGTGCTGAGTGACTTGTAACTGGTTTGTTGGGCGTGAAAATACCATTACTCTAGCAAAGCTGATCTACCTTTTCTCATTGATTGCAATATATACTTATTGGTCTTCTGAGGTGAGATTAAACCTGCTGAAAGATATTGGATATCGATTGGTGTTCATCCTGGTAAAGTATTAAAAGATTGTGGGTAGATTAAAGAGAGCAATTTGTGTTTTAGACTGTATTTCTTAGTCTTGAATAGCTCTTAGCTTGCCTTTTGTATGCAAAACATTTAAAGCAAACATTCATTGTTGCTGTATATAACAGATTTAAAGGAACACTTAGTATTTTAAAGCTAGTATTTCATAGCCTGTGTATTGTTACACATATCCTTAATGCTAAGTTGTTTCATTTATGCAACTATAGAGTTATAACTCAGAGTTTGGTTATTGGCACAAATAATATTTACAATTTCTGATGTTTTAATAGAAGTGTATATTGTACTATTGTTTAAATTAGCATTGTAATTGTATTGCTGAATATTAGTAGCTGCCATCTTAAGTCTCATTGTGATATTTTAAACGCAATTCTGAATGAAAGGCTAATGTGAATAGATAAACTTGTATGAACTCTGCATAGCATATTTTAAATAGTTTTTAAACGCATATAATATTGTTTCATATTCTGGTACTACAAATATATTCCAATATGTTCATAGGTATTAACTAATAAAAAAGAATTCAGGTATTTATATTAGTTTTATTTTTTCTAGTAGATGCATATTGATTGAGGGTTTATTTTTAAAAGTATAATTATTAAATATATTGTATTATAACCCTGCCATAGACTGACATATTATTTGGAGAGCACTACTGAGATTTTTATAAATATACTGACATATTGTATGGAGGCACTTGCATGAGATATTAATAATATTTATCATCTTGATATAATATATTTGTAGTAAATAGAAATTATTATAAAAGAGAGATAACATTTCATATTTTAAAATTAATATTTTGAAAAAAAAAAAAAAAATTTGGAGATTGAAATATTGATGTTCATATTTCGAGATTGATATTGATATTTTGAAATATTGTTAAAAATTAATTTTGGGAAAAATAAAAATATTAATTTTTCATATTTCAAAACTCAAAAATATTAATTTTTCATATTTCAAAATTCATAAAAATATAAATTTTTCATATTTCAAAATTAATATTAAATTTTTTTTGAAAATATAATTTTTTTTTCTTCTCTTTTTATTGGTAAAGATTGTATTAGTGTTTTAATTTAACTAAATACTAAGCCAATATAATAATGTCTATCACTAGGAGTGACTCCATTAATTCTGTACATAGCATTGAAAACGGTCCCATCACAATACCCATTACTAGAGGTCAGGTCCTTAAGAAAGACATTATAAGTCACATTAAAGAGAAGTTTAATATTGCGGCTGAATTAGATGATTTTATGGATATGCTTGAAATTAAGGCTAAAAATATTGCCGTTAATAATATGTGGAATGAAAACAATGAATTTTTCCAAGAATTATTAATGATTAATCAATACAAGACTCTCAAAAAGCGAGACAAACTAATACTAAAATCTTGGCCCTTTGTGATATGCATTATTGACGAAATGCTGCTTTGTGTCATAGACAAACAATTGCAAATACAGGAGCTAGAAAGTAGTATTCGTTCCTCACGCAGATGCGAAGAGGATTTAAAAATAGCCAAAAATAAAATGGATGAGTTTGCCCAAAACCTAACCACCTTAGATAAGCATAACATAGACTTACTTACACAGATACAAGAGTTAAATAAGCAGCTCGCGCAAAGTCAGAGAGAACTAAGTGATTTAAAAAGGTCATATCACCATAATGAAAACCCCTATAGTAACAGTGAGAATAATGCAGGTAATGCTAACTCCCTTAGAGAACTATATGGAAGAGTGTAGACAAATGACCCCTATTGGGTCAGAAATAGATTTCCCAAATAGGCAGTCACCTCGTGATGTAAATCCAGGGAACTGCTGTAACTCAGCTGGTGAGGGTGAGGGAAACTCTAATAGAGAATCCCAAAGTAAGTCTAATAAGGTCTACGACTCCCATAAAATAATTACTTTCATACAGGGTGCAGTACCTATATTCTCCAATAAGGGAACAAACTCTGTAATTGATCACTTAGAGGCCTTTGAAAAGGCATTATCTATAATGAATGTTACAAGTGAGAAATTAAAAATTGAATTTCTGCCCTGGGTATTTGACGGTAAACATCACAAATTCTTTACTTCACTAAAGGATATGAATATTCATTCCTGATGTGAAGTAAAACGACAATGCAGAAAAGAATTCGGCCAACATCGCACTAAAACTGCCGCAAAAATAGCTGTATATGGTTTAAAATGTAGTGCGACTCAAAGTCCCATCGAGTTCCTTTCTGTATTGAAGAATGCGTACAGTATGGCTGAAGATAATCCCATATTTGATTGCTCAGTATATGTAAATTTATTTTTTGAAGCAATGCCTACACCCATCAAAATTAACTTAGCTAGAGATTTTGATGAGGACTGCTCATTGTAATGGCTGATCAAAGAGAGTACAAAGTTATACTCTATTCAGCAGTCCAGTGAGCAGGGGGTTAAAAAGGAATCAAAACCCAAAATTGTAGCAGAAACTAGGGTGTCACCTAGCCCCCTCAATTTGGAGTCTAAAAAGAAAACCTACGCGGAGGTGGCCAGTCAAAACAGGCCATCTCCACAGAGGTTTAACTCTGCCCCTTCCCCTACATGGGCTGAGGCGCAGAGAGACTATAACCAAAGTGGGGAACATAATCAGGTGAATAATTACTCACAAAGAGAATACTCACCAAATAATTGGTACCCACGCAAAGGTTGATACAATAGATGGCGAAGATATTCTCAGGGTAACCAGACACCCCAAGTATATAATGCTCCCCAAAGTACTAATACTGAACAAGCTGAACCCCAGGGGCAACCACGCCAAAATAGAAATAGCAGCCCTGATTCTGAGGGAACCCAATGGTCCAGGAATCATTATTATGGGGCATCAAGAGATAGGCCCATGGGTAGAGGTAACTTGTACAATCAGGTAGATATGCTTTTTACCCAGTTAAATCGGTTGAGCAAACAATTCGCTAATATGAGTCAACCTTCTACGGCTCAGCAACCGAACAATACTTTTTTAGGGGTACAGCCAGTGGTCAGCTGTGGACCACAGGCACAGTCATAAATAATGCAGTATCACCTGAAAGGGAGGGGAGAGATATACAAAATGTAATAATAAATATCAAAAATGATACTAATCATGTTATCTCCCCACAGATCGGAAACTGACAATTTAGCTGTGATGACGAGCAACCTTGGCCTGAAAGCATTAACCAATCTTTCCCTTTGCAGTGTTCTCTTAACCTTATTTCCACAGATGCAGTACACAAGAATCCAGCCGACCCTGTCATAAAGGAGACCGGTAGGTGTGAAGTTTCTTCTGCATCGGAAAACATGGCGAATTCAGGTAACACGTGGCGAAGCCCACAGATGTATGATAACGCCAATTTTATGTGTGAAATGGTATAAAATGCAAGGAGATATTATGTATTAGCTGAGCTGCAAGATTCAGTCTCCAACACTATCATGGGATTAATTGATACTGGGTCTCAGGCAACTATTTTATCCCACAGGTACTACATACAAACCCACAAACCTAAAATAAAAGAATTTGATCGTTCTCTAATAGGAGTTGGGGGTGACTCTCTAAAAGTCTACGGTATGGCCTGGTTAAAATTTAAACTGGGGAACAGGGTCATAAGACACCCTGTCATTATAGTGGATATGCCAACTGATCGTTTAATTATTGGTAGTGATCTCCTGAAGCGATTAAGCACCATAATTGATTGCATAAATAATGTAATTTGGTCACAAGTTAAAAGGCCTATCAGGTCTGGCTGGCCTGTACCATACATTGACCAGTGCCTAGCACAGATGCATGGATCCAAAATATTCACTGCCATTGATTGTGCACAGGGGTATTGGACCATAAAGGTACATAAAGGTACATGAGGAGGACCAGTATAAGCAGTATGCATTTCAGAGACTTCCTTTTGGTTACATAAATTCTGGACATGAATTTGCTGTATTCATGCATAAGACTATGCCTGATGCACTGGAAAGGGGGACCTTATCTTATGTTGATGATGTTTTAATCAAAAGCACAGACTTTGAAAAACACATTGCAGAGCTTAAACACGTCCTCAGACAACTTAAAAGGGCACCTTATCTTATGTTGATGATGTTTTAATCAAAAGCACAGACTTTGAAAAACACATTGCAGAGCTTAAACACGTCCTCAGCCAACTTAAAAGGGCAGGTGTAAAATTATCCCTACAAAAAGCTCAATGGTGCCGCACTCGTGTAAACTTCTTAGGACATGAAGTTACTTCTGAAGGGCTAAATCCTCAGAAGAAAAAGGTGGAAGCTATAGTAAATTCTAAAAACCCAACTAACATAAAGGAATTGAGATCCTTCCTGAGTATGATGAATTATTCTCGCAAATTCATTGATAATTATGCAGAATTAGCTAAACCACTACTACTTCTTCTAAAGAAGGATGTGAAATGGCACTGGAGTGAGACTCAAAAAACAGCCATCAGAGAGCTGAAGAGAAAACTCACTCAAGCACCTTGCTTAGCGTACCCTGAAGGTGGTAAACCTTTCTTCTTAGAGCCTTCTCTGGGGCCTCCTCTGCCCCGTCACCACTTTCTGTCGGAGTACCGCAAGGCTCTGTCCACGGTCCCCTTCTCTTCTCAATCTATACGTCATCACTAGGTTCCCTAATTAAGTCCCATGGTTTCCAATATTATTTGTATGCTGATGACACCCAAATCTACTTCTCTGCACCAGACCTATCTCCTTCCTTGCTAACCCGTGTCACTAACTGTCTTTCTCACATCTCTTCCTGGATGTCCTCTCACTACCTCAAGCTAAATCTCTCCAAAACTGAGCTCCTCATTTTCCCCCCTTCTTCCAAAATCTCCACCCCCAATATCTCTATAACTGTCAACAACTCCATCATTATCCCTACACCGCATGCCCGATGTCTCGGGGTCATATTTGACTAAGATCTTTCCTTCACTCCTCACATTCAGTCCTTAGCTAAAGCCTGCCGCTTCCACCTTAAAAACATCTCCAAAATTAGACACTTCCTTACACAAGACACAACTAAGATTTTAATCCACTCTCTCATTCTTTCCCGCCTTGATTACTGCAACTCTGTCCTCTCTGGTCTCCCCATCTGCCACCTAGCTCCCTTACAATCCATAATGAATGCCTCTGCCAGGCTCATCTTCCTTACACGTCGCTCTTCATCTGCTGCTCCTCTCTGCCAATCCCTTCACTGGCTTCCTCTTGCCTCTAGGATCAAACACAAAATTCACACTCTGACATACAAAGCCCTCAACTGCACTGCTCCCCCTATATCTCAGACCTTGTCTCCAGATACTCTCCCTCCGTCCCCTTCACTCTGCTCATGACCTCCTACTCTCCTCCTCTCTGGTTACCTCATCGCACTCCCGTTTACAGGACTTCTCCAGACTGGCTCCCATCTTGTGGAACTCTCTGCCTCGCCCCACAAGACTCTCCCCTAGTTTTAACAGCTTGAAGCGCTCCCTAAAGACTCTACTGTTCAGGGATGCATACAACCTACGCTAACCTTACTTTATACCAGTTCCACTCCTCCATTGCTATCCCCTGAACCCCATTAAGTCCAGCTGTTTGTAGATCACCTTCTTAAGAGCTAATTACAACAGTGCAACTCTTGGCAGGGCCCTTTACCCATCTGATCCCTTTAATTGTTTTGTTAGCGATTGTGAAAAAGCCCTTTTATCTACTGTATGGGCTCTACAAAATTTCCTCAGGTATATACAGGGTGATAAAATTATTGTAGAAATGGCCCACCAGCCTTTGCTATATTTGCAAAGTGAGAGAATAAGAGATGGGAATTTGTCTAATAGCCGCATAACAGCGTGGACTCTTTCCTTACAAGGCTGGCCCTTAGAAATTCGCTACAAGCAGAATAAAAAGAATCCAGTCGCACAGGGGCTTGCTGAGCTCCACGACTATACTGCTAAAGATCCTGGGGAAGAATTATCAGAAGATGATTTCCTGGAGGAACAATTACTTTCCCCATATAAAATGTACAATCAGGACCAGTGTCAAACATTACCTTGGGTATATGTTGATGGTTGTTCATACCATGCCACTATTGATAATGAGCGCAGATTAGTAACTGGCATTGGTATAACTTGGGCAAATGGATTCCCAAATATATCTATAGGTTTCAACATTGGACCAAGATCCAGTCAAGTTGCAGAACTAACTGTTCTAAAAACCATTGAAATGGCTATTGAACATAGTATTCATGAGTTTGTGATCATAACTGACTCAAATTATGTGCGTGACAGTTTTGTTGAATACCTGCCAACTTGGAAAAGAAATGGCATGCAGAAAAGCAATAACAAACCAGTCAAGCATGGCAAGTTGTTCTGCGAGATTGATAATCTGGTGGTATCCAATGATTTAACCATACACTGGAAGAAGACCAAGGGTCATTCCAGGGTTCTAGGTCCTGATAAGGAAGGCAATGACCTTGCAGATTCATTAGCCAAACAAGGAGCCATAACTGGAAAACTCCTTAATATTGACCACTTAATGGGTGCAATTCAGGTAGAAGCCATTACGAGAAACCAGGCTAAACAACAGAGTGAGCCTAACCTGGTACAATGGAGTCAGGATTCTCCTAGTGAAGACCTGATCACTAGTCAAAAAGAAGACCCCATTGTAGGCATCTTCTATAAACACATAGAAGATCCTGAAAGCAACCCCATCTCAAAAGATGATTGTATTGGCAAAGAAGATCTTAGAATCTTAATGAAATCCAGATCACAATTCAAGTTACAGGATGGTTTGTTAATTAGAACCTCTAAAACTGGCATTCAGCAATGGGTAGTACCCACCAAGTTCAGAGGTCTAATGCTTCAACATGCCCATGATGCTTCCACATCTGGTCATCGTGGTGCCAAACTCACGTATGAAATATTGCGTGATTACGCTTTTTGGCCACACATGTTGAAAGATGTTCAAACCTACTGTCAAGGGTGTTTAATCTGTCCACAGTACCAACCCACTGCGCCAACACATAGAGCGCCATTGCAGAAAAGGGGGATAATAATGCCATGGTCAGATATACAAATTGATTTTATTGGTCCAGTAACTAGGTCATCAAGAGGTAACAAATGCATGTTAACAGTGACATGTCTGTTCACTAAATGGGTAGAGTGCATTAGTGCACCTAACAATAGTGCTGAAACATGCGCAGCATTGCTCATCAACCATGTGTTTTCCAGATTTGGTTTGCCCCAAAGAATCGAGTCAGATCAGGGAACCCACTTCACTAGTGAAGTGATGACCAAAATGTGGAAAATACTAGGGGTAAAAAGAAAGCTCCATATTGCTTATAGAGCTGCCTCAAGTGGTGGTGTAGAGCGTTACAACCAGTCCATTGTTAAAATCCTCAAAAAGTTTGTGAGTGAAACGGGTAAAGACTGGGATGTAAAACTACCTCTAGTCCTAATGGCATTAAGAGCAACTCCAAGTAGTGCTACCAAGATGTCACCTTTTGAACTGATGACTGGTAGAAGAATGGTTCTACCTCAGCATCTGCTGTACCGTACATCAGACCAAAACTTGATAAACGCTGCCAATATTATTATTATTATTATATTTTATTTATTAAGCGCCAACATATTCCGCAGCTCTGTCCATGGATACAATTCATTTAAATAAAACAATACAAGACTTGTAAGATACGGGACAAAATTTACAAACACATACAGGAAGGATTGAGGGCCCTATTTGTGTGGGAACTTATCCATCAATATGTGGAGAACCTAAGAAAGCACCTGCAATATGCATTTGCATTTGCTCAAAGGAACTTAGAGAAAGCTGCAACTGCCAATAAAACCTATTATGATCTCAAAACATCCAAAAAGGAATATGAAATAAATGATAAAGTTTATCTTTATAACTTTGGAAGAGATCAGGTTAGGGAGAAGAAATTTCTTCCCTCATGGAAAGGTAATTTTGTCATTACTGACAAAATATCTCAAGTGGCCTATAAAATATGGATCCCCAAAAATGAAAGTTTCATAGATAAATGGGTCCATATCAATCAATTATGAGCATGTCATCCTAGGTCCCAACTACAAGTCATAGAGGGAGAATGAAGTGTCATATCCCCAAATGCACTAAAGACATACTGTAGTTTAAAGATGCCTCGCTGATAAGCATGAAGGTTAAAAAATGACGGACTCTCTACATAAGAGATTGTCTATGATGTATATGGCCAACATCCTCACCGAGTACAACTGACTTTGATCCAATTCAAATACATGTGTCCTACATATATTTGAATTTGAATGGGGGAATTATGTCAGGGTACAGGTCAATGACATATATGTATATATACTAATATATATATAAATTAAAATAATATGAAAAGGATGTGTGTATATATGAGGCCGTCTATTTTACCAGATGTGCTGTAGAATAGCAATTCTGATGTAAAGGATTGATTTAAAACCCATAATCAGTCCTCCCCCGCTTTTTCAATTACACAGGACACTCATAAAGATTATTTCAGAAGAGACATTTCTAGCTGTGTGAAATTTCTAGCTAGTGTGACATTTAAGTCCATACCAGATTTGTAATTAAAGTTTCCCTCTGACACTGAAACATTTGCTCCTTAATTAGGAAGTGCAAATTTCAGAGCACTCTGTACCCCATGCAGTGAGTGAAGACGAGGTGTCTGGAATATCCTTTTGAGGCCTGATGAGATGGAGATTAGAATGCTGGAATCTAAAAGGTGCATATCCATATATGGGCTTCCTGCCTGCTAGTGGATTTCTGCCTGGGAAAGGGGTCTGAGAACACAGGCATATTAAGGAAATTATGGCTTTTGACAGCTGCCTGTTAAGTGACCCCTGTGAACTAAAGACACATGTTAAGATGTAACTTTGAAATACAGCAAATAAACATATTTGAATATACCTCAGAATGTATTGAATATAGAAATTTGGGAGATTGTCTAATTTTCTAATATTACCTGAGTATTTGCTAAGCTTGATAGGTGACTATTTTGGTCGGTCTAAAATGTTTAACTGTGTCAGAATAATAACCTCTGTATTGTTTTTATTTTTCAGACATATAATTTCAGATCTGCATAGACAAGATTCATACATCCAGGATTTATTAGAAACATGAAATATGCTATATTCATGCTGGAATACAATGCAGTACTGAATATAAAATAGGCTGTTATTTGTATATAAATGCCAGGATACTGATAAAATTTTAATGGATTTTAATAATTAGCAGTATAATTCTTTTAATGTAAAATAATATTAAAAAGAATTTGATGTTTCATATTAAAATAATCAGAAAATTGACATGAGGTTATCCTGCCTGGAATTCGGATTGTAAGTTATTAATGCAAGAAATTATGGCATTTATTACACATTTTAAAGAAATATTTTCTTTCACTGTCTAGAAATGGTTAAATGTATTGCTGTGTTGTGTTGTCCACTGCCCCCAATGGCCAGAATCCAATATGACAGTCAAGGGATTTAACTGTTAAAAGATGCGTTTCCATGGTGACCATGCTCAGCTCCGTAAGGGCCAATCCGATTCGACTTCCCAGGTAACCAATGGGATGGTCAGTTTCCGAAAACTCCTCCCATATTTTCACCCATGATGGAAACTTATATAAGTATAAAAGGAAGACAGAGAAACAGACAGATTGTGCTGAGTGACTTGTAACTTGTAACTGGTGTTGGGCGTGAAAATACCATTACTCTAGCAAAGCTGATCTACCTTTTCTCATTGATTGCAATATATACTTATTGGTCTTCTGAGGTGAGATTAAACCTGCTGAAAGATATTGGATATCGATTGATGTTCATCCTGGTAAAGTATTAAAAGTTTGTGGGTAGATTAAAGAGAGAATTTTGTGTTTTAAACTGTATTTCATAGTCTTGAATAGCTCTTAGCTTGCCTTTTGTATGCAAAACATTTAAAGCAAACATTCATTGTTGCTGTATATAACAGATTTAAAGGAACACTTAGTATTTTAAAGCTAGTATTTCATAGCATTAAGGATATGTGTTTAACAATACACAGGCTAAGTTGTTTCATTTATGCAACTATAGAGTTATAACTCAGAGTTTGGTTATTGGCACAAATAATATTTACAATTTCTGATGTTTTAATAGAAGTGTATATTGTACTATTGTTTAAATTAGCATTGTAATTGTATTGCTGAATATTAGTAGCTGCCATCTTAAGTCTCATTGTGATATTTTAAATGCAATTCTGAATGAAAGGCTAATGTGAATAGATAAACTTGTATGAACTCTGCATAGCATATTTTAAATAGTTTTTAAACGCATATAATACAGGGAGTGCAGAATTATTAGGCAAATGAGTATTTTGACCACATCATCCTCTTTATGCATGTTTTCTTACTCCAAGCTGTATAGGCTCGAAAGCCTACTACCAATTAAGCATATTAGGTGATGTGCATCTCTGTAATGAGAAGGGGTGTGGTCTAATGACATCAACACCCTATATCAGGTGTGCATAATTATTAGGCAACTTCCTTTCCTTTGGCAAAATAGGTCAAAAGAAGGACTTGACAGGCTCAGAAAAGTCAAAAATAGTGAGATATCTTGCAGATGGATGCAGCACTCTTAAAATTGCAAAGATTCTGAAGGGTGATCATCGAACAATCAAGCGTTTCATTCAAAATAGTCAAGAGGGTCGCAAGAGCGTGTGGAAAAACCAAGGCGCAAAATAACTGCCCATGAACTGAGAAAAGTCAAGCGTGCAGCTGCCAAGATGCCACTTGCCACCAGTTTGGCCATATTTCAGAGCTGCAACATCACTGGAGTGCCCAAAAGCACAAGGTGTGCAATACTCAGAGACATGGCCAAGGTAAGAAAGGCTGAAAGACGACCACCAGTGAACAAGACACACAAGCTGAAACGTCAAGACTGGGCCAAGAAATATCTCAAGACTGATTTTTCTAAGGTTTTATGGACTGATGAAATGAGAGTGAGTCTTAATGGGCCAGATGGATGGGCCCGTGGCTGGATTGGTAAAGGGCAGAGAGCTCCAGTCCAACTCAGACGCCAGCAAGGTGGAGGTGGAGTACTCTTTTGGGCTGGTATCATCAAAGATGAGCTTGTGGGGCCTTTTCGGGTTGAGGATGGAGTCAAGCTCAACTCCCAGTCCTACTGCCAGTTTCTGGAAGACAACTTCTTCAAGCAGTGGTACAGGAAGAAGTCTGCATCCTTCAAGAAAAACATGATTTTCATGCAGGACAATGCTCCATCACACGCGTCCAAGTACTCCACAGCGTGGCTGGCAATAAAGGGTATAAAAGAAGAAAATCTAATGACATGGCCTCCTTGTTCACCTGATCTGAACCCCATTGAGAACCTGTGGTCCATCATCAAATGTGAGATTTACAAGGAGGGAAAACAGTACACCTCTTTGAACAGTGTCTGGGAGGCTGTGGTTGCTGCTGCACGCAATGTTGATGGTGAACAGATCAAAACACTGACAGAATCCATGGATGGCAGGCTTTTGAGTGTCCTTGCAAAGAAAGGTGGCTATATTGGTCACTGATTTGTTTTTGTTTTGTTTTTGAATGTCAGAAATGTATATTTGTGAATGTTGAGATGTTATATTGGTTTCACTGGTAAAAATAAATAATTGAAATGGGTATATATTTGTTTTTTGTTAAGTTGCCTAATAATTATGCACAGTAATAGTCACCTGCACACACAGATATCCCCCTAAAATAGCTATAACTAAAAACAAACTAAAAACTACTTCCAAAACTATTCAGCTTTGATATTAATGAGTTTTTTGGGTTCATTGAGAACATGGTTGTTGTTCAATAATAAAATTAATCCTCAAAAATACAACTTGCCTAATAATTCTGCACTCCCTGTATTGTTTCATATTCTGGTACTACAAATATATTCCAGTATATTTCTAGTAGATGCATATTGATTGAGGGTTTATTTTTAAAAGGATAATTATTAAATATATTGTATTATAACCCTGCCATAGACTGACATATTATTTGGAGAGCACTACTGAGATTTTTATAAATATACTGACATTCTTCCCAGAGTGATTTCCAAGATAAGGTTAGAAAAATCGTCTGTACTCCTGATTGCCCCAGCTTGGCCTTGCAGGATATGGCATGTGGATCGGTTTCAGATGTCCAGTTGCCCTCCTTGGCCTCTTCATCTGCAGTCAGACCTTCTGCCCCATGGTCTGTTTTTCCATCCAGATCTCAAGTCTCTAAATTTGATGGCATGGAAATTGAACACTTATTTCTTAAACATAGGGGTTTCTCTGTGATTGATTGAAGCTCTGATTCAGGCTCATAAGCCTGTAACTAGGAAGATCTATCACAAGGTCTGGAAGGCCTTTATTTCATGATGTATAAATGATGGCAATTTTTCAGAATTCCTAGGATTCTGCAGTTTTTGCAGGATGGTCTAGATAAGGGTCTATCTGCCAGGTCTCTGAAAGAACAGATTTCTGCCCATTGTTTTGTTCCACAAGAAAGATTGCTAATCTTCCTTGTGTTCATAGTTTTGTTCAGGCTTTGGTTCATATTAAACCTGTTATCAAGCCTATTTCTCCTCCATGGAATCTTAACCTAGTGTTAAGGGTTTTGCAGGCTCCTCCTTTTTAACCTATGCATAAATAGGACATTAAACTACTTTCTTGGAAAGTATTATTTCTTCTGCTAGAAAAGTTTGAGTTATCTGCTTTTTCTTGTGAACATCCTTATCTGATTTTTCATCAGGATAAGACTGTTTTACGGTCATCATTTAAAATGTTTGCCTTAGGTTTTTTCTTCAGATAACATTAGCAGAGAGATTGTTGTTCTTTCTTTGTGTCCTAATCCTAAGAATGAAACATGTTTGCATTATTTGTATGTTGTTAGGGCATTGAAATATTACATTGATACTAATACTACTAAGGATTTCAAACAAACTTCTAGTTTGTTCATTCTTTTTTCTGGTATGAGCTATTTCGTTGGTTCTCAAAGCTTAATTGGAGGCAAGTCAGCCTCCACCGCAGCTGATTACTGCTCATTCTGCTTGGGCTTTCAAGAATGAGTCTTCAGTTGATCAAATTTGCAAGGCAGCTACTTGGTCTTCTTTGCATAATTTTACTAAATTCTACCATTTTGACGGTTTTTTGCTTCTTCTGAAGCAGCCTTTGGTAGAAAGGATTGTGGATTTATTTTCTCAGTGAAAAAATACGTTTTTAAATCCCTCCCTTTGTTATTACTTGTGGACTCCACAACTTGAGTATTAGTACCCAAGAGTAAAGGATTGTGGACTCTCCTCACTGGTATGAAAAGAAAAAATAATTTATGCTTACTTAATAAATTAATTTATTTTATGGTGGCGAAAGTCCATGAAACCCCTTACTTTGTGTTTTTTTTTTGGGTTAGTTTTTCTTCAGCACATTTTTTTTCCTGCTCCTTTTTATGGAGCTTTTTATAGAGCTATTGGGGGTTAGGAATCTTTACCTCTACCTAGTGGTAGAGAAGAGTAATTTCCAAGATTAAAGGATTGTGAACTCTCGCCATCATGAAAGAAATTTACTTATCAGGTAAGCATAAATTTATATTTTTGCATATGGCATAATGGATTGCAGTATGTTCCCTAGTGGTCTCTTCCAATGGGTCAATCATATTAGATGGGGAGATCTGACTGATCCGGTAAAGGAGAAAGAAAAGGGCACCAAAGGGGAGGGGGTGGTGCTTACCTCCGGGACGATATGCAAGTCAAAGCCTGTGAGAAAAAACACCCCTTACATATTAAAAGTGAATAAAATGTTCCCCTCCATTTCCCACCCTAAGAGCATCCATAATTAGCTGAACCACTAACTCCATAAGGCAGTTAACACTTTTCTTAAAGAGACAGTGATGTTGTTGTTGAACACATAGGCAAAGCACTATGTGTAAATGCTGTGAACCTCCAACTTTGTAGTACCTATAAAAGGAGAGTACTAGGGATAGTTCCCAGGCTGTGTTTAGTGTCTGAGTCACTTACCTGGACTGCAGCACCCCTCCACTGAATCATACCAGCTTGCTCAGGCCTTTCTCCCTCACAGAATGCTGGTCCAGTAGATAGCCCATTCAGTGTGAGTAAATATACTGCACAGAGTACTTGTGGATATACCTGCAACCCCTCAGGTGGAGGCTAAGGGATATGCTCCCCATGACACCTGAGGGCAATTCTGGCAGAGATTTAACCCGTAAGGGTATTGACATGCCATAACTTAACTGCTTCACTTAGAATCTTGGAGAAATTATCCTGAAGTCTTCCTTGAGCCATGATGGAGGAGGGGTACTGGGTCTCAAGTCAGGTCTGAGCTCCCTATAAATGAATAGATAGAAAATAATAAAGTATTGCTTGCAGAGCACATCTCTCCTTGGAGGCCAAGAACAAACTGGGTGGGTAGAGGAGGTGGGAGGGATTAAAGCTCTTGTGTGAGGGTTCTTGACCTCCTCCTAGTGGCAGGAAATATATCCCTTGTGTTATGGACACCTATGGACTCTCATCTTACGAAAGAAAAGTTGAATGTATGACTGTTCTGTTGCAATGCATCCCTAACAGCAAAAATTAATTAAACTCACATCAATATTTAAGTGTGATGTTACTCTCATACGCAGCTGAAAAGTTCAATATGCCCCTCTCTTTGCTCACTCTAGGTGGATTTAAGACATGTTTAATCACACTTCATTTAAAGTTAAATGTGAGGCTAACAAAGAACAAGGCTTTATATTATTTATGTAATTAAGATGTTCATTAATGTGTACTCTTACCTCTTAAGGAATAACCTACATACTCACTGTTGCATAACACAAAGCTGACCAGATAGCACAACTGTAAAAAAATGTTTTGAGTAAGTGCAGATTGAAATGATATACTAATTAGGACATGGTGACATACTTTGCATATGCATCCACCATATTTATAATGACCCTTACGAAAGAGCCAGCTGTTTTAATTTCCAAATAATACTGGGCGCCAATATATTGCCCAGTGTACAATTAATGCAGGAGAAAAGTTGACACCCATATGATACATCACCACAAAGATCATCTCCTGAAAGTACAGGGAATGTTTTATGATTATCTTCATAATTTAATTTCATTATACTGCTGACTATAAGTAGTGATAAACTCAAGATGACTTTCCTGGTGTCTTTCAGAGTGACATCAGTCACCCAACAATTAAGTCTCTGTCTATCTCTTTCACCATTGTAAAAGCTCTCTGAACGATGGAACAAGGATAGTGTAAAAGCTCTCTGAATAATGGAACCAGGATAGTTTAAAAGCTCTCTGAACGATGGAACCAGGATAGTCATGTAATAATCAGTTCCATTTTATACACAATAAACTACAGTCATCCAGTAGTGAATTAGAAGAGACAAGTTTACAATATAGCAATGTATTCACACATGCCTTACTACATTTACCATCCAAGATCACATCCAGATATGGTATACAGGGAGAACCCCCTTTATCCAAACTGTTTGGGACTGGAAAAGGTTTGGATTTTGGAATAGTTTGGCCTTTGGAATAACAGTTTGGAAAGGGGATGAGACAACAATATCTTATGTCATTAAGGCAATATTTATAGGGTATAATACAGCTTATACATGCAACCCAAAGGTAGTATTATAATTTTTTACTACTTTTGTATACATAGTATACGCTTCAGCGTTTGCAAGGGTATTAACCCTATCAAAGTTGCTCTCAGGAGATGTCACTGAACTTCCAACAAAACTTAGATTCTCCCCAAGTATCACAACCTTTTATGCCCACACAAGCGACGCCTAGTACTTCTAGTGCATCTAATTCCTTTACTCTGCAGGAGATGGCTGCAGTTATGTCAACTACCCTTACAGTGGTATTGTCTAAATTACCAAGTGTTGCAGGGTAAACGCAATAGGTTAAGTATTAATGTAAATACTGAATCCTCTGATGCTTTATTAGCTATTTCCGATGTTCCCTCACAGAGCTCTGAGTTGGGGATTAGGGAATTAATGTCTGAGGGTGAAATTTCTGATTCAGGGAATGTTTTGCCTCAGACAGATTTGGATGCTATGTCATTTAAATTTAAGCTTGAACAGCTCTGCCTGTTGCTTAGGTAGGTTTTAGCGACTCTGGATGATTGTGATCCTATTGTGATTCCTCCAGAAAAATTGTGTAAAATGGATAAATATTTGGAAGTTCCTACTTACACTGATGTTTTTACGGTTCCTTAAAGAATTTCGGAAATTATTAGTAAGGAATGGGATAGACCAGGTATACCGTTTTCTCCCTCTCCTAATTTTAAGAAAATGTTTCCTATATCAGATACCATTCGGGACTCATGGCAAGCAGTCCCTAAGGTAGAGGGAGCTATATCTTCCCTAGCTAAGCATACTACTATACCCATTGAGGATAGTTGTGCTTTCAAGGATCCTATGGATAAGAAATTAGAGGGTCTACTAAAGAAATTATTTGTTAATCAGGGATTTCTTTTACAACCTACGGCTTGCATTGTTCCAGTAACTACTACAGCAGCTTTTTGGTTTGAGGCTCTAGAAGAGTCTCTTAAGGTTGAGACTCCATTAGATGACATTCTAGATAGAATTAAGGCTCTTAACCTAGCTAATTCTTTTATTACTGATGCCGCTTTTCAAATTGCTAAATTAGCGGCAAAAAATGCAGGATTTGCTATTTTAGCACGTAGAGCATTGTGGCTCAAATCTTGGTCTGCTGATGTGTCATCAAAACATAAGCTTTTAGCTATTCCCTTTAAAGGTAAAACCTTCTTTGGGCCAGAATTGAAGGAGATCATTTCTGATATTACAGGAGGTAAGGGCCATGCCCTACCTCAGGATAGATAGGTCGGTTAAAATGAGGGGTTAACAGAATAATTTTCTTTCCTTTCTGATCTTTAAAGGAGGACCCCCCGCTTCTTCTTTTTCCACAAAGCAGCATGAAGGGGTGGCCCCCGATCCGGGACCGGATCTAGTAGGGGGCAGACTTTCTTTCTTTGCTCAGGCTTGGGCAAGTGATGTTCAGGATTCCTGGGCACTAGAAATAGTGACCCATGGTTATCAATTGGAATTCAAGGATTTTCTCCCAAGAGGGAGATTTCATCTTTCAAAATTTTCTGCAAACCAGATAAAGAGAGAGGCATTCTTACGCTGTGTAAAAGACCTTTTTACTATGGGAGTAATCTGTCCCGTTCCAAAATTTGAACAGGGACAGGGGTTTTACTCAAACCTATTTGTGGTCCCCAAAAGAGAGGGAACGTTCAGACCCATTTTGGACCTCAAGTGTCTAAACAAATTTCTAAGAGTTCCATCATTCAAGATGGAGACAATTTGAACGATTTTGCCAATGATCCAGGAGGGTCAATATATGACTACGGCGGATTTGAAGGATGCTTACCTTCATATTCCAATCCACAAAGATCATCATTGGTTTCTAAGGTTTGCCTTCTTGGACAAACATTATCAGTTCGTGGCTCTTCCTTTCGGGTTGGCCACAGCACCCAGAATCTTCACAAAGGTTCTACGGTCTCTTTTGGCGGTTCTCAGACCTCAAGGGATAGCGGTGGCGCCTTATCTGGACGATATTCTGATTCAGGCGTCAACATATCATCTGACAAAATCTCACACAGACACAGTGTTGTCTTTTCTGAGAACTCACGGCTGGAAGGTGAACATAGAGAAGAGTTCACTTGTTCCACAGACAAGGGTTCCTTTTCTGGGAACTCTGATAGACTCGGTAGCCATGAAAGTATTTCTGACGCAGGTCAGAAAATCAAAGATTTTGAATACTTGCCGAGCACTTCTGTCCATTCCTCAGCCATCAGTGGCTCAGTGTATGGAGGTAATCGGATTAATGGTAGCGGCAATGGACATCGTTCCGTTTGCTCGCTTTCATCTCAGACCACTGCAACTGTGCATGCTCGGTCAGTGGAATGGGGATTATGCGGATTTATCTCCAAAGATAATTCTGGATCAAGAGACCAGAAACTCAATTCTTTGGTTGTCGCCAGATCATCTGTCCCAGGGGACTTGTTTCCGCAGACCCTCGTGGGTGATAGTGACAACAGATGCCAGCCTTCTGGGCTGGGGTGCCGTTTGGAACTCTCCGAAGGCTCAGGGTGTTTGGACTCAGGTGGAGTCTCTACTTCCAATCAATATTCTGGAACTGAGAGCAATATTCAATGCGCTTCAGGCGTGGCCTCAGTTGGCTTCGGCCAAATTCATCAGATTCCAGTCGGACAACATAACAACTGTGGCATATGTCAATCATCAGGGGGGAACAAGGAGTTCCTTAGCGATGATAGAAGTATCCAAGATAATCAGTTGGGCAGAGGCCCACTCTTGTCATCTGTCAGCGATCTACATCCCAGGGGTAGAGAACTGGGAAGCAGATTTTCTAAGTCGACAGACTTTTCATCCGGGGGAGTGGGAACTTCACCCGGAGGTATTTGCCTCATTGATTCTCAGATGGGGCAGACCGGAATTGGTTTTGATGGCATCTCGTCAGAATGCCAAGCTTCCAAGATACGGATCCCGGTCTTCAGGCCGAACTGATAGATGCCTTGGCAGTACCTTGGTTGTTCAGCCTAGCTTATGTGTTTCCGCTGTTTCCTCTCCTCCCATGCGTGATTGCTCGAATCAAACAGGAGAGAGCTTCAGTTATCCTGATAGCGCCTGCGTGGCCACGCAGGACTTGGTATGTGGATCTAGTGGACATGTCCTCTCTGCCACCGTGGAAACTTCCGTTGAGACAGGACCTTCTCATTCAAGCTCCTTTCCAACATCCAAATCTAATTTCTCTGCAACTGACTGTGTGGAGATTGAACTCTTGATTTTATCGAAGTGAGGATTCTCTGGTTCAGTTATCAATACTTTGATACAGGCTAGAAAGCCTGTCACTAGAAAAATCTATCATAAGATATGGCGTAAATATCTTTTTGGTGTGAATCCAAGGGTTACTCATGGAGTAAAGTTAGGATTCCTAGGATTTTGTCTTTTCTCCAAGAAGGATTGAAGAAAAGGTTATCAGCAAGTTCCTTAAAGGGACAAATTTCAGCTTTGTCAATTCTGTTTCACAAACATTTGGCAAATGTATCAGATGTTCAGTCTTTTTGTCAGGCTCTATCTAGAATTAAGCCTGTATTTAGACCTATTACTCCTCCCTGGAGTTTGAATTTAGTTCTTCGAGTTCTGCAAGGGGTTCCGTTTGAACCTATGCATTCCATAGATATTAAACTATTATCTTGGAAAGTTCTGTTTTTGGTTGCTATTTCTTCTGCTCGAAGAGTTTCTGAGCTTTCAGCATTACAGTGTGATTCGCCTTTTCTCATATTTCATTCTGATAAGGTGGTTTTAACGTACCAAACCTGGGTTCCTTCCTAAGGTTGTTTCGAATAAGAATATTAATCAGGAAATTATTGTTCCTTCCTTGTGTCCTAAACCTTCTTCTAAGAAGGAGCGTCTGTTACATAACTTGGATGTGGTCCGTGCCTTAAAGTTTTATTTACAGGCAACTAAGGATTTCCATCAATCATCTTCATTATTCATTGTTTTTCTGGAAAGTGTAGGGGTCAGAAAGCTACGGCTACCTCTCTTTCTTTTTGGCTGAGAAGTATCATCCGCCTGGCATATGAGACTGCTGGACAGCAGCCTCCTGAAAGAATTATGGCTCATTCTTCTAGGGCTGTGGCTTCCACATGGGCTTTTAAAAACGATGCATCTGTGGAACAGATTTGTAAGGCTGCGACTTGGTCGTCCGTTCACACTTTTTCCAAATTTTCCAAATTTGACACTTTTGCTTCTTCTGAGGCTATCTTTGGGAGAAAGGTTCTTCAAGCAGTGGGGCCTTCCGTTTAGGTTCCTGTCTTGTCCCTCCCTTTCATCCGTGTCCTATTGCTTTGGTATTGGTTTCCCACAAGTAAGGATGAAATCTGTGGACTCGTCATATCTTTGTAAAAGAAAACTAAATTTATGCTTACCTGATAAATTACTTTATTTTACAATATGACGAGTCCACGGCCCACCCTGTTTTTCTTTATATTTTTTGTAAACTTCAGTCACCTCTGCACCTTTTTAGCCTTTCCTTTTTCTCTTCCTATACCTTCGGCCTAATGACTGAGGGTAGAGGGGAAGGGGAGGGGCTATATATACAGCTCTGCTGTGGTGCTCTTTGCCACTTCCTGTTAGCAGGAGGTTAATATCCCACAAGTAAGGATGAAATCCGTGGACTCGTCATATCGTAAAAGAAAGTAATTTATCAGGTAAGCATACATTTAGTTTTTCTACAGGGTGGGTCATTTAATACTAATACGGATTCTTCAGGAGATACAGATAATTCTAATAGAGATAAAGAGGAGACCAATAAACCCATGATTGTTAGTGAATCCCTTAATACTAGTCAATTACATGTTATTTGGCCTGTGATAGGACAAAAAGGAGGAGGAAACTTAAAAGGAGGGGCAAGAGATGATGGCAGTCATAACACATAGACACACAACAGAAACAAGAAAAACAAATACAAAATATAATAGTAGTTAATCTCAGTAGTTAAACTATCACACATAGACACACATGTTTTGACATATGGCTTAGGATTTGTCTCCTCAAAGAATTTTATTGTTTTTGAAACCTTGATCAATGTTAATCAGTTCATTAGGACTTTAACTGTAAAAAAACAAATTCTATAAAATAAAAGATGAACATTTAGTCCCTAAGGTGCTAATAGATCAGTTTATTGGGACATAATACAGTATGTCTTTTAGAGACTCTTTTGACACCCTTAGTCTATTCTATCTGAAATTGAGGTTTAATCCATTCTTACGGCTTGATTTAGAGTTTGGCGTTAGCCATCAAAACCAGCGTTAGAGGCTCCTAACGCTGGTTTTGGGCTACCGCTGGTATTTAGAGTCAGTCAGGAAAGGGTCTAACGCTCACTTTGCAGCCGCGACTTTTCCATACCGCAGATCCCCTTACGTCAATTGCGTATCCTAGCTTTTCAATGGGATCTTTCTAATGCCGGTATTTAGAGTCTTGGCTGAAGTGAGCGTTAGAAATCTAACGACAAAACTCCAGCCGCAGAAAAAAAAACAGGAGTTAAGAGCTTTCTGGGCTAACGCCGGTTCATAAAGCTCTTAACTACTGTGCTCTAAAGTACACTAACACCCATAAACTACCTATGTACCCCTAAACCGAGGCCCCCCCACATCGCCGCCACTCTATTAAATTTTTTTAACCCCTAATCTGCCGACCGCACACCGCCGCCACCTACGTTATCCCTATGTACCCCTAATCTGCTGCCCCTAATACCGCCGACACCTACATAATATTTATTAACCCCCTAATCTGCCGCCCCCGCTATCGCTGACACCTGCATATTTTTTTAACCCCTAATCTGCCGCTCCGTACACCGCCGCAACCTACATTATACCTATGTACCCCTAATCTGCTGCCCCTAACACAGCCGACCCCTATATTATATTTATTAACCCCTAATCTGCCGCCCCCAACGTCGCCCCTACCTACAATTATTAACCCCTAATCTGCCGACCGGACCACACCGCTACTCTAATAAATGTATTAACCCCTAAAGTCTAACCCTAACACTAACACCCCCCTAAGTTAAATATAATTTAAATCTAACGAAATAAATTAACTCTTATTAAATAAATTATTCCTATTTAAAGCTAAATACTTACCTGTAAAATAAACCCTAATATAGCTACAATATAAATTATAATTATATTGTAGCTAATTTAGGATTAATATTTATTTTACAGGCAACTTTGTATTTATTTTAACCAGGTACAATAGCTATTAAATAGTTAATAACTATTTAATAGTTACCTAGTTAAAATAATTACAAAATTACCTGTAAAATAAATCCTAAGCTAAGTTACAATTAAACCTAACACTACACTATCAATAAATTAAATAAACTACCTACAATTATCTACAATTAAACCTAACACTACACTATCAATAAATTAATTAAATAAAATACCTACAAATAAATACAATGAAATAAACTAACTAAAGTACAAAAAATAAAAAAAGAACTAAGTTACAAAAAATAAAAAAATATTTACAAACATTAGAAAAATATTACAACAATTTTAAACTAATTACACCTACTCTAAGCCCCCTAATAAAATAACAAAGACCCCCAAAATAAAAAAATGCCCTACCCTATTCTAAAATTAAAATAGAAAAGCTCTTTTACCTTACCAGCCCTGAAAAGGGCCCTTTGCGGGGCATGCCCCAAAGAATTCAGCTCTTTTGCCTGTAAAAAAAAACATACAATACCCCCCTTACATTACAACCCACCACCCACATACCCCTAATCTAACCCAAACCCCCCTTAAATAAACCTAACACTAAGCCCCTGAAGATCTCCCTACCTTGTCTTCACCACGCCGGGTTCACCGATCGATCCAGAAGAGCCTCCGATGTCTTGATCCAAGCCCAAGCGGGGGGCTGAAGATGTCCATGATCCAGCTGAAGTCTTCATCCAAGCGGGAGCTGGGAGCTGAAGAGGTCCATGATCCGACTGAAGTCTTCTATCAAGCGGCATCTTCAATCTTCTTTCTTCCGGATCCATGTAGTTCATCCCGCCGACGCGGAACATCCATCTTCACTGACGACTTCCCGACGAATGATGGTTCCTTTAAGGGACATCATCCAAGATGGCGTCCCTCGAATTCCGATTAGCTGATAGGATTCTATCAGCCAATCGGAATTAAGGTAGGAAAATTCTGATTGGCTGATGGAATCAGCCAATCAGATTCAAGTTCAATCCGATTGGCTGATCCGATCAGCCAATCAGATTGAGCTCGCATTCTATTGGCTGATCGGAAAAGCCAATAGAATGCAAGCTCAATCTGATTGGCTGATCGGATCAGCCAATTGGATTGAACTTGAATCTGATTGGCTGATTCCATCAGCCAATCAGAATTTTCCTACCTTAATTCCGATTGGCTGATAGAATCCTATCAGCCAATCGGAATTCGAGGGACGCCATCTTGGATGACGTCCCTTAAAGGAACCGTCATTCGTCGGGAAGTCGTCGGTGAAGATGGATGTTCCGCGTCGGCGGGATGAACTACATGGATCCGGAAGAAAGAAGATTGAAGATGCCGCTTGATAGAAGACTTCAGTCGGATCATGGACCTCTTCAGCTCCCGCTTGGATGAAGACTTCAGCCGGATCATGGACATCTTCAGCCCCCCGCTTGGGCTTGGATCAAGACATCGGAGGCTCTTCTGGATCGATCGGTAAACCCGGCGTGGTGAAGACAAGGTAGGGAGATCTTCAGGGGCTTAGTGTTAGGTTTATTTAAGGGGGGTTTGGGTTAGATTAGGGGTATGTGGGTGGTGGGTTGTAATGTTGGGGGGGTATGAATTCTTTGGGGCATGCCCCGCAAAGGGCCCTTTTCAGGGCTGGTAAGGTAAAAGAGCTTTTCTATTTTCATTTTAGAATAGGGTAGGGCATTTTTTTTATTTTGGGGGTCTTTGTTATTTTATTAGGGGGCTTAGAGTAGGTGTAATTAGTTTAAAATTGTTGTAATATTTTTCTAATGTTTGTAAATATTTTTTTATTTTTTGTAACTTAGTTCTTTTTTATTTTTTTTACTTTAGTTAGTTTATTTAATTGTATTTATTTGTAGGTATTGTATTTAATTAATTTATTGATAGTGTAGTGTTAGGTTTAATTGTAGATAATTGTAGGTAGTTTATTTAATTTATTTATTGATAGTGTAGTGTTAGGTTTAATTGTAACTTAGGTTAGGATTTATTTTACAGGTAATTTTGTAATTATTTTAACTAGGTAGCTATTAAATAGTTATTAACTATTTAATAGCTATTGTACCTGGTTAAAATAAATACAAAGTTGCCTGTAAAATAAATATTAATCCTAAAATAGCTACAATATAATTATAATTTATATTGTAGCTATATTAGGATTTATTTTACAGGTAAGTATTTAGCTTTAAATAGGAATAATTTATTTAATATTTAACTTAGGGGGGTGTTAGTGTTAGGGTTAGACTTAGCTTTAGGGGTTAATACATTTATTAAAGTAGCGGTGCCTAATTATTGTAGGTAGGTGGAGGCGACGTTGGGGGCGGCAGATTAGGGGTTAATAAATATAATATAGGGGTCGGCGGTGTTAGGGGCAGCAGATTAGGGGTACATAGGGATAGCGTAGGTTGCGGCGGTGTACGGAGCGGCAGATTAGGGGTTAATAATAATATGCAGGGGTCAGCGATAGCGGGGGCGGCAGATTAGGGGTTAATAAGTGTAAGGTTAGGGGTGTTTAGACTCGGGGTACATGTTAGGGTGTTAGGTGCAGACTTAGGAAGTGTTTCCCCATAGGAAACAATGGGGCTGCGTTAGGAGCTTAACGCTGCTTTTTTGCAGGTGTTAGGTTTTTTTTCAGCTCAAACAGCCCCATTGTTTCCTATGGGGGAATCGTGCACAAGCAAGTTTTTGAAGCTGGCCGCGTCCGTAAGCAACGCTGGTATTGAGAGTTGCAGTGGCGGTAAATATGCTCTACGCTCCCTTTTTTGGAGCCTATCGCAGCCCTTCTGTGAACTCTAAATACCAGCGGTATTTAAAAGGTGCGGGGGGAAAAAAGCATGCGTAGCTAACGCACCCCTTTGGCCGCAGAACTCTAAATCTAGCCGTTAATCTTTAATAATGATCATATAGAGTTTAGACCCCTATTAAAATGTTATCAAGTTTAAAGTCAGCTCTATATTATATGATATATATATATACATACACTATATATATATATATATATATATATATATATAAATATATATATATATATATATATATATATATATAAAATCAAAGAGCCAAGAGGAAAAGACTGCTACTGACAACCGAAGTGTTGGAATCAGGTATGCGTTTATTCAACCACAGTCAAGGGGTCATTACGGACTGGAACACCTGACATGTTTCGCGCAGGCATACCTGCGCTTCATCAGAGGTGATTAATTCAGAGAAGTGTACAATATTTTATTAGAAATAGAGTAGATTTACTTCCTCTCTTCCTCTATTAACCCTTAGGTGACCCTGTAGTATAATTATGTATAACAAAGGCACAATTAGTAGGGAGAGAGGGGGTAAATAAATCTATAAACAATCCATAAAAACTGTATAACTTCAAACAGAAAAATAGTGAAACATAACAAAAAATGAAGTTAACAAGCATACAAATAAGGATAAAGCTAGAACATAAAAAATAATAAAAAATGACAAGTAGATATACAGCACAACAAAGCATATCTAAAGTTAGTAATACATATGGCCTTTATTAAAAAGGCAGGGAGTATAGGTAATTATGCATTGTGTATAATGTTTCAATCTATAACAATTCTCCTATTGTGCTAAGGCAGCTATTGATAAATAGCTGATTGAAGTATAATAAAATCTAAATTTCATCAAGAATAAAGAATATACACAGAAATGGATCAACATAAAACAAAGTGCATGTACTGTATATAAATACATGCATAATGCACAGCACAATAAAATATATAAATATCAAAAACAGAAAGGAAGAAAATATATGCAAATATTGACAATATACTAGCAGTACAGTATTGAGGTAATTTCTTCAAATTTGGTCTATTTATACCAATGCTCCTTACGGTGCAGTCTATATTAATATATTATGACTGGATATGGTAATTGAAGGAATATATTAGTATAGATATACCTCTAAAAAGGAGGATAAGAGAACAAATAGATTAAATATATCCTACTCTATAGTTAGAGAAATTCATTAATTTAATATAACTAATCAGGATAAGTGTACACTTAGAATATGGACTGAAGGATCTCTGAGAGCAGAGAAAAAAGACAAGAGAGAAGGAATGGAAGATAAAGAGGCAAAGAAAATATATAATATCCTAAAGTTCTAAATTAATATTACTTATCTAGTGAACAGATTTACATCTAATAGTTTGTTTATGTCCTCAGGTGTCCTAGTGTTTAATTCAATAATCCACAAAAACTCTCTTTTTAATAGGAGATTGACTCTATTTCCTCCTCTAGAGGTTTTTGGTATACTTTCTATGCCTATAAAAGAAAAATATTTTGTACCCTTTCCATGTTGTCTAAAATGTTTCGCCACTGGTGTTTTTGCCTCCTTTTCTTCTAATGATAGGAGGTGTTGTCTTATTATCTCTTTTATGGGTCTTGTAGTGATCCCAATATATTGTAGAGAGCAACATTGACATGTAATTAGGTATATGACATATTGAGTTGTACAATCAATTCTACTAATATCATATATTTTTCTAGTAACAGTAGACATAAAAGATTTATTCTTTTTGGTATATGTGCAGCTCTTACAGGGGATATGTCCACATTTCTAAAAGCCATTGATTGGGTTTAACCAATTTATTGGAGAGCTATTTTTTTCTGAAAGATCAGTTCTAGTAATGTCTCCCAATGAAGGAGCTCTTTTAGCTATATGTTTGATTTTTTCTTGTTGGTTATAGACCTAAGTACTTCATCCATATGTAAAATAGGTAAATTCTTTCTAATATATTACATATATCAGTATATTGTCGGATATATTTAGTAATGAAGAGAATGTTATCATCTTGGATTTTGGTTTTAGGATCTTGTTGTATTTTTCTAAATAGTAAAGCCCTATCTACTTTGGAAATATTGTATTCCATCTGAAGAAGTGATTTCTTATTATAGCCCCTTAGTATTAATCTGTCTGTGAGTTCTCTTGCTTGTTTGAAATATAATGCAATGTTCGAGCAGTTTCTACATATTCTAAGATATTGTCCTTTAGGGCTACCTCTTTTAACATGTGGAATGTGGCACAAGTCTGCATGAAATATTATATTTTTAGCCAGTGATTTCCTATATATAGAGGTGATTATGTTATCATTTGGTCCAATATCTAAGTGTATATCTAAATAATTTATTTCAGTTTGATTCTGTTGGCTAGTGAAACTCAGATTATACTTATTGGAATTCATATACTCTAGAAATTGTTCTGTGGTATATTTGCCATCATCTTTCCTTATGAGTATCAGGTTGTCGATGAATCTGCCGTATAGTATTATATTGTTATTAAAAGGGTAGTCTTCTGAAAGAATAAGACAATGTTCAAGCAAATGCTGGGGCAAATTTTGCTCCCATGGCCGTACCACTTATTTGTAAATAATATTCTTCTTCATAAACAAAATAATTATGTGAAAGTAAAAACTCTGAAATTGATATTATAAATGTTATGAAATGATTATCATATTCAGTATGTCGGTGTAGCATTTTGGATAGGGCATCTAGACCTAGTTGATGGGGTATATTTGAGTATAATGCTGTAACGTCAATGGTCAGCCATTTGTATTGTTTACTCCATTGTATATCTGTGAGTTGTTGAATAAGATGTGCGCTATCTCTAATATATCCTGGTAAAGCCAGGACTATCGGTTGAAATACATGGTCAAGCCCTTCTCTCAATCTTTCACAAAGTGAGCAATTACTAGCCACTATTGGTCTGCCCGGTGGATTGGTAGTGGTTTTGTGAATTTTAGGTGTAATTCTAAAATATGGTATCCTGGGGTCATTAACAATAAGATAATCAACCAAATCTTTGTCCATAAAATTATTTTCAATGGCTGTATCTAGTGGTGATATCTTCATTTGTTTGAAAGACATGGCGGGGTTGTAGAGAAGTTTTATGTACAGATCTCCATTATTAAGTTGTGACATATCTTCATTATGATAATCTTCCTTATTAAGTATAACTACTGCCCCGCCCTTGTCTGCCTGAGTAATGATAATAGCTTGATTTTAACTTAGTTCATTCATCTTTTCTGAGTTTTTGTAAGATTATCCCTATATTTAGCTGTATCTGTCTGAATTTGTTTACTCAACATAGTGAGTTCTTTTTCAATCACTCTTTGATACATATCTATAGTATGATTTCTACTATGTATCGGATACAAATATGATTTGTCTTTAAAGTTAAATCTCATATCTAATGTGGATTGTGTATGTGTACTAGCCTGTGAAGATAGTGTAATACGTTGTGTTAAATCTTTAAGTTGGGTATATTGTAATCCAACTGATGGAAATGTCTGTGAAACCTGTGATTGCAGTGAATCTGATTCATTGTGAAAATGTTTTTTCAAAACAATCTTACGTATAAAATTACTGACATCCAATATACTGTTATATAAATCAAAATTATTGACTGGTGCAAAACTTAAACCTTTATTAAGAAGTGAAATCTGTGCATTGTTCAAAATATATTTTGAAAGATTAATTACTACTCCTAATTCTTGTGGGCTCTCTGTATCCTGCTGGGATACCTGAAAATGCCTTCTTCCTTTTTTGGCGTGCTAGTCTGTTGTGGTGATTTAACTAGGGATTTTAGATCCTGTCTCACTGGTTGATCTGTATGACTGGGGCTTGTGGTGTCTTCTAATTGGTCACTATCTAGTGATGTAGTGGGGTCTGCATCTTGATGGTCTGTTTCGATACTTGAAAATGTGACCTTTTTGGACTGTTGTCTTTGGTGTCTTTTTTGATTGTTTTTGTTATGTTTAGTATTTTCACCAATCTTATCTTTAGTAGTCTGGGTAGGTCTTCTGATATATTTTTTGCCAGGAGTAGACTATGTCTAGCTCATAATCCTTGGCATCTCTTTGATATTTGTTTACTTTTCTTTCTGATAATTCTGAATCTAATTTTTTAATAGTGCTATCTTTATAGTCACTATATTGTTTAATGTTTTCGAATGGTTTAAGCAGTCCAAATAGGCTATCAATTTCTTGCAGTATGGTATCTCTTTCACATCTTTTATGTTTAACCAATTGTTTCATACAGATAATGGAACAGTTGGTTAAATTGGTATTCCATTCTTCCATAAATTCTGGTATACTTAATGCAAAGGTGGGGAATTTTTTAATTCTGAGTCCCCTAGGTACTCTATTTTCTGTGATATATAAATAAAGAAATGTAATATCCCACCATAGGTTAGTTTCTCTAAACCTCAAATTTTCAATAGAAGAAAAAAAAACATAGAAAAATATTTTTCTCTTATAGAATCTGAAATGTTGTAAATGGTCCTTTAAGGCATTTTCCATAATTTGCTTACATTTCTTTTTTTTAACATCTATTACCCCTTATGTAATAATGTAATTGTAATATACAGTATAGTATAAAGATATAAGTATATAGGTATTTCTTTGATGTAATTGGCAAGAGTCCATGCGCTAGTGACGTATGGGATATACAATCCTACCAGGAGGGGCAAAGTTTGCCAAACCTCAAAATGCCTATAAATACACCCCTCTCCACACCCATAATTCAGTTTTACAAACTTTGCCTCCTATGGAGGTGGTGAAGTAAGTTTGTGCTTGATTTTTTTTTGTTTTCTTCTATAATAAGCGCTTCTAAGCATTCTGAAGCCCAATTCCTCTGAGAACAGTGTTTATCAGAGGGATGTAAAGAGAGTATCGCCTATTGATTTTTTATGGTTTTCCTTGCGGGAAATCTTTTCAAGGGTTCTCTGTTATCGGTCATAGGGATTCATCTACTACCTCGCTTTTTTTTTCAGATTGATGATATACTGTATCATTATTTTAAGACACTCAGCTATGGTTGGCGTTTTATGTATTTATATAAAGTTCTAAATATCTGTATTTACTTATATTTGCCATTAGTTAGGTCTATGTGTATTTCCCTTTGCAGTCTAGCAGTTTCAGTATGGGAATCATGTTTAAGGAAGTTATTTTTTTAAATATTTTCTTACCTGGGGTTTAGTCTTTTTTCCAATCTGACTTGTTTCTTTTAAATTCGCAAGCAAATTAAGGCTTGCGAGGGTGCAAAATGCTGTTATTTATTGCGTCATTCTTGGCGCGAGAATTTTTTGGCGTGACTGTGCGTCTGATGACGCAAGTTCGTCATTTCCTGTGTCTTAGTTGATGCCAAGTTGTTATGACGTGAGTTGTCATTTCCGGATGTTGTTGGCGCCAACAATTTTTTATACTTATTTCTTTCATGTATTTGGCAAGAGTCCATGAGCTAGTGACGTATGGGTTATACAATCCTACCAGGAGGGGCAAAGTTTCCCAAACCTCAAATGCCTATAAATACACACCTCACTACACCCACAATTCAGTTTTACAAACAGGTAGGCGGTAATTTTTTCAATTAAGATATATTTTTTTGCTATAAAATGTCTCTTGGAGGTTAAATTCACCCTTTGCTCATAGGGTGCAATATTTTTGGGCCCAATTGAATAAGTATATTTAATTGTGTAGCGTTATTTAACGTTTTAAGCAGTTTAGGAAAAATTGTGCGCTTTTTTATTTCTTAAAGGCGCAGTGCACATTTCTTTCATGTAATTGGCATGAGCTAGTGACGTATGGGATATACATTCCTACCAGGAGGGGCAAAGTTTCCCAAACCTCAAAATGCCTATAAATACACCCCTCACCACACCCACAATTCAGTTTTACAAACTTTGCCTCCCATGGAGGTGGTGAAGTAAGTTTGTGCTAGATTTCTACGTTGAAATGTGCTTCGCAGCAGGCTGAAGCCCGATTTTCCTCTCAGAGTGCAGTGAATGTCAGAGGGATGAGAAGAGAGTATAAATTTTGTTTCCCCATAGGAATCAATGGGGCTGCGTTACTGAGCTTTACGCTGCTTTATTGCAGGTGTTAGACTTTTTTTCAGCCGGCTCTCCCCATTGATGTCTATGGGGAAATCGTGCACAAGCACGTACAACCAGCTCACTGCTTACTTAAGCAGCGCTGGTATTGGAGTGCAGTATGAAGCTCAATTTTGCTCTACGCTCACTTCTTGCCTAATAACGCCGGGTTTATGAAAACCTGTAATACCAGCGCTGTAGGTAAGTGAGCGATGACAATAACGTGCAAGTTAGCACCGCACCCCTCATAACGCAAAACTCATAATCTAGCCGTATGTTATTAATCCTTTTCAAAACTGGATTTTAAGATTTTTTTGCTCTTGAGGTTTTTTCCTATTCAATATAATAATACTATTTGTATTTTGGGATAGTACTACTATTTCTATGGAGATTGGTACTTATTTTCAGGATTCTTTTTAATGTAACCTTGGTAGAGCATATTCATGTACTGTTTATATTTTAGCTCAGCTTTATCTATAGCTGACATTGCTGTTTTCTCAACCTTTGTTGAACAGTTATTATAAGCAGTTTCAGATTTATTTACTTCAGATGTATTCATTTTGATTTTGAATATATTTTATTATCTCTATCTTGATAGGATAATAATTTGTTTGATTTCTTTTTTTCTCCACTATTGTGGAGATCTAGATCTAGAATTTTTTTCTGCCCTACTTAAAGTCCGGTGATGTAGATCAGTTGGTAAACTTTTCTATTGTTTTGCTAGAGTTTCAACTTTTATGTTGGCGATTATAAGGACTATTATGCATTTTTCTTCTACAAGATACGAGTCCACGGATTTCATCCTTACTTGTGGGATATTAACCTCCTGCTAACAGGAAGTGGCAAATAGCACCACAGCAGAGCTGTATATATAGCTCCCCCCTTCCCTCCACCCCCAGTCATTCTCTTTGCCTTTGTTAGTAATAGGAAGAGGTAAAGTGAGGTGTTAGTGTTAAATTCTTCAATCAAGAAGTTTTTTATTTTAAATGGTCCCGGTGAGTACTAATTTCCTCAGGGAGATATGGAAGATGAAGATTTATGCCCTGAGGTTGATGATCTTAGCAGATATAACTAAGATCCACGTTGGTTCCCACAGAGTTTCTGAAGGTAGTGCAAGAGAAATCTTCAGTGTGGAGAACGGTTTCATGCTACAAGCAGCATTGAGGTATGTTCAGTCTTTTATTTCTGAGGAGACTTGGTATATCAGAACTGGCTGACATTTTATCCCTGCAAGGGAAGGGGTAAGCAGTAGACCTGTACACAGAGGGTATTACTGAAAATCCTGTGTTTATATCTTTATTTGACATAGTACTGGGCTGAAAGCAATATTCAATGGGACACTGGGAGAGGCAGCTTGACGTTTTTTATTTGATAAAGCAACAAATAGTCAGTATGGCTGCAGTGTTATAGTAGTGTTTAAGGGGACCACATGGCTTGCTTTGCAAACCGCTTCCCATGCGGTTATACAGACTGGTAGAATGACGTCCATGATGGGCGGAGCCTATTTTTGCGCGCTCAGACACGCAGTTTACTCTGAATGAGAAGGCAGCAGGCATTAGCTCCGGTGGGGCCTAAACTTGTGTTCTGTTCACCGGATCGTTGTCGAGTCATATTGCAGTACCCTGGGGGCAGGTAGGCGGTAATTTTTTCAATTAAGATATATTTTTTGCTATAAAATGTCTCTTGGAGGTTAAATTCACCCTTTCCTCATAGGGTGCAATAAGTATATTTAATTGTGTAGCGTTATTTAACGTTTTAGGCAGTTTAGGAAAAATTGTGCGCTTTTTTATTTCTTAAAGGCGCAGAGCACATTTCTTTCATGTAATTGGCAAGAGTCCATGAGCTAGTGACGTATGGGATATACATTCCTACCAGGAGGGGCAAAGTTTCCCAAACCTCAAAATGCCTATAAATACACCCCTCACCACACCCACAATTCAGTTTTACAAACTTTGCCTCCCATGGAGGTGGTGAAGTAAGTTTGTGCTAGATTTCTACGTTGAAATGCGCTTCGCAGCAGGCTGAAGCCCGATTTTCCTCTCAGAGTGCAGTGAATGTCAGAGGGATGAGAAGAGAGTATTGCCTATTTGAATACCATGGTCTTCCTCTAGGGGATCTATTTCATAGGTTCTCTGTTATCGGTCGTAGAGATTTCTTCTCCTACCTCCCTTTTCAGATCGACGATATACTCTTATATACCATTACCTCTACTGATTCTCGTTTCAGTACTGGTTTGGATATCTACTATATGTAGATGAGTGTCTTTGGGTAAGTAAAGTCTTATTTTATTCATGACACTCTAAGCTATGGTTGGGCACTTTATATGTAAAGTTCTAAATATATGTGTTAAACTTATATTTGCCATGATTCAGGATAATCATTATTCCTTCTTTCAGACTGTCAGTTTCATTTTTTTGGGAAAATGCATATGAATTTATATTTTTCTTACCTTAAACATTTTCAATTGACTTTTTTCTAAATTGCGGGCTTTTAGGCTCGTGGGTGCAGAAAATGCTTCAATTTATTGCGTCATTTTTGGCGCAAGACTTTTTTGCCGCAAAAATTTCACATGGTTGCGTCATTTTTGATGTATATGTGTTGCAGACGTTTTTGGCGCCAAAAAATATGGGCGTCATTCTTGGCGCCAAAAAATGTGGGCGTTATACTTGGCGCCAAAATGTGGGCGTCATACTTGGGGACAGTTTTTTTCACATTATTTCAGTCTCACTTTTTAGTTGCTTCTGGTTTCTAGAGGCTTGTTTTGTTTTGCATTTTTTTCCCATTCCTGAAACTGTCATTTAAGGAATTTGATAATTTTGCTTTATATGTTGTTTTTTCTATTACATATTGCAAGATGTCACTACCTGACCCTGGATCAGAATCTACTTCTGGAAAGACGCTGCCTGATGTCGGTTCTACCAAAGCTAAGTGCATTTGTTGTAAACTTTTGGTAACTGTTCCTCCGGCTGTAGTTTGTGTTAGTTGTCATGATAAACTATCAAACGCAGATCATATTTCCATTAGTAATAATCCATTACCTGTTGTTCCTTCAACATCTAATGTTCAGGATGTTCCTGTTAATGTAAGAAAATTTGTTTCTAATTCTATTCGGAAGGCTATGTCTGTTATTCCTCCTTCTAGTAAACGTAAAAGGTCTGTTAAAACTTCTCATATTTCAGATGAATTTTTAAATGACCGCCATCATTCTGACTTATCTATTTCTGATGAGGATCTATCTGGTTCAGAAGATTCTGCCTCAGATATTGACACTGATAAATCTTCATATTTGTTTAAGATGGAGTTTATTCATTCTTTACTTAAAGAAGTGTTGATTGCATTAGATATGGAGGAGTCTAGTCCTCTTGATATTAAAACTAATAAGCGTTTAAATTCAGTTTTTAAACCTCATGTAGTTATTCCAGAAGTTTTTCCAGTTCCTGATGCTATTTCAGAAGTAATTTCTAGGGAATGGAATAGTCTGGGTACTTCATTTACTCCTTCTCCAAGGTTTAAGAAATTGTACCCTTTGCCATCTGATAGATTTGAGTTTTGGGAGAAAATCCCCAAAGTTGATGGGGCTATCTCTACTCTTGCTAAACGTACTACTATTCCTACGGCAGATAGTACTTTGTTTAAGGATCCTTTAGATAGGAAGCTTGAATCCTTTCTAAGAAAGGCTTATTTATGTTCAGGTAATCTTCTCAGACCTGCTATTTCTTTGGCTGATGTTGCTGCAGCTTCCACCTTCTGGTTGGAGGCTTTAGCGCAACAAGTGTCAGACCATAATGCTTATAGCATTGTTAAACTTCTTCAACATGCTAATAACTTTGTTTGTGATGCCATTTTTTATATCATTAGAATTGATGTCAGGTATATGTCTTTAGCTATTTTAGCTAGAAGAGCTTTATGGCTTAAGTCTTGGAATGCAGATATGACTTCTAAGTCAACGTTGCTTTCTCTTTCTTTCCAAGGTAATACATTATTTGGTTCTAAGTTGGATTCAATAATTTCAACTGTTACTGGGGGGAAGGGAGCCTTTTTGCCTCAGGACAAAAAATCTAAAGGTAAATATAGGGCTGCTAATCGTTTTCTTTCCTTTCGTCAGAATAAGGAACATAAGCCTGACCCTTCACCTAAAGGAACAGTTTCCGTTTGGAAACCTTCTCCAGTCTGGAATAAATCCAAGCCTTTTAGAAAATCAAAACCAACTCCCAAATCCGCATGAGGGTGCGGGCCTCATTCCAGCACAGCTGGTAGGGGGCAGGTTACAATTTTTCAAAGATGTTTGGATCAATTCGATTCAAAGTCTTTGGATTCAGAACATTGTTTCACAAGGGTACAGAATAGGTTTCAAGGTAAGACCGCCTGTGAGAAGATTTTTTCTCTCACACATTCCAGTAAACCCAGTAAAGGCTCAGGCGTTTCTGAAATGTGTTTCAGACCTAGAGTCGGCTGAGGTAATTGTGCCAGTTCCAGTTCTGGAACGGGGTCTGGGGTTTTACTCAAATCTCTTCATTGTACCAAAGAAGAAGAATTCCTTCAGACCAGTTCTGGATCTAAAATTATTGAATCGTTATGTAAGGATACCAGCATTCAAAATGGTGACTATAAGGACTATTCTGCCTTTTGTTCAGCAAGGGCATTATATGTCTACAATAGACTTACAGGATGCATATCTTCATATTCCAATCCATCCAGATCACTTTCAGTTTCTGAGATTCTCTTTTCTAGACAAGCATTACCAGTTTGTTGCTCTTCCGTTTGGCCTGGCAACAGCTCCAAGGATCTTTTCAAAGGTTCTCGGTGCCCTTCTCTCTGTAATCAGAGAACAGGGTATTGCGGTATTTCCTTATTTGGACGATATCTTGGTACTTGCTCAGTCTTTACATTCTGCAGAATCTCATACGAATCAACTTGTGTTGTTTCTTCAAAGACATGGTTGGAGGATCAATTTACCAAAGAGTTCCTTGATTCCTCAGACAAGGGTAACCTTTTTGGGTTTCCAAATAGATTCAGTGTCCATGACTTTGTCTCTAACAGAAAAGAGACGTCTGAAATTGGTTTCAGCTTGTCGAAACCTTCAGTTTCAATCATTCCCTTCGGTAGCTTTGTGCATGGAAATTCTAGGTCCCATGACTGCTGCATCGGATGCGATCCCTTTTGCTTGTTTTCACATGAGACCTCTCCAGCTTTGTATGCAGAACCAATGGTGCAGGGATTATACAAAGATATCACAATTAATATCCTTAAATCCCAATGTTCGATCTTCTCAGACTTGGTGGTTGGATCACCATCGTTTAATTCAAGGGGCCTCTTTTGTTCGTCCAACCTGGACTGTGATCTCAACAGATGCAAGTCTTTCAGGTTGGGGAGCTGTATGGGGATCTCTGACAGCGCAGGGGGTTTGGGAATCTCAGGAGGCAAGATTACCAATCAACATTTTGGAACTCCGTGCGATTTTCAGAGCTCTTCAGTTCTGGCCTCTTCTAAAGAGAGAATCGTTTATTTGTTTTCAGACAGACAATGTCACAACCGTGGCATATGTCAATCATCAAGGTGGGACTCACAGTCCTCAGGCTATGAAAGAAGTATCTCGGATACTTGTATGGGCAGAATCCAGCTCCTGTCTAATTGCTGCGGTTCACATCCCAGGTATAGACAATTGGGAAGCGGATTACCTCAGTCGCCAGACGTTACATCCGGGCGAATGGTCTCTTCACCCAGAGGTATTTCTTCAGATTGTTCAAATCTGGGGACTTCCAGAAATAGATCTGATGGCTTCTCATCTAAACAAGAAACTTCCCAGGTATCTGTCTTGATCCAGGGATCCTCAGGCGGAAGCGGTGGACGCGTTTTCACTTCCTTGGAATTATCAACCTGCTTATATCTTTCCGCCTCTAGTTCTTCTTCCAAAAGTGATTTCCAAAATCCTAATGGAGCGTTCGTTTGTACTGCTGGTGGCTCCAGCATGGCCTCACAGGTTTTGGTATGCGGATCTCGTTCGGATGGCCAGTTGCCAACCTTGGACACTTCCGTTAAGGCCAGACCTTCTATCTCAAGGCCCATTTTTCCATCAGGATCTCAAATCATTAAATTTGAAGGTATGGAGATTGAACGCTTAAAACTTAGTCATAGAGGTTTCTCTGATTCAGTGATTAATACTATGTTACAGGCTCGTAAATCTGTGTCTAGAAAGATTTATTACCGAGTTTGGAAGACTTACATTTCTTGGTGTTCTTCTCATAAATTCTCTTGGCATTCTCTTAGAATTCCTAGAATTTTACAGTTTCTTCAGGATGGTTTGGAAAAAGGTTTGTCTGCAAGTTCCTTGAAAGGACAAATCTCTGCTCTTTCTGTACTTTTTCACAGAAAGATTGCTAATCATCCTGATATTCATTGTTTTGTACAGGCTTTGGTTCGTATTAAGCCTGTCATTAAGTCAATTTCTCCTCCTTGGAGTCTTAATTTGGTTCTGAGGGCTTTACAGGCTCCTCCGTTTGAACCTATGCATTCTCTGGATATTAAATTACTTTCTTGGAAAGTTTTATTCCTTTTGGCCATCTCTTCTGCTAGAAGAGTTTCTGAGTTATCTGCTCTTTCTTGTGAATCTCCTTTTCTCATTTTTCATCAGGATAAGGCGGTGTTGCGGACTTCATTTAATTTTTTACCTAACGTTGTGAATTCTAACAACATTAGTAGAGAAATTGTTGTCCCTTCTTTGTGTCCTAATCCTAATAATTCTCTGGAGAGATCTTTACATTCTTTGGATGTAGTAAGAGCTTTGAAATATTATGTTGAAGCTACTAAAGATTTCAGGAAGACTTCTAGTCTATTTGTTATCTTTTCTGGTTCTAGGAAAGGTCAGAAGGCTTCTGCCATTTCTTTGGCATCTTGGTTAAAGTCTTTGATTCATCATGCTTATGTGGAGTCGGGTAAATCCCCGCCTCTAAGGATTACGGCTCATTCTACTAGGTCAGTTTCTACTTCCTGGGCTTTTAAGAATAAAGCTTCTGTTGATCAGATTTGCAAAGCAGCAACTTGGTTTTCTTTGCATACTTTTACTAAATTCTACCATTTTGATGTTTTTTCTTCTTCTGAAGCAGTTTTTAGTAGAAAAGTACTTCAGGCAGCTGTTTCAGTTTGATTCTTCTGCTTCTTATTTCAGTTTTTTTCATTATAAGATTAAAACTTTTTGATTTGGGTTGTGGATTATTTTTTCAGCGGAATTGGCTGTCTTTATTTTATCCCTCCCTCTCTAGTGACTCTTGCGTGGAAGTTCCACATCTTGGGTATCTGCTATCCCATACGTCACTAGCTCATGGATTCTTGCCAATTACATGAAAGAAAATATAATTTATGTAAGAACTTACCTGATAAATTAATTTCTTTCATATTGGCAAGAGTCCATGAGGCCCACCCTTTTTGTGGTGGTTATGATTTTTTTGTATAAAGCACAATTATTCCAATTCCTTGTTTGATGCTTTCGCTCCTTTCTTATCACCCCATTTCTTGGCTATTCATTAAACTGAATTGTGGGTGTGGTGAGGGGTGTATTTATAGGCATTTTGAAGTTTGGGAAACTTTGCCCCTCCTGGTAGGAATGTATATCCTATACGTCACTAGCTCATGGACTCTTGCCAATATGAAAGAAATGAATTTATCAGGTAAGTTCTTACATAAATTATTATTTTCAAAAAATTGTTGAAATCAATAAATAAGGTGTTATTACTAGTCTGTTCAACATGTCTGACATTGCGGAAACTAATTGCTCTATGTGTTTAGAAGCCATTGTGGAACCCCCTCTTACTTTGTGTACCTCTTGTACTGAAAGGGCCTTACAATGTAAAAAGCATATTTTAGGTAAAGAAAGTGTGTAAAGAAAGTGTGCCTAAGGATGATTCTCAGTCTGAAGAGACTCAGGATATGCCATCCATTTCTCCCCAAGTGTCACAACCTTTAACGCCCACACAAGTGACGCCAAGTACCTCAAGTGCGTCTAATTCTTTCACTCTGCAGGATATGGTTTTAGTGACTGGAGGTTTTAGTGACTCTGGATGTTTGTGACCCTATTGTGATACCACCAGAGAAATTGTGTAAAATGGACAAATATCTAGAGGTGCCTACTTACACTGATGTTTTTCCGGTTCCTAAAAGAATTTCGGAAATTATAAAAAAGGAATGGAACAGACCGGGTATACCGTTCTCTCCTCCTCCTCCTTTCAAGAAAATGTATCCCATATTAGACACCATTCGGGACTCTTGGCAGTCGGTCCCTAAGGTGGAGGGAGCTATATGTACCCTGGATAAGCGTACAACTATACCTATTGAGGACAGTTGTGCTTTCAAAGACCCTATGGATAAGAAGTTAGAGGGTCTTCTAAAGAAATTATTTATTCATCAGGGTTTTCTTTTACAACCTACAGCTTGCATTGTTCCAGTTACTACTGCAGCAGCTTTTTGGTTTGATGCTCTAGAAGAGTCTCTGAAGGTTGAGCTCCCTTTAGAGGACATTTTGTATAGAATTAAGGCTCTCAAGCTAGCTAATTCTTTTATTACAGATGCTGCCTTTCAAATTGCTAAATTGGCGGCGAAAAATGCAGGATTTGCCATTTTAGCGCGTAGAGTATTATGGCTAAAATCGTGGTCTGCTGATGTGTCATCAAAATCTAAGCTCTTAGCTATTCCTTTCAAGGGTAAGACCCTATTCGGGCCTGAGTTGAAGGAAATAATTTCTGACATTACTGGAGGCAAAGGTCACACCCTACCTCAGGATAAGTCTGTTAAGATGAGGGGTAAACAAAATAATTTTCGTTCCTTTCAAAATTTTAAAGGAGTACCCTATGCTTCCTCTTCCTCCACAAAGCAGGAAGGGAATTTAGCTCAGTTCAAGTCCGTCTGGAGACCCATCCAGGCTTGGAACAAAGGTAAACAATCCAAGAAGCCTGCTGCTGCTACAAAGACATTCCATAGATATTAAGTTGTCATCTTGTAAAGTTTTGTTTTTGGTTGTTATTTCTTCTGCTTGTAGAGTTTCTGAGCTTTCAGCATTACAATGTGATTCGCCTTATCTTATATTTCATTCTGATAAGGTTGTTTTGCGTACCAAACCTGGATTTCTTCCTAAGGTTGTTTCAAATAAGAATATTAATCAGGAAATTGTTGTTCCTTCCTTGTGTCCTAATCCTTCTTCTAAGAAGGAGCGTCTGTTACATAACCTGGACGTAGTCCGTGCCTTGAAGTTTTACTTACAGACGACTAAGGATTTCTTTCAATAATCTTCATTATTCCTTTTTTATTCTGGAAAGCGTAGGGGTCAGAAAGCTAAGGCTACCTCTCTTTCTTTTTGGCTGAGGAGTATCATCCGCCTGGCATATGAGACTGCTGGACAGCAGCCTCCTGAAAGAATTACGGCTCATTCTACTAGGGCTGTGGCTTCCACATGGGCCTTTAAAAACGATGCTTCTGTTGAACAGATTTGCAAGGCTGCGACTTGGTCGTCTCTTCATACTTTTTCCAAATTTTACAAATTTGATACTTTTGCTTCTTCTGAGGCTGTTTTGGGAGAAAGGTACTTCAAGCAGTGGTGCCTTACGTTTAGGTCTCTGTCTTGTCCCTCCCGTTTCATCCGGGTCCTGTAGCTTTGGTATTGTATCCCACAAGTAAGGATGAAATCCATGGACACGTCGTATCTTGTAGAAGAAAAGTAAATTTATGCGTACCTGATAAATTAATTTCTTCTACGATACGACGAGTCCACGGCCCTCCCTGTCATTTTTCAGACAGATTTAAATTATATTTTTGTAACTTCAGTCACCTCTGCACCTTTTAGCTTTTCCTTTCTCTTCCTAAACCTTCGGTCGAATGACTGGGGGTGGAGGGAAGGGAGGAGCTATATATACAGCTCTGCTGTGGTGCTCTTTGCCACTTCCTGTTAGCAGGAGGTTAATATCCCACAAGTAAGGATGAAATCCGTGGACTCGTCGTATCGTAGAAGAAATTAATTTATCAGGTAAGCATAAATTTACTTTTATTAAGGTCATTTCATGTCCACTCCCTTTTTCAGGATGTTTATCCTCATATTTTAATTTCGTTCAGACCACTTGTGGATTCTGAGATTTTATTTTTTAAATAAGATTTACCAATTTGTCACTTTTCCATTTGGTCTAGCGACAGCTTTATGAATCTTTTCATAGGTTCTTGGTGCCCTTCTTTCTGTCTTCAGACAGTAAGGTATGGTGGTGCTTCCTTATTTGGATGGTATCTTGGTATTAACTTTTCTTTTATTAAAGATGGACAGATAAGCTCAGCATACTAATACACTGTGGCTGAGCTCTGTAGCATCCTGAGGGTTGCAGATTAGATTCCTGGTGAGGTTGATTAAATGAGCAGCGTTTTGAGTCCCATACGGGTAATTAGACACCGTTGCAATTCAAAACATAGTTAGAGGATTTAATTTACCTAAGAGTTTAGTGATTCCTCAGACAAGGGTCACTTCTTTTTGGGTTTTTAGATGGATTCTGTGTTCATGTCTTTGTCTTTATCGGACAAAAGTCAATTGTAATTGGCATTAGCCTGTTGAACTTACAGTCTGGAACATTTCTTTCAGTGGCTATGTGCATGAAAGTCTTAGGTCTCATAACTGCATCATCGGGTGTGGTTCCCTTTGCTTGTTTTTTTATCTGAGATCTCTTTTTGCTTTGCATACTGAATCTATGATACAAGGATTGTTTTCAGATATCACAGTTGATATTCTTAAATCCTAACACTTTACTCTCTCTGTTTTTGATTATTAGTCTATCATCGTTTTATTCAGGGGGCCTCCTTTTGTTCGTCCTTCCTGGACTGTATTCTTAATGGATGCAAGTCTTGCAGGTTGGGGAGCTGTCTGAGGGTCTTTGACAGCAGAAGTGGTTTGGAAACTTCAAGAGGTGAGGTTTCCAATCGTTATTTTGAACCCCGTGCTATTTTCAGAGCTCTTTCAGGCTTGGCTTCTTTTAGGAGAGAATTTTTCTTTCAGACTGACAATATCACAATTGTGGCATATGTCAATCATTTAATAGGGACTCACAGTTCCTTAGCAATTAAGAAGTATCTTGAATACGTTCTTAGGTGGTTTTCATCGCCTGTCTAATCTTTACAATTTATATGTCAGGTTTAGACATTTGGGAGATGGATTATCTCAACCGTCAGTCTTTACATCTGGGAGAGGGGTATCTCTATACAAATGTGTTCTCTCAATTTCCCAGGTACCTTTTCAGGTCTAGGGATCCTCAGGTGGAAATGGTGGATACATTAGCAGTGTCTTGGTTTTTGCAACCTGGCTACATCCTTCCTCCTCTATTTTTTTTTTCTTCCAAAGGTGTTCTTCAAGATCATATTGGAATAGTCTCGTATGTTTCTGATAGTATCAGCATGGCCTCTCAGGTTTGGTATGTGGATCTTGTTCGGATGTCCAGTTGCCATCCTTGGCCGCTTTTTCTTTAGTTAGCCCTCTTGTTTTAGGGGCTATATTTCCATCAGGGTTTTTTTAATTACTAATTTGAAGGTATGGGAATTGTTTAGTGTTTAGTCATAGAGGTTTCTCTGACTCCGTTTTTTATCACTATGTTCCAGGCTTATAAGTCTGTTTTAAAGAACATTTATTATAAGGTTTGGTAAATCTATATTTTATGGTGTTCTTTTTTAAATTTTCTTGGCATTCTCTTAGAATTCCTAGAATTTTTCAGTTTCTTCAGGTTTGGTTTAAGATTTGTCTAAATATTTTTTTAAATTTTTTTTTTTAGACACATCTTTGTTTTTTCTGTTTCTTTTCAAAAGAAAAGATTACTATTCTTCCTGATATTTACTGTTTTGTTCAGACTTTGGTTCATATCAAGTCTGTTATTTAATCAATTTCTCCTCCTTGAAGTCTTAAATTTGTTTTTTAAGGCTTTGCAGGAAAGTATTGTTCATTTTTAAGCTATCTCTTCAGCCAGAAGAGTTTTCTGAATTGTCTGCTCTCTCTTGTTAGTCTCCTTTTCTGACTTTTCATCAGGATAAGGCTGTTTTGCGGACTTCGTTTAAATTTCTTTTTAAGGTTGTGAATTTTTACAACATTAGTAGGGAAATTGTTGTTCCTTCCTTATGTCCTAATCCTAAAAATTATTTTTAGAGATCTTTACATTCTTTGGATATCTTAAGAGCTTTGAAATATTATGTTGAAGCTACTACAGTGAGTGCAGAATTATTAGGCAAATGAGTATTTTGACCACATCATCCTCTTTATGCATGTTGTCTTACTCCAAGCTGTATAGGCTCGAAAGCCTACTACCAATTAAGCATATTAGGTGATGGGCATCTCTGTAATGAGAAGGGGTGTGGTCTAATGACATCAACACCCTATATCAGGTGTGCATAATTATTAGGCAACTTCCTTTCCTTTGGCAAAATGGGTAAAAAGAAGGACTTGACAGGCTCAGAAAAGTCAAAAATAGTGAGATATCTTGCAGAGGGATGCAGCACTCTTAAAATTGCAAAGCTTCTGAAGTGTGATCATCGAACAATCAAGCGTTTCATTCAAAATAGTCAACAGGGTCGCAAGAAGCGTGTGGAAAAACCAAGGCGCAAAATAACTGCCCATGAACTGAGAAAAGTCAAGCGTGCAGCTGCCAAGATGCCACTTGCCACCAGTTTGGCCATATTTCAGAGCTGCAACATCACTGGAGTGCCCAAAAGCACAAGGTGTGCAATACTCAGAGACATGGCCAAGGTAAGAAAGGCTGAAAGACGACCACCACTGAACAAAACACACAAGCTGAAACGTCAAGACTGGGCCAAGAAATATCTCAAGACTGATTTTTCTAAGGTTTTATGGACTGATGAAATGAGAGTGAGTCTTGATGGGCCAGATGGATGGGCCCGTGGCTGGATTGGTAAAGGGCAGAGAGCTCCAGTCCGACTCAGACGCCAGCAAGGTGGAGGTGGAGTACTGGTTTTGGCTGGTATCATCAAAGATGAGCTTGTGGGGCCTTTTCGGGTTGAGGATAGAGTCAAGCTCAACTCCCAGTCCTACTGCCAGTTTCTGGAAGACACCTTCTTTAAGCAGTGGTACAGGAAGAAGTCTGCATCCTTCAAGAAAAACATGATTTTCATGCAGGACAATGCTCCATCACATGCGTCCAAGTACTCCACAGCGTGGCTGGCAAGAAAGGGTATAAAAGAAGAAAATCTAATGACATGGCCTCCTTGTTCACCTGATCTGAACCCCATTGAGAACCTGTGGTCCATCATCAAATGTGGGATTTACAAGGAGGGAAAACAGTACACCTCTCTGAACAGTGTCTGGGAGGCTGTGGTTGCTGCTGCACACAATATTGATGGTGAACAGATCAAAACACTGACAGAATCCATGGATGGCAGGCTTTTGAGTGTCCTTGCAAAGAAAGGTGGCTATATTGGTCACTGATTTGTTTTTGTTTTGTTTTTGAATGTCAGAAATGTATATTTGTGAATGTTGAGATGTTATATTGGTTTCACTGGTAAAAATAAATAATTGAAATGGGTATATATTTGTTTTTTGTTAAGTTGCCTAATAATTATGCACAGTAATAGTCACCTGCACACACAGATATCCCCCTAAAATAGCTCAAACTAAAAACAAACTAAAAACTACTTCCAAAAATATTCAGCTTTGATATTAATGAGTTTTTTGGGTTCATTGAGAACATGGTTGTTGTTCAATAATAAAATTAATCCTCAAAAATACAACTTGCCTAATAATTCTGCACTCCCTGTATAGGTTTCAGGAAGACTTCTAGTCTATTTGTTGTTTTTTTCTGGTCCTAGGAAGGTCAGAAAACTTCTTTGCCATCTTCGTTAAAGCTTTTGTTTCTTAAAGCTTATTTGAAGGTGAGACAGTCTTCGCTTCAGAGAATTATAGCTCATTCTACTAGTTCAGTGGCCACTTCTTGGGCTTTTAAGAATAAAGGTTAGGTTGTTTAGTTTTGCAAACTTGTTTTTCTATGCATACATTTACTACATTTTACCATTCTGATGTATTTGCTTCTTTTGAAGCAGATTTTGGTAGAAAAGTTCCTCAGGCAGCTGTTTCAATTTGATTCCTCTGCTTATGCTTTAAGTTTTTTTCTTCAATTTATGAGAAAAACTTATTTTTTTTTGTGGATTTAATTTTTTCAGCGGAAATGGCTGTTTTTATTTTATCCCTCCCTTCTAGCGACTCTTCTGTGGTCTTCCACATCTTGGGTATTTCTATCCCATACGTCACTTGTTCATGGACTAATTTATGTAAGAACTTACCTGATAAATTAATTTCTTTCATATTAGCAAGAGTCCATGAGGCCCACCCTTTTTGGTGGTTATGATTTTTGTATAAAAGCACAATTTTATTTCCAGTTCTCTTCTTGTATGCTTTTTTACTCCTTATTTTATCACCCCACTACTTGGCTGTTCGTTAAACTTAATTGTCGGTGTGGTGAGGGTGTATTTATAGGCATTTGAGGTTTGGGAAACTTTGCCCCTCCTGGTAGTTTTGTATATCCCATACATCACTAGCTCATGGACTCTTGCCAATATGAAAGAAATTAATTTATCAGGTAAGTTCTTACATAAATTATGTTTTTTACCCGTGCGTCATACTTGGCGCCAACATTTTTTCTGGTTTATTTTTACCCCCACTTCCTATATGCTCCTTGCTTTCTTTATGCTCAGAGGGCTATGCTATTTGCCTTTTCGCCTAATTTTAGCATTTGCATTTTTCTTTCATGTAATTGGCAAGAGTCCATGAGCTAGTGACGTATGGGATATACAATCCTACCAGGAGGGGCAAAGTTTCACAAACCTCAAAATGCCTATAAATACACCCCTCACCACACCCACAATTCAGTTTTACAAACTTTGCCTCCTATGGAGGTGGTGAAGTAAAGTTTGTGCTAAGATTTCTACATTGACATGCGCTTCTCCGCATTTTGAAGCCTGATTCCTGGTTTTCCTCACGGGAGATCTATTTTTTTTTATATACTTTAATTCCACTATTTCAAGCCAAGCCTATACCAACCTGTGCTGGCTTTAGAATGGAAGCATCTTCCTCTGAGCAGTGCGTCAGATGGGAGGAGGTAAAAATACAATCACGGACCACCGGTTGGCAACTGCTGATCTAAACTACCAATATCCCTTAAAAAGGCCTTTTTTTAGGGCATTGCCCTAAGTTAAACAGCTTTTTTGCTTTAAAACAATTCCCCCCCTTACAGAAAAAAAAACACACACCAAAACCCCAAAATAATAAAAACCTAACACTAAAAAAACATAATTTATGTAAGAACTTACCTGATAAATTCATTTCTTTCATATTGGCAAGAGTCCATGAGCTAGTAAAGTATGGGATATACAATCCTACCAGGAGGGGCAAAGTTTCCCAAACCTCAAAATGCCTATAAATACACCCCTCACCACACCCACAATTCAGTTTTACAAACTTTGCCTCCTATGGAGGTGGTGAAGTAAAGTTTGTGCTAAGATTTCTACATTGACATGCGCTTTTCCGCATTTTGAAGCCCGATTCCTGGTTTTCCTCACGGGAGATCTATTTCATAGGTTCTCTGTTATCGGTCGTAGAGATTTATCTCCTACCTCCCTTTTCAGATCGACGATATACTCTCATATACCATTACCTCTACTGATAACTGTTTCAGTACTGGTTTGGCTATCTGCTATATGTGGATGGGTGTCTTTCGGTAAGTATGTTTTTTATTACTTAAGACACCTCAGCTATGGTTTGGCACTTTATGCATTTGTATAAAGTTCTAAATATATGTATTGTACTTATATTTGCCATGAGTCAGGTTCATGTATTTCCTTGTGCAGAGCGTCAGTTTCATATTTAGGGAAAATAAACATATTAAGAAATATTTTTCTTACCTGGGGTTTAGTCTTCTTTTCAAATTGACTACATTTTTTCTTGAAAATTGCGGGCAGTACTAGGCCTGCGGGTGCGCCAAATGCTAGACTTTATTGCGTCATTTTTGGTGCAAAAAGTACGTCCGTTGACGCAAGTTCGTCATTTTTGATGCCGAAGCCTTACACACAGTTGCGTTGTTAGTGACGCAAGTGTGTAATTTCCGGATATTGTTGGCGCCAAAAAATTTTCAGTTACGTTGTGCGTCATACTTGGCGCCAAATTTTTCATTAATTTAATACCCCATTGCTGTTTGCCTCTTGCCTTTTTCTATGTCAGAGGGCTATGCTATTTGCATTTTTTCCCATTCCTAAAACTGTCATATAAGGAAATTGATAATTTTGCTTTATATGTTGTTTTTTATTTTACATTTTGCAAGATGTCTCAATCTGATCCTGCCTCAGAAGTATCTGTTGGAACTTTGCTGCCTGACATCGGTTCTACCAAAGCTAAATGCATTTGTTGTAAGATTGTGGAAATTATATCTCCGAATGTCATTTGTAATAGTTGTCATGATAAACTTTTACATTCAGATAATGTGTCCATCAGTAATAGTACATTGCCAGTTGCAGTTCCTTCAACTTCTAATGTACATGATATACCTATGAATTTGAAAGAATTTGTTACTGATTCTATTCAGAAGGCTTTGTCTGCATTTCCACCTTCTAATAAACGTAAAAGGTCTTTTAAAAGCTCTCCCTCAGTTGATGAAATTTTAAATGACCGACAACATAATGATTTATCCTCCTCTGATGAGGATCTATCTGATACAGAAGATCCTTCCTCAGATATTGACACTGACAAATCTACTTATTTATTTAAAATGGAGTATATTTGTTCTTTATTAAAAGAAGTGTTAATTACTTTGGATATTGAGGAAACCAGTCCACTTGACGTTAAGTCTAGTAAATGTTTAAATGCTGTTTTAAACCTCCTGTGGTTACTTCAGAGGTTTTTCCTATTCCTGATGTTATTTCTGATATGATTTCTAAGGAATGGAATAAGCCAGGTACTTCTTTTATTCCTTCTTCAAGGTTTAAAAATTTGTATCCTTTACCAGTAATTCCTATAGAGTTTTGGGAAAAAGTCCCCAAAGTTGATGGGGCTATTTCTACTCTTGCTAAACTTACCACTATTCCTATGGAAGATAGTAATTCCTTTAAGGATCCTTTAGATAGGAAGCTTGAATCTTATCTAAGGAAAGCCTATTTATATTCAGGTCATCTTCTCAGACCTGCAATTTCTTTGGCTGATATTGCGGCTGCATCAACTTTCTGGTTGGAGAATTTAGTGCAACAAGAATTGGATTCTGACATATCTAGCATTATTCGCTTACTGCAATATGCTAATCATTTTATTTGTGATGCCATTTTTGATGTTATCAAAATTGATGTTAGATCCATGTCTTTAGCTATATTAGCTAGAAGAGCTTTGTGGCTTAAATCTTGGAATGCTGATATGACATCTAAATCTAGATTACTATCTCTTTCTTTCCAAGGTAATAATTTATTTGGTTATCAGTTGGATTCTATTATTTCAACTGTTACTGGGGGAAAGGGAGTTTTTCTACCTCAGGATAAAACAACCTAAGGGTAAATCTAAGGCTTCTAACCTTTTTCGTTCCTTTCGTCAAAATAAGGAACAAAAACCCAATCCTTCCCCTAAGGAATCTGGTTCCAATTGGAAAGCCTTCCTCAAATTGGAATAAATCCAAGCTGTTTAAGAAACCAAAGTCAGCCACTAAGTCCGCATGAAGGTTGCGGTCCTCATTCCAGCTCAGCTGGTAGGGGCAGATTAAGGTTTTTCAAGGATATTTGGATAAATTCTGTCCAAAATCAATGGATTCAGAGCATTGTCTCTCAAGGGTATCAAATAGGATTCAGAGTAAAACCTCCTGTGAGAAGATTTTTGGTTTGGGGTTTTATTCAAATCTATTCATTGTCCCAAAGAAGGAAAATTTATTCAGGACCAGTTCTGGATCTGAAAATTTTGAATCGTTATGTAAGAGTACCAACTTTTAAGATGGTGACTATAAGGACTGTTCTGCCTTTTGTGCAGCGAGGACATTATATGTCCACAATAGACTTGCAGGATGCATACCTTCATATTCCGATTCATCCAGAACATTATCAATTCCTGAGATTCTCTTTTCTAGACAAGCATTACCAATTTGTTGCTCTTCCATTTGGCCTAGCAACAGCTCCAAGAATCTTTTCAAAGGTTCTAGGTGCCCTACTCTCTGTAATCAGAGAACAGGGTATTGCTGTGTTTCCTTATTTGGACGATATCTTGGTACTAGCTCAGTCTTTATGTTCTGCAGAATCTCACATGAATCAACTTGTGTTGTTTCTTCGGAAACATGGTTGGAGGATCAATTTACCAAAAAGTTTATTGATTCCTCAGACAAGGGTCACTTTGTTTAGGCTTCCAGATAGATTCAGTGACCATGACTCTGTCTCTAACAGACAAGAGACATTTAAAATTGGTTGCAGCCTGCCGGCACCTTCAGTCTCAGTCATTCCCTTCAGTGGCTATGTGCATGGAAGTTTTAGGTCTCATGACTGCAGCATTGGACGCGATCCCCTTTGCTCATTTTCACATGAGACCTCTACAGCTTTGTATGCTGAACCAATGGTGCAGGGATTATACAAAGATATCACAATTAATATCCTTAAATCCCAATGTTCGACACTCACTGACGTGGTGAATAGATCACCATCGTTTAGTTTAAGTTGCTTCTTTTGTTCGGCCAACCTAGACTGTGATTATTATCATTATTATTATCAGATATTTGTAGAGCGCCAACAGATTCCGCAGCACTGTGATCACAACAGATGCAAGTCTTTCCGGTTGGGGAGCTGTTTGGGGATCTCTGACAGCACAAGGGGTTTGGAAATCTCAAGAGGCGAGATTACCAATAAATATTTTAGAACTCTGTGCAATTCTCAGAGCTCTTCAGTTTTGGCCTCTGTTAAAGAGAGAACCGTTCATTTGTTTTCAGACAGACAATATCACAACAGTGGCATATGTCAATCATCAGGGTGGGACTCACAGTCCCCAAGCTATGAAAGAAGTATCTCGGATACTTGCTTGGGCGGAATCCAGCTCCTGTCTAATCTCTGCGGTGCATATCCCAGGTGTAGACAATTGAGAGGCGGATTATCTCAGCCGTCAGTCTTTACATCCATGGGAGTGGTCTCTCCATCCAGATGTGTTTTCTCAGATTGTTCAGATGTGGGGTCTTCCAGAGATAGATCTCATGGCCTCTCATCTAAACAAGAAACTTCCCAGATACCTGTCCAGGATGTTCAGGCGGAAGCAGGGCATGCGCTGACACTTCCTTGTTGTTATCATCCTGCTTACATTTTCCCACCTCTAGTTCTTCTTCCAAGAGTGATCTCCAAAATCATCATGGAACAATCGTTTGTGTTGCTGGTGGCTCCAGCATGGCCACACAGGCTTTGGTATGAGGTATGGCCACTTCCGTTAAGGCCGGACCTACTGTCTCAAGGTCTGTTTTTCCATCAGGATCTCAAATCATTAAATTTGAAGGTATGGAAATTGAACGCTTAGTTCTAAGTCATAGAGGTTTCTCTAACTCAGTGATTAATACTATGTTACAAGCTCGTAAATCTGTCTCTAGAAAGATTTATTATAGAGTTTGGAAGACTTACATTTCATGGTGTTCTTCACATAAATTCTCTTGGCATTCTTTTAGAATTCCTAGAATTTTACAGTTTCTTCAGAATGGTTGGGATAAGGGTTTGTCTGCAAGTTCCTTGAAGGGACAAATCTCTGCTCTTTCTGTTTTATTTCTCAGAAAGATTGCTATACTTCCTGATAATCACTGTTTTGTACAGACTTTATTTCATATTAAGCCTGTCATTAAATCAATTTCTCCTCCTTGGAGTCTTAATTTGGTTTTGAAGGCTTTACAGGCTCCTCCATTTGAGCCTATGTATTCTTTGGACATTAAACTACTTTCCTGGAAAGTGTTGTTCCTTTTGGCTATCTCTTAGAAGAGTTTCTGAGCTATCTGCTCTTTCTTGTGAGTCTCCTTTTCTGATTTTTCATCAGGATAAGGCAGTTTTGCAGACTTCTTGTCAATTTTTACCTAAGGTTGTGAATTCTAACAACATTAGTAGAGAAATTGTTGTCCCTTCCTTGTGTCCTAATCCTAAGAATTCTTTGGAAAGATTGTGGTAAGAGCTTTGAAATATTATGTGGAAGCTACTAAAGATTTCAGGAAGACTTCCAGTCTATTTGTTTTATTTTCTGGTCCTAGGAAAGGTCAGAAGGCTTCTGCTATTTCCTTGGCTTCTTGGTTAAAAACTTTTGATTCATCAAGCTTATTTGGAGTCGGGTTAGACCCCGCCTCAGAGAATACAGCTCATTCTACTAGATCAGTCTCCACTTTGTGGGCCTTTAAGAATGAAGCTTCAGTTGATCAGATTTGCAACTTGGCGGCAACTTGGTCCTCTTTGCATACATTTACTAAATTCTACCGTTTTGATGTATTTGCTTCTCCAGAAGCCGTTTTTGGTAGAAAAGTTCTTTAGGCAGCTGTTTCAGTTTGATTCTTCTGCTTTTGATTTAAGTTTTTTTCTTTCATTTATGAGAATTAACTTATTTTTTTGGGTTGTGGATTAATTTTTTCAGCAGAAAATGGCTGTTTTTATTTTTATCCCTCCCTCTCTAGTGACTCTTGCGTGGAGTTCCACATCTTGGGTATTGCTAACCCATACATCACTAGCTCATGGACTCTTGCCATTACATGAAAGAAAACATAATTTATGTAAGAAAATTACCTGATAAATTCATTTCTTTCATATTGGCAAGAGTCCCATGAGGCCCACCCTTTTTATGGTGGTTATGATTTTTTGTATAAAGCACAATTATTTCCAAATTTCTTTTGTTGATGCTTTCTACTCCTTTCTTTATCACCACACTGCTTGGCTATTCGTTAAACTGAATTGTGGGTGTGGTGAGGGGGTGTATTTATAGGCATTTTGAGGTTTGGGAAACTTTGCCTCTCCTGGTAGGATTGTATATCCCATACTTTACTAGCTCATGGGACTCTTGCCAATATGAAAGAAATGAATTTATCAGGTAAGTTCTTACATAAATTATGTTTTTTTTAGTGTTAGGTTTTTATTATTTTGGGGGTTTTGGTGTGTGGGTTTTTTTTTCTGTAAGGGGGGGACTTAGAATTGTTTTAAAGCAAAAAAGCTGTTTAACTTAGGGCAATGCCCTAAAAAGGCCTTTTTAAAGGGATATTGGTAGTTTAGATCAGCAGTTGCCAACCGGTGGTCCGTGATTGTATTTTTACCTCCTCCCATCTGACGCACTGCTCAGAGGAAGATGCTTCCATTCTAAAGCCAGCAGAGGTTGGTATAGGCTTGGCTTGAAATAGTGGGAATTAAAGTATATAAAAAAAAAAAAAGAAAATCTTAAAAAAAAATAATTCTCTTTTATTAATTTAATTTATTTTCTTCCCTTTAACCTGTCTCTTTGTAGTAGTTTTCCTAATTCCTTCAGGATGGACTTACATCACTGTTTGTCTTCCTCCCCCTCCATCTTCTTTTTTTTACATTAAATATTAGTTATGTACAGTGTGTGTGTATATGTGTGTATATGTATGTGTATATATATATATATATATATTATATAAATATATATATATATATATATAATATATAAAACAAGGTTAGTGCACACTTCACAGCGGACAGTTCTAAAGACTAAGAAGGAACTGCTTGAAATTGGAGGACTATGACAAAGAAGCAAACTTTTGAAAAACAACTTATAAGCAAAAAATAAAATAAAAAAGTAGTAGAATCAGCCATATACCAGAGTCAGAAACTCAGATAGAGATGTATTGTTGGGTAGAAATTGAGCAAAAAGATCCTCAAAATCAAAATAGTAAGGAAGATATCCACAATAACAATAAAAAATAAAATAAAAATAAAATAAAAATAAAAACAAAAAAAGAGAGGCGGGCTTTATAACTGCATACAATGAAACGGCACCAGAGATCAAACATATACTTCAAAAATATTGGCCGATTCTAAAACAGGATAAATTCCTTAAAAAAACAAAATAGGAGACTTTCAGAAAAAATAAATCCCTTAAAAACCTGTTAGCTCCCAGTAAATTAAAGAAAAAACTAAATAGAGAAAATTGGCTGGAAAATCAAAGCCAATGGTTTTACAAGTGTAATAGAACGAATTGTGAAGGATGCATACATGCATATAATGGCAATAAGCCAACCCATTCAATGAAGTCCAAATCTATCCAAAGAATGTAAAATCAATCATTTAACGAATTGCAAAAGTGAATTAATTGTTTATTTACCTTGAATGTAGCTGTGGCCTCCAATACATAGGGAGATCTAAAAGAGTCTACAAAACAAGGTTACTAGAACATATTAAAAACATAGAGAATGGCTTTAAAGGCCATAATTTGTCTGACCATTATTGTAAATTTCATAATAAAAACCCTAAATGTCTAAAAGGCACAGTTTTAGAATTCATCCTGCCTGACAAAAATGGGGGTGACCGTGTTAAAAAAATTAAGGCCAAAGGGAGACTTTCGGGATACACTATCTCAATACCCTGGCACCAGGGGGCTTAAATAAAGATATTGATATAGTGGAATTTTTGTAATTCCATATAGGGTTGCCACCAAAACAATCAAATTGTCCTTAACATAAAGTTCTCCTTTATATACAAAATTTATATAATTTTTGTGCAAATAATCCAACTTACTCAGTGGTGATGTACTAACAACAAGTCTGTAAATATCTAGTCAGAACACTCTAAGAATTAATTTATTTTTTTTATTTTTTTTTATTTTTATTTTTATTGAGGTTGTGCGAATAATACAACATGAATGGGTTACCCCAAGATACACATGACATGAATAACAAGACCTTCATAATAAACATTCAAAGGTATAGGTTATTATAAACACCAAGGAATACATAGTAGGGGAAAATCTGGAACCTCAGTTTTATAATCTCTACTTTCGAGGGTTTCCTCATATGGCACATAAGGTCACTCTTGTACCTTAAACCACTAATGTATTCTAGAGGAAAATTAGTTTTTGAAATGGCCACTTTTGGGCGCTGCATAGATATTTAAATATGAAAAAAAGCTCATATTGTAAGGGATCCATCACTGCTAATATTTTAGAATGAGTAAACAACTAAACAACAAATGGACAAATGGGGGAAGAGGTATACCGTCAAACATTGTCACATAGTACAGAAATAACAGAAAGCACAGAACAGGCATGGGTTCACGCGCCCTACTGCACTCTCAGAAAACTTTGTCTGCTAATACTGCCTTAGTTACAAGAACTGGGGGCAAACTTAAAGTGCTATCTTCAGGACCTTAAAAACTGTGCAATAGTATAGGTTATACACAAAGTAAGATATATACACATAGACTATATGTAGTGTAGTATAATTGTATGGTTAAAGGGTAATAAATCAGATGCTCATAGGGGGAATTTTAGACTAAAAGTAGGATCTCAGTTTTCAAAATATCAATATGTTAGGCAAGTTTTATCTCACAGCTCACACACCAGAGGGGAAAAATATATTAAAGAAACTACACATAAAGAATAAATAAAATATATGCAATAGCAGAGTCTAAACGTATGTACAGAACATATCATAGCACCCTTCCCAGAGCTTTATGCATAGACTATTCCATCTTCATCGACAGCTCAATTAGGGTATGCAATTAAAGTAAATATAGAAACCCCCTACATTATTGGCAGAAAGCAAAATAGAGATTTGTTACACTCTCATGGGACACTTTAACTATTATTACTGTTTCCTTACAGAAACTACAAGCAAAGATGTGGTATCTCTGAGGTGGGGAAAGTAGGGCAGTGTAAGTCTCCCAAACGTAAGGTACTGCAAAAGTCCACCTAGTATAACATCTTGAGGGATTTTATATGTGAGCAGATCAGTGCAATAAACGTATAAACCGGTACTTATCAGTATTTTTAAAACAGGCTCGGCTGCTCATTTCCATCTGACCGTTCTGAGATCAACCAATTCCTGACTTGTAATGTCTCTGGTGACTTTCAGTCTCTACGGCTATGATGCATGGCTGAGCGGGGAATAGAGCAGTACTTATCCCTGATAAAGAAAAAAGAACCTTCCCGTCTGATCCGAAAGAGTCTGGCTGTACCGCTTGATCAGTGCGGATCTTGGGGTCTGCGTAGTCTGCTCTTGAATTGTGGCCACATGTCTGATCAATATCCTTATTGTCCATAAACTTTGGCCTCAGAAGAAGTTCACATAGGATCCATGAAGACAAGTTAGCGGTAGGTGACTGGCCTTTGTCAGAGTCTTTCAGGTCGCTTGTCAGGTGTGATGGTTGCAAGCGATGTCGGGGCCCTACAACACCGCTCGCCTCAGTTTGTGAGTCACCCATAACACCAAGATAGGTGCCGTCTTGGGCTGCGTTATAAGGCCTGTTCCATGGCCTCAGTTTCTCCATATGGAGCCGGCGCTCAGCGACAGGGCAAAGTCCTCCACCTATTTTGTCCCCGGCAATTAAGAATAGAGACCTGTGAGGGGTGACAATCTCAGATTTTGTGCACAAGGTCTCCGGCTCCAAATACTCGGGAGTGTGTAGGGTTTTGTCAGCGCCCAGACTCGCAGGACCAGTTGAAGGAATAACATCGCTGCTTGGCATATCCGCTCTGGAAGGGGTAAGATTGCTACCTTCTGGATAGCGGTCGAGATTTTGCCGATTGATTTTTTCAAGCGGGTGAACACCGCAGATAATTTTACACAGCTCCGTCTCTAGGCTCCGAAAGTGATCTTGCGTGATCCGGATCAGCTCGGCTGCCCATTTATCTATAATTGCCTCCATTTGTATGTTATAGTTCAGATGTATATTCCCCCGTAAGAAAAGGTATATAAGTAGCTCTCTAATAGCAATAGATGGGTCCCCCCTATAGGGTAAAAGGTGGCAGTCGTAAGTGACTGCTATACCCAGCCAGGATGCTGGGGGGGGTTCTGAGGCTCTGTTTTAGGCCGTCACCTTAGGCTTCAAAGGTCAGATCTGTGCTCCGCGGTCATTAATACACTGCAGTTTTCAAGTAATTGGATCCCCAGAAGGGACATAAGTTTAAAGTCGCAAAATGTGTTTAACAGAAGACCAGTGTTCCAACAATAATTGACGGATTGTCAGGATCTCAGCAGGAGCTTCAGATATTGCGACCATTCATGGCCGCCGCCCGGACACGCCCCTCCTAAGAATTAATTTATTGGAAATATAAAACTTATCCTTATTCTACAGAATCTATAATACTATCAAAAAAGCAGATATATAAATATATCTGGTGTTAAAAATGTTTTATAGAATAAACCTTAGAAGGTAGTATTACAAATGTATACACAAATATCAGCATGTAGTCAATTATAAGAATTGTTTTTATAACACGCTGTGCCCATTCTCTAAAATAGAGGGGGGAAAAAAACAGTTTGAAAATGAATTTAATTTGTTTTTACTAAAATAATGGTATGTAGAGTCAGAACGACAATTGGCCAATCAGTGAGCAGCTTTGAGACACACACCCCCTCCACACAACCGGCGGGAGCTTTAAAAGGAGCCGGAACACTGATACAACACTCGCCTCTGATGAAAAAGCTTCTTATAGCTTTGAAACGCGTCTGGATTAGAAGGGTGTTGTTTTGGCTGCTCACTCCCTTAATGCTTTTAGTTTCCGATATTGTTTTTATTAAAAACCTGTTTTACATGCTATTTTCTACTACAACCAGTGTTTTTTATTGATAGCTTTCCCTATACTCTACCTATTAATGAAAGACTCTGTGCTTTTATGGATGATTAAAGTGCATTTTACAGTTTACCAATCTGTTGACACGTCTGTGTGATACCTCATGGTGATTGAGGTTTGAATTTGTAAGTAGCACTCTGTATTGGAATTAAAAAAGTGTTTAAATTGGAGTTACGCTATATTTTCTCTTTATTCCATCCTATGTTTTGGAACAACCGGATGAGTGGGAAAGTATCTGATATATACAAGCTCCAAGGATAATCCAGGGTCCCCTACCTGATAGAGAGCCTAGAGTTACCGAGTGGGTGAAATCCGGAAATAACCACGATTCGGTCTGACAACGTGCTGCTCACTTACCTCATATGATTGAGGTGCCCGGATGTAAGAAGAATATAAAGCCCACTACGGGATACATTGTGCCATATATCAACTTGAATTACTCCGGATACTGGATTAAATAATAACTACGCTAAATACATCTTTCATGACTCTGACTTTGAATTTAAGGAATTTTTTGAATTTCTGTATATCGTTAATATATTGCTGCTAACATTGTCACCTAGTAATATTTTCACCATTACTATCAATATAATTCTATTCTATGTTTTTGAATTCTGGACTTTACAGATAGTATAATAGTATTAACCAAGATATATTCAAGTACGTTTTATGAATCATCTGTATATATATACTGCAAACTGTGAATAACCTTATAGATTGAACCTTACATATTTTACCTGTATTGGGTTTAGCGCTGTGAAGTGTGCACTAACCTTGTTTTACATATACTTTTACACTGAGAGGCAGGGTGGAGGGTTCACCTTGTCAGTCATTACCTACACACATACAGTAGCTCTACTATTGTATTGAGATCTTTAGCGCCTTCCAGTGGTGCCTGTGTTTTTCACAGTAACCACTTTCTAAAAACCTTTTGTTCAATATATATATATATATATATATATATATATATATATATTATAGAGGTTTGTACCATTTTTTTAAAATTCATGTTAGTGGTCCACGGGATTCAAAATTATGAGTTTAGTGGTCCCTAAGGTTCGAGAGGTTGGCGACCCCTGATCTAAAATGTAAGAGGGGTAATACATGTTTAAAGCTATTTTCATAGTGATTTTATCTGCTCTTGGAAAAGGACAGCTGCATCTGCCAAAACCGGTTGAGCTTTTATTATTCATACTTTGAGCTTTTTATTGGATTTTATTAAAGGGATACAAAAGTCAAAAATTAAATGTGCATGGGTGCATTTCAATTTAAAATATCAACATTTTTTTGCAATATACTTTCATTAGCAAAAATGCTTCTAGTAAACGTTATTACTGTTTTTCTACAGCATATGAACATATCCTGTCAAGGTCTGTACACCAGTATATAAACACCATGCCTGTTTAAAGGTTTAGCAGTGGCTTGTATGACACAAATTATGCCTTCAGAAGCAATATATACCACCATCAGCTCTCTGAGAAGTTGTGGTCTTTGAATACTGGTGCACGGCCCTCACAGGATATGTACGTATGCACAGAAAAACAGTAATAACTTTTACTAGAAGCATTTTTTCTAATGAAAGCATATTGCAAAAAATGATTCTATTTCACATCTAAATGCACCCATGCAATTTCATTTTCAACCTTTCTATCCCTTTAAAGCTGGAAATTACTGTCATCAATGATTCTGGTGTTTTCTGAATAAAATCTTCAATTTCTTCAAGTAACCTTGTATGTTCCTTTTAGTGCAGGCTGTTTGCTAAGCTATATTGCACTATTGTTGGCCTTATCTACTGAGGTTTTCTGCTGAAGACCTGAGATGGGAGAAAGAGATTTGGGAAGCTCCTTGTGAAAGACTGTGTTGGCATCTAAAACAGTCCTTCTTTTGAGCCTATATATAAAGTGGATATAGTAAGCTTCTTTCTTAGAAGGTTTTTGTTCCTTTTGGCTATTTATTCTGCTAGAAGAGTTTCTAAGTTATCTGCCTCTTTCAAGTGATCCCACTTATCTTATTTTTCATCAGGAAATGGCATTCTTCTGATTTATTGCCTAAGGTTGTCTCCTCAGACAATAACAGTCAGGAAATAGTTTTTCCCTTCTTTGTGTCCTAATCCCAAGAAAAGAAAACTTTGCATAACTTGGACATTGTTAGAGCGTTGAAGTATTATGTTGATGCAACTAAGGATTTCATACAAACTTCTAGTTTGTTTGTTCACTTTTCTGATTCCAGGTAAGGACAGAAAGTTTCTGAAGTTTCTTTGGCTTCTTGGTTGAAACTTCTGATCCATAAGGCTTACTTGGAGGCAAGTCAGCCTCCACCTAAACAGAGTACTGCTCATTTTACTAGATCAGTCGCCCCTTCTTGGGCTTTTAAAAATGAGGCCTCAGTTTACCAAATTTGCAAGGCAGCTACTTGATGGACTTTGAATACTTTTTCTAAATCCTACCATTTTGACGATTTTGCTTCTTCTGAGGCAGACTTTGGTAGGAATGTTCTTGAGGTTGATCAGTGGTCTCAGGTTGATTTATTTTTGCCTGTTGATTAATTTTAATTGCATTAAAAAAAAGTTGTGCCAGGTTTGGGTTCTTTTGGGGTTATAGATTGTTTATTCAGTGTAAAAAAAAAAGTTTCTTAAATCCTGCCCTTTATATGTTTCATTACTCGTGGACTCCATAGCTTTGGGTATTAGTTACCATGAGTAATGGACCATGGACTCTCATCACCTGTATGAAACAAAACATCATTTATATTTACCTGATAGATTTCTTTCATGGTAGTGAGAGTCCACGAGATCCCACCCTCTGTTTTTTCTGGTATTACTTTATTCTTGCGCACATCTTATTCCCTGCTCCTATTTTGTATTTTTTTTTTTTTGCTCTTATTCTTTTCCTTCATTTGCTGTGAGGTGGGAGGGGTTTAATGGAGCTCTTGGGGATCTTTGCCTCCTCCTAGTGGCAGGGAAGAGTAATTCCCAGAAAATATGCACTGTGGACTCTCTCAACACCATGAAAGAAATTAATTTATCCTGTAAGCATAAATTATGTTTTTTTAATGCCACATTTGGTTACCTAACCCCATTTTGGATAGTGCTAGAGGGTATTACACATGCATTCCTATTTCTGTAATACTTTTGCACTACTGTACTCTGTCTGTACTGATTCTCTGTTACTTATTGTTTTCTGTGCACCTTTCATTCTGAGGTGGTTTTATATCTTTGCAAAATTTTACAATGGAGCAGACGGGGACCAGCTCTGCTGGGGTAAACCCATTAGAGGGAAGACCCAAAGACTTTGTGTTTCCAAGAAATAAATGTATGCTTTGCAAATTGGTCACTGTCTGTCCTCCTGCCCAGATTTGCAGTACTTATCTAATTTCTGTTTTACAGTCTCAAAGGAACAACTACCACTGTTAACCCAGTTCGCTCACTGACAGTGTACTGATTCCCCCAGATTTTAAAGTCAGCTATTTCTGAGGGTTATAGCAGTTATGCTGCCTTTCAATTAAGTGTAAATGTAAATATATTTTAGTTCCTCTACTAGAGGGGATGTAACCTACTGTTTCTGCGCCTCTCAGACCAGCACATAATATCTGACTCTGAAGAATTCTTCTTCTCTTCCTGAGGGTGAACTATGCTCAGAGAAAATATCCTCAAATTCGGAGAAGGAATCCGGAAGAACTCTACTTTTCATTTTAAGGCTAGAAATTTCACAATATATATTATTTTCAAACTCAAATATAATGTGAATTGAGGTTATTCCAGTTCCTGCCTTTGGTCATGGATATAATTTCAAAGGAGTGGGACAAGCCTGGGGTTCTATTTACCCCTTCTCCTAAATTTTTAAAAAACATTTTTCCTGTTCAAGAAGCTAATTGAAACTTTGGGAAGCCATTCCTAAAGTGGACAGAGCCATCTCTACATTAGCTAGTAGTACCCTGATTCCTCTGGAGGATAGCACTTCCTTCAGAGATACTATGGTTAGGAGTTGGAGGGTTTTCTCCGGAAGGCTTTTCTGCAGGGTTGTCTATTATTCCAACCAGCTGTGGGTATTGCTGTGTGTTGCAGGTGCAGCATCTCTTTGGTGTCATTCTTTATCTGACTTGGTTTCAGAAGAATCTCTCTAGAGAATATTTAGGAATGCATTTGTTGCTTGGGTTGGCACAATCTTTTATTTGTGATGAGATCATTCAGATTGTCCATATTAATGCAAAAAATATGTCCTTGCTAGAAGGGCCCTTTGGTTAAAGTAGTGGTCTGCCGAAATGGTTTCAAAGTCAAGATTGTTTAAACGTTGGCTTTCAAGGGACTGATACTCTTTGGTCCCGGCCTAGATTCTATTATCACATGGTCACGGGTGGCGTTTTTGCCCCGGGATAAAAATCTAGAGCCAAGGGAAAATCTGGCAACCGTTTCACTCCTTTTGCTAATCCAGAAATCAGAAATCCTCTTCCTTTCAGAAATAAGATTCCTCAAAATCCACCTGAAAACCCAATTCAGTCTGGAATAAGTCCAAGCAAATTTCTGAAGGTCCCTTCTTTCAAAATAGAAACTATCAGATCTATTCTCCTTTTATTACTTCAGGGTCAGTCATGACAACTATAGACTTGAAGGATGTGTACTTACACATCTGTAATCACAAGGATCACACCGTTTGCATACAGAGAAACTACTTTGGTTTTCTTTGTAATGTAATTGAGCTAGTGACGTATGAGATATACAATCCTACCAGGAGGGGCAAAGTTTCCCAAACCTCAAAATGCTATAAATACACCCCTCACCACACCCACAAATCAGTTTTACAAACTTTGCCTCCTGTGGAGGTGTTGAAGTAAGTTTATGCTTGTTTTTTATGATTTCTTCTGAGATAAGCGCTCCTAAGCATTCTGAAACCCAATTTCTCTCAGAGTACAGTGTTTGTCAGAGGATGTGAAGAGAGTATCGCCTGTTTGATTTTATGGTTTTCCTTGCGGGAAATCTTTTCAAGGGTTCTCTGTTATCGGTCGTAGGGATTAATCTCCTACCTCCCTTTTCAGATCGACGATATACTCTTATATACCATTACCTCTGCTGATAACTTTCGAGTACTGGTTTGGCTATCTGCTATATGTGGATGGGTGTCTTTCGGTAAGTATGTATCATTATTTTAAGACACTCTCAGCTATGGTTTGGCACTTTATGTTTTAATATAAAGTTTTAAATATATGTATTTTACTTATATTTGCCATGAGTCAGGTCTATGTATATTTTCCTTTGCAGCCAGCAGTTTTGTTATGGGAAATCATGTTTAGGAAGTTTGTCTTACCTGGGGTATAGTCTTTTTTCAATTTGACTTGTTTTTTCTTGGAAAACTTGCGGGCAATTAGGCTTGCAAGGGTACAAAATGCTGTTATTTATTTGCGTCATTCTGGGCACGAGACATTTTTTGGTTGTGTTGAATGTGCGTCTGTCATGACGCAAGTTCATCATTTCCTGTGTCTTAGTGGACGCTAGGTTTGTTTGGCGCAAAATATTGTGTTTGTATTACGCGAGTTGCGTCATTTCCGGATGTTTGCTGGCTCCAAAAAAATTATGCGTTGTGCGTCATACTTGGTGCCAAAAAAATTAGTTTTATTTTACCTCACTTCCTATATGCTCTTTGCCTTCTTTATGCTCAGAGGGCTATGCTATTTGCTTTTTTTTGCCAATTTTTAGCATTTGCATTTTTTCCCCCATTCCTGAAAACGTGCTATATTGTGGAAATAAGATATTTCTGTTTAATGCTATTTTTCTTTTTTTACAAGATTTCTCAATCCGATCCTGACTCAGAAGCTGCTGTAGGAACCATGCTGCCTGAACACAGTTCTACCAAAGCTAAGTGTATCTGTTGTAAGCTAGTGGAGATTATATCTCCAGATGTAGTATGTAACAGTTGTCATGAATAAGTCTTTCAAATGCAGAAAAAGGTTTCTATTAGTGCTAGGTACAGTATCTGTTGCTACTTCAACATCTAAAGTACATGATATCCCTGTTGATATGAAAAATTATATTGCTGATGCGTTTACAGAAGCTATGGCTGCTATACCGCCTTCAAATAAACGTAAAAAACTTCTCATAATACTGATGAAATTTGTAATTGACCGGCAACATACAGATATATCCTCCTCTGATGAGGATCTCTCTGACTCAGAAAGATCCTACTACAGGCATTGACAATGATAAATCATCTTAACTTTTAAGATTAAGAAATTTATTGAGGTACAAACAATAGCAACCGTTTTCGGGAGGATTTATCCCTTAATCATGGCATAGCATCAACAGGGGTATACAGAGCTTATATAGGAGGGAAAATTTTATCCCTTCCACATTCTTATCACGAAATATCAATCACCAGTGTTAAAATAGCGCCATCTAGTGAAAATTGCACGAGTAATATAATCTAATCTTATTTTAAACACTACCATACTGTTAATATTAAAACATGTATTTCAACCTGTTAATCTATTTAAAAACAATACTTAGACAGAGGAGCCTGCCAGAAGCTTTATTAGTTATAATTTGTTATAATTTGTCATCACAAAAACACTGCTAGATCAAGCTCCCTATTTAAACCCATAGGGGGCATTGCATTTAATTTATGGATCCAAAAGGATTCCTTTTGCTTAAGCATTTGTTCCCTATTGCCTCCTCTACGTAGCTTGCCTACACTGTCAATGATCTGCCATCTTAGTTGGCTGATACTGTGTCCAGCCTCTAGAAAGTGACTGGACACGGGGCATTGATATCTCCACATCTGATATTAGACTTGTGTTGGCTCATCCTATCTCTTACCTTTCTGGTTGTCTCACCTAGATAGATCCTGGAACACGGACACTTTATAAGGTAAATGACATAGGATGAGTCACACATGTAGAAATCCCTGATCTTGAATTTTTTACCTGTTAGGAGGTGTACAAAAAACTCGCCTTTAATTACTGCATTACAACTAGCACATCCAAGACAAGGATACGTGCCAGTTTTTTTAGCCGTTATATAAGTTTGGTTCATTGTCTTCCTAGATCCTACATCACTCCTCACTAGTCTGTCTCTCAAATTAGGTACCCTTGTGGCAAACCTAGCCACTTCTGGACTATAATGTGCTATGTATATGTGACAGACCCTTCGGTCAGAAGAAAGAGTTAACTTTGTTCATCTTTCAGAAGCTATTTTCTTAATACAAGGTTGCTGGCATCAGCTATTGTGTGCTCTAATTAAGTTTAGTGATAAACATTCATTCCATTGTCTAATCATCTCCAGAGTCAGACTGCTAGTTGATAAGATGGACTGCATTGTTTTCTTGTGTTTAAATTGTTATCTGCTTAAGTAATGTAATTCTATTGTGGCATGTCAAAGGGCGTTTGCTCTCTATCTAATGTACAATATTCTTTCAACCCCCCAGCGGGGTCAGACCTGCATAAATACTAGGCATATAGCCTTTAATAAATATCATTCTGTTTTAAACCTGAAAACTGGCTGGGTTGTGAGTTGTTGACTCCCAAACTGTGTTTCGTCCGGTTATTGGGAGTATTGGGATATTTGAAAAAAAGTAATGACTCTGATTGCCAGCCCGCTTCCACAAGCACACTGGTGTGCTGTGCTAAAGTGTGAGTACCCTGTGTACAAATCAGCTGAAGTGTGTGCTTACTTTATCCCTATCGATACACACATTTGTGCGCCTCTCTTTTTGTCTTCGTCTTATAGTATTGGGATATTGCCTTACTTTTCAGCGCTGACTGTGGATTTACCGGTTATACCCGCGGAGATCGTAGATTTTAATATTGCCCTCCGCTACAATTGGTGGCAAGCGGTGGGATCCGACCTTACAGCCGAAAAGCGCAATTCGTGCAATTGTAACTGCCGAATAAGAAAAGGGAATGGCAAGCAGAATACAGCGAAAGAACCGACTACCGAAGTGAATGGAGACGGATTATTCTAAGCTAAAGAGACAAACGTTAAAGGAACTGCTAGAAGCCAGGGGAAAGATAGCCAGCAGCAAACCCAAGGCTATATTAATTGCCGAGCTGATGGAGGGAGACAGAGCTCGCAGCGCTACGCCTCCAGCAGCCATGGAGGAGACCCTATACCAGAGGGAAATGAGGACCAGGCTGGAATTTTTACCCCAACCTGTACCACAGGACATGCTATCCGTAGTAATGGCAGATGTGCAGGAGTACGTGATGGCACACAGTCCGCGGAATGCATCCTCCCGAGCAGAATCCATTTCGGAAGCACTCAGCAACCCAGTAAGACCCAAAATCCCATACCATGCCTTTAAAATGTTTTGTGAGGAGAAGGATGAGATCGATGGGTATTTACAGGATTTTGAGAGACTGTGCGAGTTACATGATTTGGAGCAGTCCGTATGGGTGCCGGTGCTAGCAGGCAAGCTAGCCGGTAGGGCAGCGGAAGCGTATCGCGCTGTACCCAGGGAGGACAGCAAGGATTACGCTAAAGTGAAGAGAGCGATCTTGGAAAGATATGCCATTACCCCAGAGGCATACCGGTGCAAGTTTAGAGGCCTGCACAAGCCAGAAAGAGATTCCCATGCAGAGTGGGCCCACAAGCTGGATCAAGCATCTCAGGGGTGGATACAGGCCAGCCAAGCTACCACCATGGAAGAATTGCGACAACTGATGCTGTTGGAGCAATTCTTTAACGGCTTGTCCCCAGAATCCCAAGAATGGGTGAGAGATCGAAAACCCCTCACCTTAACCGAAGCAGACAGATTAGCAGACCAGCATTTTGATGCCAGGAGGCACCATGGACTACTGCCTAAGACGTACGCTCGACCCACAGAAAACCCAGTCCCCTACAGCCTAACAACCCTACAGCGACACCTTTTCGCCCAGCCCCAGGGAATCCACCACCCCCTCACGATACAACGGACGGGCGAATATACAATGCCACACCTGCAAGCAGTGGGGACATATGGCAAGTGAGTGCACCCAAAATTGGAGCAGACAAGCTTGGAACCAGGTCAGACAGAACCTGGCCCCAAGGGCGGCTGCTCACCATTACCAAATGGAGCCAGCCGCTCATGAGGTGTTGAGCACCCAAGCCAACGAACCCCTGGGAATACTGCATGAGGTGATGTCGGTCCGGGCCACCGATAACCGGCAACATCACCGCCAGCTGGTGACCATAGAGGGGGAAGGAGGTCCAGGGACTTTGGGATTCGGGAGCTACTTTAACCCTGATAGCTCCCCATTTGGTGCCGGATACAGCACACACTGGCGGATCCATGGCAGTACGAGTGGCAGGGGGAGCAGTATACCGATTGCCCACTGCTAAGATTCATTTGGATTGGGGTGCGGGGGAGGGCATGGTAGAGGTGGGCTTGATGCAAAACCTACCAGCGGATGTTGTACTGGGGAATGATCTGGGTCAGATGACCTCTGCTTTGTACCTCAGGCTCCACATCAGGAGGCCCACCCAGTAACCACCCCGGCAGCAGGCACGCACCCACGGCCCCACCAGCTCACAACGAGGCTCAGGTAAGAGACATGAGGGGGGGGGGGGGGGGCACCCCCTTGACATGTATGACCTGGGATACCCCCACCCAATTTGAGGCAGAGGTGAAAGCTGACCCCACGCTGCAGGTATACCGGGATAAAGTGAACACCAATCAGGCTGGGCTAGAGGGGGAGCAGTACATCTGGGAGAAAGGGTTATTGTAACCGCATAGCCGAACGGGGGGGTAGGCGGAGCAGTCACCGTGACCACTAAGCAACTGGTAGTACCCCAGAAGTATAGGGCAGGAGCTGCTCAGGATAGCTCATGACATTCCCCTGTCAGGCCACCTGGGAATGGACACGCACCCGCTACAGATTGACCCACGCCGTTTTCTGGCCTGGGATCTCTAAAGATGTACGGCAATATTGCATCTCCTGTGATGGGTGCCAACGAGTAGGCAAACGAGGGTGACCGCCATAAGGCTAAATTATGCCCGTTACCCATTATTGAGGAACCCTTTAGCAGGGTAGCAGTAGATATCGTAGGGCCTCTACCCAAGCCCAGTCCCTCCGGAAGAAGAGGTACATTTTAACCGTAGTGGACCTAACGCCACTAGGTACCCCGAGGCCATTGCCTCTCTCCAACATCCATGCAGAGACGGTAGCTGAAGCCTTAATAAAAATATTTTCCCGGGTAGGGTTCCCCCAGGAGATAATATCGGATAGGGGCACCCAGTTTACCGCAGAGGTGACCCAACAACTTTGGAGGGTACGTCGGTATTAAACCCATAGTTAACTCAGCCCTACCATCCCCAGTCCAATGGGTTATGTGAGAGATTTAATGGGACGCTAAAACAGATGCTCCGTACATTTGGCGAGACTCATAAGGACTGGGAGTGCTACCTACCTTATCTGCTTTTCGCATATAGGGAGGTACCCCAAGAGTCGAAGGTTTTTCCCCCTTCGAATTGCCTATTTGGGAGAAGGGTGCAGGGGCCATTAAACCTCATTAGAGAGCATTGGGAGGGAGGGAGTAGCCCGATGGTAACCCCATTGTTTCTTACGTGCTGGAGTTCATGGGACCGACTGGAGCATTGACCCAGGCTGTACGCACAGACCTCCAGGCGCTCAACAACGCCAGCGCCGCTGGTACGATAGGGGAGCCAGGGACCGCAGCTTTCAAGTGGGGCAGAAGAGTTTTAATTTTAAAACCTGTACGCACAGGCAAGCTGCAGGCCGTCTGGCAAAGGCCCATACCAGGTAGTAGAGCAGCGATGCTACACTACCTATGTGATTGCCCCCTGCTCAGGGGTAGGGAAGCGACCGCATTGCTTCATGTGAACATGCTCAAACCCTACCATGAGCGGATAGAGGACGCGGCGGCAATATGCGCCTTGGCCTCTGAGGATCAGGAGAATCTGCCTCTACCTGACCTATTAGAATCAGAGGACCAGATAGAGCCCCTCCAAGGGCGTTCAGCTGGGGAGCGGCTAAGCCCTTCGGAGCGTGCCCAGGTACAGGACTTGATCGTAGAAGCTAAAGGGGCTATCTTCTCCCATTTTACCTGGGTACACTCCGCTGGCCACTCACCGAGTTGAAACCCCAGGACAGCTACCTATGCGGCAGACCCTGTATTGTGTCCCTGAAGCAGTCAAGGCACATATGAAGGAAGAAATGACGAGATGTTGCAACTAGGGGTTAATCGAACCTTCAGACAGCCCCTGGGCATCGCCGGTAGTGTTGGTACCCAAAGAAAGACGGCACCACACGCTTCTGCGTCGACTACCGGAGGCTAAATGACAAAAACGGTGTCTGATGCCTATCCGATGCCCCGGATAGACAAGTTGCTAGATAAAATGGCTAGGGGGCAGTATCTTACGACCATAGACTTATGCAAGGGATACTAGCAAATTCCGCTAGCCGATGATGCCACCCCCAAGTCGGCGTTTGTCACCCCGTTTGGCCTGTACCAATTTCGGGTCATGCCTTTCAGGATGAAGAACGCTCCGCGACCTTTCAAAGGATGGTAGATCGGCTACTGGACGGGTTCCAGGAGTATGCCTGTGCATACCTGGACGATATTGCCATATATAGCCAGAACTGGGCAGAACACCTACAGCATATAGGAGCGGTTATTGACCGTATAGGGGAGGCAGGGCTGACCCTGAAACCTAGTAAGTGCCATATCGGGATGGCAGAGGTGCAGTATTTAGGTCACCGGGTGGGGAGCGGGCACCAGAAACCCGAACCGGCCAAAATTGAAGCTGTTGCCAAGTGGCCCACCCTAGGACCAAGACCCAAGTACTGGCATTTCTAGGTACGGCAGGGTACTACAGAAAGTTTGTGCCCAATTATAGTGCCCTAGCCAAACCCCTGACTGACTTGACACGTAAGAACCTTCCCCGACAGGTTACTTGGGCCCCAGAGTGTGAGCAGGCATTCCAACAACTAAAGACTGCTCTAACTAATGCGCCTGTACTTGCTGCACCCGATCCAACTAAAAGATTTCTTGTTCACATAGACGCTTCGATGTTTGGAGTGGGGGCAGTGCTGAGCCAAGTTGGAGCAGATGGTGGAGAACACCCCGTAGCTTACTTGAGCCGAAAGTTGTTGCCCCGTGAAGTAAGCTACGCCGCCATCGAAAAAGAATGCCTGGCCGTGGTGTGGGCCCTCAAAAAGTTGCAGCCGTACCTGTATGGACAACCTTTTTCCTTACTCACAGATCACAACCCGTTGGTGTGGCTGAACCGTGTGGCCGGGGACAATGCCAGGCTGCTGCGCTGGAGTTAGGCGCTGCAGGCCTTCAACTGTACAATCCATTACCGCCCAGGGAAACAAAACGGTAACGCCGGCGGGTTTCCAGACAAACTGAACTTGAAAAGTGATCTGTGAGTACTTCCCCGGACATCCCCAAGCCGATCCGTTGGGATCAGACTGTGTATGCCGGCTTGGTTCTGGGGGAGCATTGTGGCAAACCTAGCCACTTCTGGACTATAATGTAAGAAAGGTTGTCTATAGGCTGTATTGTGTGCTATGTATATGTGACAGACCCTTCGGTCAGAAGAAAGAGTTAACTTTGTTCAGCTTTCAGAAGCTATTTTCTTAATACAAGGTTGCTGGCATCAGCTATTGTGTGCTCTAATTAAGTTTAGTGATAAACATTCCCATTGTCTAATCATCTCCAGAGTCAGACTGCTAGTTGATAAGATGGACTGCATTGTTTTCTTGTGTTTAAATTGTTAACTGCTTAAGTAATGTAATTCTATTGTGGCATGTCAAAGGGCGTTTGCTCTCTATCTAATGTACAATATTCTTTCAACCTGCATAAATACTAGGCATATAGCCTTTAATAAATATCATTCTGTTTTAAACCTGAAAACTGGCTGGGTTGTGAGTTGTTGACTCCCAAACTGTGTTTCGTCCGGTTATTGGGAGTATTGGGATATTGCCTTACTTTTCAGCGCTGACTGTGGATTTACCGGTTATACCCGCGGAGATTGTAGATTTTAATATTGCCCTCTGCTACAATTGGTGGCAAGCGGTGGGATCCGACCTTACAATTGTACGAATTGCGCTTTTCGGCTGTAACTGCCGAATAAGAAAAGGGAATGGCAAGCAGAATACAGCGAAAGAACCGACTACCGAAGTGAATGGAGACAGATTATTCTAAGCTACAGAGACAAACGTTAACCCCTTAATGACCACAGCACTTTTCCATTTTCTGTCCGTTTGGGACCAAGGCTATTTTTACATTTCTGCGGTGTTTGTGTTTAGCTGTAATTTTCCCCTTACTCATTTAATGTACCCACACATATTATATACCGTTTTTCTCGCCATTAAATGGACTTTCAAAATATACCATTATTTTCATCATATCTTATAATTTACTATAAAAAATTTTATAAAATATGAGGAAAAAAATGGAAAAAACACACTTTTTCTAACTTTGACCCCCAAAATCTGTTATACATGTACAACCACCAAAAAAAACATATGCTAAATAGTTTCTAAATTTTGTCCTGAGTTTAGAAATACCCAATGTTTACATGTTCTTTGCTTTTTTTGCAAGTTATAGGGCCATAAATACAAGTAGCACTTTGCTATTTCCAAACCACTTTTTTTCAGAATTAGCGATAGTTATATTGGGACACTGATATCTTTCAGGAATCCCTGAATATCCATTGACATGTATATTTTTTTTTAGAAGACATCCCAAAGTATTGATCTAGGCCCATTTTGGTATATTTCATGCCACCATTTCACCACCAAATGCGATCAAAAAAAAAAATTGTTCACTTTTTCACAATTTTTTTCACAAACTTTAGGTTTCTCACTGAAATTATTTACAAAAAACTTATGCAATTATAGCATACATGGTTGTAAATGCTTCTCTGGGATCCCCTTTGTTCATAAATAGCAGACATATATGGCTTTGGTTTTGCTTTTTACTAATTAGAAGGCTGCTAAATGCGACTGCGCACCACACGTGTATTATGCCCAGCAGTGAAGGGGTTAATTAGGGAGCATGTAGGGAGCTTCTAGGGTTAATTTTAGCTTCAGTGTAGTGTAGTAGACAACCCCAAGTATTGATCTAGGCCCATTTTGGTATATTTCATGCCACCATTTCACCGCCAAATGCAATCAAATTAAAAAAAAACGCTAAATTTTTCACAATTTTAGGTTTCTCACTAAAATTATTTACAAACAGCATGTGCAATTATGGCACAAATGGTTGTAAATGGTTCTCTGGGATCCCCTTTGTTCAGAAATAACAGACATATATGACTTTGGCGTTGCTTTTTGGTAATTAGAAGGCCGCTAAGTGCTGCTGCTCATCACACGTGTATTATGGCTAGCAGTGAAGGGGTTAATTAGGTAGTTTGTAGGGAGCTTGCAGGGTTAATTTTAGCTTTAGTGTAGAGATCAGACTCCCACCTGACACATCAGACCCCCTGATCCCTCCCAAACAGCTCCCTTCCCTCCCCCACCCCACAATTGTCCCCGCCATCTTAAGTACTGGCAGAAAGTCTGCCAGTACTAAAATAAGTGTTTTTTTTTTAAAAAAAAAAAATACATTTTTAGCATATTTACATATGCTACTTTGTAGGATCCCCCCCTTAGCCCCCAACCTCCCTGATCCCCCCCAAAACAGCTCTCTACCCCCCCCCTCTGCCTTATTGGGGGCCATCTTGGGTACTGGCAGCTGTCTGCCAGTACCCAGTTTGCAAGAAAAACAAAATTTATGCTTACCTGATAAATTCCTTTCTCCTGTAGTGTAGTCAGTCCACGGGTCATCCATTACTTATGGGATTATAACTCCTCCCTAACAGGAAGTGCAAGAGGATCACCCAAGCAGAGCTGCTATATAGCTCCACCCCCCTACGTCATATCCAGTCATTCGACCGAAACCAAACGAGAAAGGAGAAACTATAGGGTGCAGTGGCGACTGGAGTATAATTTAAAATTTAGACCTGCCATAAAAAACAGGGCGGGCCGTGGACTGACTACACTACAGGAGAAAGGAATTTATCAGGTAAGCATAAATTTTGTTTTCTTCTGTTATGTGTAGTCAGTCCATCGGGTCATCATGACTTCTGGGATTAACCGAATTCCAAAGCTAAAAGTACACGGATTGACGGGAGGGAAAGGCAGGATCTTTATACAGAAGGAACCACTGCCTGAAGAACTTTCTCCCAAAAATAGCCTCCGAAGAAGCAAAAGTGGTCAAATTTGTAAAATTTGGAAAAAGTATGAAGTGAAGACCAAGTTGCAGCCTTGCAAATCTGTTCAACAGAGGCCTCATTCTTTAAAGGCCCAAGTGGAAGCCACAGCTCTAGTGGAGTGAGCTGTAATTCTTTCAGGAGGCTGCTGTCCAGCAGTCTCATAGGCTAAACGTATTATGCTACGAAAGCCAAAAAGAGAGAGGGGTAGCAGAAGCTTTTTGACCTCTCCTCTGTCCAGAGTAAACGACAAAACAGGAAGAAGTTTGGCGAAAATCTTTAGTTTGCCTGCAAAGTAAACTTTCAGGGCACGGAACTACATCCAGATTGTGTAGAAGACGTTCCTTCTTTGAAGAAGGATTAGGACACAAGGATGGAACAACAATCTCTTGATTGATGTTCCTGTTAGTGACTACCTTAGGTAAGAACCCAGGTTTAGTACGCAGAACTACCTTGTCTGAATGAAAAATCAGATAAGGAGAATCACAATGTAAGGCTGATAACTCAGAGACTCTTCGAGCCGAGGAAATAGCCATTAAAACAGAACTTTCCAAGATAACATCTTTATATCAATGGAATGAAGGGGTTCAAACGGAACACCCTGTAAAACGTTAAGAACTAAGTTTAAACTCCATGGTGGAGCAACAGCTTTAAACACAGGCTTGATCCTAGCTAAAGCCTGACAAAAGGACTGACGTCTGGAACTTTCTGACAGACGTTTGTGTACAAGATGGACAGAGCTGAAATCTGTCCCTTTAATGAACTAGCTGATAAACCCTTTTCTAAACCTTCTTGTAGAAAAGACAATATCCTAGCGATCCTAACCTTACTCCAGGAGTAACCTTTGGATTCGCACCAGTATAGGTATTTCCGCCATATTTTATGGTAAATCCTTTCTGGGTAACCAGGCTTCCTAGCCTGAATCAGGGTATCAATAACCGACTCAGAAAAACCACGTTTTGATAAAATCAAGCGTTCAATTCTCCAAGCAGTCAGCTCAGAGAAGTTAGATTTTGATGTTTGAATGGACCCTGTATCAGAAGGTCCTGTCTTAGAGGTAGAGAACCAAGGCGGACAGGATGACATGTCCACTAGATCTGCATACCAAGTCCTGCGTGGCCATGCAGGTGCTATTAGAATTACTGATGCTCTCTCCTGTTTGATTTTGGCAATCAATCGAGGAAGCAGCGGGAAGGGTGGAAAACACATAAGCCATCCTGAAGTTCCAAGGTGCTGTCAAAGCATCTATCAGAACTGCTCCCGGATCCCTGGATCTGGACCGTAGCGAGGAAGTTTGGCGTTCTGGCGAGACGCCATGAGATCTATCTCTGGTTTGCCCCAACGTCGAAGTATTTGGGCAAAGACCTCCGGATGAAGTTCCCACTCCCCCGGATGAAAAGTCTGGCGACTCAAGAAATCCGCCTCCCAGTTCTCCACTCCCGGGATGTGGATTGCTGACAGGTGGCAAGAGTGAGACTCTGCCCAGCGAATTATCTTTGATACTTCCATCATTGCTAGGGAGCTCTTGTCCCTCCTTGATGGTTGATGTAAGCTACAGTCGTGATGTTGTCCGACTGAAACCTGATGAACCCCCGAGTTGCTTAACTGGGGCCAAGCCAGAAGGGCATTGAGAACTGCTCTCAATTCCAGAATGTTTATTGGAAGGAGACTCTCCTCCTGATTCCATAGTCCCTGAGCCTTCAGAGAATTCCCAGACAGCGCCCCAACCTAGTAGGCTGGCGTCTGTTGTTACAATTGTCCAGTCTGGCCTGCTGAATGGCATCCCCCTGGACAGGTGTGGCGATAAAGCCACCATAGAAGAGAATTTCTGGTCTCTTGATTCAGATTCAGAGTAGGGGACAAATCTGAGTAATCCCCATTCCACTGACTTAGCATGCATAATTGCAGCGGTCTGAGGTGTAGGCGTGCAAAAGGTACTATGTCCATTGCCGCTACCATTAAGCCGATCACCTCCATGCATTGAGCTACTGACGGGTGTTGAATGGAATGAAGGACGCGGCATGCATTTTGAAGCTTTGTTAACCTGTCTTCTGTCAGGTAAATCTTCATTTCTACAGAATCTATAAGAGTCCCCAAGAATGGAACTCTTGTGAGAGGAAAGAGAGAACTCTTCTTTTCGTTCACTTTCCATCCATGCGACCTTAGAAATGCCAGAAACTAACTCTGTATGAGACTTGGCAGTTTGAAAGCTTGAAGCTTGAATTAGAATGTCGTCTAGGTACGGAGCTACCGAAATCCCTCGCGGTCTTAGTACACGCTAGAAGGGCACCCAGAACCTTTGTGAAGATTCTTGGAGCCGTAGCCAATCCGAATGGAAGAGCTACAAACTGGTAGTGCCTGTCTAAGGAAGGCAAACCTTAGATACCGGTGATGATCTTTGTGGAATCGGTATGTGAAGGTAAGCATCCTTTAAATCCACTGTGGTCATGTACTGACCCTCTTGGATCATGGGTAAGATTGTCCGAATAGTTTCCATTTTGAACGATGGAACTCTTAGGAATTTGTTTAGAGTCTTTAAATCTAAGATTGGCCTGAAAGTTCCCTTCTTTTTTGGGAACCACAAACAGGTTTTGAGTAGAAACCCTTGTCCTTGTTCCGACCGCGGAACCGGATGGATCACTCCCATTAGTAACAGATCTTGTACACAGCGTAGAAACGCTTCTTTCTTTATCTGGTTTGTTGACAACCTTGACAGATGAAATCTCCCTCTTGGGGGAGATAATTTGAAGTCTAGAAGGTATCCCTGAGATATGATCTCTAGAGCCCAGGGATCCTGAACATCTCTTGCCCAGGGCCTGGGCGAAGAGAGAGAGTCTGCCCCCCTACTAGATCCGGTCCCGGATCGGGGGCCTCTCGGTTCATGCTGTCTTTGGGGCAGCAGCAGGTTTCCTGCCTGCTTGCTCTTGTTCCAGGACTGGTTAGGCTTCCAGCCCTTGCCTGTAACGAGCAACAGCTCCCTTCCTGTTTTGGTGCAGTGGAGGTTGATGCTGCTCCTGTCTTTGAAAGTTCCGAAAGGGACGAAAATTAGACTGTCTAGCCTTAGCTTTGGCTTTGTCTTGAGGTAGGGCGTGGCCCTTACCTCCTGTAATGTCAGCGATAATCTCTTTCAAACCGGGCCCAAATAAAGACTGCCCCTTGAAAGGTATATTAAGTAATTTGGACTTAGAAGTAACATCAGCTGACCAGGATTTTAGCCACAGCGCCCTACGTGCCTGTATGGCGAATCCTGAGTTCTTAGCCGTAAGTTTGGTTAATGTACTACGGCCTCCGAAATGAAGGAATTAGCTAGTTTAAGGGACTCTAAGCCTGTCCGTAATGTCGTCTAGCGTAGATGAACTAGGTTCTCTTCAAGCGACTCCAATCCAAAATGCTGCCGCAGCGTAATCGGCGCGATACATGCAAGGGGTTGTAATACTAAAACCTTGTTTGAACAAACATTTTCTTAAGGGTAACCCTCTAATTTTTTATCCATTGGATCTGAGAAAGCACAGCTATCCCTCCACCGGGATAGTGGTACGCTTAGCTAAAGTAGAAAACTGCTCCATCCACCTTGGGGACCGTTTGCCATAAGTCCCGAGTGGTGGCGTCTATTGGAAACTTCTTTCTAAATATTGGAGGGGGTGAGAACGGCACACCGGGTCTATCCCACTCCTAGTAACAATTTCAGTTAGTCTCTTAGGTAAGGAACAAACGTCAGTACTCGCCGGTACCCCGCAAAGTATTTATCCAACCTACACAGTTTCTCTGGTATTGCAACGGTGTTACAATCGTTGAGAGCTGCTAAGAACCTCCCCTAGTAATACACGGAGGTTCTCCAATTTAAATTTAAAATTTGAAATATCTGAGTCCAACTCTGTTTGGATCAGAACCGTCACCCACAGAATGAAGCTCTCCGTCCTCATGCTCTGGCAGCTGGTGACGCAGTATCAGACATGGCCCTAGCAATTGTCAGCGCACTCTGTTCTCACCCCAGAGTGATCACGCTTGCCTCTTAGTTCTGGTAATTTAGACAAAAACTTCAGTCATCAACAGTAGCCATATCTTGTAATGTTATCTGTAATGGCCGCCCAGATGTTCTAGGCGCCAAAATATCACGCACCCTCCCGGGCGGGAGATGCAGGTACTGCCCGCGTGAGGCGAGTTAGTCGGCATAACTCTCCCCTCGCTGTTTGGTGAAATTTGTTCCACATTGTACAGATTGAACTTTTATTTAAAGTAGCATCAATACAGTTAGTACATAAATTTCTATTGGGCTCCACCTTGGCCTTTGAACATATTGCACAAAGAGATTCCTCTGTGTCAGACATGTTTAAACAAACTAGCAATTAGACTAGCAAGCTTGGAAAATACTTTTCAAATGAATTTACAAGCAATATAAAAAACGTTACTGTGCCTTTAAGAAGCACACAAAAAAACTGTCACATTGAGATAACAATGAACCGGTTTAGTTATAGCAATCAAATTTTCACATGAAATGCATTAATTTAGCAAAGGATTGCACCCATTAGCAAATGGATTCTAAATACCAAAAAACGAATAACAAATAAAATATATACGTTTTTATCACAGTCAAAGTACAGTCTCACAGGTCTGCTGTGAGTGATTACCTCCCTCAAACTAGTTTTGGAGACCCCTGAGCTCTGAAGAGACGTCCTGGATCATGCAGGGACAATAAGGAAGACTGTGACTGAATTTTTAATGCGTAGTAAAAGCGCCAAAATAGGCCCCTCCCACTCATAATACAGCAGTGGGGAAGCTCAGTAAACTGATTTTATTCAAAATAAACGACAGCCAAGTGGAAAATAATGCCCATAAATTTTTCACCAAGTACCTCAGAGAGAAAAACGATTAACCTGCCAGTAAACGTTTTAAAATATGAAATGATAATAAAAGCCTGTTGCTAGTCGCTATCACTGCAGAAAGGCTATAAGTTATATGTATACAGTATTTTCTTAGTGAAGTGCCATTCCCCAGAAATACTTTAGTGCCAACATACATACATAACAGCCTGATACCAGTTGCTACTACTGCATTTAAGGCTGTACTTACATTATATTGGTATCAGCAGTATTTTCTCAGTCAATTCCATTCCTTAGAAAATAATATACTGCAACATACCTCTTTGCAGGTGAACCCTGCCCGCTGTCCCCTGTTCTGAAGTTACCTCGCTCCTCAGAATGTCCGAGAACAGCAAATGGATCTTAGTTACGTCCGCTAAGATCATACACAAACTCAGGTAGATTCTTCTTCTAATACTGCCTGAGAAGAAACAACACACTCCGGTGCTGTTTAAAACAACAAACTTTTGATTGAAGAAATAAAAACTAAATTTAATAACCACACTCCTCTCACACATCCTATCTATTAGGTGCAAGAGAATGACTGGATATGACGTAGGGGGGAGGAGCTATATAGCAGCTCTGCTTGGGTGATCCTCTTGCACTTCCTGTTAGGGAGGAGTTATAATCCCATAAGTAATGGATGACCCGTGGACTGACTACACTTAACAGGAGAAAATTGGTTTTTTTTAATGATTTTTATTTTTCTGTAGTGTAGCTTCCCCCCCCCCCCCCCCCACAGACCAATCCCCCACCCCCTGATTAAGGTATTTTATATATATAAAAACTAATTTTTATTAACTTTTTACATTTTAATACAAACTTTTTTTCTGTAGTGTAGCGGTTCCCACCCGCTCCCTCCCCGTGCACGCGCCCACCCCGCCCTCCCGTGCACGCGCGCGCGCCCATGCGCGCCTCCGATCACCCCCGCCCACGATCCCGCCCCCCTACACATAATCAAGGCCATCGATGTCCGCCACCCGCCTCCCGAACCGGCTCCCACCCACCAACGAATTTAGCCGGTGATGTCCGGTGCAGAGAGGGCCACAGAGTGGCTCTCTCTGCACCGGATTGCTAAAAAAGGTTATTGCAGGATGCCTCAATATCGAGGCATCACTGCAATAACCGGAAAGCAACTGGAAGCGAGCAGGATCGCTTCCAGCTGCTTTCCAGACCAAGGACGTACGCCACACGTCCTCAGTCATTAAGTGTATTTTTTTTGAGGACGTGTGGCGTACGTCCTTGGTCGTTAAGGGGTTAAAGGAACTGCTAGAAGCCAGGGGAAAGATAGCCAGCAGCAAACCCAAGGCTATATTAATTGCCGAGCTGATGGAGGGAGACAGAGCTCGCAGCGCTACACCTCCAGCAGCCATGGAGGAGACCCTATACCAGAGAGAAATGAGGACCAGGCTGGAATTTTAATATTGCCCTCCGCTACAACCCTTTTATAGGCCATCATTGGGGGTTCCCTAAAAGCATCAATATCAGGATTACAATTTCTCAATATGTTCCAATGCTTATAAATGATCTTAGAGATATCCTTGCTGTAGGGGTTAAATTGAGTAACACAGACCATACGCTGTGGTTTCTTTTCTTTCCCAACAGCAATTGGTCTCTCTTCCAGGATCCTCTCCCTTTCTTTATTAATTAAAGGATCCGGGTAACCCCTTTCTTTAAACCTGGCAGCCATTTCATCTAGTCTCTGTTCTGCAACTTGTCTGTCTATCACTATTCTCTTGACCCTTAGCCTTTGGCTACGTGGGAGGGAATTTTTTAATTGGTTAGGGTGATAGCTATCAAAAGCCAACAACGTGTTTCTGTCTGTAGGTTTTTTATGGATGTCCACATTCAGTAGACCATCAATATTTCTGTAAACCACAGTGTCAAGGAAAACTATACTTTCCTCACTGAAGGATAAGGTGAATTTAACACCATTAACTGCATTGTTCAGTTCTTCAACAAAGGAGAGGAGGATTCCAATGTCACCCCACCACACGCCAAACACATCATCTATGAAGCGCCACCAGGCTGCTCCATAGAGTTTAAAAAGTGAATTCTCATAAACAAATCTTTCTTCTATTTGTCCCATAAAAAGGTTGGCGTATGATGGGGCGACATTGGAACCCATTGCTGTCCCTCTTACCTGTTCATACCATTGGTCTGCAAAAAAAAAATAATTGTGATATAACACAATCCTTAGTAATTCCTCTAAGAAAACTAATTGGGGCATGGTGTATAGACCTGTGTGTTTAAGGGCACACATGCTGGATTCAATTCCACTTTCATGGTTTATAACTGTATATAAACTACACACATCTAAGGTGAATAATATATACTTAGTGTTCTGTACAGATAGATTTTTAAGTTTGGCTAAGAAATCACTGGTGTCTTTAATATACGAGGTTAACTTCAATACCTCAGGCTGAAGTATTTTGTCTAAATATGTGGCAATGTTAGTAAATACAGAATTGACTCCTGCCACAATAGGGCGACCTGGAGGTCTTTCTATGTTTTTATGTACCTTAGGTACTGTATACAGAATAGGGGTTTTTGGCCATTCAATAAATAAATAGGTACACAATGATTTATCAATTATGTTTCTTGTCATTGCTCTATTTATAACAGATTTAATTTCCTTCTGGATGTTAAAGACAGGATTACTATTTAACCTTCTATATGTGGTATTATCCTTGAGCTGACCCTCTATCTCGGTTACATAAAAATCATTTTTCAATAAAACAGTGGCACCACCCTTATCAGCTCTACAAATAGTGACCTCTTTAGATTTCAAACCCTCAATGGCAGCCCGTTGGTCCCTTGGTAAATTAGATTTACATATTTTTGACCTATGTTTTACTTGCTCTTTCAACTTTTCTAGGTCTGTATTTACCAATTTCACAAAGGTTTCAACGCTGCCATTGACCTCAGGTGGAATAAAAGTACTCTTTTTAAATAAACCAGTGCCCTTAAGTTTTAATTTATTACTTGCATTATCAACAGAGGAATTTATCACATGCATTTGATCTTTATTGGAGAAGAAAGCTTTCAATTTTAAACTCCTAAAGAATTTAAACATATCTTTATCAAGCTCAAATAAGTCAATATTTTTGACTGGGCAGAATGTTAATCCCTTATTGAGCAAAGCAAGTTCACTTTCAGTCAATATAGAGTCAGATATGTTAATTACGTTATTTACTTGCTTTATGGTATTGTAAGGATTTGCCTCTTAGCAATATACACTATCCTTAGGTTGTACTGTTCCTTTAAGAATCATTGCTTCTCATACCTGTCTCCACCCTATTTAAGGCACACCTATGTCATTCATTCTTTGCTTAGTATGAAGTGTTACTACAATAGCCTAGCCCTCATTTGTGTGAACGCTGTTCACTCATTTTTGCTGCAACTTCTACCTTTCAAGTTTAAGCTACTGTCCTACTTTGTTGCTGTGTTGCTGATTTCCCATAACCTTGGAATTCACTGAAGCATTTGTATCCTAAAATCTTCGGAAGCCGCTATTACCTGAACTTGAGCCGCTCCTAACTCCCCTCTCACCGCTACTACGGAGCTCCGCAACTATCGCGGTGACGTCACACGCCAGCTGCTCTCCCGCTCAGCCAACTCCTCTAGCCAGCTCTCCCGAACAAACTATAAGTTTTATGACATTGCTTTTCCGCCTGACGAAAACACCTCTATAACGGTTATCCTTGAATCATTTGCAAACTAAATATTATTCTATGTCAGTGTTCCGTTGTTATGTTGGCACAAATCCCAACCTTGTTATAACCGTTACCTCAAGTCTGACACTTATCCTTACTATTACCATAACCTGCTGCGATTCCATTTATTTATTGATCCTTTATATTATAACCATTTCTTACATGTAAGAGTCTATGTATATTTGTGAATATCCTATCTAAGGAACTATTAACAACTATTATCCCTGCAGTCTATAGTGTACCCACTTCAACAGCCTGCAATAGGGTTAACATTGCTAAACACTTCCTAAACAATAATTACAGCCTGCTGATACATGAAACCCACCTTCACACACCCTGTGACTATTGTGGTTTTCAGTATCTTCTTGCTACATACATTTACTTATATATTGTTGCCATTTCCCCATGTCAGCAGTTGTGATTCAATTATCTTTTTTAAAATACTCTATCTTTATTTTAGATTTTCTAACAAGTGTGACAGAATACTAAGCCTTAACCTCATGGATCCAGCTGAGATTAACACTCACATGCAGGCATTAACTCAAAGAGTAGATTTACTAACAAATGGTCTCAATGCATTAAAAGTGGAGAATGATAACCTCAAGCATACATTAGGGATGTGGTGGACAAAAGAACACCGCTACCCACTACCCCTCATACCGGAACTAATTGAGAGATTGGAGGGAGCTAAATATTTCACAAAGTTGGATTTAAGGGGTGCATACAACCTTCTCCGAATAAGATCAGGAGACGAATGGCTGACTGCGTTTCGAACCCGATATGGCTTGTTCGAATACGTAGTCATGCCATTCGGGTTGTGTAATGTGCCTGCTGCTTTTCAGCACTTAATAAATTATCTATTTAGAGACCTCCTAGATGTGTATATCGTCATATATTTAGATGATATTCTCATTTATTCGAAAACATTAGAACAACACATACTACATGTGAGACAAGTTCTATCTCGGCTTAGAAGCAATTCCCTCTATGCTAAAGCCGAAAAATGTGTCTTCAATTCGCAGACCATATCTTTCCTTGGATACGAAATATCCCCTTCTGGAATTTCTATGGAGAATAAAAAAATTGATGCAGTATTGAACTGGCCTACCCCAAAAACAAGACGTCAAGTTCAATGCTTTATGGGACTCGCAAACTTCTACCGCAAGTTTATTAAAGATTTCTCTAAGTTAGCAATCCCTTTAACCACACTCACAAAAGCCAATATTCCATTCAAGTGGACACAAGATTGTCAGTCAGCCTTTGATACACTCAAACAGAAGTTCACCAGTGCACCCATTCTACGTTTTCCTGACCCAAAACTCCAGTTCATTCTAGAGGTTGATGCATCCAACTTCGCAATTGGAACAGTATTATCTCAGCGAGACAACCTAAATAAACCTCTACACCCTGTAGCTTATTACTCCAGGACATTAAATACCTCTGAACAAAACTACCCTATCGGGGATAAAGAATTACTCGCAATTAAACTATCCCTTGAACATTGGCATCATCTTTTAGAGGGTACGACTTACCCTACTCTCATCTACACTGATCACCGTAACCTTCAGTACTTGAAAAGTTCCAGAACACTCACCTCCCGTCAAGTTAGATGGAATTTGTTTTTTTCACGGTTTAACTTCCTTATTACCTATCGACCTTCAACAAAGAATCAGAAAGCCGATGCTCTATCTCGCATCCCATCTGAGTCCATGTCACTACCCTCCAAACAAAGTATCATTCCTTCAGAAAACTTCCTTTGTTTCACATACGACACTTTGCCCATTATTCGTACAGAACAACAGATGGATCTTACAAAACCTCTACAGGTATTACAGTTGAAGTCCGATGGTTGTTATTATCATGGCTCCCGCTTGTACATTCCACCTATACTTCGTCTATCATTTCTTAAATCAATACATGACTCTCCACTTGCCGGTCACCCTGGTATGAAAAAGACCCTAGATTTAGCAAAAAGGTTCTATTGGTGGCCGAATATGACTACCGATGTTTCCCAACATATACTCACCTGTACCATATGTACCGTTTCAAAGAGGAAAAAACAACCTCTATACGGTCTTTTGCTACCCTTACCAACTCCAAAGAGGCCTTGGACAGAAATAGCTCTCGACTTTATAGTCTATCTACCTCTCTCCTCAAGGAACAACACGATCATGGTTGTAGTGGATCTTTTCACAAAGATGTGTCATTTTATTCCATACAAAAAGCTACCAACCTCAATAGAAACTGTCCAACTTCTCATCTCTAATGTCATCAAGCTACATGGCCTGCCAAAGACTATTTTGAGTGATAGAGGCACTCAATTCTCCAGTAAACTCTGGTTGGAGTTCTGTAAACTTTTTCATATTGACAGACGGCTCACAACGGCATACCATCCCCAGACAAATGGGCAGACCGAACGCTGTAATCAATGGCTGGAACAATTTTTAAGGTATTTTTGTTCCTCTGAACAACATCTATGGGCGGACCTATTACCATACGCAGAATTTTGTTATAACAACACCTTACATGCCACTACTAATCAAACTCCATTCTACTCAAATTACGGATTTCATCCAACATTCCAATTGTATCCTACTCAAGAGTCTTCTTCTCCTAACATCGCTGAGCTTTCCGACAGCATTTCCTCAAATTTCACTCGTATTGAGTCCTCAATTGAAAACGCAAAGAAGGTCTATAAACTGTACTATGATAGACGCAGGACACCTCCACCGAAATATGATGTAGGTGACTTGGTATGGCTCTCTACGAAAAATTTGCGAATGAACACTCCTTGCAAGAAGTTATCCCCACTTTGTCGGTCCTTATCCGATAGCACGTGTAGTGAACGCGAACGCTGTTCGTCTCACCCTACCTGATACTATGAAGATCCACCCGACATTTCATGTCTCTCTGCTAAAACCCTATCGTGCAGTGAGGGATTCTACCACGGATACTTCTCTTCCTCAGGTCTCTGTTGACCCGAATATTGAATACGAGGTTCGATCCATCAAGGATTCCCGAATGTTACATGGGGTATTACAGTACCTGGTTAGCTGGAAAGGTTACCCTCCTGATGATGACTCCTGGGAACCCGCTGTTAATATCTCTGCACCCAGGTTGGTTTCTCGTTTTCATCAACGGCATCCCGACTCTCCTGGACCCTGAGCTCCGGAGTCGCTCCCTTGAAGGGGGGATCCTGTAAGGATTTGCCTCTTAGCAATATACACTATCCTTAGGTTGTACTGTTCCTTTAAGAATCATTGCTTCTCATACCTGTCTCCACCCTATTTAAGGCACACCTATGTCATTCATTCTTTGCTTAGTATTGAAGTGTTACTACAATAGCCTAGCCCTCATTTGTGTGAACGCTGTTCACTCATTTTTGCTGCAACTTCTACCTTTCAAGTTTAAGCTACTGTCCTACTTTGTTTCTGTGTTGCTGATTTCCCATAACCTTGGAATTCACTGAAGCATTTGTATCCTACAATCTTCGGAAGCCGCTATTACCTGAACTTGAGCCGCTCCTAACTCCCCTCTCACCGCTACTACGGAGCTCCGCAACTATCGCGGTGACGTCACACGCCAGCTGCTCTCCCGCTCAGCCAACTCCTCTAGCCAGCTCTCCCGAACAAACTATAAGTTTTATGACATTGCTTTTCCGCCTGACGAAAACACCTCTATAACGGTTATCCTTGAATCATTTGCAAACTAAATATTATTCTATGTCAGTGTTCCGTTGTTATGTTGGCACAAATCCCAACCTTGTTATAACCGTTACCTCAAGTCTGACACTTATCCTTACTATTACCATAACCTGCTGCGATTCCATTTATTTATTGATCCTTTATATTATAACCATTTCTTACATGTAAGAGTTTATGTATATTTGTGAATATCCTATCTAAGGAACTATTAGCAACTATTATCCCTGCAGTCTATAGTGTACCCACTTCAACAGCCTGCAATAGGGTTAACATTGCTAAACACTTCCTAAACAATAATTACAGCCTGCTGATACATGAAACCCACCTTCACACACCCTGTGACTATTGTGGTTTTCAGTATCTTCTTGCTACATACATTTACTTATATATTGTTGCCATTTCCCCATCTCAGCAGTTGTGATTCAATTATCTTTTTTAAAATACTCTATCTTTATTTTAGATTTTCTAACAAGTGTGACAGGTATCTTCTTCTTGCTGGATTCCCTCGCCGGTTGTCTGCGACGTGATGTGGCTTTTCCGATGCTTGCGGCCCCCCCTGTGGCCTCGCCTGATGACATCACCGCTTTGTCGCTTGACCCAAGGCTTGTTTGATCAGGGCAAGGAAGAGATAAAACAAGTCTTACCCGCAGATGATTTTGAGAAGAAAATAAAGGAGATCAATGAGAAAATAGACGTCCAGAAGAAAGAGATCCAGGAGCGAAAAAAATCTAAATTCCTAAGGGATGAACAGGATTACCAGCAAGGCAGAGTATACAGATGGCAATCGGAGGGTTCCGATTGGCCACAAAGGTCAGCTGGTCACAGAGGTCGGAGACAGGGTCGCGGACGAGGACGTCATACACAGGCGACAGGAGGAGATACACATGGCTCTGACTCATCAAGCGGATCGAGTTTTTTTAGAGTCAATCGACGAAGCGGTGATGTCATCAGGCGAGGCCACAGGGGGGGCCGCAAGCATCGGAAAAGCCACATCACGTCGCAGACAACCGGCGAGGGAAACCAGCAAGAAGAAGATACCATAAAGCAAGTAATTAACGTAATTAACATATCTGACTCTATATTGACTGAAAGTGAACTTGCTTTGCTCAATAAGGGATTAACATTCTGCCCAGTCAAAAATATTGACTTATTTGAGCTTGATAAAGATATGTTTAAATTCTTTAGGAGTTTAAAATTGAAAGCTTTCTTCTCCAATAAAGATCAAATGCATGTGATAAATTCCTCTGTTGATAATGCAAGTAATAAATTAAAACTTAAGGGCACTGGTTTATTTAAAAAGAGTACTTTTATTCCACTTGAGGTCAATGGCAGCATTGAAACCTTTGTGAAATTGGTAAATATAGACCTAGAAAAGTTGAAAGAGCAAGTAAAACATAGGTCAAAAATATGTAAATCTAATTTACTAAGGGACCAACGGGCTGCCATTGAGGGTTTGAAATCTAAAGAGGTCACTATTCGTAGAGCTGATAAGGGTGGTGCCACTGTTTTATTGAAAAATGATTTTTATGTAACTGAGATAGAGGGTCAGCTCAAGGATAATACCACATATAGAAGGTTAAATAGTAATCCTGTCTTTAACATCCAGAAGGAAATTAAATCTGTTATAAATAGAGCAATGACAAGAAACATAATTGATAAATCATTGTGTACCTATTTATTTATTGAATGGCCAAAAACCCCTATTCTGTATACAGTACCTAAGGTACATAAAAACATAGAAAGACCTCCAGGTCGCCCTATTGTGGCAGGAGTCAATTCTGTATTTACTAACATTGCCACATATTTAGACAAAATACTTCAGCCTGAGGTATTGAAGTTAACCTCGTATATTAAAGACACCAGTGATTTCTTAGCCAAACTTAAAAATCTATCTGTACAGAACACTAAGTATATATTATTCACCTTAGATGTGTGTAGTTTATATACAGTTATAAACCATGAAAGTGGAATTGAATCCAGCATGTGTGCCCTTAAACACACAGGTCTATACACCATGCCCCAATTAGTTTTCTTAGAGGAATTACTAAGGATTGTGTTATATCACAATTATTTTCTTTTTGCAGACCAATGGTATGAACAGGTAAGAGGGACAGCAATGGGTTCCAATGTCGCCCCATCATACGCCAACCTTTTTATGGGACAAATAGAAGAAAGATTTGTTTATGAGAATTCACTTTTTAAACTCTATGGAGCAGCCTGGTGGCGCTTCATAGATGATGTGTTTGGCGTGTGGTGGGGTGACATTGGAACCCTCCTCTCCTTTGTTGAAGAACTGAACAATGCAGTTAATGGTGTTAAATTCACCTTATCCTTCAGTGAGGAAAGTATAGTTTTCCTTGACACTGTGGTTTACAGAAATATTGATGGTCTACTGAATGTGGACATCCATAAAAAACCTACAGACAGAAACACGTTGTTGGCTTTTGATAGCTATCACCCTAACCAATTAAAAAATTCCCTCCCACGTAGCCAAATGCTAAGGGTCAAGAGAATAGTGACAGACAGACAGGTGTCAGAACAGAGACTAGATGAAATGGCTGCCAGGTTTAAAGAAAGGGGTTACCCGGATCCTTTAATTAATAAAGAAAGGGAGAGGATCCTGGAAGAGAGACCAATTGCTGTTGGGAAAGAAAAGAAACCACAGCGTATGGTCTGTGTTACTCAATTTAACCCCTACAGCAAGGATATCTTTAAGATCATTTATAAGCATTGGAACATATTGAGAAATTGTAATCCTGATATTGATGCTTTTAGGGAACCCCCAATGATGGCCTATAAAAGGGTACCTAATTTGAGAGACAGACTAGTGAGGAGTGATGTAGGATCTAGGAAGACAATGAACCAAACTTATATAACGGCTAAAAAAACTGGCACGTATCCTTGTCTTGGATGTGCTAGTTGTAATGCAGTAATTAAAGGTGAGTTTTTTGTACACCCCCTAACAGGTAAAAAATTCAAGATCAGGGATTTCTACACGTGTGACTCATCCTATGTCATTTACCTTATAAAGTGTCCGTGTTCCAGGATCTATCTAGGTGAGACAACCAGAAAGGTAAGAGATAGGATGAGCCAACACAAGTCTAATATCAGATGTGGAGATATCAATGCCCCTGTGTCCAGTCACTTTCTAGAGGCTGGACACAGTATCAGCCAACTAAGATGGCAGATCATTGACAGTGTAGGCAAGCTACGTAGAGGAGGCAATAGGGAACAAGTGCTTAAGCAAAAGGAATCCTTTTGGATCCATAAATTAAATGCAATGCCCCCTATGGGTTTAAATAGGGAGCTTGATCTAGCAGTGTTTTTGTGATGACAAATTATAACAAATTATAACTAATAAAGCTTCTGGCAGGCTCCTCTGTCTAAGTATTGTTTTTAAGTAGATTAACAGGTTGAAATACATGTTTTAATATTAACAGTATGGTAGTGTTTAAAAAAGATTAGATTATATTACTGTGCAATTTTCACTAGATGGCGCTATTTTAACAAATGGTGATTGATATGTGGTGATAAGAATGTGAAGGGTTAAAATTTTCCCTATATAAGCTTTGTATACACCTGTTGATGCTATGCATGATTAAGGGAAATACTCCCGAAACGTTGCTATTGTTTGTACCTCAATAAATTTCTTCATTTTATCATGAATCCTGGGTGCTGTGGAATTCCATTGTATTGATATATGAGAGAGGATAGCAGTCCCCTCTATACCACTGGTCACCAAGGAACCCTATTAAGGGTACAAAGAAATCAAGGTGCTGTTTGAGCATTGTCTGTTGCTGTTTTATCTTTTTAAGATTAAGTATATTCGTTCTTTGCTAAAAGAAGTGTTAATAACTTATATTGAGGAGTCTGGTTCTTTTGATAATAAATCTAGTAAACATTTAAATTCTGTTTATAAACCTCCTGTGACTATTCCTGCGGTTTTTCCTGTTCCTGATGCTATTTCTGATGTGATTGCTAAGGAATCGTCTAAGCCTGGTACCTCTTTTGTTCCTTCTTCAAGGTTTAAAAAGTTGTATCCTTTGCCAGTGGCTATATTAGAGTTTTGGGAAAAAGTCCCTAAGGTTTATGGGGCTATTTCTACTCTTGCTAAACATACTACTATTCCTATGGAAGATAGTACTTCTTTTAAGGATCCTTTAGATAGAAAGATTGAATCTTATCTAAGGAAAGCTTATTTGCATTCTGGCTATATGCTCAGACTTGCCATTTCTATGGCTGATGTTGCGGCTGCATCAACTTTTTGGTTAGATAGCTTAGCACAATGTGAAAAAAGACTCTGATTTGCATAGCATTGTTCGTTTGCTTCAACATGCTATTTTATCTGTGATGCTATTTTTGATGATATCAAGATTAATGTTAAATCTATGTCTTTGGCTATTTTAGCTAGAAGAGCTTTATGGCTCAAATCATGGAATGCTGACATGGTATCTAAATCTAGGTTACTATCTCTATCATTCCAGGGTAATAATTTGTTTGGTTCCCAGTTGGATTCTATTATTTCCACTATTACTGGGGGGAAGGGAGTTTTTTGCCTCGAGATAAAAAGTCTAAAGGCAAATCTAAAGCTTCTAATTGGTTTCGTTCCTTTCGTCAGAATAGAGAACAGAAAACCACTCCTTCCTCTAAAGACTCTGGCTCCTCGAGTTGGAATAAATCCAAGCCTTACAAGAAACCAAAGCCAGCCCCAGGACTGCATGAAGTTCAGCCCTTGATCCAGTTTTGCTGGTGGGGGGCAGATTGAAATTATTTTTAGACGTTTGGGCAGGTTCCATTCAGAATCATTGGATTCAGAATATTGTCTCTCAGGGGTATTGAATAGTTTTCAGTATAAGACCTCCTGTGAGAAGATTTTTCTCTCTCGCGTTCCAACAAATCGTGTGAAAGCTCAGGCTATTCTGAAGTGTGTTTCAGATCTAGAGCTTTCAGGAGTAATTTTACCAGTTCCAATTCTGGAACAGGGTCTGGGTTTTTATTCAAATCTATTCATTGTCTCGAAGAAGGAAAATTCTTTCAGTCCAGTTCTGGATTTGAAGTTTTTGAATCATTTTGTAAGAGTCCAAACTTTCAAGATGGTGACTATAAGGACTATTCTGCCTTTTGTTCAGCAAGGTCATTACATGTCCACAATAGACTTACAGGATGCGTATCTTTACATTCCGATTCATCCAGACCACTATCGGTTTCTGATTCTCTATTCTAGACAAGCATTACCAATTTGTTGCTCTTCCATTTGGTCTAGCTTCAGCTCCAAGAATCTTTTAGAAGGTTCTTGGTGCCCTTCTATCTGTAATCAGAGAGCAGGGTATTGCAGTGTTTCCTTATTTGGACAATATCTTGGTACTGGCTCAATCTTTTCATTTAGCAGAATCTCACATGAATCAACTTGTGTTGTTTCTTCAAAGACATGGTTAAAGGATCAATTTACCAAAGAGTTCCTTGATTCCTCAGACAAGGGTCACCTTTTTAGGTTTTCAGATAGATTCAGTATCCATGACTCTGTCTTTAACAGACAAGAGACTAATGAAATTGGTTTCTGCCTGTCGAAACCTTCAGTCTCGATCATTCCCTTCAGTGGTTATGTGCATGGAAGTTTTAGGTCTCATGACTGCAGCATCGGACGCGATCCCCTTTGATCATTTTCATATGAAACCTCTGCAGCTTTGCATGCTGAATCAATGGTGCAGGGATTATACTCGGATATCACAGTTGATATACTTAAATCCCAACATTCAACTCCCTCTGTTCTGGTGATTGGACCATCATCGGATTATTCAAGGGGCCTCTTTTGTTCGTCCTTCCTGGACTGTGATTTCAACAGATACAAGTCTCACAGGTTGGGGAGCTGTCTGGGGGTCTCTGACAGCACAAGGAGTTTAGAATCCTCAAGAGGCGAGGTTACCAATCAATATTTTAAAACTCTGTGCTATTTTCAGGGCTCTTCAGGCTTGGCCTCTATTAAAGAGAGAATCATTCATTCGTTTTCAGACAGACAATATCACAACTGTGGCATATGTCAATCATCAAGGGGGGACTCGCAGTCCTTTAGCGATGAAAGAAGTATCTCGGATACTTTCTTGGGCGGAATCCAACTCCTGTCTAATTTCTGCAATACATATCCCAGGTGTAGACAATTTGGAAGCGGATTATCTCAGTCATCAGTCTTTACATCCAGGGGAGTGGTCTCTCCATCCAGATGTATTTCTTTCATGTAATTGGCAAGAGTCCATGAGCTAGTGACGTATGGGATATACAATCCTACCAGGAGGGGCTAAGTTTCCCAAACCTCAAAATGCTTATAAATACACCCCTCACCACACCCACAATTCAGTTTTACAAACTTTGCCTCCTATGGAGGTGGTGAAGTATGTTTGTGCTAAGATTTCTACGTTGATATGCGCTTCTCAGCATTTTGAAGCCCCATTCCTCTCAGAGTACAGTGAATGTCAGAGGGATGTGAAGGGAGTATCACCTTTTGAATGCAACGGTTTTAGTCACGGGAGATCTATTTCATAGGTTCTCTGTTATCGTTCGTAGAGATTCATCTCCTACCTCCCTTTTCAGATTGACAATATACTCTCATATTCCATTACCTCTACTAATAGCCGTTTCAGTACTGGTTTGGCTATCTGCTATATGTGGATGGGTGTCTTTTGGTAAGTATGTTTTCATTACTTAAGACACTCTCAGCTATGGTTTGGCACTTTATGTATTTATATCAAGTTCTAAATATATGTATTGTACTTATATTTGCCATGATTCAGGTTTCAGTATATTTCCTTTTGCAGACTGTCAGTTTCATATCTTGGAAATGTATTTTTTAGGAAAATTTATTTCTTACCTGGGGTATAGTCTTTTTTTCAATTGTCTGTCATTTTAAATTCACAGGCAGAATTAGGCTTGCGAGGGCGCAAAATGCAAATTATATTGCTTCATTTTTGGCGTGATATTTTTTTGGCCGAAGTTATGTCCGATGATGCAAATTTGTCATTTCCGGCGTCTTTGTCGACGCCGAGTCCTTTCACAAGGTTGCGTCTTCAATGACGCGAGTGTGTCATTTCCGGATGTTGTTAGCGCCAAAAAAATTCTCTGTTTGTGCGTCATACATCAGAGGGCTATGCTGTTTGCATTTTTTTCCCCATTCCTGAAACTGCCATATAAGGAAAATGATAATTTTGCTTTATATGTTGTTTTTTTTCTCTTACATTTGCAAGATGTCTCAATCTGATCCTGTCTCAGAAATCACTGTTGGAACCCTGCTGACTGATAACAGTTCTACCAAAGCTAAGTACATTTGTTGTAATCTTGTGGAGATTATATCTCCAGCTGTGGTTTGTAATAAGTTGTCATGATAAACTTTTACATGCAGAGAATGTGTCCATCAGTAATAGTACATTGCCTGTTGCGGTTCTTTTAACATCTAATGTACAAGATATACCTGTGAATTTATAAGAATTTATTGCTGATTCTATTAAGAAGGCTTTGTCTGCCATCTCACCTTCTAATAAATGTAAAGGTCTTTTAAAACTTCTAATAAAGTTGATGAAATTTCAAATGACCGACAACATACTGAATTATCCTCCTCTGATGAGGATCTATCTGATCCAGAAGATCCTTTCTCAGATATTGACACTGACAAATCTACTTATTTATTTAAAATGGAGTACATTTGTTCTTTGTTAAAGAGGTGTTGACTATATTGGATATTGAGGAGACTAGTCCTCTTGATATTAAAACTAGTAAACGTTTAAATTCTGTTTATAAACCTCCTGTGGTTATTCCAGAGGTTTTTCCAGTTCCTGGTGCTATTTCTGATATGATTTCTAAGGAATGGAATAGGCCTGGTACTTTTTATTCCTTCTTTAGGGTTTAAAAAATTGTATCCTTTACCAGCAGTTAGATTGGAGTTTTGGGAAAAGATCCTTAAAGTTGATGGGGCTATCTCTACTCTTGCTAAACGTACTACTATTCCTACGGAAGATAGTACTTCTTTTAAAGATCCTTTAGATATGAAACTTGAATCTTATCTAAGGAAACATTATTTATATTCAGATCTTCTTCTTAGGCCTGCAATTTCTTTGGCTGATGTTGCTTTTCAACTTTTTGGTTGGAAACTTTAGCGCAACAAGTATCGGATCATGATTTGTCTGGCATTGTTAACTTGATTCAACATGCTAATAATTTCATTTGTGATGTCATTTTTTGATATCATCAAAATTGATGTTAAATCTATGTCTTTAGCTATTTTAGCTAGAAGAGCTTTGTGGCTTAAATCTTGGAATGCTGACATGACTTCTAAGTCCAGATTGTTATCTATTTCTTTACAAGGTAATAAATTATTTGGTTCACAGTTGGATTCAATAATTTCAACTGTCACTGGGAAGGGAGTTTTTTGCCTCAGGATAAAAGATCTAAGGGTAAATCTAAAGCTTCTAACCGTTTTCGTTCTTAAATAAGGAACAGAAACCTAATTCTTCCCCCAAGGAATCTGTTTCCAATTTGAAGCCTTCTTCAAATTGGAATAAATCCAAGCCATTTAAGAGATCAAAGCCAGTCCCCAAGTCCACATGAAGTTGCGGCCCTTATTCCAGCTCAGCTGGTAGGGGCAGATTAAGATTTTTCAAAGATGTTTGGATCAATTTGGTCCAAAATCATTGGATTCAGAAAATTGTCTCTCAGGGGTACAGAATAGGATTCAGAGTAAAACTGCCTGTGAGAAGATTTTTTCTCTCACGCATTCCAGCAAACCCAGTAAAGGCTCAGGCTTTCCTGCAGTGTGTTTCAGACCTGGAGTTATCTGGGGTAATCATACCAGTTCAGTTTCAGGAACAGGGTCTGGGGTTTTATTCATTTATATCTATTCATTGTCCCAAAGAAAGAAAATTAATTCAGACCAGTTTTGGATCTAAAAAATTTTAATCGATATGTAAGAGTACCAACTTTCAAAATGGTGACTATAAGGTCTATTCTGCCTTTTGTTCAACAAGGGCATTATATGTCCACAATAGACTTACAGGATGCATATCTTCATATTCCAATTCATCCAGATCACTATCAGTTCCTGAGATTCTCTTTTTTAGACAAGCATTACCAATTTGTTGCTCTTCCTTTTGACCTAGCGACAGCTCCAAGAATCTTTTCAAAGGTTCTCGGTGTCCTACTCTCTGTAATCAGAGAGTGGGGTGTTGCGGTGTTTCCTTATATGGACGATATCTTGGTACTTGCTCAGTCTTTACGTTCTGCAGAATCTCATACGAATCGACTACTGTTGTTTCTTCGAAGACATGGTTGGAGGATCAATTTACCAAAAAGTTCTTTGATTCCTCAGACAAAGGTAACCTTTTTAGGTTTCCAGATAGATTCAGTGTCCATGACTTTGTCTCTAACAGACAAGAGACGTTTGAAATTGGTTGCAGCCTGTCGGAACCTTCAGTCTCAGTCATCATTCCCTTCAGTATCTATGTGCATGGAAGTTTTAGGTCTCATGACTGCAGCATCGGACACGATCCCCTTTGCTCATTTTCATATGAGACCTCTCCAGCTTTGTAGGCTGAACCATTGGTGCAGGGATTATACAAGGATATCACAATTAATATCCTTAAATCCCAATGTTTGACTTTCTCTGACTTGGTGGTTAGATCACCATCATATAAATCTAAGGGCCTCTTTCGTTCGTCCAACCTGAATTGTGATCACAACAGATGCAAGTCTTTCAGGTTGGGGAGCTGTTTGGGGATCTCTGACAGCACAAGGGGTTTGGAAATCTCAAGATGCGAGATTACCAATAAATATTTTGGAACTCTGTGCAATTTTTAGGGCTCTTCAGTTTTGGCCTTTGTTGAAGAGAGAACCGTTCATTTGCTTTCAAACAGACAATATCACAACTGTGACATATGTCAATCATCAGGGTGGGACTCACAGTCCTCAAGCTATGAAAGAAGTATCTTGGATGCTTGTTTGGGTGGAATCCAGCGCCTGTCTAATTTCTGCGGTTCATATCCCAGGTATAGACAATTGGGAAGCGGATTACTTCAGTCGTCAGACTTTACATCCGGGAGAATGGTCTCTCCACCCAGATGTGTTTTCTCAAGTTGTTCAGGTGTGGGGGCTTCCAGAAATAGATCTGATGGCATCTAATCTAGGCAAGAAACTTCCCAGGTACCTGTCCAGGTCCAGGGATCCTCAGGCGGAAGCAGTGGATGCATTGACACTTCCTTGGTGTTATCAACCGGCTTATATTTTCCTGCCTCCAGTTCTTCTTCCAAGAGTGATCTCCAAAATCATCATGGAGCAATTGTTTGTGCTGCTGGTGGCTCCAGCATGGCCTCACAGGTTTTGGTATGCAGATCTTGTTTGGATGTCCAGTTGCCAACCTTGGCAACTTCCATTAAGGCCAGACGTTCTATCTCAAGGTCCGTTTTTTCCATCAGGATCTCAAATCATTAAATTTGAATGTATGGAAATTGAACTCTTAGTGCTTAGTCATAGAGGTTTTTCTGACTCTGTGATTAATACTATGTTGCAGGCTCATAATTCTGTTTCTAGAAAGATTTATTATTGAGTTTGGAAGACTTACATTACATGGTGTTCGTCTCATAAATTCTCTTGGCATTCTTTTAGAATTCCTAGAATTTTACAGTTTCTTCAGGAGGGTTTGGATAAAGGTTTGTCTGCAAGTTCCTTGAAAGGACACATCTCTGCTCTTTCTGTTTTATTTCACAGAAAGATTGCTAAACTTCCGGATATTCATTGTTTTGTGCAGGCTTTGGTTCATATCAAGCCTGTCATCAATCTCTCCTCCTTGGAGTCTTAATTTGGTTTTGAAGGCTTTAAAGGCTCCTCTGTTTGAGCCTATGCATTCTTTGGACATTAAACTACTTTCTTGGAAAGTGTTGTTCCTTTTGGCCATCTCTTCTGCTAGAAGAGTTTCTGAATTATCAGCTCTCTCTTGTGAATCCCCTTTTCTGATTTTTCTTCAGGATAAGGCTGTGAATTCTAACAACATTAATAGAGAAATTGTTGTTCCTTCCTTGTGTCCTAATCCTAAGAATTCTTTGGAGAGATCTTTACATTCTTTCGATTTGGTGGAAGCTCTGAAATATTATGTTGAAGCTACTAAAGATTTCAGGAAGACTCCTAGTCTATTTGTTATCTTTTCTGGTTCTAGGAAAGGTCAGAAGGCTTCTGCCGTTTCTTTGGCTTCGTGGTTAAAGCTTTTGATTTATCAAGCCTATTTGGAGTCGGGTCAAGCGCCGCCTCAGAGAATTACAGCTCATTCTACTAGATCAGTTTCCACTTCCTGGGCTTTTAAGAATGAAGCTTCAGTTGATCAGATTTGCAAAGCTGCTACTTCGTCTTCTTTGCATACATTTACTATATTCTACCATTTTGATGTATTTGCTTCTTCGGAAGCAGTTTTTGGTAGAAAAGTTCTTCAGGCAGCTGTTTCAGTTTGATTCTTCTGCTTTTGATTTTAGTTTTTTCCTTTCATTTATGAGAATAAACATATTTTGGGTTGTGGATTAATTTTTTCAGCGGAAAATGGCTGTTTTTATTTTCATCCCTCCCTCTCTAGTGACTCTTGCGTGGAGTTCCACATCTTGGGTATTGCTATCCCATACGTCACTAGCTCATGGACTCTTGCCAATTCCATGAAAGAAAACATAATTTATGTAAGAACTTACCTGATAAATTAATTTCTTTCGTATTGGCAAGAGTCCACGAGGACCACCTTTTTTATGGTGGTTATGATTTTTTTGTATAAATCCTCAGGCGGAGATGGTGGATGCGTTAGCAGTTCCTTGGTTTTACCAACCTGTTTACATTTTTCCGCCTCTAGTTCTTCTTCCAAGGGTGATCTCCAAGAGCATATTGGAACAATCGCATGTGTTTCTGATAGCACCAGCATGGCCTCACAGGTTTTGGTATGCGGATCTTGTCCGGATGTCCAGTTGCCAACCTTGGCCGCTTCCTTTAAGTCCAGACCTTCTGTCTCAAGGGCTGTTTTTCCATCAGGATCTCAAATCGCTAAATTTGAAGGTATGGAAATTGAACACTTAGTACTTAGTCGTAGAGGTTTCTCTGACTCAGTAATTAATACTATGCTACAAGCTCGTAAGTCTGTTTCAAGGAAGATTTATTATCAAGTTTGGAAAACCTATATTTCATGGTGTTTTTCTCATAAATTCTCTTGGTATTCTTTTTAGGATTCCTAGAATTTTACATTTTCTTCAGGATGGTTTGGATAAAGGTTTGTCTTTGAAGGGACAAATCTCTGCTCTTTTTGTTTTATTTCATAGAAAGATTGCTAAACTTCCTGATATTCACTGTTTTGTTCAGGCTTTGGTTTGTATCAAGCCTGTTCTTAAATCAATCTCTCCTCCTTGGAGTCTTAATTTGGTTTTGAAGGCTTTGCAGGCTCCTTCTTTTGAGCCTATGCATTCTTTGGATATTAAACTACATTCTTGGAAAGTGTTGTTTCTTTTGGCTATCTCTTCAGCTAGAAGAGTTTCTGAATTGTCTGCTCTCTCTTGTGAGCCTCCTTTTCTGATTTTCCATCAGGATAAGGCTGGTTTGCGGACTTTGTTTAAATTTCTTCTTAAGGTTGTGAATTCTAACAACATTAGTAGGGAAATTGCTGTTCCTTCCTTGTGTCCTAATCCTAAGAATTCTCTTAAAATATTTTTACATTCTTTGGATGTTGTAAGAGCTTTGAAATATTATGTTGAAGCTACTAAAGATTTCAGGAAGACTTCTAGTCTATTTGTTGTTTTTTTCTGTTCCTAGGAAATGTCAGAAAGCCTCTGACATTTCTTTGGCATCTTGGTTAAAGCTTTTGATTCACAAGGCTTATTTGGAGGCGGGACAGTCTCCGCCTCAGAGAATTACAGCTCATTCTACTAGATCAGTCGCAACTTCTTGGGCTTTTAAGAATGAAGCTTCGGTTGATCAGATTTGCAAAGCAGCAACTTGGTCTTCTTTGCATACATTTACTAAATTTTACCATTTTGATGTATTTGCTTCTTCTGAAGCAGTCTTTGGTAGAAAATTTCTTTAGGCAGCTGTCTCAGTTTGATTCTTCTGCTTATGATTTAAGGTTTTTTTCTTGAAATTTATGTGAAATTTATAAGAAAGACTTATTTTTTTCTTTTATTTTTTCAGCAGAAATAGCTGTTTTTATGTTATCCCTCCCTTTCTATTGACTCTTCTGTGGTCTCCCACATCTTGGGTATTTCTATCCCATACGTCACTAGCTTATGGATTCTTGCCAATTACATGAAAGAAAACATAATTTATGTAAGAACTTACCTGAAAAATGAATTTCTTTCATATTGGCAAGACTCCATGAGGCCCACCCTTTTTATGGTGGTTATGGTTTTTGTATAAAAAGCACAATTATATTCCCAGTTCCTCTTTTTGTATGCTTTTTTTTACTCCTTATTTTTTCACCCCACTTCTTTGCTATTCGTTAAACTGAATTGTGGGTGTGGTGAGGGGTGTATTTATAGGCATTTTGAGGTTTGGGAAACTTTGCCCCTCCTGGTAGGATTGTATATCCCATACTTCACTAGCTCATGGACTCATGCCATTATGAAAGAAATTAATTTATCAGGTAAGTTCTTACGTAATTATGTTTTTTTGCAGTCATGAATGGAAAGTAAACATAGCCAAGAGTTCACTAACCACTTATAGAAGACAGACCAACGCAAACTCAAGTTACAATCGGGTTGCTGAAATTTGCTGTCTCTATCTCAGTATTCTGTGGCTTAATGTATGGAAGTAGTGGGTCTGATTGTGGCAACATCAGATGCCATTCAGTTTACAAGGCTTCATCTACATTCACTAAAGCTATGCATGCTAGGAAGTGGAATGGAGATCACACCAACCTATCACAGTTAATTCAGTTAGATCCGGTAGTCACAAAATCTCTGTCTTGGTGAATATCCCCCATCCCAGTGTCTCAGGGGATGATTTTTCTGCGTCCGTCATGGGAAATAATTACCACACCAGTTTGTCAGGTTGGGGGGCCAGTCTGGGGCTCTCAAAGATCACATGGAGTCTGCTTGGCAAAGCTACCAATTAATATCATGGAGCTCTGTGTGATATTCAGAGCGCTTCAGTCTTAGCCTCTTCTCAAATTTGTCCCTTTCATTTGCTTTCAGTCAGACAACATCACAGCAGTAGCCTATATCAATCATCAGGGTGGTACCCGCATTTCTCTAGCGATGAAAAAGGTGTTGTGTATTCTGAATTGAGCAGAGGTTCATCAGTATTTTATCTCAGCAATTCACATTCCTGGAGTCAACAACTGGGAAGTGGATTATCTGAGTCATCAGACTTTACATTCGGGGAAATGGTCCCTCAAGCTGAGGATTTTCGACCAGTTTGTGCATCATTGGGACAGACCTAATGTTATCTCATTTGGACCACAAACTTCCTTGTTATGGTTGAGAGATCCTCAAGCAGAATTGATAGACCCAGGGGTATCTTTTGCCGCCTCCTAGTGGTCAGAAGAGGAATTCCCACAAGTGATGACTTGTATACGTTAACCATCATACAGAAATAAACATAGAGATACACTCAACTAGGCTTAGAACTGAAGCTGGAAATACTTCCTTGCTTAGCCCCTCCTTACTCCCAGGGTACAAACTCTTTCTACCCACTATGCCTTTCACAAAGGTAAAATCTCCTGTAGCATATCAGTCTGACCCTGCCAAATGACAGTCCAGCACCGAAATACCAGGCAAATCTCCTTTAAACAAGGCAAAACAAACAAACCCCAGATGTATGTTTCGGCCTCTATGGGCCTCGTCAGTGAGGTGCAGTTGCATCCCTCTAAGGCATGTGTGCAAGGAGGCCACGTCTGGTTACCCCTTTTACTTTTAGAGTGACCTAAGAGAATTTGCATAAATACAGAAATAAACATAGAGATGCACTCAACTAGGCTTAGAACTGAAGCTGGAAATACTTCCTTGCTTAGCCTCTCCTTACTCCCAGGGTACAAACGCTTTCTGCACACTATGCCTTTCACAAAGGTAAAATCTCCTGTAGCGTATCAGTCTGACCCTGCCAAATGACAGTCCAGCACCGAAATACCAGGCAAATCTCCTTTGAACAAGGCAAAACAAGGGTACAAACTCTTTCTGCACACTATTATTATTATCAGGTATTTGTAGAGCGCCAATAGATTCCGCAGCGCTGTAAACATAGTCGGTGTACAGGATAGCTTTGTAGGGGTCAAGTGGGTAGAGGGCCCTGCCGAGAGTTTCACTGTTGTAGTCGACTCTTATGAAGCGATCTGTAAACAGCTGGGCCCATAGGCTTACAATCTAAGGGGTTCAAGGGGAAAGCAATGGTGTTAGGAAAGGTTAGTGTTGGTTGTATGCATCCCTGAATAGTAGAGTTTTAAGGGAGTGCTTGAAGCTGTTAAAACTAGGGGAGAGTCTTATGGAGCGAGGCAGGGAATTCCACAAGATGGGGGCCAGTCTGGAGAAGTCCTGTAAACGTGAATGTGAGGAAGTAACAAGAGAGGAGGAGAGGAGGAGATCCTGAGCTGATTGAAGGGGATGGGAGGGAGAGTATCTAGAGACAAGTTCTGAGATGTAGGGGGGAGCAGTGCAGTTGAGAGCTTTATATGTCAGGGTGAGGATTTTATGTTTAATCCTAGAGGCAAGAGGAAACCAGTGAAGGGATTGGCAGAGAGGTGCAGCAGATGAAGAGCGACGAGTAAGGAAGATGAGCCTGGCAGAGGCATTCATAATGGATTGTAAAAGAGCTATGCGGCAGCTAGGTAGACCAGAGAGGACGGAATTGCAGTAGTCGAGGCGGGAAAGGATGAGATAGTGGATTAAAATCTTGGTTGTATCTTGTGTAAGGAAATGTCTAATTTTATCAATGTTTTTAAGGTGAAAGAGGCAGGCTTTAGCCAAGGACTGAATGTGAGGAGTGAAGGAAAGATCTGAGTCAAGTGTGACCCCAAGACATCGGGCGTGCGGGGTAGGGGTAATGATGGAATTATCAACAGTTATAGAAATTTTGGGGGTGGAGACATTGGAAGAAGGGGGAAAAATAAGGAGTTCAGTTTTGGAGAGATTTAGCTTAAGGTAGTGAGAGGACATCCAAGATGAGATGTGAGAAAGACAGTTAGTGACACGGGTTAGTAAGGAAGGAGGTAGGTCTGGTGCAGAGAGGTAGATTTGGGTGGCATACAAATGGTATTGAAACCCATGGGACTTTATTAAGGAACCTAGTGACGATGTGTAGATTGAAAAGAGAAGGGGACCAAGGACAGAGCCTTGAGGTACCCCGACAGAAAGTGGTAACGGGGCAGAGGATATTCCGGAGAAGGCTACACTAAATGTACGGTTAGTCAGATAGGAAGAGAACCACGAGAGAGCCGTGTCACAGATGCCGAAGGATTGGAGGGTTTGGAGCAGAAGAGGGTGGTCAACAGTGTCAAAGGCTGCAGACAGGTCAAGGAGGATAAGTAGAGAGAAGTGGCCTTTGGATTTTGCTGTAAGTAGGTCATTGGTAACCTTGACAATTGCTGTCTCTGTAGAGTGATGGGAACGAAATCCAGATTGCAGTGGGTCAAGAAGAGAGTTTAGTGTAAGGAAATGGGATAGATGTGCGTAAACTAGCTTTTCGAGGAGCTTTGAGGCAAGAGGGAGTAGGGAAATAGGGCGGTAATTGGAAGGGGAGGTTGGATCAAGGGAAGGTTTTTTTGAGGATAGGTGTGACCAGTGCATGTTTTAGAGATGAGGGAAATATACCAGTGCTGAGGGAGAGGTTGAAAATGTGTGTGAGTATGGGGGTGAGGGTAGAAGGGAGGGAGGGGAGTAGCTGTGAGGGGATGGGGTTGAGGGGACAGGTAGTGAGGTGGGAGGACAGTATAAGGGCAGAAACTTCATCCTCATTAACAGGGGCAAAAGAGCTGCATTTTTGGATATTTGGGTTTTGGGTGATCATGAGCTTTTGAGGGGGTGAGGGATTGGAAGTATGTTGAGAGCTGATTTCACTTCTGATGGAGTCAATTTTGTTTTTGAAGTGGCTTGCAAAATCTTGAGCTGAGAGAGAGGTTGTGTTAGGAGGTGGGGGTGGGCAGAGAAGAGTGTTGAAAGTAGAGAACAGACGTTTAGATTTAGAGGAAAGAGTAGAGATGAGATTAGAAAAATATTTCTATGCCTTTCACAAAGGTAAAATCTCCTGTAGCATATCAGTCTAACTCTGCCAAATGACAGTCCAGCACTGAAATACCAGGCAAATCTCCTTTGAACAAGTCAAAACAAACAAACCCCAGACGTATAGGTTAACCATCATAAGAAATGAATTTATCAGGTAAGCATACCTTTTTGTTTTTTGCAAGTGTGACCACTTTCAAACACACTTTTCTTGGAATAAACTGTGCTCCATAGAACTATATATGGGACATGGATATATTTATATAATCATATAAACTCCTTTTATGGAGTCAGGTCCAATTTGGCTACCCTTTCCTCGTAGCTTAAATCCCTTTACTCCCTTTATTAATCATGTATCCTATCTCTTCACACACTATTTCAGCAATATCCTTTTTAATAAATGTTTCCAAACCTTTTCTCCATGCTAAAGGTGAGGTTTACCTGTTTTTTATATGGTAACATAATAATGCTTTCTTCTGTTGCATCTATACCCTTTTTTTATATATCCTAAAATCATATTTGCCTTAGAACTGACTGCCTGACATTTAGCTCTACTTTTTAGTTTGTGGTCTACAGGGACTCTTAAATCTTTTCCCCCTTTTGTTTCAATAAGTCTTGTCTTTTTTTTTATAATTAAATATTTTTATTGAATTTTCCATTGTACATAATGATACGAAGCAAGACATTAAGACATGAACACTTTCCCATTTGCAGTATTCTTGAGGAAAAAGATAAAGAATAAACATTAAGGTTTTCCATACTTCTAAGAGAAGATTGAGAGATTCCAGATCATACTACTATGATTACATTCACTATAGCTTACATTGTATGTCTTCAAATCTCCTCCATCCCCTCAAAAGTGGTCCATTAGTGTGCATTTGTGTTGTCCATTAGTCTAATGCAATAACGTTATATACAATTCAAAGGGAAGAATAATATGAAGATTAAAGTTAGAAAAATAAAAGAGTAGGTACAAAAGAAAGGGTAGAATGGTTACTCGTGGATACCTTCATAATGGAATCTGGAAATTAATGTGTTTAGTCTGTCCTTAAGCTACGTCTATTCTGAAACCACTCTGTGTCCTCCCATATAATCCATTATTCCCAGGTCTTTATGTATTCTGCTCTGTTATCTAACAGGGTTGAGGCGATATCTGCCATCTGGTGGTAATATTTTATTTTTTGTTAGACCTTCAATTTGGAAATGTAATAAGGCTTGTTGTGTAGTGGTACAAAAAGGAAAACAATATACAGAGGTGCAAAATGCAAAAACACACAATATTCTGTACAAATGAACTAAGAACTGATACTCTCCTTTAGGTCAGACCGCAGCCTTCTTGCAGTCTCTCCCTTGTGACTGTGTATAGATAGATAGTAGTAGTAGATGGCGCTGGTCTATTGAATGATTTACTCTAGTAAGTGAAGAGAAAAAAGGTCCATAAGATGAATCTTTACAGCTGAAAGGGAATGTAGCGTCAGATGGCAAGAGTCCACAGGTTCCTGGAGTCAAATACTGAATTTTCAGGTTTATCCAAAAGTGGACTATAAATGAATAAAGACCCAAATGACAAAAGTATCCAGTGTATAGTTGAAAAAAATGTAGTAAAAAATTAAGAGACAGTAAAAAAAAAAATGAACAGACAGTAGTATAAAGTCCTCAATCGAGTAGTCCGTTGTGTAACAGTTACACAACGGAGGACTTTATACTACTGTCTGTTAATTGGTCCAAATATCCAAGAAGTGTTTTGATTGGTTAAATAACGTATCAAAACTAAACTAAGCCTCTATTTTTAAACTCTGATGGTTTTTTAACGATTTTCTTTAAAATATATTTTTCTTCATTTTTATTTTCAGGAATAGTTTACTATTGATGCATATATATAGTATTAAACATTTTATGAAGTTTTTGTGAGTCTAATTTCCTGTGCCCAACAGGAAATTGGAACTAATTGTTCACCTGTATATAAACCAGCCCTGTAGCCACAGCAAACACCTGTTTTACTTGTTTTAATGTATGCTCTTGATAAAGACGTGTAATTTGTTGAAACGCGTTGAGCAAATAAAACCTTTTATCCTTTGTTGAAAGATTGTCAAGATCTTGTTTTGCTGTGCTGAGCTGGAATCTCCTTATTTATGGAGTAAGTTACTACATTTTTTTCAATTATACACTGGATACTTTTGTCATTTGGGTCTCCATTTATAGTCCACTTTTGGATAAACCTGAAAATTCAGTATTTAACCCCAGGAACCTGTGGACTCTTGCCATCTGACGCTACGTTCCCTTTCAGCTGTAAAGATTCATCTTATGGACCTTTTTTCTCTTCACTTACTAGAGAAAATCATTCAATAGACCAGTGCCATCTACTACTACTATCTTGTTGTGTAGTGAGTAGGATTTGTTTCTTTCATGTAATTGGCAAGAGTCCATGAGCTAGTGACATATGGGATATACAATCCTACCAGGAGGGGCAAAGTTTCCCAAACCTCAAAATGCCTATAAATACGCCCCTCACCACACCCACAATTCAGTTTTACAAACTTTGCCTCCTATGGAGGTGGTGAAGTAAGTTTGTGCTAAGATTTCTACGTTGATATGCGCTTCTCAGCATTGTTGAAGCCCGATTCCTCTCAGAGTACAGCGAATGTCAGAGGGACGTGAAGGGAGTATCACTTATTTGAATACAATGATTTCCCTAACGGGGGTCTATTTCATAGGTTCTCTGTTATCGGTCGTAGAGATTCATCTCCTACCTCCCTTTTCAGATCGACGATATACTCTCATTTTACCATTACCTCTACTAATAACTGTTTTAGTACTGGTTTGGCTATCTGCTATATGTGGATGGGTGTCTTTTGGTAAGTATGTTTTTTATTACTTAAGACACCTCAGCTATGGTTTGGCACTTTATGCATTTATATAAAGTTCTAAATATATGTATTGTTCTTATATTTGCCATGAGTCAGGTTCATGTATTTCCTTCAGCAGACTGTCAGTTTCATATTTGGGGAATTTAAACATTTTAAGAAATGTATTTCTTACCTGGGGTTTTAGTCTTTTTTTCAATTGACTACTTCTTGCTATTGCGGATATTAGGCCCGCGGGTGCGTCAAATGCTAAACTTTATTGCGTTATTCTTGGCGCAAAATTTTTTTTGCAGCGGAAAAAAGACGTTTATGACGCAACTTCGTCATTTCCGGCGTCATACGTGACGCCGAGACCTTTCACACGGCGCCATCATTAGTGACGCAAGTGTGTCATTTCCGGTTATTTTTGGCTCCAAAAATATTTACGTTACGTTGTGCGTCATACTTGGCGCCAAATTTTTTTCATTATTTCAATACCCCATTGATGTTTGCCTCTTGCTTTTTTTCTCTATCAGAGGCCTATGCTTTTGCATTTTTTCCCATTCCTGAAACTGTCATATAAGGAAATAGATCATTTTGCTTTATATGTTGTTTTTTCTCTTACATTGAGCAAGATGTCCCAATCTGATCCTGCTTAAGAAGTTTCTGCTGGAACATTGCTGCCTGACATCGGTTCTACCAAAGCTAAGTGCATTTGTTGTAAAAGTGTAGAAATTATTCCACCAAATGTCATTTGTAATAGTTGTCATGATAAACTTTTACATGCAGATAGTGTTTCCATCAGTAATAGTACATTGCCAGTTGCAGTTTCTTCAACTTCTAATGTACATGATATACTTGTAAATTTTAAAGAATTTGTTTCTGATTCTATTCTGAAGGCTTTGTCTGCATTTCCACCTTCTAATAAACGTAAAAGGTCTTTTAAAATTTCTCATTTAGCTGATGAAATTTCAAATGACCAGCAACATAATAATTTATCCTCTTCTGATGAGGATCTATTTGATTCAGAAGATCCTTCCTCAGACATTGACACTGACAAATCTACTTATTTATTAAAATAGAGTATATGCGTTCTTTATTAAAAGAAGTGTTAATTACTTTGGATATTGAGGTAACCAGTCCTATTGACGTTCAGTCTAATAAACGTTTAAATGCTGTTTTTAAACCTCCTGTGGTTTTCCTATTCCTGAGGCTATTTCTGATATGATTTCTAGGGAATGGAATAAGCCAGGTACTTCTTTTATTCCTTCTTCAAGGTTTAAAAAATTGTATCCTTTACCAGCAAAATCTATAGAGTTTTGGGAAAAGATCCCCAAAGTTGATGGGGCTATTTCTACTCTTGCTAAATGTACAACTATTCCTATGGAAGATAGTACTTCCTTTAAGGATCCTTTAGATAGGAAGCTTGAATCCTAGCTAAGGAAGGCCTATTTATATTCAGGTTATCTTCTCAGACCTGCTATTTCTTTGGCTGATGTTGCGGCTGCCTCAACTTTTTGGTTGGAGAATTTAGCGCAACGAGAATTGGATCCTGACATATCTAGCATTACTCGCTTACTGCAACATGCTAATAATTTTATTTGTGATGCCATTTTTTATATTATCAAAATTGATGTAAGATCCATGTCTTTAGCTGTATTAGCTAGAAGAGCTTTGTGGCTTAAATCTTGGAATGCTGATATGACATCTAAATCTAGATTACTATCTCTTTCTTTCCAAGGTAATAATTTATTTGGTTCTCAGTTGGATTCTATTATTTCAACTATCACTGGAGGAAAAGGAGTTTTTTTGCCTCAGGATAAAAAAACCTAAGGGTAAATCTAAGGCTTCTAACCGTTTTCGTTCCTTTCGTCAGAATAAGGAACAAAAACTCAATCCTCCTCCCAAGGAATCTGCTTCCAGTTAGAAGCCTTCCTCAAATTGGAATAAATCCAAGCCATTTAGGAAACCAAAGTCTGCCCCTAAGTCCGCATGAAGGTGTGGCCCTCATTCCAGCTCAGCTGGTAGGGGGCAGATTAAGGTTTTTCAAGGATTTTTGGATAAAATCTGTCCAAAATCATTGGATTCAGAGCATTGTCTCTCAAGGGTATCGAATAGGATTCAAAGTAAGACCTCCTGTGAGAAGATTTTTTCTCTCACCATCCCTGTAAATCCAGTAAAAGCTCAGGATTTTCTGAAGTGTGTTTCAGACCTGGAGTCTTCAGGGGTAATCATGCCAGTTCCTCCTCAGGAACAAGGTTTGGGGTTTTATTCAAACCTATTCATTGTACCAAAGAAAGAAAATTTGTTCAGACCAGTTCTGGATCTAAAAATTTTGAATCGCTATGTAAGAGTACCAACTTTCAAGATGGTGACTATAATGACTATTCTGCCTTTTGTTCAGCAAGGACATTATATGTCCACAATAGACTTGCAGGATGCATACCTTCATATTCCGATTCATCCAGAACACTATCAGTTTCTGAGATTCTCTTTTCTAGTCAAGCATTACCAATTTGTTGCTCCTCCATTTGGCCTAGCAACAGCTCCAAGAATCTTTTCAAAGGTTCTGGGTGCCCTACTATCTGTAATCAGAGAACAGGGTATTGCGGTGTTTCCTTATTTGGACGATATCTTGGTACTAGCTCAGTCTTTACATACTGCAGAATCTCACATGAATCAACTAGTGTTGTTTCTTCGGAAACATAGTTGGAGGATCAATTTACCAAAAAGTTTCTTGATTCCTCAGACAAGGGTCACCTTTTTAGGTTTCCAGATAGATTCAGTGTCCATGACTCTGTCTCTAACAGACAAGAGACGTTTAAAATTGGTCGCAGCATGCCGGCACCTTCAGTCTCAGTCATTCCCTTCAGTGGCTATGTGCATGGAAGTTTTAGGTCTCATGACTCACTGCAGCATCGGACGCGATCCCCTTTGCTCGTTTTCACATGAGACCTCTACAGCTTTGCATGCTGAATCAATGGTGCAGGGATTATACAAAGATATCACAATTAATATCCTTAAATCCCAATGTACGACACTCTCTGACATGGTGGATAGATCACCATCTTTTGGTTCAAGGGGCTTCTTTTGTTCGGCCAACCTGGACTGTGATCTCAACAGATGCGAGTCTTTCAGGTTGGGGATCTCTGACAGCACAAGGGGTTTGGAAATCTCAAGAGGCGAGATTACCAATAAATATTTTAGAACTCCGTGCAATTCTCAGGGCTCTTCAGTTTTGGCCTCTGCTAAAGAGAGAACCGTTCATTTGTTTTCAGACAGACAATATCACAACTGTGGCTTATGTCAATCATCAGGGTGGGACTCGCAGTCCCCAAGCTATGAAAGAAGTATCTCGGATACTTGCTTGGGCGGAATCCAGCTCCTGTCTAATCTCTGCGGTACATATCCCAGGTGTAGACAATTGGGAGGCGGATTATCTCAGCCGCCAGACTTTACATCCAGGGGAGTGGTCTCTCCATCCAGATGTGTTTTCTCAGATTGTTCAGATGTGGGGTCTTTCAGAGATAGATCTCATGGCCTCTCATCTAAACAAGAAACTTCCCAGATACCTGTCCAGGTCCAGGGATGTTCAGGCGTAAGCAGTGGATGCACTGACACTTCCTTGGTGTTATCATCCTGCTTACATCTTCCCGCCTCTAGTTCTCCTTCCAAGAGTTATCTCCAAAATCATCATGGAACAGTCTTTTGTGTTGCTGGTGGCTACAGCATGGCCACACAGGTTTTGGTATGCGGATCTGGTGCGGATGTCCAGTTGCCCGCCTTGGCCACTTCCGTTACGGCCGGACCTACTATCTCAAGGTCCGTTTTTCCATCAGGATCTCAAATCATTTAATTTGAAGGTGTGGAAATTGAACGCTTAGTTCTAAGTCATAGAAGTTTCTGACTCAGTGATTAATACTATGTTACAAGCTTGTAAATCTGTCTCTAGAAAGATTTATTATAGAGTTTGGAAGACTTACATTTCATGGTGTTCTTCTCATAAATTCTCCTGGCATTCTTTTAGAATTCCTAGAATTTTACAGTTCCTTCAGGATGGTTTGGATAAGGGTTTGTCTGCAAGTTCCTTGAAAGGACAAATCTCCACTCTTTCTGTTTTATTTCACAGAAAGATTGCTATACTTCCTGATATTCACTGTTTTGTACAGGCTTTAGTTCGTATTAAGCCTGTCATTAAATCAATTTCTCCTCCTTGGAGTCTTAATTTGGTTCTGAAGGCGTTACAGGCTCCTCCATTTGAGCCTATGCATTCTTTGGACATTAAACTACTTTCTTGGAAAGTGTTGTTCCTTTTGGCTATCTCTTCTGCTAGAAGAGTTTCTGAGCTATCTGCTCTTTCTTGTGAGTCTCCTTTTCTGATTTTTCATCAGGATAAGGCAGTTTTGCGGACTTCGTTTCAATTTTTACCTAAGGTTGTGAATTCTAACAACATTAGTAGATAAATTGTTGTCCCTTCCTTATGTCCTAATCCTAAGAATTCTTTAGAGAGATCCTTACATTCTTTGGATGTGGTAAGAGCTTTGAAATATTATGTGGAAGCTACTAAAGATTTCAGGAAGACTTCCAGTCTATTTGTTTTATTTTCTGGTCCTAGGAAAGGTCAGAAGGCTTCTGCTAGTTCCTTGTCTTCTTGGTTGAAACTTTTGATTCATCAAGCTTATTTAGAGTCGGGTCAGGCCCCGCCTCAGAGAATTACAGCTCATTCTACTAGATCAGTTTCCACTTCGTGGGCTTTTAAGAATGAAGCTTCAGTTTATCAGATTTGCAAAGCGGCGACTTGGTCCTCTTTGCATAGATTTACTGAATTCTACCGTTTTGATGTATTTGCTTCTTCGGAAGCAGTTTTTGGTAGAAAAGTTCTTCAGGCAGCTGTTTCAGTTTGATTCTTCTGCTTTTGATTTAAGTTTTTTTCTTTCAAAGATGAAATAAACTTATTTTTGTTTTGGGTTGTGGATTATTTTTTTCAGCGGAATATGGCTGTTTTTATTTTTATTCCCTCCCTCTCTAGTGACTCTTGAGTGGAAGACTCCACATCTTGGGTATTGATATCCCATATGTCACTAGCTCATGGACTCTTGCCAATTACATGAAAGAAAACATAATTTATGTAAGAACTTACCTGATAAATTAATTTCTTTCTTATTGGCAAGAGTCCATGAGGCCCACCCTTTTTATGGTGGTTATGATTTTTTGTATAAAGCACAATTATTTCCAAATTTCCTTTGTTGATGCTTTCTACTCCTTTCTTTATCACCCCACTGCTTGGCTATTCGTTAAACTGAATTGTGGGTGTGGTGAGGGGTGTATTTATAGGCATTTTGAGGTTTGGGAAACTTTGCCCCTCCTGGTAGGATTGTATATCCCATATGTCACTAGCTCATGGACTCTTGCCAATATGAAAGAAATTAATTTATCAGGTAAGTTCTTACATAAATTATGTTTTATTAAAAATTTCACATAGTGATTTAGAGTCCCAGACCCATTTAATTTTTGGGCATGTCCACCACATGTGAGTATGGGATCCTTCTTCTGTACAGCCTCAATAACAATGTTGTTGAGGGGTATCACCTATACCCATTTTTTTTGTTTAAATCTGCTTGGGTGTAGGTACCATCTATATGCTACTTTTATGTAGTTCTCTTTTGAGTTGGCACTATTGGAGCAACACAGGCCCCTTTTGAGGATGTTTGCCCATTCTGTATTTTCTTTACAGAAGTGTCCTTCTCCTTCCCATTTTTGCATAAGCTGAATTTAGTGGAAAAGGTACTTCCACTAAATTACCTTGCTCCTTTTATTCTTTGAGGGACAACACATAGCGTCTCGACGAAGGTGGGGTTAGTTTGTTTTTAGGACTTCATTCACTCGCAACAGTAATTGCAAATAATGAAACCATGAATTCGGGAGATTAGGTGAAAATTCTCAATATTGCTTAAACATGAGGATGTTAGGTCCACTTCTATACACATCCGCAATACGAAAGAGGATTTTGTTGGCCCAAATGTTACTGACGGTAGTGCGTATTTGGGTTGTCACTATAATTAGAGGGGTAGTTATTGCGTTTTTATTGATTAAATTAAAATTATTATTTAAAGTATCCCATATTTTAATAGAGTTTGCTATTGTGATAAATGTTGTCCATTGTGGAAGTCTATCTTTCCTCGGGGTGCAGACCAGAGTAGATTATATATTGGGTCTTACATTTCACTCTCTAAATGTACCCAGGCTAGCTTGTGTTTGTTATTGTTCAATAAAGCAGTTTGTGCTAATCTTGCTGCATTAAAATAGGCAAGTAGGTTAGGAACCCCCATTCCTCCCACCCCTCTAAAGTTTTTTTGCATATCTCGTATATCGGCCTTCTGTATTAGTATGGGAAGCAATCTGAAGAGGTATAACAGTTTTGGCAATATTAACATTTTGCTAACGACTATTTTCCCATAAAACAATATTTTATATGAAGTCCATTTTTTCATTTCCTTTTTCAAATAGGAGAACATAGGAAAATAGTTAAGTTTACATACGGCTAGATTTAGAGTTTTGACGGTAAAGACCTGTGTAGCTAACGCTGCTTTTTTTCCCAACGCACCTTTCCAACAACGCTGGTATTTAGAGTTGTCTGAGGGGCTGCGTTAGGCTAAAAAAAAGGGTGCGTTGAGCCTAACTTATCTGCACTTCAACTCTCAATACCAGCGTTGCCTACGGTAGCGGTAAGCTGGGAAAACGTGCTTGTGCACGATATCCCCATAGGAAACAATAGGGCTGAGCTGGCTGAAAAAAAAACAGCCAATAGAATGCAAGCTCAATCTGATTGGCTGATTGGATCAGCCAATCGGATTGAACTTGAATCTGATTGGCTGATTGAATCAGCCAATCAGATTTTTCCTACCTTAATTCCGATTGGCTGATAGAATCCTATCAGCCAATCGGAATTCGAGGGACGCCATCTTGGATGACGTCATTTAAAGGAACCTTCATTCGACAAGTAGGCGTCGGTTGAAGAGGATGGATCCGCGTCGGCTGGGAAGAAGATGGCTCCGCTCCGCTCCGGATAGATGAAGATAGAAGATGCCGCTTGGATGAAGATGTCTGCCGGTCTGGATGTCCTCTTCTGCCCAGATAGGATGAAGACTTCTGCTGGTCTGGATGTCCTCTTCTGCCCCATCGGATGAATACTTCGGCCCGGCTGGGTGAAGACAACTCAAGGTAGGGACATCTTCAGGGTGGTAGTGTTAGGTTTATTTAAGGGGGGTTTGGGTGGGTTAGAGTAGGGGTATGTGGGTGGTGGGTTTTAATGTTGGGGCTCTTGTAAAAGAGCTGATTACTTTTGTATTTTAGAATAGGGTAGGGAATTTTTTATTTTGGGGGCTTTTTTATTTTATTAGGGGGCTTAGATTAGGTGTAATTAGTTTAAATTGCTTGTAATTCTTTTTTATTTTTTATAATTTAGTGTTTGTTTTTTTTGTATTATAGTTTATTTAATTGTAGGTAATTGTAGGTAATTTATTTAATTAATTTAATGATAGTGTAGTGTTAGGTTTAATTGTAACTTTAATTTTGTATTTATTTTAACTAGGTAGCTATTAAATAGATATTAACTATTTAATAGCTATTGTACCTAGTTAAAATAAATACAAAGTTGCCTGTAAAATAAATATAAATCCTAAAATAGCTACAATGTAATTATTAATTATATTGTAGCTATATTAGGGTTTATTTTATAGGTAAGTATTTAGTTTTAAATAGGAATAATTTAGTTAATTTTAGGAATATTATTTCGTTTAATATAAATTATATTTATATTAGGGGGTGTTAGAGTTAGGGTTAGAGTTATGTTTAGGGGTTGATAACTTTATTATAGTAGCGGCGACGGTGCGGGCGGAAGATTAGGGGTTAATAATTGTAGGTAGGTGGCGGCAATGTTAGGGAGGGCAGATTAGGGGTTAATCAAATTTATTATAGTGTTTGCGAGGCGGGAGTGCGGCGGTTTAGGGGTTAATACATTTATTATAGTGGCGGCGAGGTCCGGTCGGCAGATTAGGGGTTAATAAGTGTAGGTAAGGTAGCGGCGACGTTGGGGGGGGGGCAGATTAGGGGTTAATAAATATAGGGGTCGGCGATGTTAGGGGCAGCAGATTAAGGGGTTCATAAGTATAACGTAGGTGGCGGCGATGTCCGGTCGGCAGATTAGGGGTTAAACAAATTTATTAGAGTGGCGGTGATGTGGGGGGGCCTCGGTTTAGGGGTACATAGGTAGTTTATGGGTGTTAGTGTACTTTAGAGCACAGTAGTTAGGAGCTTTATATTCCAGCGTTAGCCCATAAAGCTCTTAACTACTGACTTTTTTTTGCGGCTGGAGTCTTGTCGGTAGAGGCTCTACCGCTCACTTCTCCCAAGACTCCAAATACCAGCGTTAGGCAGATCCCATAGAAAAGATAGGATACGCAATTGGCGTAAGTGGATCTGCGGTAGCCTGGAATCGCGGTAGGGAAGTGAGCGTTAGACCCTTTCCTGCGTGACTCTAAATACCAGCGGGCGGCCAAAAGCAGCGTTAGGACCCCTTAACGCTGCTTTTGACAGCTAACGCAGAACTCTAAATCTAGGCGATAGATTGTCTAGCTTTTTGGGTATAAATACCCCCTAAGTATTTGATCGCTTATGTTGCCCATTTGAAATTGATCTTGTCTTCTCTTTTTTTATGTAATAGGTAGCATGTTTACTAGTCCTTTTTACAAGATATTGCAAATCTTGCTCTCATCTAATTTAGGTCACAAGTGTCAACTACATAGACAGCAACATCTCTATATAATTCTTACTGTAGGCAATTTATACAAGTATTTAAAAAAAAACATCAACAATTTGGGCTCAGTATTGATTCTCTAAGGGCCCAACTTATTACTTTGTTCAATTTAAGTATGATTAATTTACTAGAACTCTTTGTTCCCTGTCTTTCAACCAATTGTTAATCCATGTGGTAATATACACTCTTCTCAGTCTCTTCATTTGTATAATAATCTGTCATGTGGCACTGTATGAAACGCCTTTAAAAAATCCAAATATATCACTAATTCACCTGTGTATGAGTTCCTGCCTACTTCCTCATTAAAAATAAATGGAACATTTTGATCTGAATTATTTCTCATAAAAGCATTCTGATTGTCACTCATGATATTTTTTCATGAGTACCCCCCTTGAATATAATCCCTCATTATCCTCTCTAGTAGATTCCCAACTGTTTATTTTAGACTTAGGGGCCGATTTATTAAACTCTGTATGGAGCTTGATGCCCCTTGTTTCTAAAGACCGCTGCTCCATAACTTGTCCGCCTGCTTTGAGGCCACTGACAGAAATCAACCCGATCAAATGCGATCGGGTTGATTGATACCCCCTGTTAGCGGCCGCAAATCTGCAGGAGGCGGCATTGCACCAACAGTTCTCATTAACTGCTGGTGCACTGATAAATGCCGACAACGTATGCTGTCGGCATTTATCAATGTGCGGCAGACATGATATGCTACATTATATCATGTCCGCTCGCACTATGATAAATATACAGCTTGGTCTATAGCTTCCCTCATCTTGCTTTTTCTTTAGGTTTGTGCCATTCTAAAGTAAATAATGAGGCAAAAATCAAGATCTGTTGCAATATGGCAGTTAGATTTTTAGACTGTAAAATGACCAATTCAATTTCAGCAAAATAAACCCCCAACAAAGATTACTTTCTAAAATAAGTATTAACAAACTCAAATTAAATGAGGAACACATACAATTAGCTATCTTTAAGCTTTAAATAGGAATAAACAATAGAGCTTTGAAATCACAACTGTTGCAAATTAGACATGCAGAAATGTTTTGTCACAGCTCTTCGAGGTATATCAAAACGGTTTCTGTTCAATAAGTGGATGGAACCATCAACTTATTATGTTTATCCAGATATAAAACTTTGTTAGCATGTGAAATTAAATTTCATATTTTTTTTTTGAAGAACACATTTATTTCCTAACAATAATATATATATATATATATATATATATATATATATATATATATTGTACTTGCTTAAATATGCAAACTATAACCACCTTGTAAGTTCAGTCTAACTGCTGTAGGTGACATATATGTGCTTTGGCTATTGTGTATGTGACAATCACTGCCAGGCTTCAGGTGAACAAAAGGTATAAAACATTTTAACACAAATAGATTACAAATCTGTAATAAACATTAAGCACATTACATGTACAAACATTCTATAATACAACAGAATGTCCTTGTGCAAAAGTTTCTGTTAGTTGCTAAAATGGTGTTATGATTGTTTGCCCTATTTGCAGCAAATAGATTAAACACCAGTGAATTTCTTCACTAAAATTAATATAATACCTATACAATGTGACTATTTCTGAAAGTGTTCTTTTTAAATCCAGCCATCTGTTAACATGCATTCATCACTTTGTTTATCTCTAGCTACGGCACAACTCAACTTCATTTCCATAAGTCTTGACTTGCAAATCCTTTCTCCACTACACCTTGTGATTTTCTTCTCCATCTTTTTAAATGTTCCTTCTCATTATAGCCATGACACATCACTGTCTATGTAGTGCTTTTACAAGATAATAATGATTAATGATTTCAGCAAACTGACACTTATGGTGCACAACATCAGTATTAGTATTGTTTCTATTTGCTGAAGATTTAGCCATGTAAATAAATCCTTCAACAAAGAAAAATAAGTACTCTGTTCATAAAACATAAGGATTTTTATCTGGATTCTGTATGATAATGATCCCACCCTTCTACTATTTTTATATATGTAAATAAAAATGTCTATTATTTACCTCTTTTTATCTGTATGCATATTCACCTCTTATTAGGGGCAGTTTATGATCTGAGCTGTGGTCACACGTATCTTGATAACTTGTGCTTCTGTAAGAGTTTAACACTGTCAGTGTATTTTGTTCAACAGCTATAGGTCACATACACACACGTCTGGCGTAAGAATGAGGATACTTGTTGAGTACCATAGGACAGCTGGCTTTGTAATGTCCTTGAGCCCCAGAAAACACTTTCTATAAATGTCACAAGCACTAATGGTCAGAATAAGAGATAAAAACAAATTATATCTGCCAAGCAATGCTTATAAATGGAATGCTGCACATTCTGAAGTTTGATAGGCTTAAAGGGACATTAAACCCTAAGGGCCAGATTACTACTGTGGAGTGCTAAATATCACTTGCAATCAAGTGATATTAGTGCTCCACTTTGTAATACCAGGGCACGATAAGGTGCGCTGGTATTACAAGTTAATCGCAATGCGAGAAAGCATTGTGCTTCAATAGGCTCCTATGGGTGCCTCGTTCTGATACTGTCGGTGACAGCATCAGAACCTTGTGCAGTGGGCAGCATTTGTAAATGTATATGAATATATGCATATATATTTATATGTTAATATGTGTATATACCCTCCAATTAGCCAGTAATTGCATTTCTGAGTCTGAATAATTGCTTCTTTACAGCAAATCAAGTAATGTAATAACGGAATTATTGACCACAATCATTAATGGTTTCCATCTCTAAATACCCAATGCAGGGTACACAACAATTGCTAAAAATAAAGTCTAATTTGTAAGCTGCAGATTGCCAAATTATATATTTTAAGCTGCAGATTGCCAAATTATATATTTTATTATTATGTTCTAATCTAATCTGCAGGACCCACGGATACCATAATATGCAAACAAATGTTTGCATAGCAATACAGAAACATCTGATTTCACAAATGTAATGGGACATGAAATAAAATTTTATTTCTTTCCTGATTTACAAAGAGCAGTATTTCCTCAAGTACCCCCAACAAGCCAGGTTTTTATTATAGCTGAACTTGAGCATCGGTGAAATAATCAGCTAAACAGTAACCATGTGCTCTAAAGTACACTAACACCCATAAACTACCTATGTACCCCTAAACCGAGGTCCCCCCACATCGCCGCCACTCGATTAAATTTTTTTAACCCCTAATCTGCCGACCGCCACCTACGTTATACTTATGTACCCCTAATCTGCTGCCCCTAACACGCCGACCCCTATATTATATTTATTAACCCCTAACCTGCCCCCCACAACGTCGCCGCCAGCTACCTACACTTATTAACCCCTAATCTGCCGTCCGCAAAGCGCCGCCACCTACATTATAGCTATGTACCCCTAATCTGCTGCCCCTAACACCGCCGACCCCTATATTATATTTATTAACCCCTAATCTGCCCCCCTCAACGTCCCCTCCACCTGCCTACACTTATTAACCCCTAATCTGCCGAGCGGACCGCACCGCTACTATAATAAAGTTATTAACCCCTAATCCGCCTCACTAACCCTATAATAAATAGTATTAACCCCTAATCTGCCCTCCCTAACATCGCCGACACCTAACTTCAAACATTAACCCCTAATCTGCCGACTGGAGCTCACCGCTATTCTAATAAATGTATTAACCCCTAAAGCTAAGTCTAACCCTAACCCTAACACCCCCCTAAGTTAAATATAATTTAAATCTAACGAAATTAATTAACTCTTATTAAATAAATTATTCCTATTTAAAGCTAAATACTTACCTGTAAAATAAATCCTAATATAGCTACAATATAACGAGTAATTATATTGTAGCTATTTTAGGATTTATATTTATTTTACAGGTAACTTTGTATTTATTTTAACCAGGTACAATAGCTATTAAATAGTTAAGAACTATTTAATAGCTAAAATAGTTAAAATAATTACAAAATTACCTGTAAAATAAATCCTAACCTAAGTTACAATTAAACCTAACACTACACTATCATTAAATAAATTAAATAAAATACCTACAATTACCTACAATTAAACCTAACACTACACTATCAATACATTAATTAAATACAATATCTACAAATAAATACAATGAAATAAACTAACTAAAGTACAAAAAATAAAAAAGAACTAAGTTACAAAAAATAAAAAAATATTTACAAACATCAGAAAAATATTACAACAATTTTAAACTAATTACACCTACTCTAAGCCCCCTAATAAAATAACAAAGCCCCCCAAAATAAAAAAATGCCCTACCCTATTCTAAATTACTAAAGTTCAAAGCTCTTTTACCTTACCAGCCCTGAACAGGGCCCTTTGCGGGGCATTCCCCAAGAAGTTCAGCTCTTTTGCCTGTAAAAAAAAACATACAATACCCCCCCCAACATTACAACCCACCACCCAGATACCCCTAATCTAACCCAAACCCCCCTTAAATAAACCTAACACTAAGCCCCTGAAGATCTTCCTACCTTATCTTCACCATACCAGGTTCACCGATCGGTCCAATGTCCTGGTCCAAGCCCAAGCGGGGGGCTGAAGATGTCCATGATCCCGCTGAAGTCTTCATCCAAGCGGGAGCTGAAGAGGTCCATAATCCGGCTGAAGTCTTTATCCAAGCGGGAGCTGAAGAGGTCCATGATCCGGCTGAAGTCTTCTATCAACGGCATCTTCAATCTTCTTTCTTCCGGATCCATCTTGAAGACCTCCGACGCGGAACATCCTGCTGGCCCGACGGACTACCGACGAATGAAGGCTCCTTTAAGGGACGTCATCCAAGATGGCGTCCCTCGAATTCCGATTGGCTGATAGGATTCTATCAGCCAATCGGAATTAAGGTAGGAAAATTCTGATTGGCTGATGGAATCAGCCAATCAGAATCAAGTTCAATCCGATTGGCCAATCCGATCAGCCAATCGGATTGAACTTGATTCTGATTGGCTGATTCCATCAGCCAATCAGAATTTTCCTACCTTAATTCCGATTGGCTGATAGAATCCTATCAGCCAATCGGAATTTGAGGGACGCCATCTTGGATGACGTAATTTAAAGGAACCGTCATTCGTCGTTCAGTCGTTGGCCAGGATGGATGTTCCGCGTCGGAGGTCTTCAGGATGCTGCCGCTCTGCTCCGGATGGATGACGATAGAAGATGCCGCTTGGATGAAGACTTCAATCGGATGGAAGACCTCTTCTGCCCCGCTTGGATGAAGACTTCTGCCGGATCATGGACATCTTCAGCCCCCCGCTTGGGCTTGGATCAGGACATCGGAGGAGCTCTTCTGGACCGATCGGTGAACCTGGTATGGTGAAGATAAGGTAGGAAGATCTTCAGGGGCTTAGTGTTAGGTTTATTTAAGGGGGGTTTGGGTTAGATTAGGGGTATGTGGGTGGTGGGTTGTAATGTTGGGGGGGGGCATTGTATGTTTTTTTTTACAGGCAAAAGAGCTGAAACTTCTTTGGGGAATGCCCCGCAAAGGGCCCTGTTCAGGGCTGGTAAGGTAAAAGAGCTTTGAACTTTAGTAATTTAGAATAGGGTAGGGCATTTTTTTATTTTGGGGGGCTTTGTTATTTTATTAGGGGGCTTAGAGTAGGTGTAATTAGTTTAAAATTGTTGTAAGATTTTTCTTATGTTTGTAAATATTTTTTTATTTTTTGTAACTTAGTTCTTTTTTATTTTTTGTACTTTAGTTAGTTTATTTCATTGTAGTTATTTGTAGATATTGTATTTAATTAATGTATTGATAGTGTAGTGTTAGGTTTAATTGTAGGTAATTGTAGATATTTTATTTAATTAATTTAATGATAGTATAGTGTTAGGTTTAATTGTAACTTAGGTTAGGATTTATTTTACAGGTAATTTTGTTATTATTTTAACTAGGTAACTATTAAATAGTTCTTAACTATTTAATAGCTATTGTACCTGGTTAAAATAATTACAAAGTTGCCTGTAAAATAAATATTAATCCTAAAATAGCTACAATGTAATTATAATTTATATTGTAGCTATATTAGGGTTTATTTTACAGGTAAGTATTTAGCTTTAAATAGGAATAAGTTATTTAATAAGAGTTAATTTATTTCGTTAGAATAAAATTATATTTAACTTAGGGGGGTGTTAGGGTTAGGGTTAGAATTAGCTTTAGGGGTTAATACATTTATTAGAATAGCGGTGAGCTCCGCTCGGCAGATTAGGGGTTAATAAGTGTAGTTAGGTGGAGGCGACGTTGTGGGCGGCAGATTAGGGGTTAATAAATATAATATAGGGGTCGGCGGTGTTAGGGACAGCAGATTAGTGGTACATAGGGATAATGTAAGTAGCGGCGGTTTATGGAGCGGCAGATTAGGGGTTAATAATAATATGCAGGGGTCAGCGATAGCGGGGGCGGCAGATTAGAGGTTAATAAGTGTAAGGTTAGGGGTGTTTAGACTCGGGGTACATGTTAGTGTTAGGTGCAGACGTAGGAAGTGTTTCCCCATAGCAAACAATGGGGCTGCGTTAGGAGCTGAACGCGGCTTTTTTGCAGGTGTTAGTTTTTTTTACAGCTCAAACAGCCCCATTGTTTCCTATGGGGGAATCGTGCACGAGCACGTTTTTGAGGCTGGCCGCGTCCGTAAGAAACTCTGGTATCGAGAGTTGCAGTAGCGTTAAATATGCCTGTACGCTCCCTTTTTGGAGCCTAACGCAGCCATTCTGTGGACTCTCAATACCAGAGTTATTTTAGAGGTGCGGCCAGAAAAAAGCCAGCGTTAGCTACGCGGGTTGTTACCGACAAAACTCTAAATCTAGCCGTAAGTTTGTAAAAGTAAATCTAGAGTATTTTATGTTAGTTCACCAAGGACTCTTCTGTTGATCATGTTCTGATATCTTATTGAGACCATGGACAGCTTTTTTAATTCACAAATTTCCATATTGCCTATTTTTTTTATGAGTGTAACAAATGCTCTATGCTCACTCTGATGTAAAGAAATAAACTTGTAGGAGTCATATAAGCCAAGAAGGTGCTACTTTCACACAGTCATTCCGTCTACCAGTGCGGCTAGAAACCATAACGGCAAAGCTCCAAAACTTCCTTTTTTTAAATATTTTTATTAGAAAAATGCACAGAACAGTTATTTACCATTGACAAAGGGTATGCTCAAAAACAGTTTCCTGTACATTCTTCACTAAGATACAATAGTTGTAAAATAACGAAACAAACAAGAAAATAACAAAAGGGAAAAAGGTCAACAATAACATACTAATTTGGTACCAAAAGGGATATGTCCTGTATAACTAGGGTGACCATATTGCCGCTTTAAAAAGGGACACATATGAAAAATACATATGTCAGGGTTCTTATACAAAACATGTCTTTAAACAGCCCTGCCATATGTATTTTTCATATGTGTCCCTTTTTAAAGCGGCAATATGGTCACCCTATGTATAACTCATGCCAGAATACACAAGTCTATGTCTCTATTTATAAGTGTCACTCTAAGGGGGGGAGAAGCGCTGGGACATTCATGGGAAGTGTTTCGGAATTTTTGAGAGAGGTAGAATTCCCACAATATTTTAATCTCTAGGAACATGTTCCTACGTTTATTTTTAATGTATGCATATTCTTCTAAACCCAATATTACGTTGCATTTGTCTATCCATTGCGCAATGATGGGAGTTGAGGATGTCTTCCAATTATTTGCGATTAGAGCCTTTGCGCTATTAATTAGAATATTCAATAATTTTGTTTGAGTGGTGGCTAGTTTTCTAGGGGTTAGGTTAAATAGCCAGATAAGTGGGTTATCATCTACTGAAGGTCCTAGTATTTTAGATGATTCCTCGATAATTTGTAGCCAGAAAGGGGAGATCTTTGGGCACTGCCACCAGATATGCGCCATTGTTCCTATATGGGAGAGGCATCGCCAGCATTTGTCACTATTATTTTGAAATAGCTTTTGACATCTTACAGGTGTCAGGTACCACTTGTGTAGGATTTTATAGTTCATCTCAGTGAATTTACTTGAAATAGAGGTCTTAGTAATATTATTGAATATTCGTCATAGATCTGCTGGGTGGAAGGTAATATCTAGCTCATGCTCCCATCTTTCAACATAGTAAGGTGTCCGGTCATGTGTTTGGGCTTGCAGAATATTGTAGGAAAGAGAGAGGGAATGTCTCACCGGGTTTCATTTGTTGCATAGGGCTTCAAACTGTGTGAGAGATCTTATCATGTTCCTCTTTTCTGGGTGGTGCTCTATGAAAGAATGGCATTGTCGCAATCTGAACCAATCTTGCAGGCATGATAGCCCTTTCTCTAGTAATTCTTCCGGAGAATACCATCTTTGCTCATTGCCTAAGTGTAGGGCCAGTAACTCTCTGTGTGATTTTTTAACTGCATATCCAATATTGCTCAAGCCCGGTAGAAACTCTGGGTTGTCTGTAAGAGGGGTTAAGGGTGAAGGCCTACTAGAGAGAAATGCATGTGATGTCAGTAGTTTATCCCAAACTATATATGCTTCTTGAGTTAGTTGGGGGAGGGCATTGAGTTTTTGTCTAATTAGTTTGGGGCCCCAACAAGTGACGCCCAAATGGGATGAACCTGCTATGTCATGTTTGGTTCTAACCCAGGCTTTGTGATCATAGTTAGTAAACCAATCTAGGATTCTTTGGAGGAAAATTGCTTGCCTATATTTGATCAAGTTTGGAACTCCCATACCTCCCTGCGAGCGTGGGAGGCACATTATATGCTTATTGATTCTAGCAGGTTTTTTATTCCAGATAAACTCAAAGATGTGGTTTTGCAAAGTATTAAGGAATGTAGGGGGGAGTGGGATGGGAAGAGTTTGGAGAAGGTATAGGATTTTTGGGAGTATAGTCATTTTAAAAGCATTGATTCTTCCGAGCCAAGATATGTTACGGGAGCGCCATAATGACATCTCCATAATCAATGCCTTATGAAGGGTTTTATAGTTAGTGTCGAAAAGGTCAGCTAGAACGGGGGTTAGGAAAATGCCTAGATACTTCAATTTCTTAGTTTGCCATTGAAATGGGCATGTGTGTCTAATTCTTTGTGCTTTTGCAGGGGGGGGGGGTGTTATATTTAATATTTCCGATTTGGTGTCATTAATGAGAAAGTTAGAGACCATGTGAAATTCCTTGAATATGTTTAAGAGTACTGGGATGGATTTATTCAGGTTTGTTAAGAAGAAGAGAATGTCGTCAGCATAAAGCATAATTTTATGTGATGTGTCTGTGATGTTTAGGCCTTCTATAGACTGAAGGGAACCAACTTGTATGGCTAGGGCTTCGACAAGGTATGCAAAGAGGAGGGGTGATAGCGGGCAACCCTGACGGGTGCCGTTGGAGATGGAGAAGGGTTTAGAGAGGGTGCCGTTTATTTGCACTTTAGCGAATGGACTAACATAGAGTGCAAATATTTTGGAGATGAAGTCAGCATCCATACCAAATCTTACCAGTGCCGCTTTTAGGAAGTGCCAACAGACGCGGTCAAAGTCTTTTTCTCTTGTAAAGGTGTATCCAGTCCACGGGTTCATCCATTACTTGTGGGATATTCTCCTTCCCAACAGGAAGCTGCAAGAGGACACCCACAGCTGAGCTGTCTATATATCTCCTCCCCTAACTGCCACCCCCAGTCATTCTCTTGCAGCTCTCGACAAGAAAGGAAGTATCAAGAGAGATGTGGTGACTTAGTGTAGTTTTTACCTTCAATCAAAAGTTTGTTATTTTTAAACGGTACCAGCGTTGTACTGTTTTTACTCTCAGGCAGAAATTGGAAGAAGACTTCTGCCTGGAGGTTTGATGATCTTAGCGGTTTGTAACTAAGGTCCATTGCTGTTCTCACACATAACTGAAGAGTATGGAAAGAAAACTTCAGTATATTTTTTTCTAGAGAGATGATAAGGTCTAGAAAATGCTGACAGTGCCTGGTATATTTAAGGTAAGCCTGATACAGTGATTTAACAACAACTGGGATCATGCTTGCAAAAAGGGATAATATTCATGTTAAAACCTATATTACTTAGTGTAAAAACGTTTGCATGAAGCTAACAGCTAAAAATTTAGGTTTTGCCATTCAGGCACGTAGGGCGCTATGGCTTAAATCCTGGTCAGCTGATGTTACTTCAAAGTCTAAACTTCTCAATATCCCCTTCAAAGGGCAGACCCTATTTGGGCCTGGACTGAAGGAGATCATTTCTGATATTACTGGAGAAAAGGCCACGCCCTTCCCCAGGATAGGTCCAACAAGTTAAGGACCAAACAGACTAATTTTTGTTCCTTTTGAAACTTCAAGAGTGGCGCAGCGTCATCTTCCTCTTCTACAAAACAAGAGGGAAATTTGGCCCAGTCCAAGCTAGTCTGGAGACCTAACCAGGCTTGGAACAAGGGGAAACAGGCCAAAAAGCCTGCTGCTGCCTCTAAGACAGCATGAAAGAGTAGCCCCCGATCCGGGACCGGATCTAGTGGGGGGCAGACTTTCTCTCTTCACCCAGGCTTGGGCAAGAGACGTCCAGGATCCCTGGGCTCTGGAGATTGTTTCCCAGGGATATCTTCTGGATTTCAAAGCTTCATCTCTCACAATTATCTGCAAACCAGATAAAGAGAGAGGCATTCTTACATTGCGTTCAAGACCTACTAGTTATGGGAGTGATCCACCCAGTTCCAAAGGAGGAACAGGGGCAGGGCTTCTATTCAAATCTGTTTATAGTTCCCAAGAAAGAGGGAACTTTCAGACCAATCTTGGATCTCAAGATCCTAAACAAATTTCTCAGGGTCCCATCCTTCAAGATGGAGACTATTCGAACCATCCTACCTATGATCCAGGAGGGTCAATATATGACTACCATGGATTTAAAGGATGCTTATCTACATATTCCGATACACAGGGATCATCATCAGTTTCTCAGGTTTGCCTTCCTAGACAGGCATTACCAGTTTGTGGCTCTTCCCTTTGGGTTAGCCACGGCACCAAGAATCTTTACGAAGGTTCTAGGGTCCCTTCTGGCGGTTATAAGACCGCGGGGTATAGCAGTAGCCCCTTACCTAGACGACATCCTGATACAGGCGTCAACTTTTCAAATCGCCAGGTCCCATTCGGACATTGTTCTGGCATTCCTAAGGTCTCACGGGTGGAAGGTGAATGAAAGAAAGAGTTCTCTCTCACCTCTCACAAGAGTTTCCTTCCTAGGAACTCTGATAGATTCAGTAGAAATGAAGATTTATCTGACAGAGGTCAGGTTGTCAAAACATCTAACTTCCTGCCGTGCTCTTTATTCCATTTCTCGTCCGTCAGTGGCTCAGTGTATGGAGGTAATCGGATTAATGGTAGCTGCAATGGACATAGTTCCGTTTGCCCGCCTACATCTCAGACCACTGCAACTTTGCATGCTCAATCAGTGGAATGGGGATTACACAGATTTGTCCCCTCTACTAAATCTGGATCAAGAGACCAGGGATTCTCTTCTCTGGTGGCTATCTCGGGTCCATCTGTCCAAGGGAATGAGTTTCCGCAGGCCAGAATGGACTATAGTAACAACAGATGCCAGCCTTCTGGGCTGGGGTGCAGTCTGGAACTCCCTGAAGGCTCAGGGTTCGTGGACTCAGGAGGAGGCCCTCCTTCCGATAAACATTCTGGAACTAAAAGCAATATTCAATGCTCTTCAGGCTTGGCCTCCGCTAGCTGCGGTCAGGTTCATCAGATTTCAGTCGGACAACATCACGACTGTAGCCTATATCAACCATCAGGGGGGAACAAGGAGCCCCCTGGCAATGTTGGAGGTTTCAAAGATAATTCTATGGGCAGAGGTTCACTCTTGTCATCTCTCAGCTATCCATATCCCAGGAGTAGAGAACTGGGAGGCGGATTTTCTAAGTCGGCAGACTTTTCATCCGGGGGAGTGGGAGCTCCATCCGGAGGTATTTGCCCAGTTGATCCAACTTTGGGGCAAACCAGAACTGGATCTCATGGAGTCTCGTCAGAACGCCAAGCTTCCTTGTTACGGGTCCAGGTCCAGGGTTCCCAAGGCAGCGCTGATAGATGCTCTAGCAGCGCCCTGGTCCTTCAGCCTGGCTTATGTGTTTCCACCGTTTCCTCTGCTCCCTTGTCTGATTGCCAAGATCAAGCAGGAGAGAGCTTCGGTGATCTTGATAGCCCCTGCGTGGCCACGGAGGACTTGGTATGCAGATCTGGTGGACATGTCATCCTTTCCACCATGGACTCTGCCGCTAAGGCAGGACCTTCTACTTCAAGGTCCCTTCAAACATCCAAATCTAATTTCTCTACGTCTGACTGCTTGGAGATTGAACGCTTGATTCTATCAAAGCGTGGTTTTTCCGAATCGGTCATTGATACCTTAATTCAGGCTCGAAAACCTGTCACCAGGAAAATCTATCATAAGATATGGTGTAAATATCTTCATTGGTGTGAATCCAAGGGTTACTCATGGAGTAAGGTCAGGATTCCTAGGATATTATCTTTTCTCCAAGAAGGATTGGAGAAGGGTTTGTCAGCTAGTTCCTTAAAGGGACAGATTTCTGCTCTGTCTATTCTTTTGCACAAACGTCTGGCTGAGGTTCCAGACGTTCAGGCGTTTTGTCAGGCTTTAGTTAGAATCAAGCCTGTGTTTAAACCTGTTGCTCCACCATGGAGTTTAAATTTAGTTCTTAAAGTTCTTCAAGGGGTTCCGTTTGAACCTTTGCATTAAATAGATATTAAGCTTTTATCTTGGAAAGTTCTGTTTTTAGTAGCTATCTCCTCGGCTCGAAGAGTTTCGGAGTTATCTGCTTTACAATGTGATTCCCCTTATCTGATTTTCCATGCAGATAAGGTAGTGTTACGTACCAAACCTGGGTTTCTTCCTAAGGTGGTATCTAATAAGAATATCAATCAGGAGATGGTTGTTCCTTCACTATGTCCTAATCTTTCTTCAAAGAAGGAACGTCTATTACACAATCTTGATGTGGTTCGTGCTTTAAAGTTTTATTTACAAGCTACGAAGGATTTTCGTCAAACATCTGCTTTGTTTGTTGTCTACTCTGGACAGAGGAGAGGCCAAAAGGCTTCGGCAACTTCTCTTTCTTTTTGGCTAAGAAGTATAATACGCTTAGCTTATGAGACAGTTGGCCAGCAGCCTCCTGAAAGAATTACAGCTCATTCTACTAGAGCAGTAGCTTCCACATGGGCTTTTAAACATGAGGCCTCTGTTGAACAGATTTGTAAGGCAGCGACTTGGTCTTCGCTTCATACCTTTTCTAAATTCTATAAATTTGATACTTTTGCTTCTTCGGAGGCTATTTTTGGGAGAAAGGTCTTACAGGCAGTGGTGCCTTCCGTTTAAGTTCCTGCCTTGTCCCTCCCTTCATCCGTGTCCTAAAGCTTTGGTATTGGTATCGCACAAGTAATAGATGAACCCGTGGACTGGATACACCTTTACAAGAGAAAACAAAATTTATGCTTACCTGATAAATTTATTTCTCTTGTGGTGTATCCAGTCCACGGCCCGCCCTGTCATTTTAAGGCAGGTGTTTTTATTTTTTATTTTTAAACTACAGTCACCACTGCACCCTATAGTTTCTCCTTTTTTTCTTGCTTGTCTTCGGTCGAATGACTGGGGGTGGCAGTTAGGGGAGGAGCTATATAGACAGCTCTGCTGTGGGTGTCCTCTTGCAGCTTCCTGTTGGGAAGGAGAATATCCCACAAGTAATGGATGAACCCGTGGACTGGATACACCACAAGAGAAATAAATTTATCAGGTAAGCATAAATTTTGTTTTCCGCGTCCGTTGACACTATAACCAATGGGACCCCCTCTGAGGAAGCATAATCTATAAGATGGAGGGCTCTGAGAGTGTTATCTCTAGCTTCCCTGGAAGGTATAAACCCCACCTGGTCTTTGTCGATAATGTTTGGTAAAAGGGGATTGAGCCTTTCAGCTAAAAGTTTAGCATAGATCTTTACGTCTGTGTTCAACAGGGATATCGGCCTGTAATGTTCCACTCTATCTTGGCTCTTCCCCGACTTAGGTATTTTGGAGACATGAGCCTCAAGTGCTTGTGGGAGAAACGGGTTGTCGGCAGATAGAGAGTTATACAATGTTAGGAGATGAGGGATTAGGTGGTCTTTGAATTTCTTATAGTAATAATTGGTAAACCCATCCAGGCCTGGGGCTTTTCCCGTGGGTAAGATTTTTTTATCACCCCCTCTATTTCTCTTTCACTAAAGGGGACATTCAGGGAGGAGGCTTGGACTTTTGTGATTTGTGGGAATTTTAATTTATCCAAATATTTTCAGATTTTTTGTAATCTACTTGCTTCTGCTTCGGTATCTAGGTTAGGGTCAGTGGAGGATAGATTATATAAGGATTTGTAATGAACCCTAAATGTTTCTGCAATTTGCTCAGTGGAGAATTGTTTTTTGTTGAGTTTGTTTTTTATCTCTAGAATGTATGATTTGTTAGTCTTGCGCCTCAGTTTACGTGCAAAAATGCTACTGCATTTATTATCCCATTATAATAGATTTGTTGCAGTTTAAGGGCTTGTAGCTTTTTCTCATATTGCATGTATGTTTTGGCTTGTGTTCTAAGAGTTTCTAATTCCACTTTTATAGTGTTGCAGGCAGGGTTTAGGAGTTGGTCCGTTTCTAGCTTCTCTATGTTGTCTAAGATGGATTGAAGCCTTGTTTTATTTAGTTTAGTCTGATGGGCTTTAAGACTTATAAGTTCCCCTCTTAAAAACCCCTTTATGAGCCTCCCAGGTGATTCTGTGGTCTTGTACAGTGCCAATGTTAAATGTGAAGTATTCATGTAATGATTGTTCAATTTTGGGGAAGTATAGGGGGTCCTCTAACAGTTCATTATCTAGTTTCCAAAGGGGAGAATAAGAAGGGGCGGTAGGCCAAGTTAGGCTACATTTAATCATGGAGTGGTTAGACCAGACTCTGGGCAATATATATATATATATATATATATATATATATATATATATATATATATATATATATATATATATATGTCTCTCACTGTAATGAGACTTGTAACATCCATCATAACATAGTCAATTCTTGAGTGACTAGTATGTGGTGAGGAGTAAAAGGTATAAGCTCTGACATCAGGATGTGTGATTCTCCAGACATCCTGTAGCACTAAGTCTTTGAGACAGGCTTTAACTTTTGAATTGATGTGTGGGGATAGATGGGATCTTCCGCTCTAAGTGTCTAGTGCTGGGTTAAGGGCTTTATTGAAGTCACCACATGTGATAAGGGAACCTCTACTTTCTGTTAAGAGTATGTTTGTGAGTTTTTTAAAGAATTTATCTTGTGAAGTGTTCGAGGAGTACACACTAACTAGGGTGACTAGGCTATTGTATAGGGTGCCCAATAGAATTAAGTAGCGTCCTTCTTTATCTTTGATTTTTTTAGATAGTGTAAACGGGATATTTTTCCTTATTAGGATACCCACTCCATTCCTCTTAACCTTATTAGAAGCATAATAGGAGTCTCCAAACTTGTGATGAAAGGTTTTGGGTTCTTTACCATGTATAAAGTGTGTTTCCTGTAGGAACACTATGTCTCCTGAATGGTGTTTGAAATCTTTTAAAACAATTCCGCATTTACTAGGACTATTTAGGCCCTTAGTGTTAACTGTAAGAAGAGTTAAATTTGGTGTATGTGCTGTATGTGACTTGTGCATAACGTGGTCAATACAAGGAGATACATATTCAGTAGCATGGTGTACTTTTAGGCAGGAGACCTGGGATTCAAATAAGATGGTGACCATTTCCTAAACGTAACATTATGAACAAAAAAAGAACAATAATAATAAAGCATAATAAAATCAGTGAAAATAACAATCGTGTAGAGAAACTTCTCAGCACAAAAGAGAGGGATGCATCATGGCTGATGATCCCCAACCTTTTAATGTTTAATGAGAGATGGGGGGTAGTATAACGTCTAACTAAACTGATTAGTTACATCTAAACTTTATAACCTTAAGGGTACAAATCTATAGCTATATTTTCTGTTAACCTGGGACTATAGGAAAACTGCAGGGAGGGCCAAGGCCCATGGGAATTCATAACTTGGCGTAGATAACAATGGGTAACATAAATGAGAGACAGGAAGAAAAAAAAACATTTGCATAAGCATGTCATAACTCTAAGACAGTATAGAATAAGTTAGAAATTATGTTTTCTCCTCAAATTAAAAGTCTATCAGCGTACAGCTGTCCATAGCATGAGAGAGGAAGCATTGAGTCAAGACAAGAATACAGGGTCTCACTGCTTTCTTGATAGGAGAAGATCATGTTATCTGTTCTTCAGGGTTTGTTGGTGGAGAGGTGGTTCTGTCCTTGCGTTTTCCGTGTTGAACTTTATGCCATCTGGTGGATTGAGCTTTGGATATTCCATGTGTTGCAGAAATACATTGTGAGATATCTACTGAGAGTCTTGGGTGGGGGGACTTCCACGTCAAGTCCCAAACTTGTAGCGAAAGTCTCCAAATCCTGCAGGCCTTTATAGATATGTGTGGTGCCATCTTTAGAGACTGTCAGGCTAAAGGGAAAGCCCTATCTGTATTTAATGCATTTATCCTGCAAGGCTTTAGTGAGGAACCGAACCTCTCTTCTTTTTTGAATTGTGGCAGGGCATAAATCCAAATGAATTTGTATACTATGATCAAGATACTGTATTTGTGGGGTTTGTCGTGCTTGTAGCCATATCTCCTCCTTATCTTTGAATTTTAAGAAGCGGGTTATAACGTCTCTAGGTGGTGAATTGGGTGAAGCTGCTCTTAAGGCTATGTGAGCCCTGTCCAACTCTACCGGTGGAGCTTGCGGGTTAGCCTTGATATGTTGGAACAGGCCTTGCAGATAATCGTGTAGGTCTGGGGGTTGGACAGTTTCCGGTATTCCGCAGAACCGTAGATTGTTTCTACGGCTCCTATTTTCAAGGTCTTCGACCTTATCTTGGAGTGCATCTATTTTGGAGTCCTGTATTGTGGCTTGTGTGCTAATGTTGCTAACCATTTCATTTAAGGTATCTTGAGTTTCTTCAACATCCTCCATTCTGTGGCCTATATCCGTGATGTCTTTCCGAATAGAGGACAACTCAGATTTTATTAGTGATCTCAAGGAGTCAATGTCAGCTTTACTGGGAAGGTTAGCTATGTCAGCCTTCAATTGCTCGGCGTAGTCAGCCGTTATGGCAGCTGAAGATGTAGTAGTTTCTGAGGCCGTGCTTCTCGCAGTGGGCGATTCAGGCATATTGCCACGAAGAGATTCCTGTGCAGGGAAGAAGGTGCTGACAGAAACTGGCGTGCTGGCGTGGGTTTTTAGGCCCTTTTCCACTCTTGTTGATTTCTTTCCCGCCATGTAGTTAGATGTAGTAATGTCATGTCCATTTCCACCTTATTTGGCATACTGTCATATAGTTACAATTCCACCTTAACAAACAGTAACATAGAACCGGAATGGGATAAATGAGCTCCACCTCCTCTGCTTCAACGCTGGATTATTGAAGAAGTTATACTGACCTTTTCCTCCAGCTCTGAAGCACTTGGTAAACCCTTCAAGGTTTTTATCTTTGCAGCTACAGGATTTCTATCTTCCGTGAACAGAGTTTCATGCTGTAGCCACTGACATCATCAGGCCCCGTCCTGCTTCTTGAGTGCGCTCAAGCTATACAAGCCTCTCAACGCTCCTGACACGAGTAAACTCACACCCCGGCTACCCACGAACCCGGTAAGGTGTAAACCCTCATTTCAGCTCAGCCACTCTCTCGCTTTGACTGGTAACAGGATTCCTGTGAGTACCTACTTCTCTCTGTGATCGCTTGTCACTAACCTCCGCTGCAGCTAACAAACTTTGCTATTGTTTTCTGTCTTTGCTCTCGGTAACTTACTGCTTACAACCAGCATAACCCGTGGTACAGTCATACAAAGTGTTTATGGTATCTAATTCCTGTCAAGCATATCGTTACCATTGATTACCTATAAGTACTAGTTGTTATCATACTGCCTCAATTGTTTTCTGGGGGATATATTCCTGGTATATTTCTCTAAGTATTTGTAGAGGCTACATTATATTCATTTGCTCATTTACTGCTGACCTATCTAACACACTTGTGACATCCCATATTTAAAGGGGAAGTAACACTCAGAACTAAAATATACGTAATTTGTTAAGAATAACACAACAGAACAAACAAATAATCCTGACAGTTCCTGACAAGTAAGGAGTAAGCTCTTTCGCTTGTATGGTGCAGGATGTCCGAGAGAAGATGTGTTATCCCAATTTAAACAAAGGTGAACCGGACAGGTAATTAGGTGTCATAAAGGTGCCCCTTCATTCTGCAGCAGCGTATTAAGGGTTAAATGCTCATTATAGATTACTGTCTGTAATTAGGTATATTTATGCCTACTAAGAGGCTATGACCCTTGTATAGTGAAAGTCCCAGGTTAGGAAACTTCAGGAGACACTGCAACAGCTAATTATCGAAGCCTCATTGTAGCTCTTTTTTTTTTTCTGTTTCAAGTTCACCCCTATATCACAATAGGAACGTGCTTCAGCTTGTTGAGCTTGTTGAGCTGGGATAGTTGGGGCTAAACTTCTTTACCGTGGAGTGATTTAAGTTAGCTACGGGCTCTGGCATGCTAGTGTTTATTGAGCAAATATGTACAGGTAGCGTTAAAGTTTTACCTCGTGTCCCCAGGATACCTCGTATATGTTAAGCTTGAGGTTCTCATCTGGCAGTGTGAGTCTGCTTGTTAGTTTGGAGCTGTACGGGACGTTGGCTGCTGATGTCTGCCTATTGATCAGGTTCCAGTGTGCAGCATGGATTCAGGTTGCTGCGACAGGCCTGCAATGTGATGCGCCTCTAATGGCGTTTATTAGCATGTCGCTCGATTTCGGGGCATTAGAAAAGAGGGCTCTGCCAAGTCAGGGCATGACCCGCTGCCAAGGGATGGTACAGCAGCGAGGTTCCCCGCTAGATTGGTAGGGCAGGAGGATGAAAATCGGCCACTTTTGCACGGAGCTCGTTCACACAGCGGCCATTTCCTTTCACGACCAAGCTCCGCCTCCTCAAAACTTCCTTTTTTTGTGGGATTGTCACAGTTTTGGAGCTTTACCATTTGCTGAAGGTTGTCTGTTTTTAACTTTTTTTTAATGAGATACCAAAATGAGATAACAAAATCAGTACAATTGTTACAAAATTGCACAAAAAAAAAAAAGTAAACCATATCTGACATGGTCATATCAAAGATATAAAGGATGTAGATAATATGTCACGAAAACCATTTACAATTCATTCACGTACATCCCACTCTTAATTTTATAAGTCTCATCCAGTCCATAAAGTATATTTGACCTGATTGTTCTTTTCTTCTTCCTTTTAAGTAGCCAGACTATGTTATAATGAAAGTTATACAGTTTAACAAAGTAAACAACCATTCTCCTCTTTGGTTAGCCTCCATAATAAAATTGGAGTTTCTCAATGGGTCAATAATTTGTCTCTGTAGGCGTCTATCGAAGGATTTTAAGAGTGGTGTCCATTTAGCAAAGAAGTTTTTGATTTTGGCCTCTGGTTCCATCTGGAGGCCCACTGCTTCAGTAAACAAACTGTTCACTATAGACTTTTTAAATACTATAAATTTGGGTGTTTTTTTTTATCGCCAATCATTCAAAATGATTTTCCTTCCCAGAAGAATGCTGAAGGCTGTCTAGATACACCCTTCATTTGTCTCCCCCCCACCCCTAATTTACCAAGACTCTTCCCCAAGATCTGTCTGACAGCTAATGTCTTGTGGTATAAACTATACATTAGCCACATCTCAAAAATGCGAAAAAAATTGACAAATATAATGTAAAACAAAACAAAAAAACGGAAGCCTATAACAAATTAACTTCAAAGTCCATCCAGGAAGGCAACCATTGGCTGAGTAGTTAAATAATACACACAATCCCAACACACTACAAGTCAGTAAAGATACACAGGGAATCACCAAAGAGTCATCACATACAAGCACAGGTCAGGCAGCAGTTGGGCAATATTATTTACACAGAAGAATCAAAAGTTAAAGACCAGCAGGAGTAAGGAATCCACAAGTCAAGAAAGAGCAGGATCAGCAATCGGATAGTCCGTTAACATGGCAACAGAAAACTAAGGAATATTTCCCACCCTGAACATTGGGGGAGAGAAAGACATCAAATGTAAGCAATGAGGTAAAAGATGAATCAATGTGAAATCAAAGAAATGTGCCAAAACAATACATACTGTTAGGCAACAAGCCAAAGATGTGACATATCATCATACTTGTTGAGCCTGGAATCTATCAAGCAACATCACCCTTGTGTCTTGTATCTGTTACAAGTCCCAATCAGTAGCAGAAAACACAAACCACGCGTCTCTGGGTCTCTCAATCAGCAGCACTACAAAAAGCGGAAGTGAACCCGCTCCAAAAGGTCACCCAAATTCCTCCACTAGTCTCAGAGTGCCGTAGCTGCGGCGGAATCACACCGCAAACATCCAAAATGAGAAAATAGAAAGCAGACACAACAGTTGGTGCAAAAAGTAGAGTCAAGTAGACAAGGCAGTACGTCTGTCGCATTTTGCGCCCCCTAGAGGTGCTTACTCATAGACTGGCGCAAAACCCGTCAGGTGTACTGCCTTGTTTACCTTCTTGCATGTCTGTGCACCTTTTTAAATGTATGGAAATAAATTTAAACTTTTTACTTTTTGCACCAACTGCAGTGCCTGCTTTCTCAAGTCCCAATCAGTTCTTACTGATTTTAAGGAAGGTAAACGCTTATACCGTTATTTGCCATCAATAAATAATAATATTAGGACATACTAATATATGCTTTTTCTTTTCAGATATGAAAGAACATATTCGGATTGAATATTTATGAAATTTTAGTGCACCAGTTCATCCAGATATAAAAGCAAATAATGCTGTAAAATGTTAATTTGATCTAATATTGTAAATATGAAAGACAAATGTTGGGTTTAGTGTCCCTTTAAGGTGTGCTCTTTTGGTAATAGTATCCACCCCATATGCATCAAGCAGATGGTACCCTGATCCATGTGAAGATTAATATAAACATACCTAAAGTATGGCCTTTAAATTATAATCAGTATACACAACAAGCAACTATAGCTACAAGGTAAAAATAATTCCCTGTTTCAAAACTTCAACATGGTGCTCTCAAAAAGTATACTATAGATCAATCTTAGCAACAATGTATCACAAAATAATGACACATTACGTATTCTGCAATGTTATATCATGCACAAGTCGGTCAACTCAGCCAAAGTATACTAAATGCTCAGCTCAGCAATGCACAGATTTAGATTAAAGGATAACAGAATGTGTAGAAATGATTACCATATTCATGCATGCATGTTGGGCCATCTGCCAACTGTGATATGCCATTACACAAGGGGTCTAAAGAAAAAGCAAGAAGTTAGTATTAATTAGTTATTAAATCCAAAGAGCCAGACTGTATCCTGTATGTAAATCCAACATGCCTCAACCTGTAACCGTACCCTATCACACCCTCTTCTAAGCAGGGTACATGATTGAAAAGGATAAATCTATGTGGTTGGCAAACCAATATTTTACCATTCTAGTTATAATATCTTATTGCCCACATAAATAATCTCACAAATACATTTAAATAGATTGACCACATTACAACTGTACTTTTCACATCTGATGTATGATACATAAGTTACATTATATATTATTTGTCTACGGGATTTATTTAGTTTATATTCATTTTACTGGATTCACTTCATGATGGAGCAGATGGTAATATAAATCCCCTTAAAATGATATTCCATTTTAAAACTCTCCAGTAGGCTCAACCACTTTTACCAAGAGCTCAGAGCCTCCGCACTACCTCTCCAGATTAAAAAAGACATTTGTTTTAATGAAAAAAAACTGATGTTAGAAATATAATGTACCAGCATGACTTCTCTCTCATACGCTTCTATAGACAGGTTTGTGTATAAGTGCAGATCTCCCAGATCGTATGGGATTATCATGGGATAGGAGGTCTAGCCTGCTTCCCACCCACAACTTCTGGTATCCCAATTTTAAGGATCAGCCCCCCAAGACATGCTCAGCCATGCTCACAATCTGCCCAAGTGCAGCCCTGCTCGTCTTATCAAAGCCCTGCCCACAAAAGCTAATGAGCTATGGCCCACAAATTCCCAAAACGCCCTATCCTGAAAAGTCTCCAGGAAATGTTGGAAGGTATGTAAGTGTGCTATGTTGAAAACCTAGACTATGCCACCTATTTGTAAAAAAATACTAATTTTAAAAAATTGAGGCATAACAATAATTTCCAACAAAAAACAACTGTAGGTGCAATAGTTTGCTTCACTGTGTGTTTGACAAAAGCAATGCCTTGCCTGAATGAAAAAATATTTTAAGTGTTTCTCTTGTGTATAGCATTTGTCTGAAGAAGGACATTTGTACACCTAAAGGCCACCAATAAATGTATTACTTTTTTAATTAAATTAAGTGAGTTGGGGTGTTTGGCCTTCAATATATGGCACAAAAAAGCTTTCATTAAATCCAATCAAATATTACTATTCATGTAAATTCTGAAATTAAACTCCACACAATATATTACATTTTACTTCATATTGAATACTACTAAAGGGATATACAAGTGCAAAAAGAAAATACCCCCCAACTTTTGTGGCTAAGGGGCCCGAATTATCAAGCTCCGAATGCCCCTTGTTGTCTAAAGACCGCTGCTCCATAACTTGTCCGCATGCTCTGAGGCGGCAGACAGAAATCCACCCAATCGAATATGATCGGGTTGATTGACACTCCCTGCTAGCGGACGCGAATCTGCAGGGGGCGGTATTGCACAAGCAGTGCTGGTAAACTGCTTGTGCAATGATAAATGCTGACAGCGTATGCTGTCAGCATTTATTGATGTGCAGCGGACATGATACGCTACATCGTATCATGTCCGCTCACACTTTGATAAATATGCCCCTAAGTATTAAGGACTCAGGAGGTTGAGGTGCATTCACCATTTTATGGATGGGATCATGGGTGTGTCTGGGTGGTCTATGGATGGATCTAATGGAAATTCTGCAAATAGGGACATATGGCTGTCTCAAAAGAACAGAGCTCAGAATTAGGGACTGTCCCTCTCAAATAGGGACAGTTGAGAGGTCTGTATATCCCCTGCAAAAACACAGTATGCTTTATATTATAAATGCAAAAAATATATATATTAAAACCAGAATACGCTCAATGACACAGAGACATCCAAACATACTGACATAGAAACATTACAGTAAACTGGTGCTGTCACACTCAGGGCTTACTTTAAAATACTCAGAAGGCTTGCATAGCTGTCACAATCAGGGTATAAATGGCACTGAAAACGCACACTATAGTTATCGCAATCAGGGATTACTGTAAACTGATAATGAGAAGGCATACTCGAGCTGGCACACTCAGTGAGAATTGTAAACTGGCGCTCTAAATGATTTCTGGCTCACATGAGGATTACTGTAAAGAGGTAATGAAAACATACTCGCCTAGATTTGGAGTTTTGCGGTGCGTTAGCTACGCGTGCTTTCTTCTGGCCGCACCTTTTAAATACCGCTGGTATTCAGAGTTTACAGAATGGCAGGGTTTTCAGTGCGTTAGGCTCCAAAAAGGGAGCGTAGAGCATAATTTAACGCCACTGCAACTCTCGATACCAGCGGTGCTTACGGACGCGGCCAGCCTCAAAAACGTGCTCGTGCACGATTCCCCCATAGGAAACAATAGGGCTGTTTGAGCTGAAAAAAAACCTAACACCTGCAAAAAAGCCGCGTTCAGGTCCTAACACAGCCCCATTGTTTCCTATGGGGAAACACTTCCTACGTCTGCACCTAACACTCTAACATGTACCCCGAGTCTAAACACCCCTAACCTTACACTTATTAACCCCTAATCTGCCGCCCCCGCTATCGCTGACCCCTGCATATTATTTTAACCCCTAATCTGCCGCTCCGTAAACCGCCGCTACTTACATTATCCCTATGTACCCCTAATCTGCTGCCCCTAACACCGCCGACCCCTATATTATATTTATTAACCCCTAATCTGCCGCCCCCAACGTCGCCTCCACCTAACTACACTTATTAACCCCTAATCTGCCGACCGGACCTGAGCGCTACTATAATAAATGTATTAACCCCAATCCGCCTCACTCCCGCCTCAATAACCCTATAAGAAATAGTATTAACCCCTAATCTGCCCTCCCTAACATTGCCGACACCTAACTTCAAGTATTAACCCCTAATCTGCCGATCGGAGCTCACCGCTACTCTAATAAATTTTTTAACCCCTAAAGCTAATTCTAACCCTAACCCTAACACCCCCCTAAATTAAATATAATTTTATTCTAACTAAATAAATTAACTCTTATTAAATAACTTATTCCTATTTAAAGCTAAATACTTACCTGTAAAATAAACCCTAATATAGCTACAATATAAATTATAATTACATTGTAGCTATTTTAGGATTAATATTTATTTTACAGGCAACTTTGTAATTATTTTAACCAGGTACAATAGCTATTAAATAGTTAAGAACTATTTAATAGTTACCTAGTTAAAATAATAACAAAATTACCTGTAAAATAAATCCTAACCTAAGTTACAATTAAACCTAACACTACACTATCAATAAATTAATTAAATAAAATACCTACAATTATCTACAATTAAACCTAACACTACACTATCAATAAATAAATTAAATACAATTAAATAAACTAACTAAAGTACAAAAAATAAAAAAGAACTAAGTTACAAAAAATAAAAAAATATTTACAAACATTTGAAAAAAATTACAATAATTTTAAACTAATTACACCTACTCTAAGCCCCCTAATAAAATAACAAAGACCCCCTAAATAAAAAAATGCCCTACCCTATTCTAAATTACAAAAGTTCAAAGCTCTTTTACCTTACCAGCCCTTAAAAGGGCCCTTTGCGGGGCATGCCCCAAAAAATTCAGCTCTTTTGCCTGTAAAAAAAAACATACAATACCCCCCCCCAACATTACAACCCACCACCCACATACCCCTAATCTAACCCAAACCCCCCTTAAATAAACCTAACACTAAGCCCCTGAAGATCTTCCTACCTTATCTTCACCATACCAGGTTCACCGATCCGTCCTCTGAAGTCTTCATCCAAGCCTCCAAAATCTTCATCCAAGCCCAAGCGGGGGCTGGCGATCCATCATCCGGCTGAAGTCTTCTATCAAGCGGTGGCTGAAGAGGTCCAGAAGAGGCTCCAAAGTCTTCATCCTATCCGGGAAGAATAGTAGATCCGGACCGGCAACCATCTTGATCCAAGCGGCATCTTCTATCTTCATCCGATGACGAACGGCTCCATGTTGAAGACCTCCGACGCGGATCCGTCCTCTTCTTCCGACATCCAACTGAAGAATGAAGGTTCCTTTAAGGGACGTCATCCAAGATGGCGTCCCTCGAATTCCGATTGGCTGATAGGATTCTATCAGCCAATCGGAATTAAGGTAGGAAAATTCTGATTGGCTGATGGAATCAGCCAATCAGAATCAAGTTCAATCCGATTGGCTGATCCAATCAGCCAGTCAGATTGAGCTCACATTCTATTGGCTGTTCCGATCAGCCAATAGAATGCGAGCTCAATCTGATTGGCTAATCGGATCAGCCAATCGGATTGAACTTGATTCTGATTGGCTGATTCCATCAGCCAATCAGAATTTTCCTACCTTAATTCCGATTGGCTGATAGAATCCTATCAGCCAATCGGAATTCGAGGGACGCCATCTTGGATGACGTCCCTTAAAGGAACCTTCATTCGGCGAGTAGGCGTCGGTTAAAGAGGTTGGATCCGCGTTGGTTGGAAAGAAGATGGCTCCGCTCCGCTCCGCTCCGCTCCAGAAGAAAGAAGATTGAAGATGCGGCTTGATAGAAGACTTCATCCCGATGATGGACTTCCGACTTCAGCCCGATGATGGATTTCTTCAGCCGCCGCTTGGATCCAGACTTAAGCCCGAGGATGGACGTCACTCTTCAGCCCCCCGCTTCGGCTTGGATCAAGACTCTGGACCGATCGGTGAACCTGGCATGGTGAAGACAAGGTAGGAAGATCTTCAGGGGCTTAGTGTTAGGTTTATTTAAGGGGGGTTTGGGTTAGATTAGGGGTATGTGGGTGGTGGGTTGTAATGTTGGAGGGGGGGTATTGTATGTTTTTTTTTTCAGGCAAAAGAGCTGAATTCTTTGGGGCATGCCCCGCAAAGGGCCCTGTTCAGAGCTGGTAAGGTAAAAGAGCTTTGAACTTTTGTAATTTAGAATAGGGTAGGGCATTTTTTTATTTTGGGGGTCTTTGTTATTGTATTAGGGGGCTTAGAGTAGGTGTAATTAGTTTAAAATTGTTGTAATATTTTTCTAATGTTTGTAAATATTTTTTTATTTTTTGTAACTTAGTTCTTTTTTATTTTTTGTACTTTAGTTAGTTTATTTCATTGTATTTATTTGTAGATATTGTATTTAATTCATTTATTGATAGTGTAGTGTTAGGTTTAATTGTAGATAATTGTAGGTATTTTATTTAATTAATTTATTGATAGTGTAGTGTTAGGTTTAATTGTAACTTAGGTTAGGATTTATTTTACAGGTGATTTTGTAATTATTTTAACTATTTTAGCTATTAAATAGTTCTTAACTATTTAATAGCTATTGTACCTGGTTAAAATAAATACAAAGTTACCTGTAAAATAAATATTAATCCTAAAATAGCTACAATATAATTATAATTTATATTGTAGCTATATTAGGGTTTATTTTACAGGTAAGTATTTAGCTTTAAATAGGAATACGTTATTTAATAAGAGTTAATTTATTTCGTTAGATTTAAATTATATTTAACTTAGAGGGGTGTTAGTGTTAGGGCTAGACTTAGCTTTAGGGGTTAAAAAATTTATTAGAATAGCGGTGAGCTCCGGTCGGCAGATTAGGGGTTAATGTTTGAAGTTAGGTGTCGGCGATGTTAGGGAGGGCAGATTAGGGGTTAATACTATTTATTATAGGGTTATTGAGGCGGGAGTGAGGCGGATTAGGGGTTAATAACTTTATTATAATAGCGGTGCGGTCCGGTCGGCAGATTAGGGGTTAATAAGTGTAGGCAGGTGGAGGCGACGTTGAGGGGGGCAGATTAGGGGTTAATAAATATAATATAGGGGTCGGCGGTGTTAGGGGCAGCAGATTAGGGGTACATAAGGATAACGTAGGTGGCGGCACTTAGCGGTCAGCAGATTAGGGGTTAATTATTGTAGGTAGCTGGCGGTGACGTTGTGGGGGGCAGGTTAGGGGTTAATAAATATAATATAGGGGTCGGCGGTGTTAGGGGCAGCAGATTAGGGGTACATAAGGATAACGTAGGTGGCGGTCGGCAGATTAGGGGTTAAAAAATTTTAATAGAGTGGCGGCGATGTGGGGGGACCTCGGTTTAGGGGTACATAGGTAGTTTATGGGTGTTAGTGTACTTTAGAGCACAGTAGTTAAGAGCTTTATAAACCGGCGTTAGCCCAGAAAGCTCTTAACTACTGACTTTTTTCTGCGGCTGGAGTTTGGTCGTTAGATTTCTAACGCTCACTCCAGACACGACTCTAAATACCGGCGTTGGAAAGATCCCATTGAAAAGATAGGATACGCAATTGACGTAAGGGGATCTGCGGTATGGAAAAGTCGCGGCTGGAAAGTGAGCGTTAGACCCTTTAATAACTGACTCCAAATACCAGAGGGCGTTAAAAACCAGCGTTAGGAGCCTCTAACGCTGGTTTTCACGGCTACCGCCAAACTCCAAATCTAGGCCACTGTATCTTGTACATTCAGGAATTATTGTAAACTGTTATTGAGGAGGCAAACTAATCTGGTACTGAGCAGGCACAAGGGATAAGGCACAAAAGTTGTCAGGCACAGAAAAACAGGCATATGCTGATCAGTTAGCAGACAGGTTGCTTTAACCAGATTTACAGGTTAGCATTTGCAAACTGATAAAAGGCTGATTACCAGCAAAACACAGCAGGGGAGTGAAATATCATGCTGACTAACCCATGCGCAGACCTCAATCAATTCTCTAAAATAGGGAGCTGAACCTGGAAGCCCCAGTCGATGGTGAACTGTGTCCCATAGAAAGTAATGCAGCTCTCTGGAATGCAGTCTCTCATAGGGGAAAGTTTTGAAACAAACTCACCAGTTTACATTTGGAGAGAAAATACAGCACAACCTTCAGTTGTAATATGTTTAGAGGATACAATGAGACCTGTGAGAAACATGTCCAGGAGACACAGCTATTCAGTCCACAAGCCAAGGCTGCAAGGCTCATTTTACAATAGAAAAATTAAGTATACGTTGCATTTTGTATTTTTTGGTAAATTTCTTGCTTTGTTTTTGAAACTACATTGTAAATCAAATATGATTTTTACTGTGTACATAAATTTCAATGTCCCCAGTGTACTTTAAATAAGAATGTTCCATTGCAATATAAATTAACATTTTGATGCATATTTTAATATGAATTTAAATGGTGCTTGACAAATCTGTTTAAAAATTAGGAGCCAGTAAGAATATTTAGGAGCCAGACAGTAAGATTTATATGGAGAATAACCCAAAAAGTTAGGAGCCAGGGGTAAAATCTAGGAGCCAGTGGCTCCAAGGCTCCTGGGTTTGTCGAGCCCTGGTGTAGTATTAATACAATATTTAATATGTACTGATTCATACAATGCACTTTTAATATACTTTTTAATCTGCTTATTTAATTGAACACTATACTGAACTGTATGTGTATCTTTTGCATAGAGAAATGTAGGTTACACCCCTCTGCAAAATACCCAAACATAGAATGTTCTATTAGAGAATCCCATAAAGGACCTCATAGCACTGATAGCTCTTTTTTAGAGACTCTTGTCTAAGCAGACAGCTTTAGAGAATAGTGATAGGAGACCCGTGACCAGATGCTTACAGGACGTTGTTCACAATATATGCTTGCTGAGTGCAGACACTGCCTGTCCATATGTGTAACATCCCTGCTATGTCCAGTCATCAGCCCTCTTTTATGCAACCTCTTCTAGAATATATGTGGGAGAAGATGAGAGGCCCACAACAGTGCCAAAGAAATGTCATGTTTGATAACCATTGCTCGCTCTACTCTCAGAGGCTGGTCATCTCACTGCACTGTCTCACATGCCACCTCTTTGCTGAGCAGCACTGGCAGCCCAGCCCACCTCTGTCATATGCTGCTTGAGTCCCATGGTCGCACTGGGATCTAGGGTTGTCACCTTAGCCATGTTTTCTGAGACAGTTATGAGTTACACATGGTGCAGGGAGGAACATGAATAGGGTTGTCCAGCAGCACTATGCATGTTCCTCTCTGCACACCCTGCAGCATGTGTAACTCATAATTGTCCGGGAAAACATAGCTGAGGTACGATTCATTACAGAGTTGGCCTTGATTTTATATATACTACTCACAATCACTTCTCTCCAGGCTACAGCACCATACACAACAATATCTGGAACTACAGCTCTCACAAACTTCTGCTTTCAAATCACTACTGGGCATGAATTGATTTTTTTTCTAGCTGTTTGCTTCTAATTATTATTATTTATTTTCTGATAAATTTTTGTCTTGGTAGTAAGAGTCCATAGTCCTTACTCTTGGGAACTACATCACCTGGCCACCAGGAGGAGGCAAAGATGCCCTAACATAGCTTTAGTTATTCCCTACTACTTCCCCTTCTCTCCCAGTAGTACTTATAGCCAAGGAAAGAAGAAAGACAGTAAGGTAAAGAGGTGAAAACCAGGACTGCCGCCACCATGTATAAACTTTTTGGGTGGGCTTGTGCACTCTCACTACCAAGAAAGAAATTTATTTATTAGGTAAGAATACATTTTGTTTTCTTTCTTATGGTAGTAAAAGTCCACAATCCTTACTCTTGGGAACCAATACTTAAGCCGTGGAGTCCACAAAGGAAAAAGGGTGGGAAAAAACTAAAAGGTAAGGCAGGCACCTTTGTACTAGGCACCACCGTCTGAAAAATTTGCCTAACTCTGCTGAAGGAAATACATCAAAATGATAAAACTTTGTAAAAGTATGAAGAGAATACCAAGTCACAGTTTTGCAAATATGTTCTACAGGGGCCTCATTCTTGAAAGTCCAGGAAGTAGAAACTGAACAAGTGGAATGAACAGTAATTCTGGCAGGTGGGTCTTGGTCAGCTTCCAAGGAAGCTCTGCGAATTAGCTCTTCAACCAAAAGGACAAAGACACAGTTGTAACCTTTTGTCCCTAACATTTACCAGATAACTACACAAACAAGCTGGATGACTGATGAAAATCCTTAGTTGCTTGAAAGTAAAATTTCAACGCCCTAACAACATCCAAATTATGTAATTAGGGTTAGGACACAAAAAAGAAGGAACAACTATCTCCTTATTAATATTTTCTGCTGACACTAATTTAGGAAGAAAACCCTATTTAGTCCTTAAGACAGCATTATCTTGATGGAACACTAAATAAGGAACCTCCCAAGAAAAAGCCAACAATTCTGGCACTCTGCATGCAGAAGAGATAGCCAATAAGAAAAGTACCTTCCAAGAAATAAACGTTATATGCAAAGTATGCATAGGTTCAAAAGGAGGATGTTGTAAAACCTTTAGAGCCAGATTCAAAATCCACAGTGGAGCAGAAGACTTGAATACCAGTCTTATTCTGCTCAGAGCCTGAACAAAAGATTGAATGTCAAGTAACTGAGCTAATTTTCTGTGTACAGTACAAAGCCAAAATTTGACATTTTAAGAAAATAGCTGTGAGTTCCTTATCAAGGGCCCCTGCAGAAACTGGAGAGTCTGTACTGAATGCCAAGAATAACCCAGCTGAGAACACTGAGATAAATAAACGTTCCATACCTTATGGTAAATCTTTCTAGTAACAGGCACGAGACTGAATAAGCGTATCAATTACAGAATTAGAGAAACCTCTCAGCGAAAGGATCAACCATTCAATCTTCAAACAGTTGAGAGACTGCAGGTTCTGATAGAATGGACCCTGAGATTGAAGATCTGATCTCAGAGGTAGACGCCAAGGAGGCGCATTGGACAGCCTCACCAGATCTGCGTACCAGGTCCTGCGAGGCCATGCCAGAGCTATGAGAATAGCTGGAATAAATATTTATTTTTAAAACGTAAACTAAAAAGTATAGACTTGGAAACCATGTGCCGCGGACATGTCTTAAGCTAAAGAGCTCTCCTGGACAGGACAGCCAATGCTGTATTCTTTGCATTGATACAAACAATCTGTATGATTGCATCACAGATGAGTGAGTTGCCATTTTCAAAGCTTGATTGTGATTTTGTATCTCCTCTAAAGAAGATTCCTTGGAATCTAGATCAGATAAGGAATCACACCAGAAAGCTGCTGCTCCAATAAATGCGGCATTACTCACTGTAGGTTGAAATAGCAATGCTACCTGCAGAAATGACTTCCTGGGGTAACCTGCAAGTTTCCTGTCCATAGGATCTTTAAAGGATGTACTGTCCTCCAAAAGGAATAGTCATCTTAGCTAATGTTAATATTGCACTATCACCCTTAGGTACGGTGCCTTATATTTCTAAATCTAAACTAGTTTGAGCAACGGGAAAAAAGTTTCTTAAACGTTGCTGCTGGTGTAAACAGTATTCCCGGTTTGTCCCATTTCTTGGCAATGATTTCAGTAGTTAAAGCATGAACCAGAAACGTCTCAGGAGTTTGAGACCTGGGTCTGAAAATAAGATCTAACTTTTGCACAAGTTTTTCCTTTGCTGGTTTGGAATCCTGGACTCCTAGAATCTTCAGGACCTCCTTTAGAAAGAAATGCTCCATTTTGAATTGAAAAGTAATCTCTGGTTCTTTATCGGACTCTGAGGAAGAACCATCAGCAGCCACTTCACCCTCTGATGCAGAAGATAACTAGTCAAATCAGAGCCTGGAGACTGTCTGGCAGACCTAGCACCAGAAAAAAGTGTTGCCCTAGGTTTCAGGAGTACAATGTTTAATTTGTGCTTGCGCTTACATGGAGGCAGTAAAGACTCAAGGGCTTCAACTTGCAGATGATTTTTAATCCCTTTTGAAAAATCTGATGCTTCATTATTAGTTGTAGCTGTTACTTTACTAACAGGATTTGGGGAACTGGAGAATGACACTGTAGAACAAACGTTATAAAACAGGCATTGCACAATTTTGCAGGAGGATAGAGTAATAACTCATTACATAGCAAACATTTATTTGTAGAATTCACAATATCCATGACCATACCCTCAGTCAATACAGGAGTAGCCTCAGCATTCCCAGTTTGCTCCATATTAAATAATTATTAGATAGGAGATTCCTAAATCTATAATAGAAAATCCCCTATATATTGCCTTAATATATATTATTACTACACTGTAGTATAATAAGGTTTCCAAAAATTGTACTATTAATCCAGCCATGCCGGTATATAACTAAGCTACCCCCTCCTGAGAGTGGACAATCAGTGCGATCAAGAAGTGCTGAACCGCGGAAACTATGCACCTCTGCTCACTGCGCACTCACTGCCGTCTTTGAAGGAAGAGGCGGGTGCTGTGCCAACCCTCTCCTGTTGCGCAAAAGGAACAGAAACTCCTTCCCAACCAGCAAGAGAAAAGGCACAGGAATCTCGACCACCATCTGCCTTTACTCAGTGCACCGGTTACGTAGCATATGACCGGAACACCGGCAGTCAATGTTAAAATAAAACGTATATGTGTGACACTCAGACACCTCACTTGTGCCCCTGTAGCAGATACCACACAGCCCCCTTCTCCCCAGCACCAGTAGACATACACAATAAACAATTAAACATGTGCCCTTCCTCTACCATTAAAGTGAATTCCTTCAGGAACTGAATAGGGAACAATATGGGGCGTAACCGAGCCTGACTTACTAAGCCAGTGCTGCAGAAATTGATTGCAGAGGATCACCGCCCTCTCCCATGTACCCTGCATAGTTACCCATGTGCTAGACTTGCAGCTGATCCTGTGCTGTAACTGACAGAGGGTCCATGGTGAGAAGTACATACATTTGACCATCATTGGAGGAGGCTTAGGAACTTCCCAGCAACACCAGTGGCCTGCTGTGTGAAAAGATTTCACTGACAAGAATTATATTGCACCAGCCTTAGAATAAAAAAAAAAAAACCTCTCTTCTGGGAACTATTTACTGTGGGTAATAAAGTATAAGAAATTTTCTAACACCTATCTCTCCTTGATGAGGCAAAGAATTACTGGGAGAGAAGGGGAAGTAGGAGGAATATAGTTAAATCTCTGGTAGGGTGTCTTTGCCTCCTCCTGGTGGCTAGGTGATGTAATTCCCAAGAGTAAGCATCATGGACTCTCACTACCATTAGAAATAAATCAGATTGCTTTGACTGCTTAAAGGGACACTGAACCCAAATTTTTTCTTTCGTGATTTAGATAGAGCATGTCATTTTAAGCAACTTTCTAATTTACTCCTATTATCAATTTTTTTGTTCTCTTGCTATCTTTATTTGAAAAAGAATGCATCTAAGCTTTTGGGGTTCAGCACTCTGGACAGCACGTTTTTATTGGTGGATAAATTTATCCACCAATCATCAAGAACAACCCAGGTTGTTCACCAACAATGGGCCGGCATCTAAACTTACATTCTTACATTTCAAATAAAAATACCAAGAGAATGAAGAAAATGTGATCATAGGAGTAAATTAGAACGTTGCTTATAATGTCATGCTCTATCTGAATCATAAAAGAAAAAAAATTGGGTTCAGTGTCCCTTTAACGCTGTTAGGAGGTTCCATGCCATTCTAAAAGCGCTGGGCTTTTACACCGTTAGGATGGCATGGATCGTCCTGAACCCTCCTCTTTTTATTCAATGGGAAATCCGACTGGGGAACATGCCTAGCATCATAGGCAGTCCCCAATGATCTGATCCAAACGTTGAAATCACGTGATCACATCGACAAGCGTGTGATTTTGTTTTTCAAGCAAATGTTTACATCGGAACTTCCTTACAATGTTAAACATTTGCCATCGGCATGAAGGGGTTAAGCAATTTGCAACATTTTGAAAACCTAGGTTACAGATTTTGCTTTTTAGTCTAGTTTGTAGGACAAAGCACAATTTTTTTTACAAAAAATTTGATTAATGTCCTTAAAGGGACACTAAACATTACAAGTTTTTTTAATATATAATTGTGAAGTATATGCACAATTAAAGTGAATGTAAACTCGGGTAGCTCGCAAGAGTTCGGCGTAACAGTTAGGTTTAAATAACATGAGTTTAATTCATGATTTTTTTTTAAACATCATATGTACCGTCATTTTTAATCTTTATATCCTTGCATCTGTCATACGTATCCTCCGCCCGGCATTTTCGATTAATCATTGTCATTTTTAGTCACGCTCCTTACAACCAATAATGTTATTAACCACGGGGGGACCCACCCCCTTTATATGTCGTCACGCATCTGTATTGCGCTTGCGTTTGACAGCTCTACCGATCATCTTATATGAAGCTTGTTCACATTTCGCGCATGCGCATTTGCAAACTTCACGGACTTCATTCATTCTCCAAATATTATAGCGCCCGGTAAGTATATTTTGAAATGGGCTCCGTATTCTACAATAAGATAACAATAAATCCAAAAGCTATAAGTTATATATTTATACATTAAAAGATTTATGTTATGATTGGAACAATTTGCAAATATCATCATATATATATATAAATGATAAAGTTTATTTCATCCCTTTATTATCTAATGAAACGTCTAAATATTATGGAAATTCGGAGGAGATGATTTGCTTCTATAGCCAACAATAGTATTCAGTGAATGTATTCATTCACTGAATACTATGTTGATTGACAGCGGATTTCGGGGTTTGACGCATGCGCAGTGTTGAGCAGAGACGGGAGCGCGCATTGCCACTACGTAAACAGCGGGTGGGACCGCTGTATATGTAATATTGAACAGAGTAAGGAAGTTGAGAGTGGGAGGAGCAGGTATACACAAATAACGATGTTTGCAAATGTATATAAAACTTTTATTATACATCTTATGACAAAATGAAAGTTGCACTTCGTTTAATATACTTATTAGCTATTTACTCATACTTTCTGAACTTAAAAAATTGACATTCACTTTAATGAGCACGAGAGCATAACATTTTAAAAAGATTGTGTTTACTATATGTAGGCCCCCAAAAGTCCTCCGTTTTGTTTCATATTGGAGAGGGTGGAGAGAAGAGAATATGTGTGTGTGCATACGTGTAAGTATGAATGGCTTTTTTTTTTTTGTGGAAAATATATTAAATGTTTCGGATATATGGAACAATCATTAAAACTGAGTTTCAACTATGTCGGAATTGGGGAAATGTGTTAGTTGTTTTTAAAGAGTTAAACAAAAACCCATATGCATTGTAAGTTTTCTCACTCCTTTACTATATCACCGATTATTACACAGATAGCTGAGCTTCAGCATAGTTGACTTGCTCTTGGCGCGCACCACATATCTCCTCCAATCAGAGAACAGCACATACACTACTATGGGTCAATTTTTTATTCTGCTCAATGCGTCTGGCATGTCCTTTTCTGATTGGGTTTTAAGTAAACCAATGGGACGCTCCTAACGTGGCACATAGGCCCAGAACACCAGAGGAATTCAGTATAATGGTATAGTCCGGTAACGGCAAATTAATAGACTAAACATGAAAAAAAACACGCCCTGCTTTCCGATATTTCCTAATATTGTCCGGTATCACATTACGTTCACAATGGTGGGTCTCTATAGGCATTTACCAGTGATTGTAAAATTAAGAACGGAAAATGTCAATATATTATCCCCCCTCTATAGGAGCTATGTGTGACAGCTGTCACTCTCTCCCTTGTTTAATCTGGTCAAGATCATTAGTTTTAAATGAGGAGTGATATATACTGCACTTACTAAACCTATATAACGTTTACCTCTACGTTATTGTAATTTTATACATCGACATATCAAATCATGAGCATGTGGATTTGAGCGCATAAATGAACTATTAGTTCAGTAGATAGGTTGCAACCCCCCTTTTTAAGCAATGGTTCAGTCTGCCAATTGATCTGACGTCACGGCGGGTCCTCTCTTTTCTTTCCCCCCTGGTCGCTCTGTCTGTTCATGCTGTGGAGGTTGGAGAGAAACATGAAGTTGCTTCTTGCTGCTGCCCTCATCGCGGGCTCCGTGATCTTCCTTCTGTTCCCGGGCGGCTCCGTAGCTGATGAGAAAAAGAAGGGTCCGAAGGTCACCGTCAAGGTAAACTGAAGATGTAGCTGCAGCCTGATGGGCGAGGCACTGGATGTCCGTGCTGTGGGCATCGGCCGTGGTACCACTAAGGGGCACTTAGTGATGGAGCTTCCTGTGATGAGCTGGCAGAGCCTAATAGCGATACACGCTCCTTTAGTTTTCATGCTTGTGATAAACGAGACACGAACGTGCTCTGCTGCAGGGATTGAGGCGCAGTTATTATGCGCATAAAACTGAGACTTCACGCATTTCTCCTAATGTTAATCTTTTATATATATATATCTCCTATTATCTTTATTAAAGCGCTAAACTCAGATTTGTATCATGCTGTAAAATGTACAGTCTAAACCCGATTCATCTAAAATATTGTATTTCCATAATTCTGGCGTTAACGTGACCGTGTCATTTGTTCTCTGTGCAAGCCCTGGCTTGCTGCATGGTTTAGTATGTATATCCTCAGGCATGATCTGGTGAGCATTATATTGGCTCTCTTCTGCTGTGTGTTTTGTAGTTGACCCTATGCTTTGTTCTATCAGGGTAATTCTGCATCAGTATTTTTTTTTACACCACAGCTGTCGCACGTCTCCTGTTAGGCTAAGCTGATGTCTGACAAAAACCTATCCAGATAACCGAAGCTCTGAATGCGAGTATAGAAACCCAATTTAAACCCCCGCCTAGCGTCCTGTGAACATCCACATACATTGGCTTCACAAGACACGCAGGGCTTTGTGAGATTGCCAACCTAAAACATCATTTTCTGATCTGAGCATTTGTGACCTGTACATCTTTAGCTTTGAATTGCATGATGGTAGGATTAGATTACTGGATATTATATTAACCTATAAGTTTCTACCTTTCTCACAGTTAACAAAGTAATCAAACAATATAATTTTTTTTTTTAAGTAATCAAGCAATATTCTTTAATATTTTATAGTCCCCATTATTTGTCTGCATAAAGTAATGTTAAATGTTGGAAATCTTAAAGTGATTATTATTATTATTGGTAATTTGTAGAGCGCCAACAGATTCCGCAGCGCTATAAACAAAGGGGGAGTACAACAAAACAATTATAGGGTAGAGGGCCCTGCCAAGAGTTGCACTGTTGTAGTCAGCTCTTAAGAAGGTGAACTACAAACAGCTGGACTTTTAGGCTTACATGCTAAGGGGGTTCAGGGGAGGAGAGGAACTGGTATTAGGAAAGGTTAGCGTAGGTTGTATGCGTCCCTGAACAGTAGAGTCTAAACTCTACATGGTAAACTCTACATGTTTTGAAATCAGTCACGGAATAGAAGTTATATTTTAGATGGACTTTATTTCAAGTGATTGTAAACTTTAACAAATTGAACCCAGAATAGAAAAATAATCACAGAAACAGGGGTACTTTAATTAAAGTTTACAAAAACACTTATATATTTTTTTAAATATCATTGCGCTCTGGTAAACGCCGATCCTCCGCCTGCATCTCCTGCTATCTTTATCATATGGATGACTTTATCCAGCTTTTTCCAATCGTTGCGTGTCCCCTTTGGCGTCCAGCTTTTGGGGCACTCAACGATCACTTTTAACAAAGATGCACTGTAACTTCATGTTTAATCTACCCGTGCCTTTCTAATACCCCGCGCCCCGTCTGCCAACTTCAAAACTCATATGTGAGCTGTTTGATCTGTTCTCTAATTTGTGTTCTTGCTACAAAAAGTGTCATACGGCTAGAGTGTTGATTGGACGAGACAACAGTCCATCTTAAAGTGTTTTCTTTTTGCTCTTTTGGCAGGTTAGAGTTATGATAGATATATATATTTCTCTTTCTTTAGTTCAGATAAAGGATATAGAGAGAACAAAAGCAAATTAGATACTAGATTGTTTTAAAAATTGCATTCTCTGAATCATGAAAGTGATTTTTTTTTTTTTTTTTTTTTTAATTTTACTGTCCCTTTAGCTCTGGTCACATGTTGGTTTGTCATAGGCAATGCTATAGGACTTATTACTGAAACTTTCTAGCATAACAAGGGTCATTACAGTCTCAATCACTATCTTCTTGCCTGTATAAAATGTAGTAATGTACTTATTTGACAATAGAAGATAATAAAAATAGTAACCGTAACCTCGGCACATTTACCCTACACAAAGAAATTCTCTGAAGTAAATTGATTTGATCAGCCCCTGACATAAGTCAATTTTCTATCTTTGAAGAGGTTAAAGGGATAGGAAACCCTAAAATGTTCTTTTGTGATTTGGATAGAACATACAACTTTCTAATTTTTAGTTTGTTAAATTTGCTTTGTTCTCTTGTTGTTCTTTGCTGGAGGAACAGCATTGCACTACCGCCAGCTAGCTGATTATATATATATCTATCTCTATCTCTATATCTCCTCTATATCTCCTCTATATCTCTATATCTCCTCTATATCTCCTCTATATCTCTATATCTCCTCTATATCTCCTCTATATCTCTATATCTCCTCTATATCTCCTCTATATCTCTATATCTCCTCTATATCTCCTCTATATCTCTATATCTCCTCTATATCATCTCTATATCTCTATATCATCTCTATATCTCTATATCATCTCTATATCTCTATATCATCTCTATATCTCTATATCATCTCTATATCTCCTCTATATCTCTATATCTCCTCTATATCTCTATATCTCTATATCTTCTATATCTCTATATCTCCTCTATATCTCTATATCCAATCAGAAGAGACAAATGTGTGCAGGCACCAATCAGTAGCTTAGTCCCACTAGGGTATGATATGTTTGTTCTTTTTCAACAAGGAATACGAAGAGAACAAAATACTTTTGAAAATAGAGCATGTCATTTTAAGACGCTTAAATTCACTTCTATCGGAATCATGTAAGTTTAATTTTAACTTCCCTATCCCCTTAAACTGCTAGACATACATCCGCCTTTCTTGGACTGCTCTTGCTGGATACTAACAATCCACTTGTGTAATTTCTTAGTATGTCTTTGACATTCATCTTTATTTATGGCAGGGGTCAACAAATCTATTTGATTTAGGTGCAAGACAGTGGTATTTTGTTAAAAAGATATATGGAGATTATCCTAAAAATGTAGGGCCAGAGGTAAAATTATAGGAGCCAGTGGCTCTCTGGGTTTTATTGAGCCCTGATTTTAAGGGATTATATTTGATATCAGAAATTGATCACTGCTTTCAAAATATTTGCATAAAAAATAGGTCTTGCATATTTGGCCCTTTTGAATTACCTGTTCTTGAATACAATGGGTTGTGGGTTCAAATATAAACATAAATGGATAAAAAGGTTAACATTGAAACATGCATTTAAATTTAAAACAAGTGTAGCATTTTTGGAATATACTTCAATCAGTAAAAATGCTTCTAGTAAAAATGAGTGCACAATGCAGGGCAGCGGCTTCAAAGGCTAATAAGATACTAGCATGTATTAAAAGAGGCATTGATTCAAGGGAGGAAAGCATAATTCTGTCATTATATAAAGCCCTGGTAAGACCTCACCTTGAGTTTGGAGTGCAGTTCTGGGGACCGATTGCTAAAAAAGATATTGCAGAACTAGAAAAAGTTCAGAGAAGGGCCACAAAGCTAATAAGGGGATTGGAGAAATTAACCTATGAGGAGAGGCTAGCCAAACTGGGTCTGTTCTCTTTAGAAAAAAGGCGCTTGAGAGGTGACATGATTACTTTATATAAATATATTCAAGGCCCATATACAGAGATGGCAGAAGCTCTTTTTATTCCAAGAAAATTGGTTCTGACAAGAGGTCATAATTTAAGGTTGGAGGAAAGGAGATTTAATCTCCTGCAACGGAAACGTTTTTTCACTGTAAGAGCAATAAAATTGTGGAACTCCTTACCAAAGGAGGTAGTGAATGCCAATACCATAGATACATTTAAAAATAATCTGGATAAATTTCTGTATATAAACAAAATTCATGGATATGATTGCTAGTATTAAATGGGTCACATTTTAATGGGGTTATTTAAGCTTAACTGGAGCTTTTTGTAAGTATTTTAGATTTGTATAGGTTGAACTCGATGGACTTCAGTCTTTTTTCAACCTTATCTACTATGTTACTATGTAGTAAAATGGCATTTCCTCCTGAATGTACTAATAAACTTATAGAAACTAATGTAAGGGGGGGAGGGGACACCACATAGTTGTAGATTACCATAAGCACACACATTCCCTCATTAACTTGCTCAGAATTTAGAGAGCAAGGCAGTAGTGTGCACAGCGGTAGCTGCATTTTGTCGCCATTGATGACTTTGCTCCTATATTTGTTGAGCCCTGAAGTATCTCTAATTTCTCGGAAGGTTGCAATTAATCTATTTTTATTTTGAGTGAAATTTAGAGGCCCAAAAAATACATGCTATTGCCAGTGTGTTCTGTCTCTTCTAAAATTATTTTTCCTGTCTGGTTGACTTAATCAGCTTTGTTTTTTTAGGTGTATTTTGACATCAAAATTGGTGATGAAGAGACAGGTCGCATTGTGATTGGGCTTTTTGGGAAAACGGTTCCCAAGACAGTAGAAAACTTTGCTGCTTTGGCAACAGGAGAGGTGAGTTGTCGGGTGTGGCGTGTTTTTTTTTTTTTTTTTTTTTTTTTTTTTTTTTTAACTTTTTAAATTAAAAGCTAATAACCATCAACAAGAAAGGTGTCGCTTTGTTTAATTTTTTTTTTTTTTTTTTTTTTTTTTTTCTTCCAATAATTTACTAATTGGAGCACATATAAATGCGAAATATGGAACAATATTAAAAGCATGCTTTCTGTAGTCTTCTGTTTTATTACTGTGCCTAGGTCTGTCTTGTTTGTGTGGTTTAATTAAAAAAAAAAAAAAAATACATACAAAATGGTTTTTTTTTTTTTTTTATAAATTAAAAATAAAATAAATGCCTGGAATAAAAAAAATACTTCTGACCCTGCTCCAGTGAGTTTGCAACTGCTTTTACATTGCCTTCCTCCCAGTTGGCAGAGCTGTAAAGTACTGCTAGGTTTTTATTTTTCAAATTTTATTGTTTGTGCTTTTAATTTTTTCACTATAGAAAGGATACGGTTATAAAGGCAGCTCATTCCACCGTGTAATAAAAGACTTCATGATCCAAGGTGGTGACTTCACCAGGGGAGATGGTACTGGAGGTGAGACTTTCTTACACAAAATGGTGGGGGGTTTTTTTTTTTTTAGATGGAAGTACTAAACCTGTAAGGTTTTATAAAGCCTGGGGGATTATATACAATGGGAATAGCATGTACAGGTAATGTTATGGATCAAATTGGCCAGAGTAGCGCAGAAGTTCAGTAATTTAGTAAAAAGGTCTGCTCTGCTGCTTAGTATTTATCTTCCCAGGCTGATACGATTAAAGTTGCTGGTTCCCCTATATTTTATAAGGTCAGCAAATGTTATCCTGCCCTAGCATTAATAAGCGATACCTACCACATGAGTTACTATCTTCAAAGTTTAAGGGGACATACAAATATTACGTCTATGAATAGAAAAATAAAAACATTAGGATGTTTCATAGGGATGTATTATCAATCTTACCAATATTGTAGTGAATTTTTGATTTATAATTTCTAGTCTTTACTCATGTGTGGCTCATTCTACAAAGCCAACCACAGAGGTCTTTACATGTAGCCCGCAGGAGGGCGCACCACCATCTTTTCTCGAAAGATTCTGTGCAGTGTGCAGCACCACTGTGTAAAAGCTGTCTTCACACAGAGCAGCACAAGCTCCCATTTCCTAATTAATTATGATTATACTATCATGATTTTTTTAATAAAGAGTAATACCATGCAGTGTAGGAATAACCGCTTGGTATTGGAAATTCTCCATTTCTAAACTCATGTTTACTTCAGAATTTATGGTAAATGTATAGGGCAACTATCTTCAACTTTTGAACTTTAGCGTGGGACATTTATACAATGGTGAAATTAATTTTAATCTATCATGTATTTGTGACTATTTAAACGTACCAGACTTTTTGTTAAGTTGATAAAGTATATTTAATGTTTTTGTTTTGTTTGTTTTTTTTGAAAACTTTAATGCATTATAAAATACTATAATTTATCTGATTATATAAATAAAATAAAATGTAATTTTATATAATGAGAACAGTAAATCTCTGGCTGTGAGTCTCCTGACATACCTCTAAAGTCAGGGATCGCTCTCTGCGTGCGTGTTTCCACAAACATTCTTTTTCTGCCTAGAATGTCTCAATGTTGCACATATAATGGCTTTTTTGATGTTAAAAATGGCTGTACATTTTTAATCTGAGAAGAATGACAGCTTAATTCTAACGGTAAACCCCAGATTTAATTGTAATTCCCCCCCCCCCCCCCTTAATCATTACATTGGGTATGTGTTTAACGTGTGAATTCATAAGATGTCTCATTGTCTACTTAAAGGGACAGTCTTGTCAAAATGTAATTATCATGATTCAGATAGGACATGCAATTTTAAACAACTTTCAATATGCTTTGTTCTCTTGGTATTTGTTGAAAGCTAAACCTAGGTAGGATCATATGGAAAATTCTATGTCCTTGAAGGTCACCTCTTATCTTAGTGAGTTTTAACCATTTTACACAGCTAGATAGCACTAGTTTGTTTGCCATATAGATAATATGCTCACTCCCATGGAGTTGAGTCATTACAGACTTGTATATTTTAGCCAATCAGTAGACTGCCCCCTTATTTTAGCTCTTTTTCACAGGAGGCTTAGATACAGGTAATCAGAGGTAAAAAAGTGTTAATATTCAGTGTTGGTTATGCAAAACTAAGGAATAGGTAATAAAGGGATTATCTATATTCTTAAACAATACAAATTCTGGAGTAGACTGCCCCTTTTAAATAAATTAAAGAAAAATACAGTACCTGTATAAGTCATACCGAAGTGGACAGTAGCTTAATTGTCCTTCGGCAAACTATAAACTGTATAGAACGCCTGATACATAATTTGCTCGGAATGGAGCCTTAAAGGGACAGACTTATCTAGATTTTTAGTTTGAAAAGATAATCCCTTTATTACCCATTCCCCGGTTTTACATAACCAACACTGTTTATTTTAATCTTTTTGCCTCTGCAGACTGCCCCTTATGTTTTTTGACAGACTTGCATTTTAGCCAATCAGTGCTAACTCCTAAGTCGCTCCACAGGAGCGAACCCAATCTTAGCTATGACACATGAACTAGAGCTGTCAGCGCTGCGGAATCTGTTGGCGCTCTACAAATACCTGATAATAATAGCTGTGAACTGTCAAAATGCACTGAGATAAGAGGCAGCCTTCAAGGGCTTAGAAATTAGCATATGAGCCTACTTAGGTTTAGTTTTCTCCAACGAATACCAAGAGAACAAAGCAAATTTGATGATAAAAGTAAATTTGAATTTTTTTTTAAAGTGACATGTCCTATCTGAATCGCAAAAGTTTAAACTGATTTGAAACCCAAATTATTTTTCCATTCATGATTCAGATAGAGCATATGATTTTAAGCAACTTTCTAATTTACTCCTATTTTACTTAATTCTCTTGGTATCTTTATTTGAAAATCAGGAATGTAAGCTTAACAGCCGGCCCATTTTGGTTCAGCACCCTGGATATTGCTTTCTGGCTACATTTGTTGCTTTTTAAGCATATATAAAAAAACAAAAATGTAAACTTTTTTTTTATTTTTTTTTATTATTCAAAATAGGCAAAAGCATTTATGGAGACAGATTCCCAGATGAGAACTTCAAGCTGAAGCACCACGGTCCTTACTGGTTAAGCATGGCTAATGCTGGCAAAGATACTAACGGTTCACAGTTCTTTATCACCACTGTCAAGACTCCTTGGCTGGATGGAAAGCATGTGGTGTTCGGCAAAGTATTGGAAGGAGCAGTAAGTCTTGACACCAGTGCAAATTTTGAGAACCTTTCATTTTATTTTAAAAATACTTTAAACTTTTTCTGGGGAGAGACACTCGGTTTGCTTTTAAGTACATCTGTGTCTAAATATGACGATGGCTACATGGCCTTTGTAATATCTTCCCCCACCCCAAAATGTTGTATAATTTCTCCACCATTCAGATTACTAGATAATTCTTGCCATATCCTATCCAAAACTGACTTTTTTTAGAACCTCTGAAACTATCAGAAGACTAATGAACACCTGTTTGCCACTGTTGCAGCTACTCTTAAAGGAACACAGAAACAATATAGATGTTAAGGAGCATTGCATTGACAGGCTGTTTACACCACTTTAGCAAGATAGGCATATGTCTATATCTCTGCCGTTCTGCCTTCTGTGCTTCTCCTTTAGAAGCGATCTCTCATGATTTTCATTGGATTTGGATTGAACAAACACATTCTGTCACTCCAGATCCAATAAGAGTATTCTCCAGGCGTGCACATTTGGAGGACAAAGGAAGGTTTTGATGGCAGTGGTGCCTTTCCTTTGAAAGGAGCACAATGGTGGTGTGAAAACATTAGTTTAGCTTATTTTTATTTTTTTAATCTTCACATGTAAGAAGGCTTTAGTATTGTGTATCAAATTCCCCCCTCCCCACAGTTATACATACATTATGCTTTGTATGCGGCACTACATTTTGAACTATTTGTACAAACTATTCAAACAGCTGTGCAGTATTTGTTTTCACTTATAAGGTTAACATTCATTGCATATGGAAATACAATATACTGATATCATAAATTGCTTTGAGGTACTCATTATGTTTGACCTTTCTAAAGCCATGCCAGCACCAGTGTCCCATATAGTTATGCTTATCAGGGGGTGTAAATGTCAGTGTGTCCTTCCCACTAAATCGTAACTTCTTTACAAACCTGATACGATCAAATCAACCCATAATGGTGATAAGTTTATTTTTCACTAACAATTACTTTGTCTCATGCAGGAAGTGGTAAGGAAGATTGAATCAACAAAAACTGATGCCAGAGATAAACCTCTTAAAGATGTGGTGATTGCAGACTGTGGGACGATCGAGGTGGAGAAGCCATTTGCCATTCCCAAAGAGTAACTTTAAATCGGAGGCTGGGTTCCAGCATCTTCCTTTTGCTCCACTGGGTCAAAGGTAGTGGACTTTTTCCAGAGACCTATCAGCTCTGTCCTTGTTGCTCCTAGAGTAATAAAGGGCGGTAAAGCCACATGCTGTCAGGGGCTTCTGGTACATCTTATGGGCTGCTTAATGAGTCCTGAAATAAGAGCGGTCAAATTTAATTAATCTGCAAAAGTGACCAAAAAGACTCTCTTACATGTGTCATTATCAAATTGGCTTACACATTCCGCCTACTAAATATTCAATGTGTTCAAATTGGAGACAAATTTACACCGTATGTAAATCTGAATAAAAAAAAACAATTTTTATAAAACTATTTGGGTTTTTTTACGTCATTTTGTGTGTATAAAATCTGCTACTACACATCTTCACTAATTTGTTTTTCAGTTAGGTTTTAAGCCTGCTTAAAACTTTTATATCTCTGCAACAACTGTGCTTCATAATTTTGATTTTTGTCCAGTCAAACATAAAAGCATGTTGGGTAATGCATGTCTGACATTCTCAGTCTAAATGTTTAGAAATTCGCATAATTCTCCCTTTAAAGCACATATACCAAATATTAAGGTATATCCATTTCTTCCTATATTTATTTTTAGAGACTGAGAAAGTTAATACAGTTGAATGGGGCAGTGACCTGTAACCTGCAGGGTGTTCTAAGGACTGGAGCGCAATAATATAAAGCGATTGTAGCTTAAATACTGGTGTCTGTGACTGTTGGGGGGTGTAATAGCTGCCAGTAGATAACACACAAGATGTGATGCAATTCTGCAGACCTAGTAATGTCTTCACCTTAAGAATGGAATGCAATGAGCATCACCTGTAAAGAATAGTTTAACTTTTGCACTTCTATTTGATGTTCTTTCTTGCCTTAACGTAATGTGCACTAGCTCCATTAGGAAGAAGCTAATGACTGGCTAAGATGTGCCTTAAAACTGGCACACTATGCTGATATATGCAGCTATTGGGAATGTTATAAAGCTGAGCATCATAGATTGACATTTAATGCGAATATTCTGTAATAGTTGTGCTTGTTTTTATGATGTTCATCAGTGGGATTATCATCTAATCTAGTGCAATGTAATAAAATATAGAAATCTTCAGGTAAATCATGACTTACCGTTCGGATGCACCTGCTCTATACTGCAAACATATTAGGGTGCCTTTCACTGCATTCTAATGCTGACTTGTTTGCACATGTGCAGCAACTTTGATACCTGCAGTAAATCCTAGGTTCCAAAATTGCAGCACCCATAATTAGAGGGGGACGCATGGGATGGTTAGTATTTAAATGGATAGTAATTTACTTTTATCACACCAATTTTGCTTTGTTCTCTTGGTATTCTTAGTTGAAAGCTAAACCTAGGAGGTTGATATGCTAATTTGTAAGCCCTTGAAGGCCGCCTCTTCTCTCAATACATTTTGAGTTTTTCACCACTAGAGGGTGTTAGTTCATGTGTCATATAGATAACACTGTGCTCACGCACGCATAGTTCAGGTGAGCCAGCTCTGATTGGCTAAAATGGATGTCTGTCAAAGAACTGAAATAAGGGTGCAGTTTGCAGAGGCTTAGATACAAGGTAATTGGAGGTAAAAAGTGTATTTATATAACTGTTGGTTGTGCAAAATTCTGGTGTAGACTGTCCCTTTAAATACGGGCTAATATAAATACACTTGTGAATTAAGAGTTTTGTGTTTTTTTTGTGTTTTTTTTTTTATTTTACTTTCAAGGCATATAAACATATTACAAGATGCAGAGAACAATATGGGATCAGTTCAACATTAAAGTAAAATGCTTTGTACATCATAAGTGGGTAAATATAGTAACTGGTATTAGAGTAGAATGCCTTTCCTAATGTAAACCTTCTAAATGGAACACAGGTCACTCTTGGGCCTCAATAACATGGAGCAATTATATGAATAGAAGGTGACTGAAGAGACCGCTCTTGGGTCTTGCAGTGCAAACCTCAGTTTTATAGTTTTTAAGTTAACTCTTATGAATTATATTTTAAATAATACAGTAATTCAAAAGGAATAATAACCATATGTGTATAGTCTGATAAATAACATCAAGGGTTTATATTTAAAGAATGGTATGGTAGCAAGCTGCTGAGATAGCTAATAAAGTAGAAATAGAACCTGTGGGGTGCTCATAGTATGGGTAGAAGCCAATATAGGGTATTTTCCAGGTTTAAGATCTGACTAAGTCTTATGGAGTGGGCCCAATCAACATTAATATAATTAGGGATACAAAAGTTTCATTATGGAGGTAGTGAAAATATGGGAGAAGCAAATACCGCCAAATGAACCACTGCCGAATCCCAACTATGGGTAACCTATATAAACTAGGGATTAAGGCTAAAGAGAGGTCCCTTATCTATGATCTGCTGTTTCACAGAAATACATTTGTTAGTGTGTGTGTAAAAAGATGGAGCAATGGAGAAGCCATAGGCCCAATCCATACCTTCTCAATTTAGATAAGCTAACTGTGCCATCTCGGCCGCAGACAACACAGAATGAAGGGGAGAAAATGCTAAGGATTTGAGGGATAGGCTTGTAAAAGTATCATAAACACACATGCTCATATTACACAAAGATACAGTGAGGTATGTGCTAACCTTGAGGTATAACTTTACATATTAAACACACACAGTATATAATATGAACTTTCACCAGGGACTATGGCATATGTAGAAGTTCAATGATAGTCCATAGAGAGAAACTATATCGTAGCTATAACCTAGGAGTATCGCTTCATATTGTGTTGAACAAACTTCAAACAATTAGCCAACATTTTTTTTTATATTAATTTTCACCAGCATCTGTGGTAAATGTTAAAAATTCATCAATAGACCATGAATGCCATGACAAATCATAATCAGGGGACTCTATGAACAGGTATGTTCAGAGTCCCCGTATGTTTTAAGTAAGGGGAGTGACGCTTGGAGGGAACGCTCTAGTTAGTTTACTGTATAATCTTACCCCATTCCAATTCTACAGAATGGTCTCCTATAGTTTTGCGGGGCAAGGAGTAGGAAAAGCATTTCCTTAATAGTGAAGACCCATAAAGTGTTTGGGATGTTGTGCTGTAGTAGAATTAATAGGTCCGGACTCCTCATGGACACTCAGACTAGGAGACTTGGCATGGAGATTGTGAATTTTAATAGCGGTATCAACATAGGCATGTATGAAAGATGTTGCTAGGGTATTGTAGCCTTTCTGCTGTCCATTGGCTACCAAGATAGGATGGTTCCCTTTATCAGAACTCCGGTACAGTGGAGAGACAGGAGGTAAGATTTGATATTGATGATATGGGGTCCTGCTCCTGAAGGTCACAAGTAGGGTGGTATCTGTTTTGAAGCCAGCTGTAGTAGGACTAGGTATAATTTAACATGGCTTTTTTGGTAATCTTAGGGGTTTGGTCTTCCACTTCATCGCCAGCCATAAGCTCTGGAGGTACAGCCTCCACTCTCGGAGCCTCACTGTCTGTTTCCAAGCTTCCCTCCGTGCGTATAATATAGGATGGTAACTGATGCAATCCTGCATTGGCAACATCGCTGGGATAAGCGGATGAGGAAACAAGTTAATTATGTAGTCTGGAGGAGCTGAAAGCGGCTTGCAAGGTCTCTCCCAGTGCGGCATGGTGGTAAGCCAGCAGCTCCCGATTCTCCATTAGGATACAATCTTCCATCCCCACAGGTTTAGATATTTAGAGGTAGCTTGCGTGTTATATGCTATAAGTTATAGGACATTGAGTGCGGCATAACGACAGGGCCAAAGGAGAAAATGTGAATTTCTCTACTTTTCAGAGAAAAGCTGTAGCAGCTATGCGACTAATCATGGCCACTACCCGTTCCCCCTAAGATATTTTGATGTATAGAAACCATGACACAAGGCCATTTCTTATCGAACCAAGCACTAGTCTGCTAATGTGATATTATATTCCTGACTCACATCATAAAATTACTGTTTATAATACTTGTCTACTATGTAGTGGGCCAGGTGCAACATATACTATAGCACATGAACTGTGGACTAAAGATACACTGAATATTTAAGTCTCACTGTGGTCCAGCAGTCAAAGCATAATTATTTTGGATGCATGTAGAAAAAAGCCACTGTTTGCCCCAAAACTTCTCCAAATGAAACTGCTTTATTCAGTCCACATAGGCACAATAAGCTGCAAAGATTCAAACCATTTGGGCCCTAATTATGCATAAACAACTAGCAAAAAGTGACTTCCTTTATACCGTAATTACACACAAGTAAACCTCTCATACCCCTTTACTATAATCTTGCAATATGCTATATTGCCACCTAGTGATACTAAATTATTACACTTTTAACGCTCATTTTTCTAAGTTGTTAAAGGGACAGTCTACTCCAGTTTTATTGTTTAAAAAGATAAATACCTTTATCACCCATTCCCCAGTTTTGCATAATCAGCACGGTTATATTAATATATTAGTTTTATTTCTGTGATTATCTTGTATCTAAGCCTCTGCAGTCTGCCCCTTTTATTTCAGTTCTTTTGACAGGCTTGGATTTTAGCTAATCTGTGATGGCTCATTAGTTCCATGGGAGTGAGCACAATGTTATCTATATGGCACACATGAATTAGTGCTCTCTAGCTGTGAAAAACTGTCAAAATGCATGTTCCATTGTGTAACCGAAACAGAGTTAAAGGGACATATTCGAAATTACCCTTTCATGATTCAGATAGGGTGTGTAATTTTAAACAACTTTCCAGTTTACTTTTGTCATCAAAGTTCTCTTAGTATTCTATGTTGAAAGCTAATCCTAGGTAGGTTCGTATGCTAATTTCTAAGCCCTTGAAGGCTGCCTCTGATGCAGTTTGTCATCGATAGACATTGCTAGTTCATGTGTGACATATAGATAATGTGTTCACTCCTGTGGAGTTATTCGAGTCAGCACTGATTGGCTAAACTGCAAGTCTGTCAAAAGAACTGTATTAAGGAGACAGTCTACTCCAAAATTGTTAAAGTTTTAAAAGATTGATAATTCCTATTAATACAGAACTAAACTTGATCCAGATAGAAGTAAAACTTTTGTAAATAACTTGTGTAGATAACTAATAAAAACCACCTTAAAGGGCCATAATACTCATATGCTAAATCACTTGAAACTGATGCAGTATAACTGTAAAAAGCTGACAGGAAAATATCACCTGAGCATCTCTATGTAAAAAAGGAAGATTTTACCTCACAATTTCCTCAGCTCAGCAGAGTAAGTTCTGTGTAAAAAGTTATACTCAGCTGTTGCTCCAAGCTTCAGGTAAAAAAAATTTTTAAAAATTTTTAGAAATGAACAGCAGCCAATCGGCATCAGCAGTGCTGAGGTCATGAACTCTTTTACTGTGATCTCATGAGATTTGACTTAACACTCATGAGATTTCATTGTAAACTTCCTTAAGCTGAATAGGGAAATAACATGAGTCCACAAGGCTCAATCCTTTAGCTGTCCTTGGACAGACATACTGATTTGCTGCTTAGAAGTCCTTTACAATGGGATGTGGCTACTTAGGAACTTTTGAGGTAAAATATCTTTCTTTTTTACATAAAGATGTTCAGGTGATATTTTCTAGTCAGCTTTTTACAGGTATGCTGCATCACTTTCAAGTGTTTCAACATTTGGGTATTATGTCCCTTTAAGTATTTGCAGTCAGCTTGTAGCTCATTGCAAAAATGCCAATCCAGCATAGTAGTATCACACCGCTCACTATACCTTCTGCTCCTCTTCACCCGCCAGACCGCTGTTTACCGACCACAGGAGGTTCTTCAAACTGTTACGGCTCACAGGACCCACTGTTCCTTCTACCTAGATCATTTAGTTCTTAAAGATTCTGGATTTGGTTTAAAGAAAATTCATCTATTTTAATTGTGTAATTTTATCTGACTTTTATAAAGTTGTTTAAGGGATACGTCCCTAAAATAATTGGTTTATTAATGGGTACTTTATTTAATTGTTTTTTATATCCTGTTTGTTTTATATTAGCGCTATATTTATTTAGTGGTTTAGCTTTCCAGCGCCTTTCTTTTTGCACTTTTCTACTAACTGAACTGATAGCGGAGTGGATAGGCTATTTTAGAAAGGTTTCCACTTTTATTAATCCTAGCACACTACAATCCTTGCTTTTACACATTATTAGCCCATGTAGCTATATGGTACTCATAATGCATATTGTGTAAGAATAAAATGTTTGTTTTGTAATTTTCCCTATGGGCCTTGCCCCCAGGCCTGTCTGGGTTTAACTGCCTGGGACTCTGGGGACAGCACAACTTCCTGTGAGCACCCAGGACTGAGCATGTTGCAGTGTCATGGGATGTGTACCCAGTCCAGTCTGAGAGTGCAGTCCCCTTCCGTGTTTTGTATATGTCTGGGGTGATTACATTAGCCTGTGCACCCTTCACTTGTTCCCAGTTTGTTAGATTGAGAGCTTGCTTTGTGTGGCTGTTTAGGGACTCAGGTTTTGGAAGAGACCTTGACAAGGTACCTGGGCTTATCCTATTTGGCCAAATGTGGTAACTAACCATTCCATTTTTTGCTTTTAATCTTAACTGAGAGCTTGTTAGTGAATGCTGGACTTTCTCAGTGTGTTGTATTAATTTGTTTTGTAATTTTCCCTATGTTTCTTGCACCCAGACCTGTCTGGGGTTAACTGCCTGTGACTCTGGGGGCAGCACAGCTTCCTGTGAGTGCCAGTGAGCACCCAGGTTTGAGCATGTTGCAGGGGCATGGGATGTGTACCCAGACCAGTCTGAAAGTGTAGTCCCCTTCTGTGTTTTGCATATTGTGGAAGAATACATAAATAGTCGGTGTATATCAAAGGCAGCATTCCAAACACAGGCCAAATTCCCATTTTTAATTCAGAATTGGACAGTTGCAAAAAGAAAATAGAGTAGTTAAAGGAACATTCTTCTGAAACATTTTCTCTGCTCTAACGTAAAATGTTTCAGGATGCACTACAGGACTTAGTTGTACATAGCTATACACCTTTTATTATAATTTTTTTTTTTTTTTTTATTCTTTTTATTAGAGAGTTCAGGCATATAATACAGGTATACAGATATTTCAACAATGTTTGAAATCACATTCAATAAGTCTACAATAGATGTAATTATAAAAACACTTGATACAAAATACATGTAGTTAAGAAACATTAGCTGTTGGCTCATAATACAAATGTGTGTGAGAAGAGGTACATTTCCAGGGTATACAATAATTTAAATTATAGAAAAGGTGTAGATAATACATAAACATATATATTCAGTGCCTATGGACACCAAGGTGTCTCCAGTAACTATTACCCGAATTCTCTCCCTTTTTTTTTTAAAAAACTTTATTAACCTAAACCCACAAACTAAGCAAAAACTAAACAAAACAAATAGAATAACCTATGCACAGTCTATAAGAAACCTGTGTGGCCCTGGTAGGACTTCAGAGTAAAGTTCAAAGTAGCTGTTATATGCTTTCTAGGATGAATATTCGCTCCATAGTTTTATATGTTTATTGCACATTAGATCCTCTCCGAAGCCCAGTATTCAAGTCAATCGATATGTTGTCAGGTTTTATTATTATTATTATAACTAAATTATAACTAAACCCCTAGAAACCAGACTCAAGTAAATGAGGACATGCGTGTCAGTAGAATGCTCACTCCGTTGTTTCTGCATGTCCAATTGTGCCTAAAGATATTAGATAAGGTGTAGTGCATCTTGTAGGTGTTATGGTGCATTATATTATATTTAGGGTGGTGGAACTAGTGAGCTAGATCCTTATAGGGATACTGTACAGCACAAAGGGCTCGTAGTCAAGCCCATCTGAGTGGGCGCGGGGTACAGCAGAATTGTGTCTCCCAAATAACTACTGATCTGGTAGAGAGTAATTCCACGCTTGTGGTAAAGTACATGTTGGCTCAATATTTATAGGATGCTTATGAAACTAGACTTTCCTGTGGCCTGGTTTAGTCCTGTTATTAAACAATATAACATTGATTTTAGCACTATGCAATAAATAATAATAAAATAAAAACTCAACGAAACTAGAAATACACTATAAACCTAGCTCTTCCTGCCCCATATTTTCCAGGTAAGACCGCCGCATTAACTAGGTACCCTAACGTCATTCAAATTTGAAAACTAGGAAATATATTTGCGGTGTCATCAAGCTTCAGAGTAAATCTTGGCTTAGGGCATGCGCTTCAGTTATGAAATTACAAAGATTACATAAGGTGCTGAATTAACCTGTAAAATCCAGCAACGTTACCACGTCACATCAGCTGAGATACATTTTTATATAAGCAACTCTGAGGGACATAATGCAGTACTCAAGTGCCGAAGAGAAAGAGATGTTGTTGGACAAGTCAGTGAACTGAACAAATTATATAGTCGGGACCCATCCACCCATGGCAGAGAAGAAGACGAGAGATCAAAGCCTAACAAGACTTCAATACCAATAGCATGCTGCTCTGCATATGAGACATTGCTGATTTTCAGTGATTAATTATGGAAAATAGGTTGACACATTCTATTACAATGGCATACAGCCTAGTGTAATTGAACCGTTTTAGCATTATATATATTAATCAGGTCTATGAGGAGTTAGAAGATCGCTAACTGTTACACTCATGCAATCCATTATAGATAGAGTACCAGAGAACAAAAGGAAGCATATGGGTGCTAATATCGAGTCCAGTATACATTCACATTCGGACACATTGACACAAGAACATTGCATACAGCCTATGTGGCAGATATGTTAAAACCAAAGAAATAAATCTCAGTAGGGTCTTTCAGCAATATACACAAGCTGCTTTGTCAGAGTTAATGAACCCCAACTATGATGAGTAAAAGGTTTGTAATTCAGCCGATACCCGTAGCCAAACGGGTCCTACGCTGCTTCCAGCAGCAGGACATCTTATGGGAACGGCAATAAAGTGATCTCTGTAAGTCTGTGTCCTGCTCCTTCTTTACTGAATAGCTGTTAACCCCACTGATAATCATGTCCGGTCCGGGGTTGGTGGCATATACATACATATAGCGATCATGCGAGTACACACACTCAACGGCGCTCACACACTGCGTGCCGATATGGATCTTTGCCGCCACTGCTAGATTAGAGGTAATGGAAGCGGTTTTCTCTTCCGCTCTGAATCCAAGGGTTGTGTCTGGTGCAGTCACCGGGGAGGAAATGGGATCTATGCTAGGCTCCAACAGGTTCAGGCAGGTGAGAGTTGCTCCAATCTCCGTTATTGCTACTATCCCCTCACTCCATGAGGGATCTAAGACCATGAGGCCGTCCTCTGTATCACCGGAGTAGGATATGATAGTACTTGCCATAGCCTGTGAAGTAGGGACATGTCGACTGGATACAGGTTTCTGCCGTAGGGGAAGTTGTTCCGGTACCTTAACTTTTGTGCATAGGTTCATGCAGGACGCTAGGAATATAGCCTTAACTTCAGCAAGTATATCATTGTCGCTGCCTACTTTAGTAGCAGTGGGCATATCCATTGCTTAGGATCAGGGAGAAGGTTGATATGCAGCTGCAGTAGGATGAAGCTATATACAGCGTGGCAGCAGAATGTATGCCATGGCGCCAAACGGCCTTATTAGCCTTAATCTGCTTCTCGGTGGCCAAGGGATGGTGTTCCTTGATCCAGAGAAGTTCCCAGGCACAAAAATTGCCAAGTGGTATGCGGATGGCGAGATATTTAGCCACTTTTTGCCTAAAGCTGCACGGAGCCTCAAGAATCTGTGGCCATCTTGGGTCGCCTCCCACCGGAAGTCCCTTTTATTATACATTTTATTTAAATCTATTTTACTTAAAGGGCCATGATACCCAAATGTTGAAACACTTTGTAACAGGCTTTCATTAACCCTGTGATACACCTGTGCTCGTAAATGTAATTTTTAGTTAACAATGCATAACTTTGCAAATAAACTTTGTTTATAGCATGCTTGTCTCAATAAAAGCTGCTATTTAAATGTTAGATTGTAAATTAATATTGCTATCCACTTGATAAATATGCCAAGAGTAAGAAATACATTCTTTCAGCAAGACACTTATAACTAACTATAAATGATAGATTTCTTTTAAATCTATCATGTACAGCTTCTATACATAAAGACTGTACCTTGTTATAAAAGCCTGTTCACATAAATTGTGAAAAATATAATCTTTAATATGCTTATTTTGCAATATATGTATGATTATATTCAAATATGTGTACAATGTATAACTGAATACTTTTATATGTTTAAACAAAAGTCTTTTACAATATAAAAGGTTTTTATTATCTGTCTGCTAACATACTAAACAACTAACTAGTTCTAACATAAGATGTTATGTGATTTAAAATGGAGGTTTATTCAACCTTGAATTTATAGCTCTAAAATGGATGCTCCTTGCAATTTAAAGTGCGTATGTCTAAACTCTTGTATAACAGATTATCAAGGCCACATAGTTAAGATAGAAAAAGCTAGACAAGTTTTGTTGATGTTAAAATGATGCTAAAAATACATATAAAAAGAAAACAATAAATGATGACGTCATCCAAATAAAAAACTATAAAAACACCTTGTTGTAAACATGAAGCAGGTGACTCTGACAGGATATTATAGAGCATCTCTAAGGATAAGATTTGGTTGCAAAGAAGTCATTTCGAGTGGTATATAACAATTGTTATTGAAAGCAAGTTTAAACTAAAAGTCTTTTAACTCTGTGTGTATATTGGATTTAAATGAATTTAATTTTATATTACTTCTGTAAGCTGATTTTTCTGTATAATAAAAATTTATTTTTAAGCAATGTTATCTTCTCAAGTACCATTTCTTTATTGTACTCAAAACTTTATTTGTAAGAAATGAGACCTGTTTCACTGATATAATATTTAAAGTTCAGTGCTTGGAATTTATATTTCAATATAACTGTGCTTTAAGACCTTATAAGTGAATTAGGTGTGAACCACTACAATTGGCGTCCCTGGGTGTTTTGAGAGATAATATATGTTTTATAATAATTATTATAATTTTACCTAGGTCCTCTTACACGTAAGAGATGGTACTGATATATCATGGCTAATCAGGATTTGCAGAATCTTTTGAAACTCAATGATGTGTTTAAAATGCAGAATGGTAGAGTCATTGGAAATTATGAGGTTATTGCTTTGGAGATACAGTTAGGGTTTAATTCATTTAAACTTTGCTAATGCTGCTGGAGTAGTTTTGCAACAACCTATATATCACACTATAGATGCAAATTTTGATCCTGCAACAAATAGAAATACAAATGTTTTTTATGATGGTATAGTAGAGATTTTAGGCAGACCTCCTGTTATTGCTACAGGAATACAAAGACATTGCCCTAAAGGCTTTAGCCTGAATTGAGATGTGGGGTACTCCTAGATCTAGTTTGTACAGTTCAGTAAAGGGAAAATAAATAATACCAGCTGCAGAATATGAGCAAGCTGAGAGGGAAAACCTTTTTAATGTGATACAATGTTTAGGTTATATGTAAGCTCAGGTTTTAAATAGTGAAAATGTCTGGAGTGTCCGGCATATAGCAAGTTTTTTTTTGTTTTTTTTTTTCGCTGAAGCTGTAGGAATTCCTATATGAAATATAAAAACAACAATTGGAGTGATGCCACGCAATCCGAAGGACATAGCTTTGTGGTTAAATGACAGAGTTCATGCATTAGCTGGAGTTTATCCAACTTATTATCTTCCACAAAATAGAACATTAGTTAATGCTATTTTATTCTCTGGTTTGTGTGTTTTTATATTTGAGGCAAGGAAGTGGAATTCAGTGATTTATGCATATCATGTAAAGACACAAGGTAAAGATACTTTTGGCTTCACTTGCTGATATTTTAGGAATGAGGAATATAAATAGTGGCATTGTAGCAGCATATTTATTAGAGCTGAGATTTACAATTAAAATAATCACGACATGGTTGTTTAAAGCCAAATGTTACAGGACAAGGCTTAATTTTGGATATAGAGTGACAAATACTCTCTGTACCTATAGCAGAGAGACCTAAATAAATGCCTGATATATATTAAGACTTACTTATACACTTGTAGGTAAGGACCTGACTGGAGATGCACTAAGAACTTCAAATAGCAGAGAAAAGGAAAGGAGAAAAGATTTTCCAGCAACCACCTTGATCTTACAAAAATGAAAATCAGTTTATTACTATTTAGAGCAAATCTTCAGATTTGCCTTATGAGGAATTTCCTCGCAGGACATTGAGACCATTGTTAAAAAAAAAAAAAACACCAGATCGGTATAGATTTGGAGATGGTAGTGTAAGATATAGAGGAAAAGGTACAGGGGTCAGGATAGATATCAGGAGCGTGAGATTCATTCTACTGAAAGGGGTGAAATTTCAGTTGCCCCAGCTAATACTGAAAAAGTAGGGCAAATAGAGAAATCACTACCAGACATCCCAGAAGAGTCTGAAGGTGAATGAAGTCAATTAACAGTAGAATATGGGGGAGAGACTTATGAGGGGTATTTAGATACACAAGCATAAATATCTTTAGTACAATCAGATATGTTAAAAGAAGATGTATTAGCAAATATAACTATACAGACTTTAAAAGGTGAAGGTACTTATCCCTCATGTAATACACAGGTAAAAATAAATGGTAAAAGAGTGCACTTAGAATTAGTTCAGCATCGTAAGCTTGATTCTGATTTTCTTATAGCTTATAAGGATGTAGCACATTTTATTTCATTGCAGCTGGAAGATGAACTTCCTTTCACTACTAGAGTTGTGGAATAAGCATTTATGAAAATGCAATTAGATCATACTGCAGTATCTGATGTTGTCCAAGGATACTTTTTAAGTGGACGACTCAGGAAGATGATGCACTAAATGCATTATTAGAGGCAGTAAATAGAACAGAGTATTTAGCTCAAAGAGATAGTACTAAGGATCTATTAGATTACATAAATATATCGCCTAATGCAAGCTATATAAGGTTATATAACGTAAATGAGACAATTCCAATAGCACTTATATCTTATGTATATTCAAAAACTGAGATAAAGTTTATTATGATAGAGAAGCTTTTGGTAGCTGTTAATATAACACTGTTAAAGTCAAGACAGATTGCACAGGGGAAAGATATATATGTACATACATCATTAGCCTCACTTGATAACTTACAAAAGCAAACTATACCAGACAAGGAAGCACTAAAGAATAGATGGATAAAATGGTTTTCTAATTTGGAAGACCCACAGATACATTTTATTCATGATAAGAATCTGACACCTCTAGATGATTTACCAGCTCCAAAGCAACCCTCAAGTTGGAATTTATAAACTTATCCAAATAATCGTTATTCTGCTATTTTTTATACTGATGGTTCTGCAGTAATTTCTAGTAAAGAAAAAGAAAATAAATCTGCTGGAGCAGGAATTGCAAAATATTCTCCCACTCTGACTTTGATGCGTTCATGGCAAATCCCTTTAAGGGATCATTCAACTCAATTTGCGGAAATTTCTGCATTAGCATTTGCTATGAAGGAAGCATTGTTAGATAAAGGACCAGTGTTGATTGTAACGGATTCTGCATACCTGGCAAGATCTGTATTCCAGGATTTACGAATCTGGAAATCTAATGGTTTTTTAACTGCAAAGAAAAAGCCATTACAGCATATTGTCAAATGGAAAGCAATTGCTGCTTATTTAGATCTAAAGCCTGATATTGAAGTAGTACATGAACCAGCTCATAGAAAGCTAGGTTCTTCTTTGCATACAGAAGGCAATACATTTGCAGATACGCTTGCACAAAGTGTAAGTCAAAAATATGCAGTAATTGCAGTTAAAACTCGAATGACAGCAACCAGTAATCTTGACACAGAGTTAAATGCTTGCTTGGATAAAACCAGACCTAATCCACCTGGTTATCCTAAAACATATCTTTATGAATTAAAAGACAAACATTGTATGGTTAAAATTGGAGACTAACAATTGATTATTCCCCCTGTCATAGACAGATGGAACATAACAGAGATGGCCTATTCTAGTATTGGACATCCTCATTTAGGGCGAGATAAAGTCTTATTTACCCTAAAGTCAAAATATTGGTGGCCTAATATGAAGGAAACGGTCATAAGAGTTATAGGGAGTTGTAAAGCATGTCTCCTTGTTAATAATCCAAATCACTATAAACAACCATATGTTGTTAAAGAAATTCATAATAAGCCATTTGATCTGATTTATTTAGATCACATAGGGCCTTTACCTACTTCACATGGGTATAAATATGTGTTAGTATATGTTGATGCTTGTACAAGGTTCATATGGTTATACCCTGTTAAAAGTGCCACGGCTAGTACCACGCTTGATAGTCTCAATTCCTTAGTAAGTATTGGTAAACCTAAAGCCCTACACTCAGATGCTGGACCAGCTTTAACATCTACTCAAGCACAAGAGTGGGCTAAGTCTTTTGATATAAAATGGGAAATCAGTGCACCTTATCATCCCCAAAGTAGTGGGGTTGTTGAAAGGAAAAATGCTGAGGTAAAACGATTGTTAACCAAGTTACTAACTAACCGCCCAAAAACAGTGGTATCCCCTGTTAACTTATGTACAAGTAGGTTTAAACAATATACCTTCTGTTATTTCTGGGAAAACACCTTATGAATTGTTATATGGTATACCTATGAATACAATGTTTAATACTGAGTACCTTTCTGCACCAGGGAGATTAGAGCAATCATCTATTTTACAAGAAATACGTGATTGTTTTGCACAACCTGCTTTTACACCTAACCTTTTATGAGCTTGGACACCACAGGTTGGTCAGTTTGTCCAGGAAAGAGTTCAAGCAGCGAAACCTTTATGGCCAAGATGGAAACCTACAAAGGTAAAACATGTCATTAACCTAAGGACTTTGATTATAGAAGACAAACAAGGAAAAGACTGAATTGTCAGCATTGATAACTTAAAACCAGCTTCTAAATGTGAGTTAGAAGATGACAAACCCTCTGACTTACTCTCAGTGGGTTACTCTGAATGAAGCAAACCGGATTAATAATCAATCTTAAATGATGCCATTTTCTTCAAATCCAGAGACTATAACACCTTTTTTTATTATGATGTTGAAGAAGGTGATCAAATAACTGAAGTAGATTCATTTGATACACCAACACCAGTTACAAGATATAATCCTGTTTTACCTATCATAAATACTATGCTATCAGCACGAACACTGATACAACAACAAAGACTGAAAATGTTAAAGAACTTGTTCAATTATAAAAACCTTAAAATATTGAGATATACAGTACTGATACTTTTTATACTTCTCCTTATCTTGATATCAACCTGCATGATAGTTTTTCGTCTACAGTGGAATAATCTTGCAAAGAGACCTGGAGCTGTTCTGGCATGGAATCAAACAAAAGCTCAAGAGGATGCTGTACCAACGATATCAAGACTAAAAAAAGCTGAACATTACAATCTGCAACCTGTAGAAATAAAGATGAATGGGCTACTGCAAGGAATTTATTGGAAACCATTTCCAAAACCTATAATACAAAAACAAAAAGTATTAGGAATATATCAAGTCGTATTGATAGATTCAACAGTAATATCAAAGAAAGAAAAGATCACAACTCAAATGGGAAGAAAATTGGTAAAAGATCACATAAATGGGCAAATGGAAATGAATCAAGCAAAGACTTTGGAATATGATTTGCCTTTGCAAGAATACTGGAAACAAAAGGCATACAGAGAACAAATGTGTTTTTCAACATTTGCACATTGCTATTATGTGGACTTTCAAGGGACAAGGAGATGGCCTGCAAATGAAATAAAAGCAGATCAATGTCCACGTCCTGGGATTACAATTGACAAAGTCAAGTATAAAGAATATCCTATTTTTTTATCTAAACGCAGGACAATTAACTCAAAAAGGCTTCTTTCCTGAAAGTCACACAGATCCTCGCATTGCATTCTGGGAAAACGCAGAGGAGGAGGAATACAGGTTTCCTGGAGGAGTAAAATCATATAATGGAGCAGTGTTTTGTACTAACACACTTTATTCAGAAAGGTGGACGCCAGAGTTACATACAGATGAAGGATACCTGCAACTATTTGAAAAGCTTCAGCTTGAAGTAGTGGATCAACAGACAGGAAGACTGCGAGAGCAAGCATTACCTACATAATGAAATGAGAAAGGAAAGGATGAAATGTTTTTGAATCTAAAAGAATGGGATACATGTACAAAGCCAAGATATGCAGCTTTTTTAAATACAATGTATTACAGTCACTCATGCAAAGAAAAGAACAATCTTTGTAATATAACAGTTGAAGATCTAATTAAAAAGGGCATTTGTGACTTGGAAACAAACTATCAATGTACATCCTGTTGTTTCTACCTTAAGGAATCAAGGATATATTTTTGTTTTTAACCTAAAGACATTGATAAGGGGTTCCTACATTATGTAGGCATACCTGGGTTTTGGTGCGTGACAAAACATCACATTATTAACAAAAATAATGTAATATATTCCCTGTTTCAGAAATGTCTCATAGATAAAATATCCAGTAAATGTAGTAATTGCAAGTATGAAACTACAAATGGATGTAAATATAACAGTTGATGACATACCATGTAAATATGCTAAATGTTATAAGCAAAATGTGACAGATATGACTTATGATGAAGCTGTTTGGGGAACAAATAATATATTTGATAATGTAACATATATTACAATAGAGAATATAATTCCAGATGATTGTAATACAGAAGAAAAAACAAATAAAAGGCAGTTAATGTCTAATGCTGAAGTTCAGATACTGACAGGGCATTTATAAAGTGATGCAGTATTAATTGTCAGTGACATTTCAGATATTAATGATGAAGAATTGAAGAGAGGATTGATGATCTTAAGAGGTCACATGATAAAAATGCTAACTGCAGTGATGTCTGATTTTACAATGGTAGATGAAGAAATGAAAGCAGTAACAATACTAAATTATTTGACAGCTATAAGGTTAACTTTACAAGAAGGACACATTGATATTACACTATTAAATGTTACAGAAATTTCTACACAATTAAGTCTAACGGTAAAACAAACAGAAATTATGCTGCATATTTCAAAAATGATTTATAAGAGAATTAAAGCGTAGAATAACAAATAACCCAGAAGATTGGGTATGGGAAATATAATCTCATAATATATATATATATAATAGCTGGGAATATGTTGAAACAGAAAATTGTGTTAATCTAGGATATTTAGTATGTAAAAATGTCTACAAACGAAAAACATGTGGTATTGATAAACAAAACTCTGATTGTACTGTTAAAATTATGCCTGTACAATCACCATACACTCGCATAGAACCAATTCATAATGGGTCATATGTTGTGATTACTAGTCAAAATGATTGTAAAATCCCAATGCTGCAAGCTACAATGGTAACTGTTAATGAATCTGTAGAGTGTTATAATACAATTTTAACACCACCAGTGATTAAGAATATACATGCTAGATCACATTTAACAATGCAGGTACCCCATATTACATTGCAAATTCCATACATGACAGCACTCTGGGCTCATTTACATAACATGCAAGTGAGATTGGGCTCCTCCCATAAAGCAATTGAGAATTTGATTAAAAGGGCACATGCAGACCTCTTAAGAATAGACTTGCATAAAGGGGACTTTCCTACCTGGATTAGAACTTTAGGTAAATCATTGATTCCAATAATGCCAGCATTGGGTAATGTTATTTCAAAAAATTGGAGAAGGTTTAGCTACAGTGGGGAATGGTATTTTTGGAGACATACTGGGAATATGTACTATGTATTAATAGCCATAATATTGTGTATCATTTTATTTAGAATTTTTGTCCTTTCTTCCTAGGAGAAAATCTAAGTAAAAAAAATAATAAGCAATTATTTGTCAACCTGTTTTCTTTTGAATGAAATAGCAGAAAAGAAACGGCAAGCTTATTATCATGTTATGCTATAATTCATATATGCTATATGTATATATCTTGTTAAGCTATAATTTATATGCCAATAACATCTGTAGAAGTAAAGATTTATTATTTTTATTATAAATGTATTTTTATTGTAAATGTAACCAGTATAAACTTATTGGTTAGAAACATTAATAATCCTTTATTTTCACGAAGAAAACCTGTGGATTACAATTTATTATCTACTTGACTTAAAAGACCTTGAATTACAAATTGTTATCAGTGTCTTTGCATAAAGCAGAATCAAGAATGAGGAATGTGCACGTTTTTTTGTTTCTTTTTCTCATTTAAAAGGAAAGTAATAAAAGTACTCCTACGACACATTTTTATGAGGATATTTCTCCAAGCAAGAATTACCAAGCTAACTGGACATCTATAACTCATCCACTAATGAATCATACACCAATTAACCAATTTCTATCAAATGGATATTTTGGAGAATTTATTTACGACGTGTTCCTAAATGGCAAGTCATCTTCCAATGAGGAGGATTTAACCATTGTTACCTAATGATTTACAGTTATTTAACGTTATAATCTTGTAACTTATAAAAGAAATACTAATATGCTTCAACGAAGCTTTATGGAGATTTCTTATTTGTATGAATCCGTCATACTTACATTGGCTGGGATCCAACTGTTTTTCTTACTGGCGCAGGAGTAAAACGTTTCTGTTCAACCAACAGTTTGCTTCAAACTTCAAATAATGGATTACAAACAAAATCTTGATTCTCCAATCCAGAGAAAAGTTTGCTGCAATAATTTCCATAACGGAATACAAACATGATGTTCTGTCTGGCTCAATGCTTCATGAATTAATTACAGATATACTCCTACTTAAAGAAGATTATGAAAAAGTTCAGTTTAATTCCTGGATCATTAATGTCTGACTTTATTTTGTTTGCATTATTAAGGACACTTTGATTTCATGTCCGTTACTCTGCTGAATCCCGGACATTAATGACGCATTTCTTTTTCTGTGGGAACGAAGGGCTGGACACTTTCTTATCTTTTCTTCAAGAATGTATTGGAGGGGCTGTAACAGGCTTTCATTAACCCTGTGATACACCTGTGCTTGTAAATGTAATTTTTAGTTAACAATGCATAACTTTGCAAATAAACTTTGTTTATAGCATGCTTGTCTCAATAAAAGCTGCTATTTAAATGTTAGATTGCAAATTAATATTGCTATCCACTTGATAAATATGCTGTTACGGTACCAACAGTGTACCAAGGGTTAATACCAGATGAACAATGTCCTGCATAGGGAATCAGCAATTCACAACCCAGCCAGTTTCAGGTTTAAAACAGAATGATATTTATTAAAGGCTAGATGCCTAGTATTTATACAGGTTTTGACCCCAGATGGGGGGGTTGAAAGACTCTTGTACATTTAGATAAAAAGGGGAAGACGCCCTTTTATGAAACAGTAGAATTACATTACTTAAATACTTTACTTAGGCAGATAACAACTTAAACACATTTGGCTTGTCTTATCACCTAGCGTCTGCTCTCTGAGGGTGATTAAACAATGGCCTGTTTATTACTTAAATGTAATTATAGCACACAATAGCTGAGGCCAGAAAACCTGTCTTTAGAAATTAGTTTCTTAGCTAAACACAATTAACTCCTTCAGTCCTGACAGAAGGGTCTGTCACATATCTCCCCCCTTGTGGAACACTCCGGCAGACCCGGCTTGACCCTTTGGCGGGTCAACCTGGGGATGACCGGACTAGGAGGTGGTAGGCATGTCAGTTTGCCAGGACAATCCATCTGTATTCCCGTTATGAGAGAGAATTCCTGTCCATACAAAGAAGGGTTCAACTTCCTCAGTGCCCAGACTAGGGCTAAACAGTCCTTCAAAATCCCATCAGCTTCTTTACGAGTTTTCTGTACCTGCTCTTTATAGGTATCCACAATCCCTTCATACTGACATAGGGTGCCCTTGAGTTGCTGCACCTCACTATGAGCCAGCGTCAGCTTCTCCTCAAGTGTCGCTAAGTTTGTCTTTAATGTTTCATGTCCCACTCTCAAGCTGGTGTTTTCTGCAGTCTGTCGGTGCAGCTTGTCTAGCAGAGATTCACGTTCTAAACGTGCTTTTTCCTCTGCGCTCCTCTTCTTCTTCATCAGCGCATTGTAACGGGACTTCCACGTATCAATAGCGGATAGAGATTTACTGAGCTCAGCGTCCTGGGGCTTAGCAGCAGGGGGGTCAGTCTCTGCTGCACGGATCTGAGCACGGGTAGTCACAGGGTTAACATCAGCGGGACCCATGGGAGCATAGGCAGAAACAAGGGGAGCCAAGTCATTTCCAAGAAGAACATCAGCAGGTAAGTCCTTCTTGACACCCACATTCACAGGTCTAGCGCCCACTCCCCAATCCAAATGTACCCTGGCAACAGGTAGGCTGAACACATCGCCCCCTGCTACCCTCACAGCCACAGTGTCTCCAGTGTACTGTTTCTCAGACACCAAGTTCTTTTGAAGCAAGGTCATGGTAGCACCAGTATCCCGTAGACCACTGACCTTCTTCCCATTCACTTTAACCAGTTGCCGGTTATTCCGGTGGGCAGCTTGCACAAGGTCTGCCTCATGTAGGATGCTCCAGCATTCTTGCGCCTCTACGTAGCGGGCCGCAGGCTGAGGGTTACGTGTGATTCCGCCGGCAGGTCTTCTCCAGGACTGTGCTTGGTTCGCTGCATTTAGGGGACACTCTGGTCTTTTGTGCCCTAGTTGCTTACATCCAAAGCATCGAATCGGTTGTGAGTAGGCCCGCGAATTGAACCGGGCTCTCTGAGGGTAGTTCGTGGCCAGATGCCGTGTGGTATAGCGGTGCGCCGGGGGTTGGTAACTGGCAGCTGCTGGGGTGACTGGGGGTCTGTACTCCACTCTAGCAGGGGGCTTAGTGGTAGCAGTGTCCAGTTTGCGGGCATCCGTATACTCATCTGCCAAGCGAGCCGCTTCATGCAGGGTGGAGGGTTTACGGTCCCGAACCCACTCTCGAACTCCTGCGGGTAACTTGTCGAAGCAATGTTCCAACAGGAATAGCTGCAGCACCTCTTCCCCAGATACGGCTTGGCACCCCGCTATCCAGTGAGCTGCTGTGCGGTGCACCTTACATGCCCACTCAAGGTAGGAATCTCCAGCTAATTTAACAGTGTCTCTGAACCGCCTCCGGTATGCCTCCGGTGTAACCGCATACCTGGAGAGCAGAGCCTCTTTTACAGTATTATAATCCCCGACTTCCTCATCTGGAATGGCCCGAAAAGCCTCACTGGCCCGGCCGGATAATTTTCCGGATAATATCGTGACCCAGTCCTCTGCGGGTACCTTGTGTAGTGCACATTGCCTCTCAAAATCCGCAAGGTACCCATCAATCTCTCCTTCTGTTTCCAGGAAGTTTTTAAAAGCTGCAAAATTTACTTTTCTCTTTTCCACTGGGTTTGCTGCAGCACCGCTTTGGCGAAGTAGGTTGGCCTCCACAGCTGCTATGACCCGGTCGATAATTTCCGCAGATGGGTTATGGCCATAATATGCCAGTCTTATTTTAACCGCCCGATCAAAGCTTGCTTCTTCAGGGGTTCTGTCTGCTATGCTGGGCCCATTGGTTCCTTCTGTTCCTGGTACTCTTTCCATCTTAGTCAGTATTGTAATAATCCCCCTCTTCCTGAGGTTACTGGCTTGTGTAGTTGCTCTTCTGGGCGATAAGGTTCATTCCGTCGCTTGCCACCAATGTTACGGTACCAACAGTGTACCAAGGGTTAATACCAGATGAACAATGTCCTGCATAGGGAATCAGCAATTCACAACCCAGCCAGTTTCAGGTTTAAAACAGAATGATATTTATTAAAGGCTAGATGCCTAGTATTTATACAGGTTTTGACCCCAGATGGGGGGGTTGAAAGACTCTTGTACATTTAGATAAAAAGGGGAAGACGCCCTTTTATGAAACAGTAGAATTACATTACTTAAATACTTTACTTAGGCAGATAACAACTTAAACACATTTGGCTTGTCTTATCACCTAGCGTCTGCTCTCTGAGGGTGATTAAACAATGGCCTGTTTATTACTTAAATGTAATTATAGCACACAATAGCTGAGGCCAGAAAACCTGTCTTTAGAAATTAGTTTCTTAGCTAAACACAATTAACTCCTTCAGTCCTGACAGAAGGGTCTGTCACATATGCCAACAGTAAGAAATACATTCTTTCAGCAAGACACTTATAACTAACTATAAATGATAGATTTCTTTTAAATCTATCATGTACAGCTTCTATACATAAAGACTGTACCTTGTTATAAAAGCCTGTTCACATAAATCTTTAATATGCTTATTTTGCAATATATGTATGATTATATTCAAATATATGTACAATGTGTACAATGTATAACTGAATACTTTTATATGTTTAAACAAAAGTCTTTTACAATATAAAAGGTTTTTATTATCTGTCTGCTAACATACTAAACAACTAACTAGTTCTAACATAAGATGTTATGTGATTTAAAGGGACAGTCTACACTTACAACAACATTTACCCATCCGTTAGATTAACCTCTGAATATCTGCTTTCATTATGTCAACCATATTCTGTCTTCTCCACATCCGGAGTTATGTTGCCTGATAACTTGTATTTTCACCGTTAGAAATGGCCGCTTCAATCCGCCCACCCAGTACGTCACTAACTGTCTTACACAAAAATGTCCAATAGAAATTTGATAACCGATCAAAGAACTGTATCGCGCAATCTTCGCTTCGCACATGCACATCATCATCAGGAACCAAAAATCCGGAACAAAAGTTTTGTTCTCATTTTCTTACGCTTCTCATTATCGCCAGTACCTGTTAATTTGTCCAGTAAGTATTAGTGCAGTCAGCGATCGTGATTTGTTCCTTAAAAATACAGCGTTCTTTTTCCTTCCAACCTTTTTCTCCTGCTTTATAAATGAAATAGCTATCATTAGCTAATATTGATTGTATTTTAATGTTATATTTGTTATTTTTCACGGTTGAATAAATAGTCCTACTTCAACCGCGAAACATTACATGTTCTATTTTGTAACGTCGTTTTTAAAATTATATAATTCTGCTGCCTGTTTATATGATCCAAAAAAATAAAAAATGGATAATTAGAAAAAGTTATTTTTTGAGAAGCAACCTAATAATTGGTTGCTATGTGCAACTACAATACCTGTTTGTCTCACACAAAGATAAAATGTTTTTGTTTGTTATTCAAAGTGTCTTTAGTTTTTACATTAATTAATCATAATTTGATAAGTCCGCTAGGTGCATAATGTACCTTACGGAAGCGCAAACTACAATCTCCACCTTTTGTGGGCATTCTAAACTTATGATGTATCATTGGTTGCGAGTATTAACTATGACAGATCACCTACACCAATTTGTCATTCCTTTTTTTTTTCATCTAGGATCTGCTAAAGACAAAAACTGCTTTTCCTTATTTTAGATCTCTATCTTGCTCATTACATGGTTTAAATATATATATTTATATATATATTTATATATATATATATATATAAATATATTCTTTTTTTTAATTACAAAAAAATATTTAATTTCAGATTAGGATTTGAAACTATTGAATAAGTCAGTTTATGTTTCACATTTCAAGCTTATTTCTTCCCTTTTCTGTTTATAACAGATAAATTAAATAATTATTTATAGTCTGGCCCTCCAGAGCACAAAACAAACATGATTATTTTGTATATACAAAGCAGATAATGAGCCTTTTTATTTTTTTTATTTTTTTTTCGCTTCCAATCGTGTTGTCATTAATAGCTAGATATTTTCATTGCTCCTACATTATTATTACTGCAGCTGCTAAGATCACAAATGGGGCTTGTATCATGTCCGCAAGTAAACAAATGATTCAATTCCAGATGCTCCAATCACATTAGGCTCTCTGAGTAGCTGCAGTATCTAAAATGCTGTTGAAGATGCTCTTTATTTTCACATAAACAAGGAGGAGAAAATATAGTGTACTCATTTCTTTCTATATGTATATAAATATATATATATATATATATATATATATATATATATATAAATATATATATATAAATAAATAATCTTAAGCTAATCAAACGGGTGGTAGATGTTTGTTTTAATAGTAGACTGGCCCTTTAAATAAATCAGACACAAATAATTTTTATCAATAAAAGACATACTTGAATGTCTTTTAAAAAAAAAATTTCTTTTTTTTAATCTACTTGTATATTTATATATGCATTAATATTTATGATATTTCATATATACATGTAATAGAAGGTACATTGATCTATTAACGTATTATCTACCAAGGTATTAGTTTATGAAAAAATATATTAATGCACATATTGTATAGTCTTGTATAATGTCTAACTACTGGTTTATAAACGTAAATGTAACAGTTTACTATGGATGTAGAATATACATTATAACATTTATAGTTTATTTTCACAATATTCAATTTTCAAATATTTATAGTATATTTCCAAAAACAACACTACTTCTCTACTCTTATCTATAATCTTTCTGCAAACACATAACGTATGTGCTCAACTTTCAATACTCTTCAAAGACATCACCCTCCTCCAAATAAAACAACTCTGTCATCTCAAGACTTTGTCAACCACTTCAATAACAAAATCGACTCCATCATAAATGAATTCAGTTCTCAAAATAAATCCATTCTCAAACCCCCTCAAATGGTCTCAATCAACCACAACCCCCATATCCTTAAACTTAGCTCATTCTCCCCTGTTACTGAGGAATAAGTTTAGGCACTTAGACTGCGCTCATACCTCACTAACTGTCCTCTTGACCCTATCCCCTCACAGCTACTGTCCTCCCTCTCTGCCACCCTTATCCCTATACTCACACACACTTTAAAAATCTCCTTCAGCCCCGTTATATTTCCGTCATCGCTGAAACATGCCCTGTCACACCTATCTTAAAATAAAATTCCCTTGATCCTAACTCCCCATCCAATTCATGCCGTATTTCCATCTTCCCTCTTGCATCAAAGCTTGTTTACAAAATAGCTTATGCACGCCTATCCCATTTCATTATAATAAACTTCCTTTTTGATCCATTGCAATCTGGATTTCGTCCCCATCACTCCACATAAACTGCAATATTTTACCCTCTTCTTCTACACACTCCACCCCCAATCGCTCTTTAACTGACAACTCCATCATTAACCCTACACCGCATGCCCGAATTTTCGGGGTCACATTTCACGAAGATCTTTCTTTCACTCCTCACATTCAGTCTTAGTCTAAAGCCTGCCGCTTCCCCATTAAAAACATCTATAAAATTATACAATTCCTTACAGAAGACACAACTAATATTTAAATGCACTCTCTCATCCTCTCACGCCTCTATTACTGAAACTCTGTCCTCTCTGGTCACCCCAAATAACGCCTATCTCCTTTACAATCCTTAATGAATGTCTCTGTCAGACTCATCTTCCTCACACGTTGCTCTTCACCTTCTGCAACTCTCTTCCGACTCCTTCACTGGCTTCGTCTTTCCTCTATGATCAATCTGTAAAATCTAACCCTATCATACAAATCGCTAAACTGCACTGATCCCCCTATATCTCAGACCTTGTCTACAGATACTCTCTCTCCCATTCCCTTTTGCTATGTTCACGACTTCCTACTCTACTCCTCTCTTGTCACCTCATCACATTTCCATTTACATGACTTCTGTAGACTGACGCACATCTTGTTGAACTCTATGGCTCGCTCCACAAGAATCTCTTCTATTTTTTAAAAGCTTGAAAGTGCTCACTAAAGACTCTACTGTTCACGGTTTTATATTACCTACGCTAACCTTTATTTATAACAGTTCCTCTCCTCCATTGCTATCCCCTGAACCACCCTAGCATGTAAGCTTAAGAGTCCATCAGTTTGTTGATCACCTTCTCAAGAACTGACTACAAAACTTCAACTCTTGGCATGGCACTCTACCCATTGGATACCTATAACTGTTTATTGTAATCCGCCTTTGTTAATAGTGCTGTGGAATTTGTTTTGTGTTCTACAAACAACAGATAATAATAATAATAGTGATAATATAATCTAATTGTTCATTTTATTTCTGCAGATGAGATTTTCGTAGCACTGTTTAATTCTTCATATTATGCGCCATTAAAAAATATATAAATTAAGTATTGAGTTATCCAAATTCAATTAAAAGTTTCAAAAAGTCTATAACAGTTACCTCTACTACTGGTAAGTGTAATGTATTTCATACTTTATTTATTATGAATAAAATATGTAGATTGATCGATAGATAGATAGTTATATATATAGATAGATAGAGATACACTAATAACAATTTCTTATATTTAACTTTATAAAGTATTATGTCCAGTCAAGATTTAAATCAACGTCCTACGCTTTATGAGTTAGATATTCAAGAAATAGAAAGACTGGTAAGTATATAATTTCTAAATTATATCTACATTTAAAATTGTAAAGCCTATGTAAATTTAAATTTTATTGAAGTATTAATAATTTTATTTTTTGTGGTCCTAGATTATAAAAATAAAATTATTTTATTTTTTTTTAAAAAAGAAATAGCAAACATAATATTTAAAATATGTAAACAAAATAATGGATAGACAAAAGAAATATTTTCTATCACTCTATTTTTTAAATAAATTAGATATAAACATTATTTTTATTGATATAATTAATTAATACTTTTAAATAATGTATCCCAAATAATTATTTATTTAAAAAGAGAGAAGAAATGAATGAAAGGAGACGTAACAGGCATGCAAGTTTGATTGGACACATGTCACATTCGTGGGATCCAAGAAGGGACAGTACACAGGATAGCAATTCAATACAAAGTGAAGGGTCAGTTTCTGAGGCTAATCAGGAAAATAAAAGAGCAGGCAACATTAGATGGTGCACTTGTGGCAATTGCAGAAGCATGCCAACTGAAGTGGAAAGTATTTGTTGCAATGAAGTTACAGAAGTTAAAGCTCAATTAGCAGATTCTTCTTTTTGCATAGCAGATGAAAACTATGTTTCAGTTGAATTAGCCGATCGAGCCCTACTTGAGGAATTCTATGCGTATGGTATACGTTTTTATTCCAATACTCGGAGCAGGCAAGGATCAATGAGAGAGAGGTATTTGTCTATATTGTTGTTAAATTTAAAACTTATCCTATATACATTCTAGATTAGGAATGAATTTACTATGTCACTAAACAATAATCACTAAGAGTAAGCCTAAATTTTTTTTTTTTAATATATCAAAATATGTGTTTGACAATTATTCAGTCAATTTTACAGCTTCCCATTCTTTAATACGATAAACTTCTGTATATGTTATTGTGCAAAACAATACCTTCGTTATTCTATTAGTAAGTGGATATATAAAATAATCAAATATGGTACAAATTTACTCATTAGTAAGCACATTATTACTTACACTAGTTTAACATATTAAAGCAGTAGTTGATGGTCAATCGATCATATAATCACCAACAACAAAATTGTCTGTCATAGATGTTGTTCATTGTGTGTAAAAAAAATTATCTATTGCTTCTGTCCTAACTAGTATATACTGTCCTTTTATTCTATATTAAAATCAATATCTGTGTCGACATATTTAATATCTCTATGAAAATCATAAAACTTTCTAAAACTCTATCTTTATATATTATTTTAAAGTGATTACAGAAAAGTGGCTTATCGTCGTTTTGTAAACAAAATTTATGGATATCTTGGACCGAAAGTAAGAGTACCAATCCCTTCATGTGTTGTTAACAAAATTAGAGAACATTACCCATCTGCAGATAATCTTTACTGTGGTTTCCGATACGCCGATGACGACGGCCCAGCGTCAGAATTAATATGGGAATAAATGAGATAACATATATAATACTTTTATAAGTTATAATTTTATAAAATTCCATTATACGTTATTCTTATGTTGTTGGTTATTACAAAAAAAAATTTCATTTATAAATTCTATTTATTTTTTTGGAAACTGTTTTCAACTGTTAGGTACAATATATAAAGATGTTATTTAAATTTTGTTTTCACATATTTAAGATAAAGTTTGACAATAGTGTAATTTAACAGTATTAAAAAAATTTTACTTAAGTTTTGTATTCACAACCCAAAAATTTGAGTGTTTGATTAACAAATTTACAATGCTTTAACCTTTTTTAAACAAATTTTTTGAAAAAAATATCTGGAACATCTCATTCTATATTTTTTAATACTTCAAATTTAACTTGCAATAAAACTTTAAAAAATCTTTAAAAATGTTATATTTTTTTTCAACAACAAAAAAATTAGAATGTGAATAGATATGATCTTATATTAATGAAATTGATTTTATTGAACATATATATATATGTGAAATGTAAAATTACTGTCTACCACTCTACAAAATCCCAGAAAAATATTTAAGAAATAGGTTTTTTGCATTACATCTATTTCAACAAAAAACGAGATTTTTTGCTCTGCAAAAGTGTTTCTTTTGTAGGACGTGGAACTTTGGCTATATTATCTGGTAGCAAAACGTTCTTAGATTCCCACGAATGTTCTAAAAGTCCAGAATAAATTCGAAGTACATCGCCTAACATAGGGTAAATATGATCCATTTTCATAGATTCATATATTGGACGCAATTGCCATTCCTGTTTGCTTTTGGGATACACTGCCTTAAATTTCAGTTCTCCAAAAATTCCACTTTTTATAGTTTGTCTTCGAATAGTTTCCTGGATCCTTTCAGTGTTATTATTATGAGCTAATACAGCAAGTGTGGTCCGTGCATCCATTGCGTCCATCTGAAAATGTATGCGTTTCGGGCGGTATTTTAAGACTAGACTGTGAAAGACTTCTATTGCGCCCGTATGGCAAAAATGCGAAAGGCATTCAAAGTCTTTATCCATCCTTGAATCGCAAACGATATCATGTAATGCCAGAAAAGCAGCGCTTTTTTTATCTATCCAGGGTCTTTGACGTTCTTCTTCTTCATCAATTTCTTCATGTCCACATTCTTTAATCAATGTCCCATCTGGCCATGAATGTATGTTGCATATGTGGTACATTAAAGATTGCCAGATCTCTTTCATCAAATCAGCATTGCCAGACTTTAAGCTAGACGTCCACAGATGATTGATTATAGCTTGAATCCAGGGAGAGATTGTGCGACAATTTTTCTTCCGACTTGCTGAGAGCAGCTTTTTACGTAGGTTTTTACCATAGTGCCAAATGTCGAACTGATGATTAACTAAAGGATATTCCTCTCTGATTATTTTCCTTATACTAATATGACGATCAGTTGCTACTTGCAATACATAAAGTGAATCACATAATATCTTGTTCATCGCTCTCCTAAAGGCCGTAGACTCCATAGCAACAGAAGATGTAGCCTCTGTCACCTGCACAACATTAAATTCTATTATCTTTTTTGACTCATCCTCGATCATAGTGTATGTGCAATACTTAGCACTGTATCCAGGGCTATCACATTGCCCATCGCCGCACAAAGTGATAGCCCTGTCTCTCATTAAGTTTAGATTCCTCTCTCTATCTTCAATCCAGTGTCTATGTATAGTCGGAAAAAGACACTTTTTTTGGATTTTATAAAAGGTTTGTTTACATACTGTTTGTAGTCCCATAAATTGACACATTTCACTTATTTTTTCATAGTGATTACCACTGAACAGAATTGATGCACAATACATAAGATTACCAATTGGCATTTGTCCTATTGTAGGTTGACTACGCCATAGTATATCTTCGTGTCCAGACAAACATTCCCCAGATATCGCTATGATAGTTCCGAGTATTATTTTTTTTATACTTATTATTGGTGAAGTACACCTAATATAACTGCATGGCAATAGTTTCAGTAGTTGGTCTAGGCAACTTTCAAATACAATGAATTTTTTTTCTTTAACATAATCATCAATAGAGGGATCAGGAATAATAGTGGTATCGTTCAATGTTTGCTGAGTAGTCTCAGGAGAGTAATCAGGGTCTTTTATATTAGATGGTTCAGTATCTACTATGGAACTTGAAGCTTCATTAATTGTGTCCATTTCTTCTGCTAACTCAGTGTCTACATGATCCGATTCATAGTTTTCAGACGCAGCATAAATTGGAGAAATATTTAACATAATTCTTTCATCATTATTCTCCAAAAAATTATAATCAATGATGCCATCATCGATTGTACTTGTTGCAACAGAATTTGTTTGGTGGTTTACTTCCACATTGCCCATGGTCCAAGTATAAGCCTCTTTCGTAGTGATTAATACCACTGTAGATGTATAAGTATTCTTCATACCATAGGAGGCTAATGTTTGTGTACTTTTCGTAAATGTTCCATAGGAACGATCAAATTGTGTTTGTTGATCTTCCATTTTTGGCTCAGTCATAGTAGAAGCATCTAAATAGATTTTGTTAACATGATGACCACATGTTGGGCAATTAACAACATATGATACTCCCACTGAAGCAATTGCAGCAGAATGCTGAACAGGATCAATAACTGTTTCTGTTACATTACCTTCTTGTAATGTTACAACAACATTCCTTGCTGCTGTGTTAGCTGTTATCGTAGAGGACACTTGTTGCAGAGCTAAAATTTTCTTTTTTTGATTTTCTCCAACAATTGTAGGAACAGCATGTTTATTAAGATACATTTTAAGACCAATTGAATAAAAATCTCTTGGTGTGAAGTGCAATGAACACATTCTATAGCGGCCATACTTATTGGTTTCTAAAACTCGCTGTACCATTGCTTCTATATCATCATCAAATTGTTTTGTTTGAATTAACCACTCCCTTACAAGTTCACCATATGGTGGAAATTTGTGAAATGAAGTAGATGTTGTTAGCTTGGTCTTCCTATTAGAGTTTGGACAACTTTTCACAATGCATACTGCCATTTTCAAATCTGAAAAATTAAGTTAAAATACATTAATTCAATTTTTAATTTTGTATCTTTGTGTTTTACAATTTTAATAAAATATTAAGATTTGCTGAAAGATTAAAGAATGTTCATTTTAAATTGTTACGACTTTAATTAATAGGCATTTATTTGTAATAATTATGTAAATTAAATGAATCATACAATAGAGAAGCACTCAACCGGAGAACAAACAATAAAAATAGCACAATATTTTGGCTTGTTGTCACCATAGATGCAGCCTATTTTTGCTCAATATGTGCCTTTATCATAGAAGAAATTTTCAAATAAACCACGTTATTTATTTCGTATTCTCCATCCACCTCTCTCTCTATCTCTCTTTCTCATTTCCAACACAAACAATTAGATACATTATATATAAAGTTAGAGAGAGAAATAGAGAGATAGTGACAGAAATAGAGGTAGAGAGAGGGAGACATAGAGATAGAGTGAGAGATATAGAGAGAGAGGGAGAGAAAAAGCAAGGGATTTAGAGGTATAGAGATGGAGGGGGGTAGAGAGAGAGGGGGGAATAGAAAGAGAAGGAAGGAGAGGGTGAGATAGGGAGAGAGATAGAAGGAGAGAGAAAGGGAGAAAGAGAAGAAGATAAAGTGAGGGAGAGAGGGGTATAGAGAGACAGATAGTGAGAGAGAAAGATTTATTAAGAAAAAGAGAGGAAGAGAGAAATAGAGAGAGAGGGAGGGATAGAGGGCTTGTAGAGGGAGAGTTAGAGTGGGGATAGAGGGAGACATAGAGATCAAGTCATAGAGAGAGAGGGAGAGAAAAAACGAGGGAGGTAAAGTGAAAAAGGTGGAGAGAGAGAGAAAGAGATAGATAAATAGAGATATTCATATAGGGTGTAGAGAGAGACGGTTGGATAGAAAGAGAAGGAAGTTGAGGGTTAGATAGGGAGAGAGAGAGGGGGAGAAAGAGAAGAAGAAAAAGTGAGGGAGAGAGGGGGAGAGATATAAAGATAGTGATAGAGAGAGAGAGATAGTGAGAGAAAGAGAGCGAGAGAGAAATAGAGGTAGAGAGAGGGAGGGATAGAGGGGTTAGAGAGGGAGAGTGAGGGATAGATTGGGGAGAGATGGAGAGATAGAGTGAGAGATAGAGAGGGAGAGAAAAAGAGAGGGAGGTAGATTGATAGAGTGTGAAAGATAGAGCAAGATAAAGAGAGAGGTAAAGAGAGAGTCAAAAAGTGGGGTAGAGAGAGGGAGGGGGATAGAAAGAGAAGGAAGTAGAGGGTGAGATAGGGAGAGAGGGGGGTAAAGAGAGAAATTGAATGAGAAATAGAGGGAGAAAAAGATGGAGTACGTGAGACAGAATGAGATATAGAGAGGGAAATATAGTTACATAGAGAGAGGGAGAGGAGAGAGGGGGGTAGAGAGAGAGAAAAAGAGGGAGAGAAAAAGAAAGGGAGAAAGAGGTGGAGAGAGAGAGAGGTGTTGAGAGAGAGAGAGAGAGAGAGAGAGAGAGAGTGAACGAAAGAGGGGGATAGAGAGCAAGAGAAATAGAGAGAGAGACATATATCGAAATAGATAGAGAGTGAGAGAAAAAGATAGAGAGGTTGAAACAGAGGGAGATAGAGAGGGAGAGAGAGAGGGAATGATAGTGGTAGAGAGAGAGGGAGAGATACAGAGATTTGGGGGGGGGAAGAGAGAGGGGGAGAGAGAGGAAGATACAGGTGTTTATCCATGTATTTAATGGAGCTAAAAATGTGCTTGTGCACGTGAAGTTATCGGGGAGCAAGCACTGATTATATACACTAAAGGAGCACTTTTGCAGAGACTTAAATACTAGTTAATCACATATTTATGAATTTTAATTATATAACTATGCTGGTTATGCAAAATTGTGTGATGGGTAATATGGTTAATAAAGCTGTAATATAACTTCCAAAAATGTTTTTATCAAGGTGTAGACTGTTCCTTTTAAATCAGTGATTTGCAAACTTTTTAAGGCCATGGCACACTTTTTTAAATTACAAATTCCTGTGGCAGAGGGACAACCCTGCACTGTTGTCAGTCCGCCGTGGCACACCTGATTATCTCTCATGGCACACTAGTGTGCCACGGCACACTGGTGGAAAAACACTACTTTAAATGTTGTTAGACGTAAGATCATGAGAAGCAGATAATATATATTTAAAATGATGATTGTTGTCATCATATTGATATATAGAGGTTGATGTTGTCTACAAAATTTATTCTTTTTTAAATGATTAAAACTTTCAATCGTCCTTCAACAAAGGATAAGAAAAAAAATTATATGTTAAAATTATAGATTTTTTTAAATTAGTATTATCTCTAAGATACATATAGGGAAATAATTAGTTTAATGTAATATTGAGTTAGCACAGTATATAATTAAAGTATACATACAGCAATAATAAATAACCAAAGCTAATTCAGTATCTTTATATAGATAAATCACTTATGGAAAATAGACATATACTCAATGATGTATACTGTAATATAGATTCATAAACATCAATTTAATAATTGTTCAATAGTCCGTGTAATTTTAAGAACATGAACACAAGCATAAAATCAGGAATGCAGAGGAACAGCTCCAACAAATCAGATAGTTTGATTAAAAGTACAGTAAAACGGCAATGCTCATGATATAAAATTATTTATTTGGGGTACAGATTGCCTATAAAAAAATGAAAATAATATGTTGCAAATAAAGAAATTATAAAGTAAGCACAATTTATTTGAACAGTTTACAATAATAAAAAAAAAACAGAATCGTAATTATGAATTAGTATACAATGTTGAAGATCATAATGTGTTTGGAAAAAATAGAAAAGATTACATATTTAATTTAGAAATTACCGATATTATATTAATCAGTGAAGCTATTACTTCCACTGACGACTAAAACACACAGGTACCAAGTTGGTTTTTGCAGAGTGTGATATCGAATACAGACTTCCGTTATAAATCTAATACTGACTTCCGGTTTTTAGGAGAATCGCAATGCGCATGCGTATTTCTGAACGATGATGTCACTGGGAGCTCCGTGCACGAGCGTAACAGTGAAGGAGAAGGTATCTATACCAAAGGAGGGGAAGCTATTGGGAGGAGTTAGACGGCCATATTTACAACAGGGAACACAAACTTTGATTAAAGCGATGTTGGTTATGCAACTAAAATAAAAACGGATGCAGGGTATCATTAGAATTCTAAGATTGCGATTAGTCATATGGGATAACGTTTTATTAGGTGTAGACTGTCCCTTTAAAATGGAGGTTTATTCAACCTTGAATTTATAGCTCTAAAATGGATGCTCCTTGCAATTTAAAGTGTGTATGTCTAAACTCTTGTATAACAGATTATCAAGGCCACATAGTTGAAGATAGAAAAAGCTAGACAAGTTTTGTTGATGTTAAAATGATGCTAAAAATACATATAAAAAGAAAACAATAAATGATGACGTCATCCAAATAAAAAACTATAAAAACACCTTGTTGTAAACATGAGGCAGGTGACTCTGACAGGATATTATAGAGCATCTCTAAGGATAAGATTTGGTTGCAAAGAAGTCATTTCGAGTGGTATGTAACAATTGTTATTGAAAGCAAGTTTAAACTAAAAGTCTTTTAACTCTGTGTGTATATTGGATTTAAATGAATTTAATTTTATATTACTTCTGTAAGCTGATTTTTCTGTATAATAAAAATTTATTTTTAAGCAATGTTATCTTCTCAAGTACCATTTCTTTATTGTACTCAAAACTTTATTTGTAAGAAATGAGACCTGTTACACTGATATAATATTTAAAGTTCAGTGCTTGGAATTTATATTTCAATATAACTGTGCTTTAAGACCTTATAAGTGAATTAGGTGTGAACCACTACAACTTAAAATTGATGCAGCATAGCTGTAAAAAGCTGACTAGAAAACATCACCTGAAAATCTCTATGTAAAAAAGAAAGATATTTTACCTCAAAATGTCCTATGTATTCAGACCCCATTGTAAAGGACTTTAAACAGCAAATCAGTATGCCTGTCCCAGGACATGCACGGGAGCGAGCCTCATGCACACTTATGTTATTTCTTTATTCAGTTTAAGGAAGTTTACTATGAAATCTCATGAGATCACAGTAAAAGAGTTCATGACCTCAGCACTGTTGATGCTGATTGGAACCTCAGCACTGTTGATGCTTATTGGCTGCAGTTTTTTTTTTACCTGCAGCTGGGCAGTAACTGAAGTATAACTTTTTACACAGGACTTACTCTGGTGAATTGAGGAAATTCTGAGGTAAAATATCTTCCTTTTTTACATAGATACTCAGGTGATATTTTCCTGTCAGCTTTTTACAGTTATATTGCATCAGTTTCAAGTGATTTTAGCATATGAGTATTATTTTTAACATATTTAAAGTGAAAATGTACTGTAAAATTGATTTCCCTTTAATGTGTTTCCAATGACTTTTTATACCAGCTGCAGATTATAAACTGTATGGATAATTTTACTTTAGTATATCTTTGTATATTAAATAGCTGTTTCTGTTAACTGAAACCACAGACCCAATGAAATGGGTTGTTTGTAGTGAAATCAGACTATTAGCTTATCCCTCTATTATTTAAACAAAATCCTCCTTATCTTATCTCAATATATGCAGCAATAACAATATTTAGAGCCTGATGATAAAAGATTTTCCTGCTTGGAGAGAAATTGTAGTGCAGCCTTCACAGTGGCTGAACTCACTGAATGCTAAAAGAAAAAAAGGACAGAACTCTCCAACACTTAAACATCTCTCACAAGATTTTAGACAGGCAAATGTTGCTATACTTGTCTAAGTGGTGTTCTCTGCATTTATGCATGTGAAGGAGAGACAAGCCCTGTGCAATATAGCACTGCATGATATAGGAGTTTTGTTACACTCTGTGCTTTGTATTTATTTTATTATTTGTTTTAAATCTTTTTTATTGAACATTTGTGGCACATAAAACAAAAAAATACATCCATATTGTATGTATTTATAATACACAAGCCAGAAGGATACTAATCTTGTTCCTCTTCCTATATAAATATATAAATCATCCTAACTTCATTACTTAATTATCCACTGACTTCTTTGGTTCAAATATACAATATACCACAATATTATACAATAATATAATAATATGGAATGATATAGTAGTGTGTCTACAACTAAACAAACTCGAACAAAGATGCAGTATTCTAATTTTTCTTCGGTCCACAACATGTGTTTTCTGATATATATATATATATATATATATATATATATATATCCTGTTTCCAATCCTCCTACCCGTCTAGATTGTAAGTTCCCACGGGAATAGGGTCCTCAATGTCCCTTGTATTTGTCTGTAAAATTTTGTGTCTTATCGTATTGTTTCTCCACTGTACTGTTATCCTTGTACCCATGGGCAGCGCTGCGGAATCTGTCGGCGCTTTATAAATAAAGAATAATAATAATTTTATATATATATATATATATATATATAGAGAGAGAGATATAGATAGAGAGAGAGAGATATATATATAATATATATATATATATATATATATATATAAATACCCTGCCCGTTTCTATCTACGCTTATACAAAACTCTCTACTTCCACAATTATGTTTAAAAATAGAGATAGGAGTAGGCGTAAAAGTCTGAGTTAAAAAATCTATTACGCCAATAAGCCACCTTTTTCCAGTACTGTAGAATCCTAGAGCAATACCTAAAACAGTGTATAAAATCTGCCTGTGGGGCATTACAATGGAAACAGTCTCCTTTTAAGTTTTTATCCCATTTAGCCTGTAATTTAGGAGTGATGTATGAATTATTTATAATGTAACTGTGTGTTTCCTTCCATAACGTATTACTATATCCAGCTATCTCTATGCTCTGTTTAATATATATCTCTAAGATTTCTGGCAATATTGTTTGCCATTTATTTGTCAAAATTCCTAAATGTGCCTTACCTAAATTTTTCATAATCATCTTATACCATGTTGCAATTGAAAAATGACCTGCCCCAAAAATTTGGATACCTACTCCAATTATCCCTAATTCCCAATTAATATCTTGATTATACGATAAATGGTTATTAAACTGTTTTGCATGGAGAAAGCCATAGAAATGATGTCTCGGTAGACCAAATTCCTCTTGAATTTGTGTAAATGATTTTATCATTCCAGTCCCCTTATCTAGCAATTGTACTATATTTTCAAGGCCTGCTCTTCTCCAGACATGGAATATACCATAGTTCAGACCAGGACCAAAGTCTGTATGTCCTAAAAACGTGAGGTATTTAGAAATCCTGTAATTGACATTGAGGGCAGTGCAAAATTTTTGCCATGCAATTACTATATTACTTATCATCTTTATATATTTAATTTTCATAGGTAGCTTAGTAATTGGAATATGCAATATGGCTTTTAACCAAAAAAGTTTTATTAAGCTCTCTTCTATCTCTAGTAGAGAAAACTGACTCATTCCTGTGATCCAATCAACTGCTATTTTTACCATAGTAACCTGGTTATATAGTTTAATATTGGGAAGACCAAATCCCCCAAATTCTTTATCCATATACAGAAGTTTTTTAGCTAATCTCACCCTTCTCTTCCCCCATAAAAAGGAATTACATTCTTGTTCATATTTCTTTGTCAATATTTTTAACAAAGATAGGTACATTTTGTAATAAATATAACAAATGGGGGAATAAAAAAGTTTTCAGAATCGTAATTTTTGCTGATAGTGAGATAGGTAATGGTCTCCATCTGTCTAGCAGACTTTTACTTTCTTGGAAAAATTTAGTAAAATTCAAATTGTACCATAATCCTGGATTATTACTTAATTGTAAACCCAAATATTTAATTTGTTCTACCTCGTGGAAAGGATGATTGATAACCTGCCCAGAAGGGCGTCTAATCCATAATATTTCTGATTTTCCCTGATTGACTTTATAGCCCGAAAACTAGCTAAATTCGCCAATAAATTCTAATAACACCGGGATATCTTGTGCGGTGCTAGACAAAAAGAGTATTAAGTCATCTGCATAAAGAGATAACGTTGTTTTCCATCTCCTACCCTTACCCCCGATAAAACTTGTCTAAGTCTCATAGCAAATGGTTCTATTGACAGGTTAAATAACAGAGGTGACAAAGGGCATCCCTGTCTTGTCCCCTTGGTTAACCTTATTTTTGGAGACAGTTGACCATTTATTAAAAGGCAGGAATATGGTGTGTTATAAATCAATTTCACGAAATTAAAAAAAATTCCCTGATAGCCCAAACTGGGTTAATGTAGTGAAGAGGTGGTCCCAAATTATTACATCAAACGCTTTTTCTGCGTCTAGTGTTACCAAGGCTATATCACTATCACGGTATTTACCTTTTAACTTATTTTCATTCCCGTAATGATTTAACGTCAGTAAAACGTTTCTTATATTTTTTGAGGAGTTTCCCCCTGGCATAAATCCTGATTGATCCCTATGGATCAAGTTATTAATATATTTTCTCTTGTAAGGTGTATCCAGTCCACGGATCATCCATTACTTGTGGTATATTCTCATTCCCAACAGGAAGTTGCAAGAGGACACCCACAGCAGAGCTGTCTATATAGCTCCTCCCCTAACTGCCATATCCAGTCATTCTCTTGCAACTCTCAACAAACATGGAGGTAGTAAGAGAGAAGTAGTGAAATGTAGCTGTTATTTTACTTCAATCAAAAGTTTATTATTTTTAAATGGTACCGGAGTTGTACTATTTTGTTCCAGGCAGAAAAATAGAAGAATCTGCCTGTGATTTCTATGATCTTAGCAGGTTGTAACTAAGATCCATTGCTGTTCTCACACATGACTGAAGAGAGAGATAACTTCAGCGGGGGAATGGCGTGCAGGTTATCCTGCTATGAGGTATGTGCAGTTAAGATTTTTCTAGAAGATGTGAATGCTAGAAAATGCTGCTGATGCCAAATTTATGTAAGGTAAGCCTGAATACAGTGATTTAATAGCGACTGGTATCATGCTTACTTCCTGAGGTAATACTCTTTTATATTTGCAATATAAAACGTTTGCTGGCATGTTTAAACGTTTTTATATATACTTTGGTGATAAAACTTTATTGGGGCCTAGTTTTTTCCACATGGCTGGCTTACATTTGCCTAGAAACAGTTTCCTGAGGCTTTCCACTGTGTTACTATGAGTGGGAGGAGCCTAATTTAGCGTTTTTTTTGCGCAGTAACGTTTACAGACTGAGACATCCAGCTTCCTCCAAGGGTCTCCTGAATGCTATAGGACATCTCTAAAGGGCTCTTGGGCTTTCCAAAATCGTTTTGTTGGGGAAGGTAGGCCCACAGCAAGGCTGTGGCAGTTTGGTGTGACTGTTAAAAAAACGTCTATATCGGTTTTTTGATCCGGTTTTTGAACTAAGGGGTTAATCATCCATTTGCAAGTGGGTGCAATGCTCTGTTAGCCTATTATACACACTGTAAAAATTTCGTTTGATTTACTGCCTTTTTTCACTGTTTTTCAAATTCTGACAAAATTTGTTTCTCTTAAAGGCACAGTACCGTTTATTATATTTGCTTGTTAACTTGATTTTAAGTGTTTTCCAAGCTTGCTAGTCTCATTGCTAGTCTGTATAAACATGTCTGACATAGAGGAAACTCCTTGTTCATTATGTTTAAAAGCCATTGTGGAGCCCCCTCTTAGAATGTGTACCAAATGTGCTGATTTCACTTTAAGCAATAAAGATCATATTCTGTCTTTAAAAAATTTATCACCAGAGGAATCTGACGAGGGGGAAGTTATGCCGACTAACTCTCCCCACGTGTCAGATCCTTTGACTCACGCTCAAGGGACTCACTCTCAAATGGCGCCAAGTACATCTAGGGCGCCCATAGCGTTTACTTTACAAGACATGGCGGCAGCCATGGATAATACACTGTCAGCGGTATTAGCCAGACTACCTGAATTTAGAGGAAAGCGAGATAGCTCTGGAGTTAGACGAAATATAGAGCATACTGACGCTTTAAGAGCTATGTCTGATAATGCCTCACAATATGCAGAAGCTGAAGAAGGAGAGCTTCTTTCTGTGGGTGATGTTTCTGACTCAGGGAAGATGATGCAACCTGATTCTGATATTTCTACATTTAAATTTAAGCTTGAACACCTCCGCGTGTTACTCAGGGAGGTTTTAGCTGCTCTGAATGACTGTGATACAATTGCAGTGCCAGAGAAGTTGTGTAGACTGGATAAATACTATGCAGTGCCGGTGTGTACTGATGTTTTTCCAATACCTAAAAGGTTTACAGAAATTATTACTAAGGAATGGGATAGACCAGGTGTGCCGTTCTCTCCCCCTCCTATTTTTAGAAAAATGTTTTCCAATAGACGCCACCACACGGGACTTATGGCAGACAGTTCCTAAGGTGGAGGGAGCAGTTTCTACTCTAGCAAAGCGTACTACTATCTCTGTCGAGGACAGTTGTGCTTTCTTAGATCCAATGGATAAAAAGTTACAGAGTTACCTTAAGAAAATGTTTATTCAACAAGGTTTTATCCTACAGCCCCTTGCATGCATTGCTCCTGTCACTGCTGCTGCGGCGTTCTGGTTTGAGTCTCTGGAAGAGGCTCTACAGGTAGCGACTCCATTGGATGACATACTTGACAAGCTTAGAGCACTTAAGCTAGCCAATTCTTTTGTTTCTAATGCCATTGTTCATTTGACTAAACTAACGGCTAAGAATTCTGGTTTTGCTATCCAGGCGCGCAGAGCGCTATGGCTTAAATCATGGTCAGCTGACGTTACTTCAAAGTCGAAGCTGCTTAACATTCCCTTCAAGGGGCAGACCCTATTTGGGCCTGGTTTGAAGGAGATTATTGCTGATATCACTGGAGGAAAAGGTCATGCCCTTCCTCAGGATAGGTCCAAATCAAGGGCCAAACAGTCTAATTTTCGTGCCTTTCGAAACTTCAAGGCAAGTGCGGCATCAACTTCCTCTAATGCAAAACAAGAGGGAACTTTTGCTCAGTCCAAGACGGTCTGGAGACCTAACCAGACCTGGATCAAGGGTAAGCAGGCCAAAAAGCCTGCTGCTGCCTCTAAGACAGCATGAAGGAACGGCCCCCTATCCGATAACGGATCTAGTAGGGGGCAGACTTTCGCTCTTCGCCCAGGCGTGGGCAAGATATGTTTTTACGAAGGTTCTGGGGTCGTTTCTGGTGGTCCTAAGGCCGCGGGGCATAGCAGTGGCCCCTTATTTAGACAACATCCTAATTCAGGCGTCAAACTTCCAAATTGCCAAGTCTCATACGGACATAGTGTTGGCATTTCTGAGGTCGCATGGGTGGAAGGTGAACGAGGAAAAGAGTTCTCTATCCCCCCTTACAAGAGTTTCCTTCCTATGGACTCTGATAGATTCTGTAGAAATGAAAATTTACCTGACGGAGTCCAGGTTATCAAAACTTCTAAATTCCTGCCATGTTCTTTATTCCATTCTTCGCCCTTCGGTGGCTCAGTGCATTGAAGTAATCGGCTTAATGGTAGCGGCAATGGACATAGTGCCGTTTGCACGCCTACATCTCAGACCGCTGCAACTCTGCATGCTCTGTCAGTGGAATGGGGATTACACAGATTTGTCCCCTCTACTAAATCTGGATCAAGAGACCAGGGATTCTCTTCTCTGGTGGCTTTCTCGGGTCCACCTGTCCAAAGGTATGACATTTCGCAGGCCAGATTGGACAATTGTGACGACAGATGCCAGCCTTCTAGGTTGGGGTGCAGTCTGGAACTCCCTGAAGGCTCAGGGATCGTGGACTCAGGAGGAGTCACTCCTTCCAATAAACATTCTGGAACTAAGAGCGATATTCAATGCTCTTCAGGCTTGGCCTCATTTAGCGACAATGAGGTTCATCAGATTTCAGTCAGACAACATCACGACTGTGGCTTACATCAACCATCAAGGGGGAACATGGAGTTCCCTAGCGATGTTAGAAGTCTCAAAGATAATTCGCTGGGCAGAGATTCACTCTTGCCACCTATCAGCTATCCATATCCCAGGTGTAGAGAACTGGGAGGCGGATTTTCTAAGTCGTCAGACTTTTCATCCGGGGGAGTGGGAACTCCATCCGGAGGTGTTTGCTCAATTGGTTCATCGTTGGGGCAAACCAGAACTGGATCTCATGGCGTCTCGCCAGAACACCAAGCTTCCTTGTTACGGATCCAGGGACCCCAAGGCAACGCTGATAGATGCTCTAGCAGCGCCTTGGTCCTTCAACCTGGCTTATGTGTTTCCACCGTTTCCTCTGCTCCCTCGTCTGATTGCCAAAATCAAGCAGGAGAGAGCATTGGTGATCTTGATAGCGCCTGCGTGGCCACGCAGGACTTGGTATGCAGATCTGGTGGACATGTCATCCTTTCCACCATGGACTCTGCCGCTGAGACAGGACCTTCTACTTCAAGGTCCTTTCAACCATCCAAATCTAATTTCTCTGAGGCTGACTGCCTGGAGATTGAACGCTTGATTTTATAAAAGCGTGGTTTCTCCGAGTCAGTCATTGATACCTTAATTCAGGCACGAAAGCCTGTCACCAGGAAAATCTATCATAAGATATGGCGGAAATATCTTTATTGGTGTGAATCCAAGGGCTACTCATGGAGTAAAGTCAGGATTCCCAGGATATTATCTTTTCTCCAAGAAGGATTGGAGAAAGGATTGTCAGCTAGTTCCTTAAAGGGACAGATTTCTGCGCTATCTATTCTTTTGCACAAGCGTCTGGCGGATGTCCCAGACGTTCAGGCATTTTGTCAGGCTTTAGTTAGAATCAAGCCTGTGTTTAAACCTGTTGCTCCACCATGGGGTTTAAATTTGGTTCTTAAAGTTCTTCAGGGGGTTCCGTTTGAACCTCTTCATTCCATAGATATCAAACTTTTATCTTGGAAAGTTCTTTTTTTGGTAGCTATTTCCTCGGCTCGTAGAGTTTCCGAGTTATCTGCCTTACAATGTGATTCTCCTTATCTGATCTTCCATGCAGATAAGGTAGTTCTGCGTACCAAACCTGGGTTTTTACCTAAGGTGGTATCTAATAAGAATATCAATCAAGAGATTGTTGTTCCGTCTTTGTGTCCTAATCCTTCTTCAAAGAAGGAATGTCTATTACACAATCTGGACGTGGTTCGTGCTTTAAAGTTTTACTTACAAGCTACTAAAGATTTTCGTCAAACATCTGCTTTGTTTGTTGTCTACTCTGGACAGAGGAGAGGTCAAAAGGCTTCGGCAACCTCTCTTTCTTTTTGGCTAAAAAGCATAATCCGCTTAGCTTATAAGACTGCTTGCCAGCAGCCTCCAGAAAGGATTACAGCTCATTCTACTAGAGCTGTGGCTTCCACATGGGCCTTTAAAAATGAGGCTTCTGTTGAACAGATCTGCAAGGTGGCGACTTGGTCTTCGCTTCATACTTTTTCAAAATTCTACAAATTTGATACTTTTGCTTCTTCGGAGGCTATTTTTGGGAGAAAGGTCTTACAGGCAGTAGTACCTTCCGTTTAAGTACCTGCCTTGTCCCTCCCTTCATCCGTGTACTTTAGCTTTGGTATTGGTATCCCACAAGTAATGGATGATCCGTGGACTGGATACACCTTACAAGAGAAAACATAACTTATGCTTACCTGATAAATTTATTTCTCTTGTGGTGTATCCAGTCCACGGCCCGCCCTGTCATTTTAAGGCAGGTATTTTTGAATTTTAAACTACAGTCACCACTGCACCCTATGGTTTCTCCTTTCTCTGTTTGTTTTCGGTCGAATGACTGGATATGGCAGTTAGGGGAGGAGCTATATAGACAGCTCTGCTGTGGGTGTCCTCTTGCAACTTCCTGTTGGGAATGAGAATATCCCACAAGTAATGGATGAACCGTGGACTGGATACACCACAAGAGAAATAAATTTATCAGGTAAGCATAAATTATGTTTTTTTAATCTGCCACAATTGCTGTAAGTAACTTGTAATCATTATTCAATAATGATATTGGTCTGTATGCATTTGGGTTTTCCGGGTCTTTATCTTTCTTATATATTAAAGTAACTGTAGAGGCAATAAAAAAATTAAACTCTGCAGGATTCTTTGTATAATATTGATTAAATAGATCACTTAAGGTACCAGGTAGTTCATTTTTAAGTATTCTATCAAATTTGACCGGAATTTGATCTGGGCCTCGAGATTTATTCAATTTGGCCCTACCTATCATATTAAGAATTTCCTCTTCGGTTATTGGCAAATTTAACTCTTAGTTCCTCCGAATCAATTTTTGGGAGGGAGATTTTTTCCCAAAACTGTTCCTTTACCTTGTTATCACAAGCTCCCGCAGTGTATATTTCCTTGTAATATTCATACATTTTCTGTCTTATTTCCCTAGCGGTAATATACCTTGTATCTCCTAATCTAATAGATATAAATATTTTTTTTCGGCCTTCCTACCCTTGATAATTTTAGACAGTACTTTGGGTGACCTCCCATGGTAACTTGCAAAGAAAGCATTCATTTTTTTTATCCTGTTTAGCCATTTTTATTTTTAAAAAGTCATCTCTTTCTGTTTTAGCCTTTAGGTAGTCAGCCCAGCTAATTTCGTTAGGCATATTAATGTAAGCTTTGTATTTGTTTTTTAAGTTGGTTTGCCAGCTGTACATCTTTTGCTGTAATTTTTTTCTTCCACTTAACCACATAGGCTTTTATTTCTCCCCTGAGGACCGCCTTAGCGGCCTCCCAGAATATTTCAATCTTATGATAGTAAATTTTATTTTCTTGATAATATAATTTCCATTTTTGTATTAGAAACCTATTAAAGTCAATATCCTGTAATATTTAGGAAAGTAAAAGTTGTTAACACCACTCTTCTGCCATCTAATACCATCTATCTCTAGTCCCACTATTGCATGGTCCGAAATTATTATGTCCTGGATCATAGGGTTTAAATCAAGTGAAAACCTTAATTAATTTATTAGGAAGAGATCTATTTGAGCCATCTCTTAATGTGTCTTAGACTCACAGGTGAAAGTTCTTAAGTCTGTATACTTAATTCGCCAAATATCAAACAGATTTAGTTTACTACGAAAAGAAGCAAATAATTTTTCTTCAGTTTTTCTACCTTCATGGGGGTGGCCAGTTCTGATTCTATCTAGCATTGGGGCAGTCGTCATATTAAAATCCCTGGCAATAATCAAATTTTTGTTAATGTATGGGAATAATTTAATATAGATTTTATCCCAAAACTCAGGGTCTAATTCATTTGGGCCATATATGTTGCATATTACTAAATGTGTATCACCATGTTCTATTTCAGCTATAATATACCTACCCTCTGGGTCCTGCACTTGTGTAACAATTTTATAGCTAAAAATTTTTGCAAATAATATTGCAACCCCTCTCTTGGGCCAGGAGCTGATAGTACCTCACCTACCCAGCTACGGTTAAGTTTAGCCATTTCAACATCTTGTAGATGCATCTCCTGCAGGAGAGCAATGTCTGGCTTATTTTTTTGTAATAGTTTCAAAATTATACTCTCTGCTGGGGATGTTATTCCCCCAACATTCCATGATAAAATATTAACCATCTCTTCTTCTAGGGCAGGGTAATAAAAATAAAATAAAACACAGAAGAAAAAAAAAACAACTACATAACAATAAAAACACAATTCTCTGAAAGCCATCATTCTGTATATTCATACTCCACACCATCATATTTTGTTCCCTTTATAATCTTGGAAAAATAAATCACTTTTAATGACCAATTGTGGTCTTCTGTTAATCTCCTATTGGCATGCATTACATCCAAAATTAAAAAAAAAATCTTTCCAGTACCATGTAATATATACCAGATTTATAGGTTAGCTTTTTAAAGTGACTATAACGTACTAATGTATTCTTGAGCTTCTTTAGCAGTTTTCAAAGTCAGATTTTCATTGTTTATTTTAAAGCATATTTTTGCTGGATATGTAAGCCTGGCCTGTACACCTTTCTGAATTAGAGCTGTACAATAAGTCGGCCATTTCCTTGCGTTTCATCTGTGTTTCCACTGAAAAATCTTGGAACAATAGTATCTTATCCTGGCCTATCTTTAACAGGTTTTTCTGTCTATATTGTCTCATAATTAAAACCTTATCTTGGAAATTTAAATATTTTACCATAATAAGTCTAGGTTTATGCGTACCTTCAGTGTCATTTTTAATCGGCCCTAGTCTATGTGCCCTTTCTACCTTAAACAATGAGTCTGAGGTTTGAAGGCCTAAAAGAGTTGGCAATTATTGGGCCACAAATTTAATTAAATCCTGAGGCATTATAGATTCTGAAAGGCCCATTATTTTTACATTGTTCCTACGTGAACGATCTTCTAATTCCTCCACTTTAGTTTGTAATTTTATTATAATATCCTCTTGGGTTTTAAACATCTTATCCTGTATTTCTACCTGATCCTCCAAGTCTGAAATTCGTGATTCTGCCTCTGCTAACCTTTTGGAAAATTGTCTGACTTCCTCCGTAAGGCTGGTTATGTCATTTTTAATTGAGCTGAATTGTGGCATTATTAAATCAGTCATTTGTTGTATAAGTGTCTGTGGGTCATGATTACCTGACTGGTAATACTCTGTTCTAACTCCATATTTTTTGTTTTTCTTTCTCTTTGTTTAGGTGGCATGGGGATTTTCTAGATTGTGTGATATATCTATCCATATATTAGTGAAAAGTGTGAGTGATCTTATGTCTCTCTCTTAAACCTTTAAATTTTCCTCTTATGCATGGACACTACGTATGAGAGTGAGAAAAAAAATAATATATATATATATATATGTGTGTGTAGTTGGAAATTGATTGTGCACAACAAAAGAAAAAAAAGAAAAGTGTGATTATATAGAAAAAAACAACAAAGCGTTGACTATAGTGTGGAGTTTTTTTTTTTTAATAAGTGAAAATCTAAGCTAATCTAAGCTTCTGTGCGCGTGCTATAGAGCCAGGCAAAATTAGTTCATATTTCCCCAAAGCAGCTTTATGAAAAATATATCTAATCAGTCCAACAAAATAATGCGCAAGTTGCTGTCTTGCAAAAGAAAAACTAGATCACATGTAACACCTATTTAACAACATTACAGTGAGTCATAAACTGGTTTGTAGCACAATATATATTATATACAAAACAGGATAACCCCAATTATACTACTGGTTTGCCACTATTTCCCCTTGACCTTTCTAGGAGTTAAGCCCTTTTTAGTAATTCGGAATTACCATCAAATGTTATAATACAACCAGGATCAACACTCTATCGGTTTACTGGGTATTATATTAGGCTGAAAAGAAAAAGAAAAGAAAAAACTCCTTATGTTCATATTTAACACATGTTCTCTTATTGTTTGATACTTATACAATAACAGCCAATGTTCATGCAATGACAGTCTGTTGGGACTTTAGGAAAAATGATTCCAGCTTAAACAAGCTTTGAAGCACAAAAGTAATTCACCAACTGATTGCCCCAGGACAATGTTTAGCTCCGCTGTATTCAGCTCTATTCTAAGGTTTACAGCCTGTTTGTAAATAGGGTCGTTTTTGTGTTTAGTCAAAAACAGGCTTGAGTCCCCTAAGAGAAATCACTATTTCCTGTTAAGAAATTGTAAAGTTCCAAGCGTATGAGACAAAATAAAAAGTATCTTTAAACTTATACTGGCCAAGTCCTTTCTTTCCCTGGGAGCTGCGGGATTTACCCGTCTCTCAGCACAAAGCTGTGTGATCGTTTCCTATTGGATCCAAGAATGGTCACCACTACTGCTCTTTGAGTGTTTAGCAATCCAGGTACGTATGCTCACCACGCTTGGGCCGGTTCCGTCTCATCTATTCCACGTCACTCCAGCTAAGACCACCGTAGGAAGTGCCAAAGAAGCCTGGAGCCTACAGGAGCGGTCCGCCTCCACAGCGTTTCCACCGATGTTCTGCGCGCAGTCACCAACTTGACCACCACATCGGGAATCCACCTGCTGCTCCCAGTCGTCAGCCACTCACAGGGTAATGCTCGGGGGCTACGGGATTTACCTGTCCTCCGCCTATCAGGTCGATGTAGTGTGGTCTAGCCTCCTCGATGTTCTCAGGAACCCTCCGTAGTCAGCTGGTAACTTTATATTTTCAGTACCTGCGGGGGCACCCGACTTGACTTGGCCAGTGCCTGTATTTCAGGATCTACTTAGGCAATATAGTTGCTTCTGCCACAAAGCTTTATTAGGCAAAATATGACTTCCACATCGGGGACCCGTGAGTCTGTTGTCCAGGCCGGTCGTAACCGGCAAAGGCGTCCTATGATGTGGGGGAATGGTAGTTAGCTTGACGAGTCGAAACAGAGAGCTTCAGCAACTTACTCGCTCTCCTTCCCCCAACCGGAAGTCAGGCCTTCAATATTACACAAATTCTTTCATTTGTATTTTATATTACTTTACACATCAATTTGGGGCCTTTTAGTATTACGACATTTAAGCATTGAACTTTCTATTTTATATTTTAATACATTTAGATTCAACAGTGATTTGATTGTTTTGAATTTTTTGTATTACTTTAATAAATTAGGATCATACTTATTCGTATATTTCTGCGTATCTTTTACAAATTACATGGCACTTTGTATTTTCTGTATTGTAAAATAAAACATTGCTTTAGAAAGTGGGGAGGGACAGGAGAGTTTCCAGATTGTCTGAAGCCCAATCACAATGCTTGTGAAATGCTGTAAACATTTTAAGCAAGCTGGTCTTAGTGGATTGTCTCGCCAGCTGTATGCAGGTGAAGTTTACTCAAAAGTCACAATACACTTATTTAACTGAAAGGAAAATATGTACTAAACTATAGGCAAAAGCAAGTTAAATTGTAGTGAAAACATTTCAGTTTAATTTGTAACGGAGCCTTTATATCAGCCCCAGGTATTCTCCCGTTACCTCCTCTGTGAAATTTTGTATCCCAGAGAGACTCATTACTTTCTGTAGAAAGCATCACTCTGGGACTTCCAGGTTCTGCACTTTATCTTCTATAATTCAGTGAGCTCAGCTCCTGTGAAGTCTGCACTATAATTTTTCTACAATCTAGAGAATATTGCTTATTGGGCCCATAGAAAATAATTAAGCTGTCTGAGAAGCTGAAGCTGTCAGTTTTTAAGTTTTATTTTAAATAGAAGAAATACAAAGTGCAATGTAATTTGTAAAAGATACACATAAATATACGCCCCCTTGGAGAAGTATAGCAAAATCTGCCTTTTTTTTAGAATTTCACTAGCGATCTTGCAGTGCTGGAGGATAATTTTATGCCATCTCGTCTGAGTGGAGAGGTTTATATCATCAAGGCCCTTAGACAGAACAATGTAAAATTTTCATACCTCTGTCTAACCCCCTACTGCTTATTATTGCTTATTTTTAAATAACATTTCACTGATTTTCAGACTCCTAACCAAGCCCAAAAGTTTTAGGAGAATACTGATGTAACCTACTCCAGCTTGCTCCTCTTTTTGTAAAGAGTCTTTTCCTTGTTAATATGGGAAGAGTCCACAGCTGCATGCCTTACTTGTGAGAAATACAGAACCTGTCCACCAGGAGGAGGCAAAGACACCACAGCCAAAGGCTTAAATACCTCCCCCACTGCCTCATAACTCCAGTCATTCTTTGCCTTTCATCACAGGAGGTTGGCAGAGAAGTGTCAGAATATTACGGAGTAGTCTCTTATGGAGGGTAGTACTCTTGGGACTGGAGTTTTAAGTATTCCTGTCAGCCTCTCAGTGAGAGCATGGATGAAAGTTAGAGTCCGGAGATGCAGGGAGAGTCTTTCCACAAAACCATCCTGACTCATATTAACAGCTCCATAAGCAATCAGCATTGACGAGTTTTGCTGCCTGCTTTCTTCACTCAAGTCCATGTCAGAAGTGCCGCTACAATCTGTCAAACTTGAAGGACCGTGTCACTGTTCCACGGCATAGATTCCGGTAAGATCGTTTCATTACTTTACACTCATGTTAATGATAAGACAGGGTTGCACTCCTTTATCTTTATGAAATCAAGGGTTAATATCTCCTGAGGGGTATTATTGAACAGTGGTGAATAATATGATATGTTTGTTTGATTTTATGCTGCTTTTATGTGTGAGATGTTATGGGCTCATAGGCTGTTATGAATTATACAGGTTTCACTTTCACTCTGAGAGCTGTGCAGCTTACAAGCTTGGCGTGTTTTTTCTCATAGCAGGGAAGGTCCTGCATTGTGCACCATGTGATCTTTCATTCCCTCTTTCCTGACCGGGCTATCCAAGAGGAGTCAAATCTCTGTACTGTCTGGGTCATAGGAGGTGGTGAGTGCCCTAGCCATTGGGGTATAAAGGTGCCGTGTTTTTTTGTTTTTTTTAAATAAAATAGTTTTTTATTTTCTATAGTTCTCTGGTTATTGCTCTAGCGATGGAGGATTCTGTTACTTTAGAAGGTACTCCCTCTCTTCCTAAGAGTAATTCCTGTTTACGTTGTGAAGAGGCCTTAGATCCACCCTCTCAATTATGTTCCATATGCCTTTAAAAATGTGATTATATCAAACATATTTGATACCACTGAGCCGTCCACCTCTGAGGAGTTGTTGTCCAGTGAGGTGCGTACCCTACATTCATTTCCCTCTACACATGCAGTTTCCCATAGCATTGCTTTTTTTTTATTTATTTTTTATTTTAATTAATCATTGACAAAAGAATCTCGACAATCATTACAACAGGGAAAAAAAACATCAAAAACAAGACGAAAGAAAAAAAAAAAGCCAATATTATTCCTTATACATAATTCTCCTGAACATAACAAAATTTAAATTATAACTTTCAATTGCAAGAATCCAAAATCTTTACCTAATTGTCAACAGTACACGTAGCAGTTTTAATTATAAAAAAAAAAAAAAAAGGACAAAGTTGCGTTAGGTCACAAATGAAAAAAAAGAAATAACAAAAGAAATAAGCAAGGATCTTGGTCAGAGAAACGTCTTTCTCTCTCTCCCCTGCACCCCCCAGCACACACCCAGAATACAATTAGTCTGACACCCCCTTCTCCAGCTCAGGATCAAGTTACTCCCCTATCCTCATTATCCTCTATCCAAATACTTGGTAAATGTCCTGCTAAGACTTGCACTTGAACATAAGCAGCGTTTTTAAATGGCCTGACAAGGGTCCTTTGAGTCTCCTCTGGAAAGGAGGTAATAAACAGTTTCCAATGTTTGAAAAAAATAGCTAATTGGGCATCTGATGGATTTTGCAAGCTATATTGTTCAAATATATAATGAGAGGTCAGCGCATTCTTCAGCTCTTTTAAACTTGGCGCTGATTTGGCCTTCCATGCTCTTAAAATTAGATTACGTCCAAGCAATATAATCAAGTTAATCATTTTATAGTTTCTAGCAGGGGTTTGTGATTTAACTAGAAAGAATATTTCCGAAGGTAGTATGTCATATTCTATTTTAAGAGTTCTTTTCATCCAATATATATTACCTTAGCCCAAAATTGGGTTATTTTGGGACATGCCCAAAGGCAATGGAACATGTCCGCCTCAATTGCACTACATCTGGAACATCTGATCGTTAACTTATACCAATTGGATAGTTTTGCCGGGGTTAAATATACCATTAAGGCCACTTTGATCTGTGTTTCTCTCCAAGTGGTCTGCACCCAACTTTTCTGAGTCACCTTAAACGCGTTCTCTATAACCTCTTTATCTATTTGTGGAAATATTTTGTTCCATTTAGTCACTATATACCCTACTTGAGCAGCAGAAGGCCCTTGTGTGAGAAGGGAATAAAACGGCGCAATAGAATACACACCCCTTTGAAAATTATTAATTCTATTTTGAAGCTCGCAAAATGACCATTCTACCCCATAATTTTTTTTTAATTCATATATAAGATGTCTTATCTGTAAATAGGCATAGAACTCTTTATTCGATAATCCAAATTGATTACTAACTTCCCTAAAAGATAATAGTTCTAGGTCTGCGTTTAACAGTTGTGCAACATAGACTAGCCCTTTATCAAACCAAGATCTAAAAACCTCATCTGTTATTCCTGGAATAAAGGACGGATTCCCTGTAATGGGTAAATAATTAGACACGTGGGGTGAAAAACCCAGACTCACGCAGAGCTTTTGCCAAGCTATAATTATATTTTTAAAGATTTCTAACATAAAAATCTGCGTCGGTAGGGCCGTGATTGGGCAGTGCAAGATAGCATCTAAACGATAAGGTGCTATCAATGTTATTTCCCAGCCTACTGGGGATACTTGTTCTTGTCCTGTCAACCAGTCCACTGCCACTTTAACCCGTGCCGCTAGGCTATAAAGATGTATATTGGGCAGTGCTAAACCGGCAGCTTCTACATTATTCATCAAACGAGATACAGAAATCCTTGCTTTGGAGCCTTGCCATAGAAATTTAGAGCATGCCTTATTATAATTCACTATGTCCTTTTTATGAATATGTAATGGGATATTCTGAATAAGATAGAATATTTTGGGGAACAGAATAGCTTTTAAAAGCGTGACCCTAGCAGATAAAGAAATAGGAAGTTTTATCCAATCTTCCATTTTTTTCTTACAATCTGAAAAACATTTATTATAATTCAAATTATACCATTCTTCTGGGTTCGGGTTTAAAATGATCCCTAAATAAGTTATCTGAGCTGTTTCTCTAAAAGGGTGATTTATAGTATGGTCTTTTTTGTTTAACCATAAGAGTTCTGATTTGGCCACATTAATTTTAAAACCCGAAATCCTACCAAAGTTGTTGACCGTATCCAGGAATATCGGAAGATTCTTATTAATATTACTTAAGCATAGAAGTATATCATCTGCATACATCAACAAAACCAGTTTTTGTGCCCCTATCCGAATCCCATCTAATTGTTGGCGAAGCAAAATTGCTAATGGTTCCAGTGAGATGTTAAACAGCAGTGGAGATAAGGGGCATCCTTGACGGGTGCCCCTATGTAATACTACTGGCTGTGAAAGTTCTCCGTTAATAAGCAGTGTTGAATTCGGGGCCGAGTATATAATACGGATTACTTCCTGTATATGCCCCTTCAGTCCAAACTGCTCTAAAGAAAAAAATAAATGATTCCATGAGATACGATCAAACGCCTTCTCCGCGTCAACAGTTAAAAGGGCTAAGTCTGTCATCATTCTATGCCTAGTTGTTCTGCTCTTGTTCCAAAAATAATCAATTAATGTCATGATCTTACGTATGTTCTTGGCAGGATTCCTCCCAGCCATAAACCTGGCTTGATTCTCATGAATTATTAAACCTAGGTGAGGCTTTAATCTTTTTGCTAGAATCGATGTTAACAGTTTATAATCCACGTTTAGAACTGATATAGGCCTATATGAACCAGGCATCTCAGGATCTTTATTTTTTTTTTGGAATTAAAGATATTACCGCCGCTGCAAAATATGGAGAGCATTTATTATGTTTGACGAAATAATAATTGAATAGATTAACCAATGTTGGGGCAATTTGTAGCTGCAGAATCTTATAAAATTCCGAGGGAAGGCAATCAGGGCCTGCTGCCTTATTACTCTTGGCTGCTGTAATTGCCTCTATAGTCTCCTCTATCGTAATCGGAGAATTAATCTCTGCTAAACTCTCTGTGGGTATTTTAGGGACCTTAAATTTATCCCAAAATATGTCTCTTGTTGTTATGTCTTGCTCTTCTGCTCTATATAATTTCGAGAGAAAAAAATCATAAAATACTCTGGAAATATCCGTACTACAAGTAAATCTCTCGGATTCTTTTCTGATAGCGGTTATCTTATTTCTACTATTGGTCTTGATCAATCTAGCCACAAATTTAGCTGATCTACCAGCAAAGCCACCATAGAGGGCTTTTTGTCTTTGTATTTCTGCTCTAGTCTTCTGTTTAATAAGGCATCTCGAATAGATTTAGCAGTAATATATTTCCTCCAGTGATCAATCGAGCGATCCCCTAAATATGTTCTATATGCGTTCTTTACTCGACAAGACAACTGAATTTCCTGTTGCCAGGATTTCCTTTTCAATTTACACAAATATGCCTTTACCTTGCCTCTCAGTACAGCTTTTGCTGCTTCCCAAAACACTTCAGGCCTATTTTCATACTCTCGGTTATAACCCACATATTCTCGCCATTAATTAATCAACCAGTTATTAAATTGCACATTATTCATCAAGTATTTTGGAAAAAAAATGGATTGATTCACAGACCTTTCTAACCACGGTGGATTACGTGTAAGCGTAATTACGGCATGATCCGAAATCACTATATCCCCTATCCCAGCTTCCCATTCTAGGCCAATCAGGGACTCTGCAATCAAGAAAAGATCTATCCTGGAAAGCGCCTGCTGACCTTTTGACATGCACGTATAGGCTCTCAGATCCGGATTCTGTAACCGCCAGATATCTATCAAGCCCAATTGTGAACATAAATTTTGAAAAATGCGGGTCTTCCTATCACGCGTGGAACTACTTATTTTCTTAACTCTATCCAGGGTAGGATCTGCTATTAGATTGAAGTCACCAGCAATAATAAGGTTCTGGCCTGTAAATTTATGCAGATATAAAACCAATTTATCCCAAAACTCTTTATCTATGTTATTAGGTCCGTATATATTACATAACACATATCACACCTTATTATATATTATTTCTAAAATTACAAACCGTCCTTCCGGATCTATGATAGAAGACTCAATCTTATAGTCTAATCTTTTGCTAAGTAATATTGCCACTCCCCTCTTACGAGCATTAAAGGGGGCCGCAATAACTTCCCCTACCCAATTAGTCTGAAGTTTCGGAATTTCAGTAACCTTTAAATGTAACTCCTGTAGGAAAGCGATATCTGTTTGGTTTTAGCCAAATGTTTGATTATTGCTTTCCTTTTAATTGGGGAGGTTATACTTCCTACATTCCAGGAGGTTAACTTAAAGGGGGCTGACATGGGATATCAATAATAAAAAGACAAACGGAATAATCCATGCTTCTGGATATAACATAATGAATAAAAGTAAAACGGAGGGGGGCGACGGGGAGAGAGAGAAAGATGGGGAGGAGAGAGAGAGAAAAAAAAAGGAAAAAAGGAAATTATAAAAAGGTGTTACCCACCATACAGCATTAAAACATCTTCCCATTAAACAATGTTGTGTATCTCTAACACTCTGCAAATATAGCATCATAACCAAAAATCCAAAACTAATCCAACATAGTTCACCTTTAAACTAAACAGTTATTTAGCCCTGGCATTACCTTTTTCTCTCTGACTTATAATCACAGGATCTCCAGTTCTTTACATAAGGCAGTTGATTCCTTGCTATTATTTGCTGTGTAGGAGATACCTGCCCTAGCAATTAGGAGTTTAGCCGGGTACACAAGTCTAACGCTACACTCAGCTTCCAGGAACTTTGAAAAAAAGGAGACATTACTTTTCTTTTAGCCATGGTTTCTGCAGAAAAGTCTTGAAAAATCAAAATTTTGTTGTTGTCGATATGCACAGATCTCATTTTCCTATAGTATTTAAAAAATAAAACCTTATCCTGATAGTTCACAAATTTAAAAATAATAGATCTAGATTTAGATAAAGTATTACTCTCTTTAGGCGGGCCTAATCTGTGCACTCTCTCAATCAGAAAAGGTGTGGGTGGGGGGGGGGGGGGGGATCATGAGGGCCTGAGGAAGGGTGACAGAGACAAAATATAACAAATCTTGATATTCCACTGTTTCAGGCAGGCCAATGATCCGTAAATTATTGCGCCTCGACCTATCTTCAAGGTCTTCTAAACGCGCTTGCAACTGAGAAATGATTTTTCCCTGAGCAGACATATCAGAACCATGAATATTTACTCTGTCCTCCACCTCAGATACCCTAGTCTCCACCTCCGTCAGCCTAACTGTGAACTGTCTAATTTCATCTTTTAAACTAAAGATCTCTGTTTTAATTTCAGATTTAATTAAATGTGTCATCAATTTCGCTACTTCAGCAGCAAATTCTGTCATGTCATTAGCACAAAAATTAGTAGCTCCACGTTCTTGTGAGGTATCAAGCGGGCTCTCTGTGTTTTTAGTGGTGCTTCTCTTGTCTTTTTGTTTGGGCGGCATTTTAGGTGAAGAACCTTTTGGGTACGTGATAAATCTGTCCATTCACCGTGATACTATGTGTATATATAGTGTAAAAAACTTTTCTGTGTCTTGGTGGCCTCAAGGCCACTTAATACTAAATCGGTGAGTATGTGATATAGACTCAAGAAGTGAATCAAGAAAATATTGGGAAAACTATTAAATGACTAACGTGTACGTGTGAAAAAATGAAAACAAAAGGGAGGGGTCAACTAATAGACCTTCTGTGTTTAGTGAAGAAAAAAAAAGAAAAAAAACCACACACATAAAAAGAAAAAAAAAGAAAAAAAAAAACAAGAAAAAGGAAAATTTGCACCAAATGAACACTGAGGTTCTTGCCTAAAGCTTCACTAAGTCTTGCTTTTAGCTTCTATCTAATAAGCTGGCTTTCGGAGTATCTCTGGCCTCTTTATAACAAGAGTTCCCTAATTAAGGTTTTTCCTAAAACTGTATCTTTAACCCTTTCGTGACAGGGTTAAAGTGTCTACATCGGAACACCTGTTCCGATGTAGACAAATTTGAACTACGCGATCGTGCATACGATCGCGAGATTTCAATTATTGGATCGCATCTGGGGGGCGTCCCTACAACCCTAGGAACGCCCTCCAGACCGCGATCAAGTCCTTGAAGCACAGAAGGCTTCAGGACAGCCGTTTGTTATGACGTTTTATTCCGTCATAACGGCTTTAAAGCCCAGTGTAAATATGACGGAATAGAACGGCATAACGGCGTTAAAAGGTTAAACCTCACTGTTTTATGAACAGAGATTTAATGTTACTGTTTATTGTTATACTGTTACCATACTATATTGAATAGAGCCCACTTATTCTAAACTTGCGGCTCATCCAACATTCTCAACCCTCTAATTTAATTGAACACGTTTCATAACAGTCATAAACTAAGATGAGAGTTAACGGGGATTCTTACTATGTAGATGTTTCTGTCTCTATCTTATAGAGCCAGTTAGTATCGCTGTGGTCCACACAACCCAGGCTGGATTTTGGTGGGCGTGTTCGCCCTTATACTTTCATAGGTTATTTAGTCCTTTGACTTGTTATGGACCTCAGCGTAAACTCTTAAATAAATTAATTCTTAAGGTTGGCGTTCTCAGTTGCCCTACACTCTCAGGGGCACTAGTGACCCCAATCTTTAGTTCCCAATTTTTGCCTTAACTTAACCACTCTAGTAGGGACCTGTTTAACACAAAAAACAAATTAACATTCAATAAACTTAGAGTGCTTACACTTTCCCAAAACAATTAAGTTACATTTTTATATTGTTAAGCCTATACACTGTTGCAAATAATGTCCACCTGAACAATAACTTAAATGCTCATAGTCAGTCCCAGAATTCAGGTTAAGCCGTTCTACAGATTTCTCCTACCAAATTACCCGGGGCTGTTATGTATATAATCAGACAGGTCTGAAAAAAAACGTAATAGTTCAATCACAGACTAATTTCAGGCTTTTCTTATCGCCTTTATGTGAGTCACTGACTACCCCGCTTCACTTATGCTCAGGCACACTGCCAAGAACCCTTCTTGCAAACTCCAAGTTCCTGGGCTCCCAGGTCTCCGGACTGTTACGAAGTTACTTGACTCTGCCAAATTTCTAGTAGTAGTATATCCGGAGCCCTTAGCCACTTGATATTCTGCAGTAGCGGGTCCTTTACTCGCTTTTCTCACAGCCCCACCACCTATTAGCAGTTATTCCGGACTCCATCTGCCGGTGTTCATCTAAAACTTTATGGGAAGCGGACACCTTGTATTCCAATGACCTGTGCTTGTTCCGCCTCCAGGCGCGGGTATTTTCTCAGGTGCAATGGCTTGGCTAGCTCGGGAGGTGTTGCCAATTACCTTGAGGTTTTGCAAAGTGCTTACGAACCCAGATCCATGTCAAGCTGCTTTTAAAGGTCTCAGCCCTCTTAGGCAAAGCCGTACACAACAGCCGGTTTGTCTAACCAATCGAAGCCTCTTATCCACTTGCCGGTTCCAAACCCACAGCCACTCGACAGTTCCGTTAACGGAGTCAGATGTGGACAAGCCTTATTCGAGTTATACCACGTTCAGTGAGCAGCACAGCATTAAATTGACCAGGTAAGGATTTATTTTTTTCCGGGGAAAATTCAAAGGACCGAGGGAGTTACCCCTCCCCCCGTTGACTTTGTCTCTCACCAAGTCTTCCAGGCTGCGATACTTATGTGCTCAACAGGGTAACTTGAGCCAAGCTCCGGTGCTGCTAGGTCCACAGTAATTACCCTTAGCGACCGATGAGGATATAGATTTGCTTCTGTCTGCGGTACTTTCAATAGGTATCAATATTACCAGACATCCATCTTCACCTTGACACAGGCTATTACATAGCGCAGCGTATTTTTTCCCCAGGAACGGAACAGTTTATAAAGGTGCTCTTAGCGAAAGAGCAATTGTGCCTTCTGCAGACTTCCTCTCCGTGATCCGAGGATCAGCAGCCCGGTCCTAGTACATTCTCCTAGGACAAGGCTTACTGCGGGCGGCTGGTGAATAGTATAAATCCTTTGCTCAGGAAAACAGAGCTGTTGGTAGCTACCTGCAAGCTACCTGCACGCTACCTGCTAGCTCCGCCCCCAGCCGGAAGTCAGGACATCTTCCCATAGCATTGCTAATCCTCCATCTGGAGGGGGCCTTTTTTTCCACCAGACATTACTACCACAGTGTCTGCGGCCTTTCATGCTTTACCTCGCCCTGCTAAGCACAAGCGAAAGGTTACATATTGCACTCCTTCCCAGAGTACATCAGATAATTTATTGGAATTAACTGATAGGTTATGCGAGGATGAAGTTTTTTCTGAGACTTCAGAGTATGAACATTCTGGGTTGGAATCTGCTGCCTCTAATCCTCCGGCTGCGGAGGAATCGGACTTTAGTTTAGGAATTGCGCTTTCTTCTAACGGAAGTTTTGGCGAATTTAGAGGTTCCAGAGGCCAAATTGCCTGATGAACATTTGGTTCCTAAATCGGATAGAGTTTGAGGACAGGGTGGTACCTTATCCTTCCCTGTTCCTGTTGGATGGCGAACGTTATTAAAAATGAATGGGACAGAATGAATGGGAAATTATTCTTGATTCTGGACTCTCAATGGAGTTTGTGGGGTTCCGTCCCTAAAAGGGATGGTGCTATCTTCACCCTTGCTAGTATAAAAGATGGAAACTCTGTTAAAAAAGATGTTTCAACATGCAGGATTATGTTTCAACCGGCGGCGGCTGTTGCCGCAGCAGCTACCTACTGGTGCGACTCCTTACGGGATTTGATTGTTACAGCTTCATCTTTTTCTGTTCAGGCCCATCGGCCTCTGGCTGAAGTCATGGTCTGCAGATATGACTTCTAAGTCTAGACTTCATTCCCTCTCCTTTAAAGGGACACTCAACCCAAATTTTTTCTTTTGTGATTCAGATAGAGCATGCAATTTTAAGCAACTTTCTAATTTACTCCTATTATCAATTTCTCTTCATTCTCTTGCTATCTTTATTTGGAAAAGAAGGCATCTAAGCTTTTTTTCTTAGTTCAGTATTCTGGAAAGCAATTTTTTATTGGTGGATGAATTTATCCACCAATCAGCAAGGACAACCCAGGTTGTTCACCAAAAATGGGCCGGCATCTAAACTTAAATTCTTGCATTTCAAATAAAGATACTAAGAGAAAAAAGAAAATTTGATAATAGGAGTAAATTAGAAAGTTGCTTAAAATTTCATGCTCTATCTGAATCACGAAAGAAAAAAATTGGGTTCAGTGTCCCTTTAAGGGAAGGATTTGTTTGGTCCAGGCCTGGACTCCATTATCTCCACGGTCACAGGGGGCAAGGGTGCCTTCCTACCGGAAGAGAATAAGAACTAGTCTAAAGAACAAAATTCTAATTTTCGTTCCTTTCGTTCTGATAAAGCCCATTGTCAGCAGTCCTCCGCTAAGCCAGTGCAAACCAAGAGCACTTGGAAGCTGGCTCAGTCCTGGAATAAATCCAAGCAGAGCAAGAACCCCGTCGAGACTAAGTCGCCATGAATGGGCGGTCCCAGGTCCTCTTCTGGATTGTGTAGGGGGCAATCTGAAGCTCTTTTCAGTTGCTTGGACGTGCAGGATCCATAGGTCCTGGAGGTCATAGCTCAGGGTTACAAGATAGGTTTCAAGTCTCTGCCACTCAAGGGCAGATTCCTCCTCTCCATCACAGAGAGAGGTTTGGGATGCCATGAAACATTTTTGTGGTCCCAAGGAGAGAGGGAACTTTCCGTCCGATTATAGACATAAAGTGCTTAAACAAGTTTTTTTTAAATGTCACCTCGTTCAAGATGGCGACAATAAGGTCCATTCTTCTCGTTCGAGAAGGGCACTTCATGACCACGATACTTTTGAAGGATGATCCCTTCACGTACCAATCCTCAAGGACCTCCAGTTCCTAAGGTTGGCGTTCCTGGACCAGCACTATATACCAGTTTATTGCACTTCCGTTTGGTCTAGCTTTGGCTCCAAGTACTTTTGTGAAGAGTAGACCATTCTGAATCTCTTCTATGTCTTCTTTGATCCCATGGATGGAAGATAAATCTAGAGAGAGTTATCTTAGACTCTATGGACAGGAGAATATTTCTAACAGACCAGAGATGTTGCAAGCTAGCTTCAACATGTCTTGCCCTCCAGACCTCCTTAAGGCCATTTGTGGCTCGATGTATGGAGGTGATTGGTCTCATGGTGTCCAGCATGGACATCATTCCCAGACCGTTGCAACTGTGCATGCTGAGACAGTGGAACGGCAGTCATTCGGATCTGTCTCAACCAATGACAACCGATCAAGAGAATCACTCTCTTGGTGTTTTTGTCCGGACTTGTCCCGAGGGACGTCCATCTTAGACCATCCTGGGGGATTGTGACTATGGTTGCGAGTCTGTCAGGATGGGGAGCTGTTTGGGGTGCCAGGATGGCACAGGGCCTATTGACTCAGGAGGAAAGCTCCCTCTCAATCTCATTTTGGAACTTCCGGCAATATACAATGCTCTGAAGGCTTGGCCTCTGCTGGGTTCGTCCCAGTTTATCAGATTCCAATCACACTTTATAACCTCGGTGGCTTACATCATCCATCAGGAGGTAACCAGAAACTATCTAGCTATGAGGGAAGTAACTTGGATTCTGGAGTGGGCGGAGACCCACATCTTTTCGCTGTCAGCGATCCACATCCCGGGTGTGGACAACTGGGAAGCGTTTTTTCTCGGCAGACAATCATTTCATCCGGGGCAATGGTCTCTTCATCCCGAAATTTTTGCAGAGATTTGCAAAAGTAGATTTTATGACATCCCGTCTCACTACCAAGCTACCCAGTGCCTTGGAGGTTCAACCTCTTATCTTTTATGGACGTTATCACTACTTCCTCGTATAGTGACTCGAAACAAGCTAGAGCAGGCATCAGTGATACTGATCGGATCTAGTGGGGATGTCATCATTTCCTCCGTGGAAGTTACCTTGTCGCAGGGATCTGCTGACCGAGGTCTCTCTGCTCATCAATATCTAGATTCTCTGAGGCTGACTGAGTGGAGTTTTGCACGCTTAGTCCTAGCCAAGAGAGGGTTTCTGGTGAGAGTTATTTATGCTCTCATTCAAACTCGTAAGCAGGTTGCTCGTTGCATCTATCATAAGGTGTGGAGAACCTACTTATTCTGTTTTTCCAGGATGGACTGGAGAAGGATTTTTCTGTAAGTCCCCTGAAAGGACAGATTTCAGCCCTGTCGGTTTTACTGCACAAGGGTTCTCTGAGCTTCTGGATGTACAGTCATTTGTTAAGGCTCTGCTAGGATCAGACCTGTGTTTAGATCTATTGCTCCTCCTTGGAGTTTAAATCTTGTTCTTACGGTTTTGCAACAGGCTTCGAAGGAGCCTATGCATGAAGTAGACATTAATTTGTTGTCTTGGAAGGTTCCTTTTCTACTGGCTATTGCCTCTGCGCGCAGGGTATCTGAGATTGCTGCCTTGCAATGCGTCCCTCCTTATCTGGCGTTCCATGCTGATAAGGCTGTTCTACGAACTAAGTTAGGATTTCTTCTTAAGGTTGTGTCAATTTGCAACATCATTCCTTATGTCCTAATCTTTCTTTCCTTGAAGGAACGTTTACTACATGGTCTGGATGTGGTTTGTGCCTTGAAGTTTTTTCTTCAAGCCACAAAGGAATTTTGACAAACTTCTTCTCGGTTTGTCAGAGGTCAGAGGGCCTCTTCGATTTCCTTATCTTTTTGGCTGAGTAGTATCATCCTGTAGCGGAATTCTGCTAGGAGTCTCCCTTCCTCTGTCCAAACCAAGGGATGGCACCAGGATAGTGGGACCAGAGCTATCGTTGCTGAGACCGGGGTCAAGCCAGCGGCTGTATCTCCCCCAGCTGGGCTGGTCTCAGTGGGCTTGCAGGCAGGTAGTGTCCCCTCTGCCCTGCAGCTCTCTCCCGGCAGGTATCGTCCTGGCTGCTTCTAGGCAGGAATAGATCCTTCTGCCTCCCTGCAGGCAGGTAATTTCCCCTCTGCCTGGCTGCTTCTAGGCTGGAATAGATTCCTCTTCCTTGCTGGTCCTTTCAGGCAGGTAACGTCCCCTTTGTCACACTCCTTGCTTCAGGTAGGTATTTATTCCTTTCCCTGCACTGTCTTTAAAAAGACAATTGGGGCTCACAATGCCAGCTCTTTGCTTACAGGTCCACAGACTCTGTAGCAGGTCTCTCTTGCAGAAAAAGGTACAGCCAGAATGCAGGGCCAGAACCTCTGCCATGGTATACTTGAAAGAATCAGACAGGACCAACTACTCCCAATGCTTTATTTCACCCAGGGCTAGCTTCTACAAACACACTAGTAAGATTATGGTGACACGCACTCCTTAAAACATAAACATATAGGAAACAATATAATAAAGGAATATAACTTTGCCAACAGGATGGAGGATTTAGGTAGTTCTAAACAGTAAAAATAATAACCGTCTGTTTGTATTTTCGCCTTTTGCAAATATATACAAATTAGTCATTCCTTTTCTTGTACCCATTTTGGTGGTGAACTTGCAACCAATAGAGGGCGCTGTGTTATGTTTTTGGGATAGTTCAACCAATAGATGGCGCTGTGTCACACATCGTCCATGTATGTGACTAAGGAACCATCACACATCCGTTTTAGACAGCGGGACATAAGCCTTCTTTGAGGACTATAGCTCATTCTTCGAAAGTTGTGGTTTCCTCTTGGTCCTTTAAAAATGAGGACTGTAAGGGGCCTATCTCGAGCCTACAGGCTCGCCAGAAACAGCAGTTATGAAGCAGCGGTCACAAAGACCGCTGCTCCATAACCTGTCCGCCTGCTCTGAGCAGGCGGACAGACATCGCCGGAATTCAACCCAATCGAGTACGATTGGGTTGATTGACACCTCCCTGCTGGCGGCCGATTGGCCGCGAGTCTGCAGGAGGCGGCGTTGCACAAGAGCTGCTGGTGCAATGCTGAATACGGAGAGCGTATTTCTCTCCGTATTCAGCGAGGTCTGGCAGACCTGATCCACACTGTCGGATCAGGTCCGCCAGACTTTGTTAAATAGAGGCCTATGGATCAGATTTGTAAGGCGGCTACCTGGTCCTCCTTACATACTCTCTCCAGGTTTTTACAAGTTTTTGCTTCTGCTGAAGCAGCCTTCGGGAGAGAGGTTTTTCAGGCTGTGGTGCCCTCAGATATGGGCTGCCTCTTTTTCCCTCCCGTTGGCATTCTGTGTACTCTGGAGCTTGGGTATAATTTTCCCACAAGTAAGGAATGCAGCTGTGGACTCTTGCCATATTAAGAAGGAAAACATAAATTAGGCTTACCGGATAATTTCCTTTCCTTCTGTATGGGAAGAGTCCACAGCTCCCATCCGTGTGCTCCGATGGGCGGCCCAAATTTTTTTTTTCTTCTCTTCTGGCACCATTTTTCACCCTGATATTTCTCCTACTGTTCCTCATTCCCTCTGCAAAATGACTGGGGTTATGAGGAAGTGGGGGAGGTATGTAAGCCTTTGTCAGGGGTGTCTTTGCCTCCTCCTGGTGGCCAGGTTCAGTATTTCCCACAAGTAATAAATGCAGCTGTGGACTCTTCCCATACAGAAGGAAAGGAAATTATCTGGTAAGCATAATTTATGTTTTTATATGCAGGAGAGGGTGTCTGTTATTTCCCACTTAAAGTGGATGTTCTAGCTACTGTTTAAACAGAGCAAAACTGGGAGCTTCTAAGTAAGTTTTTAAACGGTTTTATGCTGGATTTTTATACCAGTATATCTGCATAATATTTTTAACAGTAGTGTCTATTACATACAGTTATGTGAAATTGGTGTATACTGTCCCTTTAAGTACATTTTCGGATACCACAAGCAAAAACAGATATTTCAAATGACAAAATCAATGTAATTAAACATTAGAAAAATTTCAAGTACTATATCCCTTTACCTGTAATTCTGCATTAGTGTGTGGATACTGGACAATGTGGAAATGCAGAAATAACAAAGATTATGTTTCATGTTTTGTTGAGAAAAAAAATGATTGGATAAAAAGTGTTACACCAGTGTATTAATATTTAATGCTCCTGATCTTCAAAATGTAAGCTACAAAAACGTCCCACTGCACTACAAAATAAACCGGTTTGGATACTTATGGATTTCAGCTCATGCTTATAGGTTTGTGTGACTGTCAGAAGTAGCACAGACAATGTCTCAACCTCCATGTAGGAAGAAATATGTAAAGTTCTGTGGTAAAATGACTGAAATTGGAAAATTTGTTGTAAACATTTATTTTTCACTCAACAAATGTTGTCATATTTTAGTCCACATAAGATATCTTCATTTAATATCAATGTAATATATCCAATCCTTTTAGAGCAGTGATGGCGAACCTATGGCACATGTGACTCAACTGGCACATACAGGCTTGTGTAGTAGTACTGATTAAGTTGCAGATGCCATGGGTGGGTATGTTATGTGCTGGTGTTATATTACATTGGCACATCCACCAATTACAGACAATTCAGTACAGCTCCTCTTGTGTCCCTCACTATATACCTGTCACATTAGCTAGATGTCCAATTTGCCTTTGCCCCACATCTGATCTGCCGCCTTACATACAATGCTGCCTATCTTCTTCACGACCACTTCTTCATAGATGTGTGATTGCGCCAGAACTTGTGTAGGAGAACCTGTATGCAGACAAGAAGCTGAGGGAAGTGTCTTTGTTGAGAATATGAGTGACAGGTTGAGGGGAGCAGAGTGGAATGATGATGAAGAAAAACAGGAGATAAGCAATAATGGGGAAACACGCAAGTAACGATTACACAAAAAAAAACATAGTAGTCAACTAACAGGAGACAGTGAAGCGAAAGAAAAACTACTGAGACAGTGGAGTAAAAAAAAAAGTGAAAGAAGGCAGAAATCATTAGGGCAAAAACAAGTAGGGGTCAGTGGGATAATTAAATAAAAGAGAAAACAAGCAGTGGGGTGAAGATTGGCAGGCAAGCAAGCAGGGGATAGCAAGGTGATGAGAGGAAAACAAGCAGGTGACAGGAATAAGGAAAAGTGACACAGAGGACAGTGGGTGATGAGAGGAAAACAAGCAGGTGACAGGAATAAGGAAAAGTGACACAGAGGACAGTGGGTGATGAGAGGAAAACAAGCAGGTGACAGGAATAAGGAAAAGTGACACAGAGGACAGTGAGTGATGAGAGAAAAACAAGCAGGTGACAGGAATAAGGAAAGGAAAACACACAGGACAGTGGGGGATGAGAGGAAAACAAGCAGGTGACAGGAATAAGGAAAGGAAAACACACAGGACAGTAGGGGATGAGAGGAAAACAAGCAGGTGACAGGAATAAGGAAAGGAAAACACACAGGACAGTGTGGGATGAGAGGAAAACAAGCAGGTGACAGGAATAATGAAAGGGGAACACAGAGGACAGTTGGTAATGAGAGAAAAACAAGCAGGTGACAGGCATAAGGAAAAGGGACACAGAGGACAGTGGAAGATGAGAGGAAAACAAGCAGGTGACAGGAATAAGGAAAGGGGAACACAGAGGACAGGATAAGACAGGGGTGTCCGGAACACGGTCAAACCATCAATCCGTGCATGCAAAGGAGCAACTCATCAAAAATACACTCTGCTACTAGTCAAACTTGGAGTGCCGTAGCAAAACTGCGGATCAGGCCGTGTGTTATAGAAGGAGAAAAAATGGAAGCAGGCGCTGCAGGTTAGGAAAAATTGTAAAACATACCTTTATTACGACAATTAAAACATGCTGGGTTCCCAGACAGAGGACAGACACTGAGACAAGGACAGGCTGACGCGTTTCACGCCCCCTAGGGGCGCTTATTCATAGACTCACACAGAGAACACAGAGGACAGTTGGTGATGAGAGGAAAACAAGCAGGTGACAGGAATAAGGAAAAGGGACACACAGGACAGTGGGAGATGAGAGGAAAACAAACAGGTGACAGGAATAAGGAAAAGGGACATAGAGGACAGTTGGTGATGAGAGGAAAACAAGCAGGTGACAGGAATAACGAAAGGAAAACACACAGGACAGTGGGGGATGAGAGGAAAACAAGCAGGTGACAGGAATAAGGAAAAGGGACACAGAGGACAGTTGGTGATGAGAGCAAAACAAGCAGGTGACAGGAATAAGGAAAAGGGACACAGAGGACAGTGGGTGATGAGAGAAAAACAAGCAGGTGACAGGAAAAGGAAAAGGGACACAGAGGACAGTGGGTGATGAGAGAAAAACAAGAAGGTGACACAGGCAAGAAACACAAAACAAGCAAGGAGTGATAGGGTAAGGAAGGGGAAAGAAATAGATGATAGGGAAAGCAGAAATAACAAGCATAGGATAATATAGGGATATACAGGGAGACTGTGTAGTGTTGGTACTTTGAGAGATGTAAACTGACTTTAAATAAACGTTTAGGCATTTAGGCCATGGCTCGCCATCATTTTAGGCCAGTGGTTTTCAAACCTGCCCTCAGGCCTCCCTAACGGGCCAGATTTTGAAGATATCTGAACTAGAGCACAGGTGAAATAATCAGCTGATTAGTAAATATGGTTATTTCTCACCCAAGGTAATCCTGAAAATCTGACCTGTTGGGGAGGCCTGAGGACAGGTTTGAAAACCAGTGCCTTAGACAATTCTTTTGTGTACAAGTTGACTCATTCACCTGCTCATTAGCAACTAAACAATAACTAACAGAGGTAATCTGTTCACCTATTGTTGTCCATATAAATACACAATCATAAACAGAACATTTAACAATAGACTCAAACTGCCATTTCAAGCACTTTTAATTGTGTCACATCTTCCAACTCCAGCAATTAAAGGGACATTAAACTCATAGTACATTTTAGACATGGGCATCATTTCATATTTGTTTTACAAATGAATATGGCTGCATGCAGTGGCATTCTGCTGTTTTCTGCACTGGATTTATTTGCATGAAACTGCAACACACCAAGATATGGGGGGCAAATCCAAACCTTCACACAAATAAACCTTGCACAGAAAATGGCAGAATGCTGCAGCCTTTTTTTTAAACGAATGGCAAATATGAAATGATGCCCATGCCTAGTACCTATTATTGGTAACATCAGCCATACACTGCTCTTTTGCAGCACAGTACTTAACTGCAGATTTATAGTATACATATGTGAAATTAAGCTGAACATCCTTTTTAGATACAGGGCGGTATTTCAGACATTAATTCACGCCAGTGACCAAGGAGGGATATCCTCAAATGCTGCTCTGCATCTTAAAGGGTCAGTATATTGTAAAATTAATTTTCCCTTAATGTGTTTCCAATGACTTTTTATACCAAATAATAAAATGTATGAGAAATTGATTTTTTTCAGGATTATTTGTGTATATGAAATAGCTGATTTTGTGTTTTGAAGTCACAACCTATTAGAATGGGTTGATCTTGGTGTATAATCAGATCTCATTACTTTAGCACTTTGTGTACATATACATGCTTCATCTTATATCTGTCTGTAAACCAAAGGCCAATACTTGGAGAGAACAATGGAAAATGAAAGGGACAGTCTAGGCCAAAATAAACTTTCATGATTTACATAGAGCATGTAATTTTAAACAATTTTCCAATTTACTTTTATCACCAATTTTGCTTTGTTCTCTTGGTATTCTTAGTAATTTCTTAGACCTTGAAGGCCACCTCTTTTCAGAATGTATTTTAACAGTTTTTCACCACTAGAGGGTGTTAGTTCACGTATTTCATATAGATAACACTGTGCTCGTGCTCGTGAAGTTATCTGTGAGCAGGCACTGATTGGCTAAACTGCAAGTCTGTCAAAAGAACTGAAATAAAGGGGCAGTTTGCAGAGGCTTAGATACAAGATAATCACAGAGGTTAAAAGTATATTTATATAACTGTGTTGGTTATGCAAAACTGGGGAATGGGTAATAAAGGGATTATCTATCTTTTAAAACAATAAAAATTCTGGTGTAGACTGTCCCTTTAACAATGTATTACCTTATCTCTTCTATACCCCACTGGGAGTGTAATTTCTTCAACTGGCTGTGTTTACATTCAATATAGGTAGGGATACTACCACAAGGTAAATCAACTATTTCACATTCCAGTATAAGGATAAAGTAGCTACTTGTAAACTATTTATTACACTCTAGCAGGAAAAGGGGAACATTGAGAACAAATTAAAGGGGAGAAAATGTTTTGGTAAACTGTCCCTTTAAGAACTGAATCAGGGTGCAGCCGCTATAGAAACAATTATATCACTTTTAAAATCTTTAAATGTTCACAGTAATTGCTCTGGCTTCTTATTAAGCATTCTGGGATAGCTCTGTATACTCTGTGAAGCTGTACAACTATTAAATGTTTAACATCAGAAACACAGGCATTGCATTTTAACTGAGTTCACAGCAGCTTATTTGCTTCTCTGCATGCTCTAGCAGATTATGACTGTTAATGTCTTAAATTCTACCATATCAATGGTGGATATATAGGCAGCCATAAAAGGAATTATGTGGGAGGAGTAAGAGCTATACAATTCGGACACTTAAAAGAAAGTGTTAAAGGGACATTATACACTCATTTTTTCTTTGCATAAATGTTTTGTAGATGATCTATTTATATAGCCCATAAAGTTTTTTGTTTTTTTTAAATAAATGTATAGTTTTGCTTATTTTTAAATAACATTGCTCTGATTTTCAGACTGCTAACCAAGCCCCAAAGTTTTATGTGAATACCGTCAGCTACCTTCTCCAGCTTGCTCCTGTTTGTGTAAAGGGTCTTTTCATATGCAAAAGAAGGGGGAGGGGGAGTGTCTTATTTTCCACTTGCAGTGGGCTTTCCTACTGCCTTTTCAACAGAGCTAAACTGATTGCTTATAAGTAAGTTTTTAAACCATTTTATACTGGATTTTTATATCAGTATCTGTGCATCTTATTCTTTATAGTATTGTCTATTACATGCAGTTATATGAAAATTAGTGTATACTGTCCCTTTAATGGCGAGGCACTGCAGTATAAATTTGCAGGTAAAGTAATTTAAGTACATATTATTATATTTTGTCTCTATCCCAACTTGTTTTATGTCCCTTTAATGATGCCACAAAAAGTGACATTAAACTCAAAGGTAATGTTTAATAAAATTTTGCAATATGCTTTCTTTAATTTTGCCCACTTTTCCTGTAATTCAATTTAGATACTTGGGGTGTTTTCTACTGCTCCCAGAAAGACTGGAGTGTACCCTGCAGGATGCAGAGCCATGACTCTGTCCCTAACTGGCCAAAGCAAGGGAGATAAGATAAAGATAATCAAGAGTTATGATTGATAGCAATACCATGTAAATGTAAATGTTACTGACAAAAGGACTTTTATTTCTTTCAATTCATGCATTTTGTCATTCAGCACTTAAAATGATGTATATTCTGCATGTATAAAAGTAAGTTTAATGTCCCTTTAATGTGGCCTACACACATCCTTGTTACCTCAAAATATAATGTATTCAAAACTATTTTGTGCATTAAAACACCAAAAAACAAAACAACCAATACTTAGAAAAATGGTAATATATTAATGGCATTTAGTTAACAGCAATGTGTTTTTAAGGCACAAGATAACTAAGTTCTATTCCAGTTGACATATTTGCTTATCCTTTTATGTGCATGTAGAAGAGATGAGAATAACCTTCTTGTTCTTCTGTGTATTTATTACAAATGTAAACCCATAGACTCCAGTCATGTGACAGGGCCAAAGCAATGCTCTTTACCCAAGACCACAGCTGCTGGACAGGAAATTGCCTTGTCACTTCTACCTGGTTAGTTAAAAAAAAGAAAATCCCTGTATAAAGTGCATGGTTGTCTTGGTGCAGACAAAAGAGGTAGCACCTACAAAATGTCTAAACTTTATTATTCATTGTCGTCACTGCACTTGGTGTAAAACAGTCCTTGCATTTTCCTTGTGCTTGGCTGATTCTTTAGGCTCTTGTTTATAAATACCCTGCAGCACTCCTTGTAATACGTTGTCTTCAAGCATATCTGTAGTAAATTAAGGAAAGGTCAGGTTAAAGGGACAAATTTGGTTTATAGAATAATGTACCAGAAATATTGTTTAAAGGGACAGTTCACTGTAAAATTGTTTTTCCCTGAATGTGTTCCCCATGACTTGTTATACCAGCTGCAGCGTATAAAATGTATCAGAAATTGCTAGTTTATGCTTCTTTTTGCAAAATAAATAGCTGGATTTGCTCTTTGAAACCACAGCCCATCAAAACAGGCTAAGCTTGTAGTCTGATCAGATCTCGTTATCTTAGTACTCAAATGCTTCCCTTTCTTATCTCTCTCTGTACAATAATTAGAAAGAACAATTGAAAATGAACATTTTGAGCTTTATCTCTTCCACCTCCCACTGTGAGTATAATTTCTTTAGTTGGCTGTGCCTACATAGTTACTCAATAGCCTATACCTATATATAGAAACATTCAGTATAGGTAGGGATAATACAGACTAAATCAGCTATTTCAAATTCCAGTATAAAGGCTAAGGAGCTGTTTGTAAAAAAAAATGAATACACCCCAGCAGGTAAAAAGGATCATTGGGAACAAATTAACGGAGAGAAAATTTTGGGGTAAACTGTCCTTTTAAGGGGTAAACTGTCCCTTTAATGTTACAGCTTAGCTCTACACTGCTGTAAATATATTCTGTATAGTTCTGTACAGCAAAAAGAAGTTCTCCACAAATGTCCTCACTATAGTAAGTTTTTGTTTTGTTTTGCATCAACACTCGTTTAATATGTTTATTTTTTAATAAAATCTGATAGTAAATATAATTTATGAGGTTTTTGAGAGTTAACCAATCATATAAGCAGGCAACATTTATCATCAGTGTATCCAGTCATATAAATTCCTGTGATATTTAGTGGAGCACATCTGCATAATAATCAAAATTATGAGTGAGCTTTAGCTGAAAGGCTGCATTTAATAACTGGAACTGCAGAAGCTGTTAGCACCTGTTTAAGGTGTAGACTGTCCCTTTAAACACTGGGGATTGGCATGAGGAAGTCCTGATTTGCTACACATCAGTCATCTTAAAGTGAATGTAAAGTTTCATCAAGTAGTGTCCGGTTTTTAAAAATACTATTAAAACAGGGGCACTTTCATTGCACCATATCTGTAGAAATACCTCTTCGTCTTGAAAGCCGGATCGCTGATGATGTCTCTTCCCCCGCCCGTCGAAAGCCTCTTCCTATGTCATAAATGACTATTCCGGCCTTTCTCCAATCACAGTGTTGCTTTAGGCAATGCTTTCCCCGTGGGGGGTGCCGGAATCGTCATTGCTGACGTGGGAAGAGGCTTGCGACGGCCTGGCGAATCACTGGAGCGGCTTTCAAGACGAAGAGGTAAGTATTTCTACAAATATGGTGCAATGTAAAGTTTTATCAATGAAAGTGCCCCTGTTTTTAATAGTATTTTTAAACAAACAGGCACTACTTGATGAAACTATACATTCACTTTAAAGTCTTACTTTAGATTAATCTGCAGATATCCTCCTGCACCCTTTATATAGGGTTGCCACCTCCGCCATGTTTTCCTGGACACTTATGAGTTACACATGCTGCAGGGTGTGCAGGAAGGAACATGAATATTTCTCTCACTATTTGTCTGCTATCCAGGGGTGCAATTCATGTTCCTCTCTGCACACCCTGCAGCATGTGTCCAGGAAAACATGGCTGAGGTGGCAACCCTATTTCGATATTGTGCAGCAGTAACAGACAAAAAGTTATTTTAAAATGACTATTGAATCCAATTAGTGAGTCTTTTGTAACTAGTGAAGTCTTTAATGCAGCCCAGATCGTGATGTCATCAGTGGGCAGAGCTTGGCAGCCATTTCAAAGTGACCAGAAACAATAGTCATTTGACAATAACTTTTTTACTGTTCCTGCTGCATGATATTGAAAGGGTGCAGGAGGATATTTGCAGCTTAATCTAAAGTAAGACTTTCAGATAACTAAGGTGTAGACTGTCCCTTTAGCCTGAGACCACAGCTGTGGTGCCAAATACTTATACCAAAACATGTTTAACATAATACCAGATTGTATACATTTGGGAAATCACACAACAATCCTTAATTTACTGACTGGCACCTTGTGACTAATTGTTATCTACATAATGTACAGCAGCCATATTTTACTCAGCTGATCAAAGACAAAATAGTGTAATATTCATAATCATTGCCTCTAACTGTGTGTTAAAGGGATATGAAACCCACAATTTTTCTTTGGTCATTTAGATAAAGAATGTGATTTTAAACAACTTTCTAATTTACTTCTATTATCAATTTTTCTTTGTTCTGTTTTTATCTTTTGTTGAAAAGCAGGGACGTAAAGCTTAGGAGCCGGCCCATTTTAGGAGCACTATATGGCAGCACTACTTCATGCTATGTAGTGCTCCAGATGCCTACCTAGGTATCTCTTCAACACAGAATATCATGGGAACTAAGCAAATTTAATAATAGAAGTAAATTGGAAACTTTTTTTAAAATGGTCTGCTCTGTCTAAATCACAAAATAAGATGTTTCATATCTTTTTAAGCCATTTCAAATGGATTAAACACATAATTAATGTCCTGCAGTTACAGTCTCTGACTAGCTGTATAGTATGGGGTCTATTTATCAAGCTCGCCAGAAACACAAGTTATGAAGCAGGCGTCTAAAGACAGCTGCTCCATAACCTGTCCGCCTGCTCTGAGGCGGCGGACAGACTTCGCCCAAAATCAACCCGATCCAATACGATTGGGTTGATTGACACCCCCTGCTGGCGATTGGCCGTGAATTTGCAGGGGGGAGGGCGTTGCACCAGCAGTTTACAAGAACTGCTGGTGCAATGATAAATGCCGATAGCGGATCATGTCCGTCCGCACAATGATAAATGCCGATAGCGGATCATGTCCGTCCGCACAATGATAAACGGACCCCTATGACTCAATTTACATAGAACAGAACTTGCTGGCTTTGGGTCCAGAAGGGAGAGTTATAGAAAGAGCTTTTATTTTGCAGATCTGGGCAATGAAAAAACAAATGTGATCATGAAAATGCTGGAGAAAGAGAAACCAAATGATTCAAATATATATAAAATAGGCTCTGATATTGGTAATAGGAACTTACTAATGTCTGGTGGAAATATGTAGAGATCTTTGTAATATCCCACAACAGCTTGGTGCATTAGCTGGGAGCTGTAGAAAAAAGATTCGTTAGGAATACCATTGGATTTACATAGCAGATTATGTATTTACTTTGCATACAGTTCTACAGTAATATCTAGAATAGTCTAGTGTGAAAGATTAATGTCCTATTGTTTGTTATTTATTGTAGCTGTAGTAATTTGTCAGTTGTATAGATCTATTTGTGAGCTTTCTTCTCTAATTCACACTAAGAGTCACAGGTTTTCTAGCCTCTCCATTATATTTTGCTATGGATCATATTCACTAAAGATCACACACCCTCCTTTTTGGGCTGAATGAGCTCTAGAGAACAAAGTAGGGAGTCTGTAAAAGGTTGTTAGTGAATCTACACTGCTGATTACTATATCAGAGGCATTATATGCACATTAGCCTATATGCACACTTTATCTTAATAACTTTATAACAAAAACTACATTCCAGAAAATGTAATTACATCAGTGTTGTTCAATTCCAGCTCTCAGGGCAAACTAACAGGTCAGATAATTCAGGATATGTGAGCACGGGCAAATAATTAGCTGATCAGTAAGCATGGGTATTAACCTGCTCTCACCCAAGGTAATCCTGCAAATATGGAATTGAGAAGCACTGTATCAAATAACTGCATTTAGAACAGTACATTTGTAAAAAAAAAAAAAAAGGTAACACAAATAAGAGTACAGTATTAATAATAATAGTAATAAGATATAATAAATATATATTTATGTGTATAGATGCATAGTTTTTTTCTTATGCTATTATACATTGTTGCATTTGCTTGCAACAAGGTTTTGCAGCCACATCTAGCAGACAAAATGACATTTAACAACAATTCCACCACTAGGTGGCAACATATTATTTTGAAAAACATCTATCTGAATGATCACCTAATAACTGTGAAACTACAACAGAATGAGTGTTTGTATTTGGTTGTTTGTTTGTTTTTTGTCGTTTGTTTTTTTACATTAAAAAAAATGCAGATTTTTACTGAGGATACTAAAGTTTTTAATAACTTTTATTGAGGAAAGACACACGCATTGAACATTCAATTTGCCAAACAAGACTCAAAGAATCAGATACAATAGTGAATTACCAGCACATGGGGAAAAGGGGAATAGAGAGTGGAGAACACAATATACCCTCCAGATTTTCTAGCTGAAAGTAAACCATATCTACATATGCCCATACTCCTCTCAGAGAGGCTCAAGGCTTTATTGTAGTTTGAAAGAACAACGTTGGTATCTGGTTTTGCACTTCTACAGGCATTATTTACATATATCTTTGTCACTTAGAAATGCTCCAAACTTTGTGCACAGATATTAATGTATTATATATAAAATTCAAAATAAAATGTTTCATAATGCACAATAAACAAAACAAAAATATAAAAAATTCAGTATACTTTTCTTATTTATTTTGCCTGGTTTTCCTGTAATTTAACATTGAAAACTGCAGCACCATGACAAACATTCTACAATGACCCACACAAAAGCCCACATTTGTCTTTCATGATTCAGACAGAGCCTACTATTTTAAACAACTTTCTAATTTACTTCTATTATCACATTTGCTTTGTTCTCTTTGTATCTTTTGTTGCAAAAAGCTCAGGAGTATGTCTAGAGCACTATATGGCAGCAGTTTTGCAAGAAAGTTGTCCATTTGCAAGAGCACTAGATGGCAGCACTATTTCCTGCCATATAGTGTTCCAGACAGCTACCTAGGTATCTCTTCAACAAAGAATATCATAGGAACAAAGCACAATTAGAAACAATTTGTTTATCCCTTTAATAGACGCTTATGAGGTTGCCTCTCTATAAAGGCAATATCATATTTGAAATTCACTGAACTATGGCCAAAACTTAATGTATGTCTCCCAAAAAGATTACTGGGCACATTCACTTTTAATATTTTAAAAGTATATTTTTCAAAAGTTTTCATTCATAGAGAAAACATATTTTCCAGTTTGTTGAGATTTTCATCTATAAATTGGAGCAACTGATATCACCTTCTATAACAGGATTATAATGGTTCTCATACTGTCAATCGTAAAACCGCTAAGTTATAATGCTTAAAATATTGACAAAAGTTCCAAACCTGGACAGCGATACATAGTTTTCGTTATTGTAAATCGCAATGATTTAAAACACAATGCAAAAGATCTCGGTGGGTAATAAACATGACGGAATGACAAATGGTTAAATCCCAATAGAAATCCCACTTAAAAAGACAAAAAGTACTGTAAATTACAATCACAAAAAATGATTTACAACCCAATATCAACATACTATATAATACTCTGAAGCAGCGGACAGAAATCCACCCGATCGAATACGATCGGGTTGATTGACACCCTGCTATCGGCCGATTGGCTGCGAATCTGCAGGGGGCGGAATTCAGCATTCAGCAGCGTATCATGTCCGCCAGACCCCAACATATATTTCTAACTTTTTGAAAATAACATAATGTGGGAGTCTGTTTACTTGATCTCTATCCTTTGTGTCCCCCATTGCAGTGTAAATGGTTTAATCTATAAAGGCAGAAGAAGTGCCAGTATGTTTATATGTACTGTATAAGTAAATTGTGCACGACCTGCTACGCAGAGGCTGATGAGACTGGGAATACTTGCAAACATGATGAAAAGACCCATTTTATTGTTATCACCTGGTGAGCTTTCACAAGCTAGTAACGTAATACAAAAGTATTCAAACTGTGTGCAAAACGAAAGCCAATGAGGAATTTTGTGAAGCGATATTTTTAATGTTTTACACCTATTATTAGCAACTATGTAAACTCGGTCTAAATGTTTGTAACTGTAAAGTATTCACTTATCTGGTTTGGTAATGTCATCTCAATGGATAGAATGTGAGTTGTTACAAGGGGCTGTAGGTGTTCCAGTGCATTCTGGGGATGTGGTCTGGATTTTCACCTACACCTCGGCCCAGCATTTAGAATTCATAAAAACGATTTAGCCCCTGTCATGTTTCGCTATTTCAAAGGTAATGAGTTGTTTTTTATTATTATTATTATTATTATTATTATTATTACTATTATTATTTTTTTTTTCTTAAACTATTTTTTTTTTTTTGTATATGTTAAAGTGCATGGTTATAAAATAGATGCTGCTCCATTATTTATAATGGAGTGAATCACGACTCGCAGCAGCAATAAGGGGCGTGTGCAAATCTGTTTTATGCCTTTTATTGTATTTTTTTATTCAAAATAAATTTATAAACATAAAGGGCACTTTTCATCAAAAGTAATATTTGCCAGAAAAATATTTGAACGTGGTATTTAATTAAAAAAAATTAAATTAATTGGACACTATTATATTAATGTAAACCTTTACTGCACATCAGTTTTTGCTTTCTTTAAGTCTATGGGGCCGATTTATCAAAGCTTCAACTGTGAATGCGCTGGAAGTCTGCATCAAATTAGACGCCAAGTTGATCCGCCGTAGTTAACACAGCGTCAATGTTGAAATGTTTGACATAATATACGCTCCCGCGAGATCAATCCGATGCAAATCGTTGCTTGTGTTATTCGCGCGTAATACTGATCATCCGCATTCACATTCAACTAAATCCGAGCGTATTACTGATGATCCGCCTTCACATTCGACTCTATTTGACCCTCTCGCCAATCTATCAAACATTCAACATGTATGCTTGCGTCTATTCCGACGCAGCTTACCTATCCTTCAAACTGCCACCTCTGAGGCAGTGAATGCCATAGAAATCAATGGGAGTCTGAAAAGGTTTTGTTCTATGCTGTTTGTCATCGCAGACAGTTAACAATGAACATGCAGAATATTTCTAAATTTGCAATACTTTTATGAAGCTGAGGATATTAATGAACTATCTGAATAATGAAATATAATAAAAATGTTTAATGTTCCTTTAACCTTTTGTGATAAAATATATTAAGATCTGCCCTTATTACTAAATAAAATCAAGAAGGGAGATGTTACCCTACTTATGGGTTATGTTTCATCTCTCTAGAGTTCATTACAAAGCAAGGGGACAAATTATTTATACAGGAATGAAAGAAAGGAACACAGTCCCTGACCTTTTAGACGCAGAAGGGGGCAATTAATAAACCAGCAACAGGCTGCACAAGTAGACGTCAACAAGGACGCATAAGAGTGCCAAAAGTATTTCTTCAATGTAAGTGGCAAGAGTCCATGAGCCAGTGACGTATGGGATATACATTCCTACCAGGAGGGGGCAAAATGTTCCAAACCTCAAAATGCCTATAAATACACCTCCCACCTCACTCATACCTCAGTTTTACAAACTTTGCCTCCTGTGGAGGTGGTGAAGCAAGATGTGCTTGATTTTCTTCTGTGATAGGCGCTTCTAAGCATTTTAAAGCCCAAATTCCTCTCAAAGTACAGAGTTTGTCTGAGGGATGTGAAGGGAGTATTGCCTGATGACACCATGTTTTCACCTATGGGAAATCTATTCTAAGGCTCTCCGTATATCGGTCACAGGGATTCATCTGCTGCCTCCCTTTACAGATCGACATTATACTCCTCTACCATTACCTCTGCTGATATGTTTCAGTACTGGTTTGGCCGTCTGCTATATGTGGATGGGTGTCTTCTGGTAAGTATATATAATTTTTTTAAGACACTCTCAGCTATGTTTGGCACTTTATATTATAAAGTTTTTAATGTATGTTGCATATATTTTCCATGAGTCAGGTCTGTGTATTTCCCTTTGCAGTCTAACAGTTTCAGAATGGAAATTATGTTTATGGGAGATTTTAGGTATTTTTTCTTACCTGGGGTTCCAATTAGTTGTAACTTGGAGTCTGTTTTCCAAAAATGTTGTTGGCTAACTAGGCTTGCGATGACTCAAAATGCTACTATTTATTGCGTCATTTGTCGTGACACGAGTTGCGTAATTTCTTCCGTCTTTATTGACTGTTGCCTCATTTCATTTTGTTAGCTTTGGCGCCAAAAGTTTTTTCCTCTGCATTTGCGTCATCTTTGTTTGCGTCATTCTTGGCACCAAAATTTGTTATATTAAGTCTCTCCCTCTTTTGCTCACTGCTCTCATTTGTTTATAGAGGGCTATGATGTTTGCTTTTGATTTTACTTTTGTATAAGAATTTTATCATAAGCATTTTTTCCAATTCCTGAAACTGCTATTTTGAGGAAATTGGATATTTTGTTTAAATGTTATTTTTTATTTTTTGTTACATTTTGCAAGATGTCTCAAACTGATCCTGCCTCTGATGTTACTATAGGAGCTAAGCTGCCTGAACACAATTCTACCAAACCTAAGTGTGTTTGTTTTAAATTAGCTAATCTTACTTCTTCAGCTCAAATATGTGGCACTTGTTAAGATAAATTATCACATGCTGATAATGTTTCTATAAGTACAAATACATCTAATGTTATTCCTTCACAGTCTAATGTACATGATATTGCTGCAGCCATAGAGAAGGCTATGACTGCTATTCTGCCTTCAAATAAACGTAAAAGGTCTTTCCAAATTTCTCATAAATCTGATGAAATTTGTATTGATCGACAGCATACTGAAGTATCTTCTGTGATGAGGATTTCTCTGGCTCAGAGGATCCTGCTTCAGAGACTAAAATTGACAAATCTACTTTTCTTTTTAAGATTGAATATATTCGTTCTTTATTAAAGGAAGTATTGTTTACTTTGGGTATTGAGGAGTCTAGTCCTCTTGATAACAAAGCTAGCAAACATTTGAATTTTGTTTTTAAAACTTCTGAGGTTACTCCTGAAGTTTTTCCTATTCCAGATGCTATCTCTAATATGATTACTAAGGAATGGTCTAAGCCTGGCACTTCTTTTAACCCTTATTCTAGGTTTAAGAAGCTATATCCTCTACCTGTGGCTAATTTAGAGTTTTGGGAAAAAGTCCCTAAGGTTGATGGGGCTATTTCCACTCTTACCAAATGTACTACTATTCCTATGGAAGATAGTACTTCCTTTAAGGAACCTTTAGATAGGAATATTGAATCTTATCTTAGAAGAGCATGTTTACATACTGGCTATATTCTTAGACCTGCTATTTCTATGGCTGATGTTGCTGGTGCTTTAACTTTTTGGTTGGACAGTTTAGCACAGCAGTTATCAGATCCTGAATTGTCTAGCATTGTTCTTTTACTTCAACATGCTAAGCCGGACAGATAGCTCATTGTGTTAATGCACTGTTACAGTAAAATGAGTACCATTAATTTGGGAAATAATAATACCTGTTGACAGTGCCGCAAGTCGATTAAGTTCGAGGTTGTGCGCTATACAAGTATCCAATTATTATTTCATTTGTGATGCTATATTTGATGTCATTAAGATTGATTTTTAAATCTATGTCTTTAGCTATTCTTACTAGAAGAGCTTTATGGCTTAAATCTTGGAATGCAGACATGGTGTCTAAATCTAGATTAATATATCTATCGTTTCAGGGTAATAATTTATTTGGTTCTCAATTGGATTCTATTATCTCCACTATCACTGGGGGAAAGGGAGTTTTTCTGCCCCAAGATAAGAAATCTAAGGGTAAGTTTAAAGCTCCCAATCGTTTTCGTTCCTAACATCAGAATAGAGAACAAAAGACCTTTCCTTCCCCTAAGGCCTCTGGTTCTAATTGAAGACCATCTCCAAATTGGAATAAATCCAAGCCTTATAAGAAACCAAATCCAGCCCCTAAGACTGCATGAAGGTGCGACCCTCAAACCAGTTCAACTGGTGGGGGCAGATTGAAATTATTTCAAGACATTTGGACAGATTCTGTTCAAAATCAGTGGATTCAGGATATTGTTTCTCAAGGGTATCGAATAGGTTTCAGAATAAGACCTCCCATGGAAAGATTATTTCTTTCTCATGTTCCAACAAACCCTGTGAAGGCTCAGGATTTTCACATGTGTGTTTCAGACCTAGATCTTTCAGGGGTGATTGCTCCAGTTCCTCAGCAGGAACAGGGTTTGGGTTTTTATTCAAATCTGTTCATTGTCCCAAAGAAAGAAGATTTGTTCAGACCAATTCTGGATCTGAAAATTTTAAATCATTTTGTAAGAGTCCCAACTTTCAAGATGGTGACTATAAGGACTATTCTGCCTTTTGTTCAGCAAGGTCATTTCATGTCCACAATAGACTTACAGGATGCTTATCTTCACATTCCGATTCATCCAGACCACTATCGTTTTCTGAGATTCTCTTTTCTAGACAAGCATTTCCAATTTGTCGCTCTTCCGTTTGGCCTAGCAACAGCTCCAAGAATCTTCTAGAAGATTCTCAGTGCCCTTCTATCTGTAATCAGAGAGCAGGGTATTGTGGTGTTTCCTTATTTGGACTATATCTTGGTACTAGCTCAATCTTTTCATTTAGCAGAATCTCACATGAAACAACTAGTGTGGTTTCTTCAAAGGCATGGTTGAAGGATCAATTTACAAAATAGTTTCTTGATTCCTCAGACAAGGGTCACCTTATTAGGTTTCCAGATATATTCAGGGTCCATGACTCTTTCTCTGACAGACAACAGATGAATGAAGTTGGTTTTAGCTTGTCTAAACCTTCAGTCTCTATCATTTCCTTCAGTGGCTATGTGCATGGAAGTTTTAGGTCTCATGACTGCAGCATCGGACACGATCCCCTTCGTGTTCGTTTTCATATGAGGCCTCTACAGCTTTGCATGCTGCACCAATGGTGCAGGGATTATACTCAGATATCACAACTGATAAACTTAAATCCCAACACTCAACTCTCTCTGACTTGGTGGTTAGACCATCACCTTTTTGTTCAAGGGGCCTCTTTTGTTCATCCTTCCTGGACTGTGATCTCAACAGATGCAAGTCTTACAGGTTGGGGAACAGTCTGGGGGTCTCTGACAGCACAAGGGGTTTGGAATCCTCAAGAGTCGAGGTTACTAATCAATATTTTAGAACTCGGTGCTATTTTCAAAACTCTTCAGACATGGCCTTTATTAAAGAGAGAACTTTACATTAGTTTTCAAAAGACAATATCACAACAGTGGCATATGTCAATCATCAAGGAGGGACTCGCAGTCCTTCAGCAATGAAAGAAGTATCTCAGATACTTTCTTGGGCGGATTCCAACTCTTGTCAAATTTCTGCGATTCATATCAAGTGTTGACAATTGGGAAGCGGATTATCTCAGCTGTCAGACTTTACATCCAGGGGAGTGGTATCTCCATCCAGATGTGTTTTTTTCATCTTGTACAGATGTGGGGTCTTCCAGAAATAGATCTGATGGCCTCACGTCTAAACAAGAAGCTTCCCAGATACCTTTCCAGGTCCAAGGATCCTCAGGCAGGGATGGTGGATGCTTTAGCAGTTCCTTGGTTTTACCAACCTGCTTACATTTTTCCGCCTCTGGTTCTTCTTCCAAGGGTGAGCTGCAAGATCATAATGGAACAATCTTATGTGTTCCTGATAGCACCAGCATGGGCTCACAGGATCTCAAATCTCTAAAATTGAAGGCATGGAAATTGAACGCTTAGTGCTTAGTCATAGAGGTTTCTCTGACTCAGTGATTAGCACTATGATATAGGCTTGTATGTCTGTTTTTAAGGAAGATTTAACATCGGGTTTGAAAAACCTATATTTCATGGTGTTACACTCATGATTATTCTTGGCATTCTTTCAGAATTTCTAGGATATTACAAGTTCTTCAGGATGGTTTGGATAAAGGGTTGTCTGCAAATACTTTGAAAGGTCTTATTTCATAGAAAGATTGCTAAGCTTCCTGATATTCACTGTTTTGTTTAGGCTTTGACTCGTATCAAACCTGTTATTAAATCTATTTCTCGTCCTTGGAGTCTGAATTTGGTATTGAAGATTTTACAGGCTTCTCCTTTTGAGCCTATGCATTCTCTGTATATTAAATTACTTTCTTGGAAAGTGTTATTTTTTTGGCTATCTCTTCTGCTAGAAGAGTTTCTGAATTGTCTGCTCTCTCTTGTGAGTCTCATTATCTGATTTTCCATCAAGATAAAGCTGTTTTGCAGACTTCGTTTCAATTTTTGCCTAAAGTTGTGAATTCTAACAACATTAATAGGAAAATTGTTGTTCCTTCCTTGTGTCTTAATCCTAAGAATACTCTTGAAAGTTCTTTACATTCTTTGGATGTGGTAAGAACTTTGAAATATTATGTTGAAGCTTCTAAAGATTTCAGAAAGACTTCTAGTCTATTTGTTATTTTTTCTGGTTCCAGGAAAGGCCAGAAAGCCTCTGCCATTTCTCTGGCATCTTGGTTGAAATTTTTGATTCATAAAGCTTATTTGGAGGCGGGGCAGTCTCCGCCTCAGCGAATTACAGCTCATTCTACTAGATCAGTTGCCACTTCTTGGGCTTTCAAGAATGAAGCTTCAGTTGATCAAATTCGCAAAGCAGCAACTTGGTCTTCTATGCATACATTTAGTAAATTTTACCATTTTGATGTGTTTGCTTCTTCTGTAGCAGCCTTCGGTAGAAAGGTTCTTCAGGCAGCTGTATCAGTTTGATTCTAGTGCCTTTGATTTGAGTTTTTTTAAATTTTTAAGAAAACAATTATTTTTTTGGATTTAATTTCTCAGTGGATAAAGCTGTTTTTTTTTTTTATCCCTCCCTCTCTAGCTAGTGACTCGTGGACTTCCACATCTTTGGTATTATATCCCATCAGGGATAGGCACAGACAAAGGCTGTGGCAGACATTTTCCAAATTACAGACCTTAGTGAAGGAGACCAAGGTACATTTTAAATTAAAAACAGTATTTTATAGTGCTTGGTGTTAATATACTGATGCAGATACCACTGATCCTATAACCAGCCCTCCTCTGGCTATACCCATGTGCCAGTGTCACTACTGTGTCATTATATAGCGCTGGGTGTTATTATACTGATGCAGATACCATTGACCCTATAACCATCCCTTCTCTGGCTATACGCATGTGCCAGTGTCACTACTGTGTCATTATATAGCGCTGGGTGTTATTATACTGATGCAGATACCACTGACCCTATAACCAACCCTTGTCTGGCTATACGCATGTGCCAGTGTCACTACTGTGTCATTATATAGCGCTGGGTGTTATTATACTGATGCAGATACCACTGACCCTATAACCAACCCTTGTCTGGCTATACGCATGTGCCAGTGTCACTACTGTGTCATTATACTGATGCAGATACCACTGACCCTATAATCAACCCTTGTCTGGCTATATGCATGTGCCAGTGTCACTACTGTGTCTTTGTATATAGCTGGGTGTTATTATACAGATGCAGATACACATCCAGTATTTCACTCAGGCTTTAGTTATTCCATAACTTATCACCCAATATCCCTAGCAGTCTCTTGACAAGCCACTAAATTTATTCACACTACATATTTTTTTTTATTCCTATTATTCAATCAAAACATATACTAAGGTTGTGGCGGACACTGCAAGGGCTAGTCACGGACACCAGTGTCCGTCTACGGACACCTTGCCTATCCCTGTATCCCATACATCACTAGCTCATGGACTCTTGCCACTTACATGAAAGAAAACATAAATTTATGTAAGAACTTACCTGATAAATTCATTTCTTTCATAGTGGCAAGAGTCCATGAGACCCACCCTATTTTTTTGCGGTTATGATTTTTTGTATAAAGCAAATTCTTTTTCCAGTTCTCTCTTTTGTATGCTTTTAACTCCTTTTTGCACACCTCACTACTTGGCTATACATTAAACTGAGGTATGAGTGAGGTGGGAGGTGTATTTATAGGAATTTTGAGGTTTGGGAAACTGTGCCCCCTCCTGGTAGGAATGTATATCCCATACATCACTAGCTTGTGGACTCTTGCCACTATGAAATAAATTAATTTATCAGGTAAGTTCTTACATAAATTGAAATAAAGAATTGGTCTATATCCTTTGAGTGAATGGAATGAACTCCTTTCACTAGTAGATGCTGTCAAACATATAGGGATAAAAGAGAACAAATTAGATATTACATAATATATTTAGATTACCAAAGAGTATAACTTCATTTGTTAATACATTTTTTTGCGTCATGTTTAACGCATGGAACAATTACTCCATAGTTGAAAGAACTCTCATAACATTTCTGCTCCTTCTTGCACGCAATACTCCAACTTCTAATAAGCACCAAATAAGTCAATTATCAACCATATTTTATTGGGAAATGCATAATCACATGATGAATTAAATAAACAAATCAAAAGTTAACATACAGTACATACTGGTGGAATTGGTGTCACAGTAGAGGTTACTGTTAGAGACAACAAAAAAGGGATTATAACATTCATCGACGCACGTACCGCATATCTGGGATAAATATGACGCAGGGAATATGTATAAGGTGATATAGTGACCTTCAACAACGCAAAAAACAGTGTTATAAGGATATCAAATCAATTGTCAAAAATTGTATGTGACATTTTTTAGATTGTGTATTATAATTGCTAGGACATACAATGGCTGTTGCTTTCACATCATCAACAATTGGTTGTCACATGAAAATAACCAAAAAAGATCAGACAATTTAATAATCAGAAAATACATAATTAGTCAACATTTGTAAGAGTATTATAATCAAATAAAATCTGCAAATGATGTTTGATTCAATATAACCTTAAAGGGACATGAAACCCAAAAAATTTCTTTCATGATTCAGATAGAGAATACAATTTTAAACAACTTTCTAATTTACTTCTATTATCATATTTTCTTCATTCTCTTGACATCATTTGTTGAAGGAGCAGCAATGCACTACTGGTTTCTAACTAAACACATGGGTGAGTCAATGACAATCAGTAAATATATGCAGCCACCAATCAGCAGCTAGAACCTAGGTTCTTTGCTGCTCCTGAGCGCTTTCCTAGATAAACCTTTCAGCAAATGATAACAAGAGAAGGAAGCAAATTAAATAATAGAAGTATGTTGGAAAGTTGTTTAAAAATGTATTCTCTATCTGAATCAAGAAAAATGTTGGGTTTCGTGTCCCTTTAAGCAGAAAGGCATAGTCTACATAAAGTTAAACTGGCATGATTCAGATAAAGCAGCAATTATAATCACCTCTATAATGTTTTCCGATTATCATTGTTTGATTCCTTCTCTTGAACTGTTTTAGAATTTAAAGGTTTAATCTAAAAGGCCAGCTCATGATTTTAAAGGGACACTAAACCCAATATTTTTCTTTCATGATTCAGGTAGAGAAAACAATTTTAAACAACATTCCAATTTACTTCTATTATCTAATTTGCTTCATTCTTTAGATATCTTTGTTGAAGAAATAGCAATGCACATGGGTGAGCCAATCACACGAGGCATCTATGTGCAGCCACCAATCAGCAGCCACTGAGCCTATCTTTATATGCTATTCAGGAAAGGATATCAAGAGAATGAAGCAAATTAGATAACAGAAGTAAATTAGAAATGTGTTTAAAATTGCATGTACTTTCTAAATCATGAAAGAAAAAAATTTGGATTCTATGTCCCTTTAACACCTGTGTAGTATTGGTCTTGAAACCTCCAATCAGGAAACAATACACTGGTGTAGCACAAAAACTGGGCCAGCACTTGAAATTGCATAATTTGTGAATGAAAATAAATTAAAAGATGAATGACATATAAATATGTTTGCAAAAAATATCAGAAATAAAACATATATCTCAAGTACCTATCTCAAGTACGCACACAAGTATGTGCGTACTTGAGATAGGTACATATTTAAGCATTACAAATCATATCAAATTGAGTATAAACAGTAAGATAGAAGCTTTTTGCAAAAAAATAATAATATATACACATACATTTCTATGATATTTATTGTTTGTTCAGGTATAAATAGAGCTATTTCAAGGACATTAATAGATGGGGGAAAAAAAGATGTGTGTGTTCATGGACAGGAATGAAATGGTATAAATAAAGTTGAAAGAAGACGACAAAACTATCTTCATTTGATGGACATTCAGGGTAGATCATTTGATAGATGAGTATATCCATGACATCAATTACTCTTATTTATCAACAGTCCAATGCTAATCGCGCTGTATTTGATGCACGTGTATTTGACAGACGTGTTGATAAATAAGGCCGTAGATTGTAGATTCGCAGCAGCGATGTCTGTCGAGCGTATTGACTCCAGCAAATGCGCCAAGATTGACGCTTTGATAAATCGACCCCTATGTCTTATTGTTTTCTCACAATTTTGTATTATTACATTAAAAATGTAACTGTGACCATTTAAAGTCTGACAAAACTAAGGTAGCCATGTCATTTAGCAGTAACTTCAGCAATTAGTTCCCTTGTTTTATAAAAGAGCCAGGACCAACACAAAGCACTAAACTCAAAGCCAGAACTATGCAAAATTCACCAGATTAATTAAGTTGTTGGTCACTTACATATTATTAAACTTTTTTCACATATTACTAAATTCCTTGAGTACCACAAAAAGCTGGCAAGACAATGATACTAAAACTGAGACACCTTACTATTTGTAAAAAAAACTTTATATGTATCAGTCTGACTTTTAAAATCTCTAAATCATTTGAAGAACATTTACTTATGTTTTAGTAATTGACTAATCTTACCTCCCAGTATTGCCCGGAAGCTTTCCAGGATAGGGAGGTGACTGCTACTAATAGCCAACCTATGTTTGGAGGGCAGAGGTGCAGCAGAGTTGGGCGCCATAGGCAGAGCCAGGGTAGTCCCTGGAAACTGGGGCATTTGCCCTGATGCAGGAGGGACATTGAAGAGACCTATTAACCCGTGACAGTCCTGAAAGATCCAGGGAGGTTGAGAGGAACGCACAGAAAATAAATGTTCAGATCATGATAATTCAGCAGAAAAACACATGGCAACGGACCTGAATACAGGGGTTAGCATCCTAATCTATAAATAACACCTTAATACTCTCATAGACCCCCTCCAACCTATTCTCACATGAAGCCTAATCAGCACTAACCTTGTGTACATCTAAATAAGTCTATTTCTGGAGCCAACCCTCATAATATAGACCAGACAAAAAAACAACAACTCCATGCCCTTTATTTATTCCAGTAAATCCAAAGTTCCATTTATTCAGTTTCTAGACAAAACCAAGTTAACTGCTAAAAAAGAAAATTTATGCTTACCTGATAAAATTATTTCTTTTTTGACACGATGAGTCCACGGATCATCTTAATTACTAATGGGATATTCACCTCCTGGTCAGCAGGAGGAGTCAAAGAGCACCACAGCAGAGCTGTTAAATAGCTCCTCCCTTCCCTCCCACTCCAGTCATTCGACCAAAGTTAGGAAGAGAAAGGAAAAGCCAAGGTGCAGAGGTGTCTGAAGTTTACAATAACCCACAACCTGTCTAAAAGAACAATGCGGGCCGTGGACTCATCGTGTCAAAAAAGAAATACATTTATCAGGCAAGCATAAATTTTCTTTTCTTTTTTAAGACACAATGAGTCCCCGGATCATCTTAATTACTAATGGGATTTAATACCCAAGCTAGAGTACACAGATGATACGGGAGGGACAAGACAGGTAACCTAAATGGAAGGCACCACTGCTTGAAGAACCTTTCTCCCAAAAGTGGCCTCAGCCGAAATAAAAGTATCAAATTTGAAGAACTTTGAAAAAGTGTGAAGAGAGGACCAAGTTGCAGCCTTGTAAATCTGTTCCACAGAAGCTTCATTTGTGAATGCCCATGAGGAAGCAATAGCCCTCGTGGAATGAGTCATAACTCTCTCTGGAGGCTGCTGTCCAGCAGTCTCATATGCAAAACGTATGATACTCATCAGTCAAAAAGAAAGAGAAGTAGCCGTAGCCTTCTGTCCCTTACGTTTTCCTGAGAAAACTTTAAAGTACGGATCATGTCCAAATTGTACATAGTCGTTCCATCTGAGAAGAAGGATTAGGACACAAGGAAGGAACAAGAATCTCCTGATTAATGTTTCGATCAGAAACAACCTTAGAAAGAAATCCTAATTTAGTACGTAAAACTACCTTATCTGAATGGAAAATAAGGTAAAGAGACTTATACTGCAATGTCGAGAGCTCTGACACTCTACGAGCAGAAGAAATAGCAACAAGAAATAAAACTTTCAAAGATAACAACTTAATATCTAAGGAATGCATAGGCTCAAACGGAGCCCCTAGAAGAACTTTGAGAACTAAATTCAGACTCCGAGGAGGAGTAACTGGTTTGAACACAGGCCTGATCCTGACCAAGGCCTGACAAAATGATTGTACATCTGGAACAATGATTGTACATCTGGAACACAAAAGCCAGACGTTTGTGAAACAAAATAAATAAGGCAGAGATTTGACCCTTTAGGGAACTAGATGATAAGCCTTTCACCAAACCTTCTTGGAGAAAAGACAAAATTCTAGGAATCCTAACTCTACTCCATGAGTAGCCCTTGGATTCACACCAATAGAGATATTTATGCCATATCTTATGGTAAATCTTCCTAGTTACAGGCTTACAAGCCTGAATCATAGTCTCTATGACCAAGTCAGAAAAACCTCTCTTGGATAGAAGTAAGAATTCATCTCCAAGCAGTCAGCTTTCTAAGAAATTAGATTTGGGTGAAGGAAGGACCCTTGAATTAGAAGGTCCTTCCTCAACGTAAGTATCCAAGGTGGCAGAGATGACAAGTCCACCAGATCTGCATACCAAATCCTGCGAGAATCAGACTGAAGAAAATTTCTGGAAGAAAAGACTGCCTGCTCTGGAAGTCTGCCTCCCAGTTGTCCACCCCTGGAATGTGGATCGCCGACAGGCAACAAGAATGGGCCCCCACCCACTGAAGTATCTTGGTTACCTCTGTCATCGCTAAGGAACTCCTCGTTCCTCTCTGATGATTGATGTCAGCCACTGAAATTATGTTGTCCGACTGGAACCTGATAAACTGGGCTGAAACTGAGGCCAGGCTAGAAGAGCATGGAAGATCACTCTCAGCTCCAGGATGTTTATAGGAAGAACAGACTCTGACTGAGTCCACACACCCTGAGCCTTTAGGGAACCCCAGACAGCTCCCCACCCTAGAAGGTTGGCGTCTGTTGACACAATCACCCCAGATGGTCTGCGAAAGCAGGTTCCCTGGGAAAGATGATCCAGAGACAACCACCATTGAAAAGAATCCCTTGTCTCCTGCTCCATTAGTATTCGAGGAGACAAATCCGCATAATCTCCGTTCCATTTGCCTGAGCATGCTTAACTGCAGAGACCTGAGGTGAAACCGAGCAAACGGGAAGATGTCCATTGCCGCCGCCATCAGCCCGATTACCTCCATGCATGGAGCCATTGATGGCCGAGGAGTGGACTGAAGGAATCGACAAGTATCGATAAGCTTTGATTTCCTGACTTCCGTCAGAAAAATCTACATTGATAGGGAATCTATTATAGTTCACAAGAAAGTTACCCTTGTATTTGAGACTAAGGAACTCTCTTCCAAATATACCTTCCACCCGTGAGATTGCAGGAAGGATAACACCAAGTCCGTGTGGAATCTTGCTTGTTCTAATGATGGCGTCTGGACTAGGATGTCATCCAGATAGGGCGCCACTGCAATGTCCCTTAACCGAAGCACCGCCATTAATGATCCCAGAACCTTTGTGTCTTTTTTTAAAATACTGGGAGCTGTGGCAAGACCGAAGGGAAGAGCCACAAACTTGTAATGTTTGTCCAGAAAGGAAAAACCTTAGAAACTCAGGATGATTCTTGTGAATGGTGACGTGCAGGTACGCGTCCTTTAAATTCACTGTTGTCATAAATTGACCCTCTTGGATCAGAGGAAGAATGGAATTAATAGTTTCCATCTTGAAGGACGGTACTCTGAAAAAATTTGTTTAGACTCTTGAGATCTAAAATTGGTCTGAAGGTTCCCTATTCTTTGTGAACCATGAAGAGATTGGAGTAAAAACCATGACCCTGTTCCTGTATTGGAACTGGAAAAATCACTCCCAGGTTGGGAAGGTCTCTTACGCAGCATAAGAACGTCTCTCTTTTTGTCTGATCTGCAGATAATCTTGAAAGTAGAAACCTGCCTCTGGGAGGAAAACTATTGAACTCTAGTTTGTATCCCTGGGACACTATTTCTATTGCCCAGGGATCCTGAACATCTCTAACCCAAGCCTGAGCGAAGAAGGAAGTCTGCCCCCTACAAGATCCGGTCCCAGATCGGGGGCATGCCCTTCATGTTGTCTTTGATTCGACAGCAGGCTTTTTGGATTGTTTTTCTTTTATTCCAAGATTGATTGGGTCTCCATGCAGGTGAAGTCTGTTCCTGATTGGAGGCAGTATAGGAAGAATTTACCTTGAAATTTCAAAAGGAACGAAAATTGCTCTGTCGTCCTTATGTTTGTTTCTCTTATATTGAATGAGAAGATGACCCTTACCGTGATATCGGAGATAATCTCCGGCAGGCCAGGTCCAAACAAGGTCTTCCCCTTGTAAGGAATCGTCAAAAGATTATACTAAGATGAGGCATCCGCAGACCAAGACCTTTCCGTAAAGCTCTGCGGCCATATGGCAAAGCCTGAAATCTCAGCTCCCAGCCTAAAAACCTGAAGGGGAGCATCTGAAATAAAGGAGTTGGTTAGCTGAATCGCCTTTATCCTATCCTGGAATTCCTCGAGAGGAGTGTCTGTCCGAATATGATCAGACAACGCATCAACCAGTACGCCGCCGCACTGGTAAGAGAGCTCTATTTGGAGAAAAAGGGGGAACCCCCTATCCAATCATTGTAGCCCTATTTGGTACAAACAAAGCTTCTACCATGAAGGGCACGTCAAAATGTTTATATAGCTTACTGGAGTTATTAGGATTGACCAAAGTCCAGGGTATCCTTAAAGGGACAGTATACTGTAAAATAGTTTTTCCCTTAATGTGTTTACAATTGCTTTTTTTACCAACTGCAGAGTAAAAAATGTATGAAAATTAGCTTTTTAAGGTTTATTTCTGTATATTAAAGCTCTGATTTTGTGTTTTGAAGCCACAACCTAATAAAATGGGTTGAGCTTGTAGGTATAATCAGATCTCATTACTGTATCACATTGTGCACATATACCTGCTTCTTTATCTTATATCTGTCCTTAAAACAATCACCAATACTTTGAGAGAACAATGGAAACTCAACATTTTATTACCTTATCTCTGCTTTATCACACTGGGAGTGTAATTTCTTCTGCTGGCTGTGTTTACAAAGCTTATCTATAGCTGGTACGCGCGGCCACAAACTTTCAGAATAGGTGGGGATACCACATGCTAAATTAACATTTTCAAATGCCAATATAAGGGTAAAGGAGCTACTTGTAAACAATTTAATACACTCCAGCAGGTAAAGTGGATCATTGGGAACAAATTAAAGGGGAGAAAATATTTGAGTAAACTGTCCCTTTAAGTAGCAAATGGAGGTGTACAAGCTTTTACAACCTCAGTACTAAACAAAGGAATTACCCAGACAGAGTCTGAGATTTCCTCCTTATATACTACCAAAGTATTTTCCTCTACAGACCTCATGGAATAGCTACTACAGTATCAGCAAAATTAACTGATTAAATACATTTTCTCAATTGTTTTCCCTACAGCATGAGAAAAACAAACAATGCAACAGATATTGCTTCAATGATATTAGGAGGAGATGTCTTACAAAGTAACTCCCTGTGGAGTTGATGAGGAAGCGCAGGGAACTGCATGTGTGGGCTATCAAAAAATCTTTTTTTTTTTAAATATCCCTATAGAAAAATCTCTCACAACATAAAGAATAGAGAAAGGGATTGGTGGTACCACATTTGTTTTCAAATAATGAGACACTATGTAGGGTCTCTAGGACCAATCTGACTCACATATAGGTGATAAACAAATAAAAAACTGACACAGAAAAAACTTTACTGTCTCTTTAATTTTTAAAGTGTAACTTTTTTATGCACTTTACTGTGTCTCTAACTTTTAAAGTGTAACCCTTATTATTTATCACTGCGAGGTACTTGGGCTCTAGTGTAAACATGTCTGATTCAGTACACGATATTGCAACCCCTTCTACGTCTCAGCAAACCTAGCTGAGGTGCCTGCCAGCCCTTCAGCTCCGCAAAAATTCCGGACTCATTGCTATAGTACTGTCCGATACTAAGAACAAACACCTAGATTTCTCCACTGTTCCTTCCGATAACGGAAGTTTTAGCAAACTGGTGCGCAACAACATTGGCGCCACACAAAAACACCGCCCATCGTGGGCATTACCAAACACCATCTCCCGGTCGCCATTAATATTTTACAAATGAAAGCGCCGGGAGACCAACAACAGACCGCTCCAGCCTCAAACCGCGTGTCTGTCAGTCCCAGACACACAGTACAAACGTGGAACCACCTCACACTGAGCCCGCAACACTAGCCTGTATCAACATGCAATGTACTGGGCAGCTGCCAGTCCCAGACATACAGCATAATTGTGGAACCACCCCACATTGAGCCTGCAGCACTAGCCCACATCAACACGCAATGTATTGGGTAGCTGTTAGTCCTAGACTCTCACATTGAGCCCTCCATTGAGCTTGCAGTAATAGCTTATTTCAATATGCAATGTCCCGGTCGGGTATTAATAAACCGCTGGGAGGAGAGCAAATGTATCACATACAGCCCCAATGCCTGCGTCCAACTGTCCAAGGTGTCCCCTAAAACGTCTAGGAGAATTAACGCCCAAATTTAATGAGGTATAAATAAAAAATAAAGTGTCTAACCTTTTTCTGAGTTTACTTCCACTCCCCAGAAAGAAAGTCAGCACTTACCTCATTTTCTGCCTGACAGCAAGGCAGTTCCAGGTTTAAGAGGTCCTCTCCCTCCCATGGACCTGTAATATAACGAAAGTCCTGAGTAAATATCCCTCAGGTTTTCTTGGTAAGGGCAGCATTCAATATATGGGAGGCGCAGTGAGAATTGAGTCCCACAAGTTCCCATTGCTCTAAAGCCACCAAAGCTCTACTGAAGAGACATATGTGGACTACGGCTACACCCTAGAACAAAGCATCACAATCTTGCACTACTTTAAAAATAATAAACTCTTGATTGAAGAATCTAATCTAACACCTCACTTTGCCACTTCCTATCACTAACGTAGGCAAAGAGAATGACTGGAGTGGGAGGGAAGGGAGGAGATATTTAACAGTTCTGCTGTGGTGCTCTTTGCCTCCTCCTGCTGACCAGGAGGTGAATATCCCATTGGTAATTAAGATGATCCGTGGACTCATCGTGTCTTAAAAAAGAAACAGAGATATCGCTATGATTTAAGAAGCCCCTGCCAGCCATATTTTTTCTCAGTCCTTATGAACCTACTATTTAACATATGTTTCCTTATTTAAAACATGTATATCATTCTGATGGTTAGTGAATTAGGGGTGTGCTGCAGTTTTTTTAAGTGACCAAATGAGAACAACTTTCAACTTTGCAGAAATTCTATCATAATGATTTATAAAAATTACTTAATATTGTTTGATCATAGCTGGAACAATAAATCAGATTTTGTTAGCCTGCATGGTTCTAGCCCTCTCTGTTTATGTGCCACGTTTTTCTTCATTGCTAACTGCCACTAAACATTTCACACAGGAGGAAAAGATGACCACTTTATAATATGAAATCTACCTGATATCATCGGGTGCGATATCTGACAGGGACCTGGAAAAGAACAAAGAAACATATTTTATTCTGTATGGATAAGAAGGCTTTAGAAGCAGGTGAAACACCTTTACTGCATGACGGATACAGTCAGCACTAATACAGCCATACTAATAACTGGTATAATTAGTAGAATTGATTGTTTAAATGGAGGTGATATGACTCAGTTATTATTGACCTTAAATCACTGTCATTCATACTGTTGCCTAGAAACAAATGTTGCAGCCTTAGTAGCTTGTTTTTCTGTGTATTACCTACAGTGCTCATGAAATACCGGACAGTTAGCAACATTATTATCATCTGAGGTAAACAAGGCAGCTTTATTTATTAGTCATGTGGGTTATTTATCAAAGGATGGGGTACTGTACTCACTGAATACCCAGGTTATCTGAGGTGAGGTAAATTGCAATATGTCCCTAATTTTTATTTTTTTACCGTTTTAAAGGAACATGAAACCCACATTTTTTCTTTCATGATTCAGACAGAGAATACAATTTTAAACAACATTCCAATGTACTTCTATAATCTAATTTGCTTCATTCTTTAGATATCCTTTGTCGAATAAATAGCAATGCTCATGGGTAAGCTAATCACATCAGGCATCTATGTGCTGCCACCAATCAGCAGCTACTGAGCTTATCTAGATATGCTTTTCAACAAAGGATATCAAGAGAATAAAGCAAATTAGATCATTGAAGTAAATTGGAAAGTTAAGCACAGTGTCCCAGATGCTATAAGGAAATGTAATGTAGCCATGATACTGGCACTTCCACTCGTAGCCCAACACTCTTTTGACAGGTTGAGAAGAGCCTATTTAATAATGATAAAGGGCCACCTTAGCCACACAATTGAGATAGAAATAGAAAGCACAAAAGCAGTACGTGTAGGATCAGCACAAACACACACGTACAAACACACATACAGACACACACACAAGCAAACCAATGCACGCACAAACACATGCATGCCAACACAAATATGCACAAACACACAGATGCACGCACACATGCATATATAAACACGTACACACACACACAAACACAGATGTACACACACACACAAAAACATGCGTGCACGCGCACACACAAACACATCCAAACACACACATGCACACACAAACACATGCATGCAAATACACACAAACACATTTACGCAAACACGCATGCACACCCACGTACATGCACTCACAAATGCACACATACACAAACCAGCACATACTCACAAACACACACACAGGTAAACACATGCATGTACACACCCACACAAACACGCATGCGCACACACAAACACATGCACGCAAACACATGTGTATATATACACATACAAAAAACAGCAATCACACATACATGCACACACAGGCATGTACAAGCACATGCTCACACCACACACGCACATACATGTACGCTTACACACAAACACATGTACACAAGTACACATGCATACCCACACACGTTCAGTGTCTCCAGGTGGTAGGAAGAAGTGTATAGAAAATGTAATAAACAGTGGAATGCCACACCAGGCCTCAGATATCATATATACACTTGTTCATAAAAACACAATTAAATAGCATAGCATTTATCAGCCTTATGTGACTGTTTCACCAGGCATATACAAATAATATAAAAACTCATTTTTTATAACATAATAATGAGAACATATAGAGTTTATATACAGTATAATAAATAATATGACTTGTAAGTGCAGTATATACCACTATTTTATGATGATGGAAGGAGGTGTATAAACCTTTGAGATTAGCTGGATAACTCTGATCTCTGGAGTCTCTGCAGCCTGATCCCCTCAGCATATAAGCACATCATTTGTAAGGCAATATAGGCACAGAAGTAGCAATGTATATAAATACTGGATGCAAACACTAAGCATAGAAAACACAGGCATTTAACCTTTTAACGCCGTTATGCCGTTCTATTTCGTCATAATTACACTGGGCTTTAAAGCCGTTATGACGGAATAGAACGTCATAGCCAACGGCTGTCCTGAAGCCTACTGTGCTTCTCAGATTTGATCACGGTCTGGAGGGCGTTCCTAGGGTTATATGGACGCCCCCCAGACCCGATCCAATAATTGAAATCTCGCAATCGTTTGCACGATTGCGTGGTTTCAATTTGTCTACACTGGAACAGTTCTTCCGATGTAGACACTCTAACCCCGTCAGGAAAGGGTTAATTATATTGTAACTACCAACAGCAAAAAATAATGCCAAATCAATGTTGCTCATGAATGACCTATTTTTATGTCCATTTTGTTTACTGTTGAAGTAAAATATACTCACTCTAAGCTGCAGTTTTTGCTACTTTGATGGAAATGTTTGAGTTTTAGAAAATCCAGGAGCTCCTTAGGAACATCTTGGTTGTAAATCAGCACTCCCTGTAACATAGCAAAGGTTAACTCATTATTTGCTGTACCAAAGCCAAATTAAACCTCTTGCACAAGATAACATACTTTCTCCTCTCAGGCTGAGTTTACATAGTCGTTGTCAATAAATTATCAGTGGCCCATTAAGTTTTCCCTTTTTAATGCTTAAAACACCATTAAACACTAAATACATTTCATGCACCCCAAGCCCTTATTATGGATGCCGCCATTTTGGAACTTAGGTTACACTGCAGGTATCTGAAGGAGAGATGCTGCACATGTGCAAACACAACAACGCAACTTTCAACATGGCGGCACCCATGACTACAGGGAAATACTATACTTATAAAATGTGCTCAGTGTTTAATGTCCCTCGGCAATTTACACATTATTAGCTCCTATTAAAATCAATAGGAACCTATAAACGATCATTTGCACTGTGTTTACACGGCACAAATTATCGTGTTACCCCTGAAAAACTTTGCTCAAAGTGTAACTTTGTCTAACAAGGAGATGTTAAGGCATAAAGATTCTGCAAAATAGTGTCAACACATTTTTATAAAAAAAATATTTCAAACATTGTGTCAAAGGAATAATAATTATTTACCTTTTAATTTCTAAGTGCTAAATATAGCCATTATGTGTATACTGAGCATGTTTGATCTATTATTATTATTATTATTATTTTAACTTGTAATATTTTCATTTTTTTTTAAGTTTTCTCATTCATTGAAAAAAAAAATAATACTGTTTTCTGATATGGTGAGATTTTCATCTGAAATCAAGAAAAACAATGCAGGAAATGGCCACAACTGATTTTAACTGACCTTACACAGAAATCCTGAACCTGTTAATTTACAAGGTTCAAAATATTGTAAGAAGTTCCAAACCTCACAGTATAGAATAAGATTTGCCTTTGACAAATTTATATAACTGTAAAAAAAAAATGTTTATAACCCAATCAGTAGTGACTGTTTCCTCTCAGGACCAGCAGTTGTTCGTGCACCCCTATAGGTACTTAAAGGGACAGTCTAGTATAAATTAAACTTTCATTATTCAGATAGGACTTTTAATTTTAGTCAACTTTCCAATTTACTTTTATCATCAAATTTGCTTTTTCTCTTTGTATTCTTAGTTTAAACTAAACATAGGTAGGCTCATATGCTAATTTCTAAGCCTTTGAAGGCTGCCTCTTATCACATGCTTTTTAAATCTCTTTTCAACACAAAGAGACAGAAAGTACATGTGGGCCATATAGATAACACTGTGTTCAGGCACAGAAAGTTATTTAAGATTTAGCACAAAACAATGCTAAATTTAAGACAATAGATAATAAACAGTCACAGGCATGTGATCAGGGGGCTGGAAGAAGGTTCCCAGATACAAGGTAATCACAGAGGTAAAAAGTACATTAATATAACTGTGTTGGTTGTGCAAAACTGGGGAATGGGTAATAAAGGGATTATCTATATTTTAAAACAATAACAATTCTATGGTAGACTGTCCCTTTAAACTATGTGTTTACCATAGCAACAAAAGCTCTATACTTCATATGCAACATAATTAAGTATTGGCTCACTAAAAGATCAAGTATTCTACAAACAACATGCTTTTCTAAAAATAATGATCATTACTCAGATCGATTCATCATTTGTTACATAGACAATGAGCTTAATGTCACGTAGTGCTTTGAAAGCCTTGGCAGATTTTTTTCACCTGTATATATGCCTCTAATCCCTGACGGCGCTGCTCTTGAACGCGGGATATCCAGTTTGGTACTCGTTTTGGTGGGAAGTCTGGGACTTTACAGGTCTTCTTGAGCTGTGTAAACACAATAAGACAAACATAAAAGAATAAGAAACCCAAAAATGTTTTTTGTGGTTCAGACAGAGAATACAATTAAAAAAAAAAAAAAAAAAGTTTCCAATTTACTTTGCTTCATTCTCATGATATTCTGTGTTGAAGAGATACCTAGGTAGGCATCTGAAGCACTACATGGCAGGAAATAGTGCTGTCCTGCATGCTCTGTCTGAATCGTGAAAAAAAAAGTATGTGCATGAATCCCTCTTCATAGTTGCGTGTTCAGCACAGCAGTTGAATTTGCACGTTTTTACAATTTTATTTAATATTTATCCTAACACAAGTTTGCTATGCACTCAGGGGCAGACTGGGCCCCCAGGCTGCCCTAAATCATGTGAAAAACAGCTGCTGCTTTTTTTTTTTATTAGTGTAATTTTAATAGCAGCCAGCAGGGGGAGCAGCTGTACATACCTAAGCAGCAGTGGAGCAGCCTTTCTCTCTATGGCACTGACAGGCCATGTGCTGAGGGCGGGGGAAGGCCAGGCTTTCCCTAGTCAAACAGAGCGCAGTCTCAATGAATGGAGAGGGAAAGGCTGCCTGCATCAGTGTGAGCTGCTAGAAGCATGTGTGGCCACCTCTACTAACTGATATAGCTGAGATTCACCTGGGCAGCTTCCAGCCAACAACTCAACAGTAATACATAAATGTGCTCTCAGCAAGCGTGTGGGGTTTCTTCAGGGCTGCAGTAAGATCTTCATGTATAATACAGCTAATACTGTGCAGTGTGCAGCTTTTATTTTAGCTGAAGCCTTGGGATAAGCCATTTCAGTTTATGTTGTACTAGTGGGAAAGCCTGCCCAGAGGGGAGTCTATTGTGGTGACGGAACCACCAAACCACCCTGCCATTTTTGGAAGGGCAGTCTATTGTGGTGAGGGAACCACCCTGCCATTTTCGGAATCCACCTGGATACAGCTTATGCTGCATCCAGGTGGATCCCGAAAAAGGCAAGGTGGTTAAAGAATCCATCCAGATGGATTCTTTCACCACCCCTTTTGCTCTCTCTTCCCCCTCTCTTTTGCTCTCTCTCCCCCTCTCTTATGCTCTCTCTCTCCCCCCTCTCTTATGCTCTCTCTCTCCCCCCTCTCTTTTGCTCTCTCTCCCCCCTATCTTTTGCTCTCTCTCCCCCTCTCTTTCTTCAGGGCTACAGTGAGATCTTAATGTATAATACAGCTAATACTGTGCAGTTTTTATTTCAGCTGAAGCCTTGGGATAAGCCATTTCAGTTTATGTTGTACTAGTGTGAAAGACTGCCCAGAGGGCAGTCTATTTTGGTGACAGAACCACCCTGCCATTTTCGGAAGGGCAGTCTATTGTGGTGACGGAAAATTTTCAAAAAAGGCAGGGTGGTGGAAGAATCCATCCAGGTGGATTCTTTCACCACCCCTTTTGCTCTCTCCTCCCTCTTTTGCTCTCTCTCTCTCCTCTCTTTTGCTCTCTCTCTCTCCCCTCTCTTTTGCTTTCCCTTCCCCCTCTCTTATTCTCTCTCTCTCTCCCCCCCCCCCTCTCTTTTGCTCTCTCTTCCCCCTCCTATGCTCTCTCTCTCCCCCCTCTTTTGCTCTCTCTCTCTCCCCTCTCTTTTGCTCTCTCTCTCTCTCCCCTCTCTTTTGTTCTCTCTCTCTCTCCCCTCTCTTTTGTTCTCTCTCCCCTCTCTTTTGCTCTCTCTCTCCCCCCTCTCTTTTGTTCTCTCTCTTTCTCCCCTCTCTTTCCATCTCTCTCTCCCCTCTCTTTTGCCCTCTCTCTACCCTCTCTTTTGCTCTCTCTCTATCCCCTCTCTTTTAATAATTTTAATAGCAGCCAGCAGGGGGAGCAGCTGTACATACCTAAGCAGAAGTGGAGCAGCCTTTCTCTCTATGGTACTGACAGGCCATGTGCTGCGGGCGGGGGAAGGCCAGACTTTCCCTAGTCAAACAGAGCGCAGTCTCAATGAATGGAGAGGGAAAGGCTGCCTGCATCAGTGTGAGCTGCTAGAAGCATGTGTGGCCACCTCTACTAACTGATATAGCTGAGATTCACCTGGGCAGCTTCCAGCCAACAACTCAACAGTAATACATAAATGTGCTCTCAGCAAGCGTGTGGGGTTTCTTCAGGGCTGCAGTAAGATCTTCATGTATAATACAGCTAATACTGTGCAATGTGCAGCTTTTATTTTAGCTGAAGCCTTGGGATAAGCCATTTCAGTTTATGTTGTACTAGTGGGAAAGACTGCCCAGAGGGCAGTCTATTTTGGTGACAGAACCACCCTGCCATTTTCGGAAGGGCAGTTTATTGTGGTGACGGAAAATTTTCAAAAAAGGCAGAGTGGTGAAAGAATCCATCCAGGTGGATTCTTTCACCACCCCTTTTGCTCTCTCTCCTCCCTCTTTTGCTCTCTCTCTCCTCTCTTTTGCTCTCTCTCTCCCCTCTCTTTTGCTTTCCCTTCCCCCTCTCTTATGCTCTCTCTCTCCCCCCTCTCTTTTGCTCTCTCTTCCCCCTCCTATGCTCTCTCTCTCCCCCTCTTTTGCTCTCTCTCTCTCCCCTCTCTTTTGCTCTCTCTCCCCTCTCTTTTGCTCTCTCTCTCCCCCCTCTCTTTTGTTCTCCCTCTTTCTCCCCTCTCTTTCCATCTCTCTCTCCCCTCTCTTTTGACCTCTCTCTCTCCCTTCTCTTTTGCCCTCTCTCTCCCCTCTCTTTTGCTCTCCCTCTCTCCTCTCTTTTGCTCTCTCTCTCCCCTCTCTTTTGCTCTCTCTCTCCCCTCTCTTTTGCTCTCTCCCCTCTCTTTTGCTCTCTCCCCTCTCTTTTGATCTCTCTCTCCCCTCTCTTTTGCTCTCTCTCCCCTCGCTTTTGCTCTCTCTCTCTTTTGCTCTCTCTCTCTTTTGCTCTCTCTCTCCCCTCTGTTTTGCACTCTCTCTCCCCTCTGTTTTGCTCTCTCTCTCCCCTCTCTTTTGCTCTCCCTCTCCCCCACCCTCTCTTTTTCTCTCCCTCTCCCCCACCCTCTCTTTTTCTCTCCCTCTCCCCCACCCTCTCTTTTTCTCTCTATCCCCTCTCTCTTGCTCTCTCTCTCCCCTCTCTTTTGCTCTCTCTCTCCCTGATTTTTTTTTTTTATTAGGTCATTCCCTCTCCCTCCTCTTCCCTGCTGAGCTGCCCACACCTCCCGCTGGCACCAGTAGAAGATAGTTACAGACGTTGACACACACAGTGTCACCGTCTGTAACGATCAGGCATCTGGCCTCATATGGAGGTGGATCACTGATCACGCTCCGGCTCCATATGCGGCAGATGCCTAAAGCTTCAGGAGCTCCAGCTATTAGCTGCTATGTTACAGCTGAGAGTTGGAGCTCCTGAAGCTGTCTCGCACTGAGGTGGCTGCGTGCGCATCCAACATTCCTTTCAGAATGCGTGCGCAACTGCCGACAGCAACGAACGCATTACAAACGCGATTATAGTTTAGATAAATATCTGGGTCTCCTACATAGGAAAATAATAAAACATATTTTTTTACCATTCACAGCAGCAGTATTTGTCACCTATGCATTGCTTTACTGTGTGATATTTTTTTTTTAACTGTAGATAACAGTCCCTTGTTAGGCTGCACATGTACATTTATATACAATTCTGCAATGGGAGTGTATGTGTACCCCAGGGCTAGTGAGCAGGGCTGCATGGAAATATGGAAGCATATTATCTTTTAAAAGCATTTGTGTTAGTGTTAATTCAAATAAGCTGTGCCTGTGCTGTTTTTTTTTCTAAGTTATTCATGTCTTGGTTTCTAGGAGGAATTAGCTAAAAACAGGCTTCAGATAGAGCACACAATTTTAAACAACTTCCCAATTTACTTTTATTATCTAATTTGCTTAGTTTTCTTGGTATCCTTTGCTGAAAAAAAAATACCCAGGTAAGCTTAGGATCTGGGAGCTAGCTGCTTATTGGTGGCTGCACATATATATCTAATGTCATTGGCTTAACAATGTGTTCAGCTAGCTCCTGGTAGTACATTGCTGCTCCTTCAATAAAGGATACCAAGAAAATGAAGCAACATTGATAATAAAAGTTATTAAAAATGTATGCTCTATCTGAATCTTAAAAGAAAAAAAATGGGTTTTATGTCCCTTTAAGTTAATAAACATGTGCATACATTGTGGAGCTTTTGATTGCATTTCCATTCTTGCAGTTTTATTAATCTGTAACTTTAAGGGACATGAAACCCAATGTTGTTGGTTTTTTTTCATGATTCAGATAGAGCATACAGTTTAAAAAAAACATTCCGGTTGACTTACAGTATTTTATCAAATTTGCTTCATTTTCTTGGTATCTTTTCTTGAAGGGGCAGCATTGCTCTACTGGGAGCTAGATAAACACATCAGGTGAGACAATGACAAGGAGCATATTAATGCAGCCACCAATCAGCTGCTATCTCCAAGTAGTGCATTTCTGCTCCTGAACAAGCACGTAAGCATACACGAGCCCAGCTGCTTTATAGATCACCTTCATGAGAGCTGAATTGCAACAGTGCAACTCTTGGTAGAGCCCCCTACCCATTTGTCTCTTAAAAATGCATATTATACCTATGTTTATAGGGCTGCAGAATATGTTGTTGCTCTACAAATAACAAATAATAATAAATTATACCAAGAGAACAAAGCAAATTTGACAATATAAGTAAATTGCAAAGTTGTTTAAAATTGTAAACTCTATCTGAATTGTGAAAGAAAAAAAATGGGTTTCATGTCCCTTTCAGTGTATTAAGATTAAACTAAAGGATTCTTGTTTACTTTATGTAAATTAAAAAAATATTAGAAAGTCTTTTCTTTTCCCTTTGCTAGAGTCTACCTTGACATGGTGGCAGGCTTGATATTTTTGGCCAAAATTTCTAGTGGCCCTGCGTATAATCCAGCACTATGGTGCCAACCTCGGGTGGCAGCGCTGGTGTGGGATGCAGTGAGTACTTTGTATGTATATTCATATATTATATTATTTACGGTTTATTAGGTTAGAATACATGTGGGGCTCCTCTTTGTGTCTCATTGGCATCCGGTGATTGTAGCATTCAAGGTGTTAATACGAGAGATCAGTAATTTAAATAGGAAAGCAACATGGTGTACATGAGGGCTGCACACACTCTATCCAGCATGCAAAATAATAGGTAACGTGTGATCGCTCTAACTGTAGGCTTATTTAGTTTAGAAGAAATTTTAGATTTTTTATTTAGTTGTTAATCCGGTGTGTACAGACCTTCAATTCTACCAGCCTACATGGTCACCGTATTTTTAAAGAGGCAATGAATTTGCTAAAAAATAACATTTTAAAAAAAAATCAGTGGTTTAAAATCATTGCAGAAAAAACTGTTTAAAAGCTTTCCTTTAACCCCTGGAAAAAATCCCCTGGCTGGCACATTCCACCAGCCCACATTTTTTAAGGAATGTAAACACTTTTGAGATTGCAATACAACATTTTAAATAAAGTCTAGTAAAACACCTTTACAATAAACTTTCATTATTTTGCACCCTTTTCTGCAATTAGACTTTGAAAACTAAGTTTTTTCTAATTCCAAGAATTGGGAGTGAACATGCACTCTCTCTGTTCCCATTAATTGCACTGAGGAAATCAATACAATCTCTTCCAATAGAGGGCGCTAATCAAAAGATTTTATTTTATATATATATAAAGGAATGAATAGAATATCAATACAATAACTCAATATAGATATATAAAAATATAAACAATTGTCAAATTATTCAGTTGGTAATGAGTGTATTTAAAATAAGGTTGAATGATAAAACGTCTGTAAAAAGGAAATAAACTTTCCAATCAATGGGTAAACACCCACTTATTGAATTTATGCAAACCTCATAAATATAAACAGCATAGATTAGGCTTACCATAATTTTTAGAGGTGAAACTGGGACCACCTGGTGCGGTGCCAGTGGGGGTGTGGTCAGGAGTGTGGTCAAGGGGGCGTGGCAATTACCGGTCCTTTTAAAGTAGTAGCTTTTATGTGTGTAATGTTTTGTGGATGCTCTACCCTTCCTCGGTCAAACAAGTGAATCACACAGTTTAAATAGACCATAACACCACCCCCAAGTGAAAAAGGCACCATTATGTTGTCATGGCAAATAAATCATTAATCTAAATCTCAGATTCTAAATAATGCCAAACATCAAGCATAATTATCCCTTTCATAATTATCAATTTCACAATTTAATATCTGCAGTGTAATATGTGTTTTATGTGTCTAATTAAGGAACAGAGCATAATACTGATAAGGCATAAATACAACATTGAATGAAATAAGTAAAAAAGAAACACGTACCTGCTAAAGCTGTTTAAGAGGCTACTCTATACCATAATGCAGGAAGATTATAGCCAAAATGCTATTCTGCATGAAGTAAAGCAAGATCCAGGCCAAAAATCTTGCCTGTCTGCACTTCCTAGTCATACCCATATGATTCCCCTAAAGGTGTATTACCGGCAATGTCACCAGGGGTCGGGGGGTGTTACATTCTTAGAAAAATAAACCAAGTAGTACTACAACATTCAAAAAACCCTATGCTGCTCACTCAGCCTGTATTACTAAATGTAAACTTTGAAGGACACGAACGTTAAGCTAAGCAGGGCTGTATGTAACAAAGTACCAGCATCCAACTATGCTGGAGAGCCACAGTCCAGTCATTTTGAATAATGTGTCTGAGTTTCAGGTGGGCTGAAACCCGGACACACGATTTGAAACCTGGAGGTGGCAACCCTACTGGGACAGAATGAACAACTGGGTGGGACACTGGGACAGCGCCTCCAAACCGGGACAATCCCAGTAAAAGTGGGACTTCTGGTAAGCCTAAGCATAGTCCCAACATATGTAATGTCTGAAGTATCCAAGGGTTATTTCAAACTTTTCTTCCAATTGGAGGATACCTCTGAGAATCCAAACAAGTGCAGCACTCTCTTTAAACCTTGGTGACAGATAATCTAGTACAGAAATACAAAAAACATAGAGAGGCGCATGTGTGTATCAATAGTAAAATGGTGTGGGATAATTGCAGATAAACCCCTGTGTCAGGGTACTCACATTTCCCAGGAGCACTCAGACAATGCTATTAGGTGCAGGCTGGATATTTTTACAGCAACCCAGCTTACTGTTCTGTCGAGTGCAAACACTCCCAAATGTGAATACCCAGGAAAGCAGGATAGCAGGGGCTCAATTCAGCAATCACAAGAGCACACAGCTGCAGGGTTTCCAGCAGCTTATTACTTCCAGTGGAAGTGATTGGTAAAGGATAGGCGAGGCAGGTTCCAGTTAAAAAGGTTCAGCAACCAATTTATTATAAAAACCATAAAAGCTATTTAAAAACAGGAACCAAAACTAGGTGGGATATAGTGAAAGACCCCCCTAAAAAAATGCTACGCGTTTCTCAGAGCTTCAAATGCTGTTTCATCAGGCATACAAAATAGGGCTATGATTAGCTTTAAATACATGCTTTACTAAACCTTTACCAATCAGAATAAACATAAAAAGCACATGAGAACCACCCTCACACACAAGGGAGTGGTCTCTTCAAACTATCTGTTCCCAGTTGGCTTCAGTAAAGGTTATTCCTGCTTTGGCCTGCGGTGGGTCCTGCTGGCTATGGGTCCTGCTGTGGCATGTGGTGGGTTCTGCTGGCTATGGGTCCTGCAGTGGGTCATGCTTGGCCTGTGGTGGGTCCTTCTGGCTGTAGGTCCTACTGGCTGTGGCCTGCAGTGGGTCCTGCTGGCTGTGGGTCCTGTGGCTGTGAGCTGATTAGTTGGTGCAATGGGCCACTTGACTGGATTTGCCCCCCCCCCCCAGGCCTAAGGTTGCCAGCCCTCCCCTGCTAGACATATTTCTGTGCACATCACAATACAGTCACATGCCTAAGCTAACTTCATACATAAAAGTCTCATTATTGCTGAGACATGCCCATACTAATGAAAACTCATGTTCAGATTCATACATCAGATTTTATTGTTGTCAATATTTTTTTCTGTGTCTAGAGGAAGCGATTATGGGCTGAACAGAGAAATAATAGTCATGCAATGAATATACTGTATTATCACTTTAGGCAAGTATGTTTGTGTGATCTGAGGCAGCATTCCAATAGTCTTTATTAACCCCTTCATTGCTAAGCCTTTTTCACATTCCCCTGCTAAGCCAATTATAAGCTTTATTTATTAATTTTATTTTTTTGCTGCTTAAATTTAAACACTATTTATATCTTATTTTAGTGAGTAAACCACACAAATTATATTTTATATTTCATTCAAACAGATATATTTGTTAGGATTGGAAATAGCCAGCTCACCAGTTACTGTTATCAAGGGTCTCCATGGTTTTGGGAGCTGTAATAAAAACTAAGAGACAAGTATGCAATACTAAAAGAGAATACAATTTAAATTACAGTTAAAACACCACAAAAAGATTTTCTTTAAAACATTTTGTTATGAATATCATGCGCTGCCTGTCACATTCACTCTCTCCATTACAGAGAGCGTCATTACTTTCTATGTGAGGCAGCTGGCTACTTGCTGTGACTTTCATATTCAGCCCCTTTCTTAAAGAATTGAGTGAGAGCTCTGTGAGCAAAGGTCAGCCTAATGCTTTCACTCAATGCCCACAGAGAAAGCCAGTGGGGACTGTGGAAGTAAATATCCTTCTACTGTCTATTTATCAAATACATCTCTGGTACACAGACCTATGCAGGTCACTATAATGGAGTTGCCACAAATACAACACACAGCAGATTTCCTATCTACTACATTTTATAATCCTGATAACATTCACACTGCTAATTTATAGGGACATTTGTTGTGTGTCAGTCTTTATATCATAGAAGCTCCTTATTACTACTGGTCTCCATGAACAGCCATCAAGGTGTGTCTGATCCCAACCCCTATAGCACTAGTACCTGTATTATATAGGTGCCAGATGGTATTATAGATATTTAACACTAACATAGCCCTGTCTGCACCCCAATAACCCCCTAACACACCAAAAGACCCACTTAAAGGGATATGATACCCAAATGTTGAAACACTTGAAAGTGATGCAGCATAGCTGTAAAAAGCTGACTAGAAAATATCACCTTAACATCTCTATGTAAAAAAGAAAGATATTTTTCCTCAAAAGTTCCTCAGTAGCCACATCCCATTGTAAAGGACTTCTAAGCAGCAAATCAGTATGTCTGTCCCAGGACAGCTAAGGAATTGAGCCTTGTGCACTCTCATGTTATTTCCCTATTCAGTTTAAGGAAGTTTACTATGAAATCTCATGAGATCACAGTAAATCTAATCAGCCAATAGAATGCAAGCTCAATCCTATTGGCTGATTGGATCAGCCAATAGGATTTTTTCTACCTTAATTCCGATTGGCTTATAGAATTCTATCAGCCAATCGGAATTGAAGGGACGCCATCTTGGATAACGTCACTTAAAGGTACCGTCATTTAGTGTTAGTCATCGGAAGGAAGAGGATGCTCCACGTCAGATGGCTTGAAGATGGACCCGCTCCGCTCTGGATGGATGAAGATAGAAGATGCCGCCTGGAGGACCTCTTCTGCCCGGATATTATGAAGACTTCGGACCCTCTGGAGGACCACTTCTGCCCGGTTGGGTGAGGACGTCTCAAGGTAGGGTGATCTTCAAGGGGGTAGTGTTAGGTTTTATTAAGGGGGGATTGGGTGGGTTTTAGAGTAGGGTTGGGTCTGTGGGTGGTGGGTTGTAATGTTTATTTTATAGGTAAGTATTCAGTTTTAAATAGGAATAATTTATTTAATTGTAGTAATTTTATTTAGATTTATTTAAATTATATTTAAGTTAGGGGGGTGTTAGGGTTAGACTTAGATTTTGGGGTTAATAAATTTAATATAGTTGCGGTGACGTTGGGGGCGGCAGATTAGGGGTTAATAAATGTAGGTAGGTGTTGGCGATGTTAGGGACGGCAGTTTAGGGGTTAATAAAATTTAACTAATGTTTGCGAGGCGGGAGTGCGGCGGTTTAGGGGTTAATATATTTATTGAAGTGGCGGCAATGTCCGGTCGGCAGCTTAGGGGTTAAAAAATTTATTTAAGTGTTTGCGATGTGGGGGGGCCCTCGGTTTAGGGGTTAATAGGTAGTTTATGGGTGTACTTTTTATCACTTTAGTTAAGAGTTTTATGTTACGGCGTTAGCCCATAAAACTCTTAACTACTGACTTTTAAATGCGGTAGGAGTCTTGACAGGAGAGGGTGTACCGCTCACTTTTTCCAAGACTCGTAATACTGGCATTAGGCAAATCCCATTAAAAAGATAGGATACGCAATTGACGTAAGTGGATTTGCGGTATGCTCGAGTCGCGGAAAAAAAGTGAGCGGTACACCTGTACCTGCAAGACTCGTAATACCAGCGGGCGTTAAAAAGCAGCGTTGGGACCTCTCAACGCTGCTTTTTAAGGCTAACGCAAGACTCGTAATCTAGGCGAAGGTGTCTGCAGGAATAGGTGCAAACTACAGTAACAGTCACAGAATACTGTTGCTATTATGTTCTAGCAGCTGCCATAAAAAGTATTAGCTGCGTATTTAGCGTGATGACAAACTACCATAGACAGTGACATATATGTTATTCTGCAGCTCTTTCACTATTGAGAGCAAGTTATATAGGATCTAGGCAATAGCACTTTACAATGACTTTGGAAGGATAACTTTATGCATTGATACCAAATAAAATATTGAGACAGATAAGCAGTTTTAGGATGCAGCAGGAAATGTTTCTATATTCTAACAGCTTATGTTTGTATAACTCTAAGGGCTTTTTCAACTAGTGCTTGACCATATATGTAGTTTTGGTAAATCCATTATATTCCAACGTCTCATAAATAACTTAGTAACCATTGGCAGTTTGGCATAGTTTTTATATTACAACCCAGCCAAGCCAAAGCTATTTTACTGTAAACTAATAGTTCCTTATATAAAAAAAAACTGTGGTCTAAGTGTATCTTTGACAAGAAGATCATAATATTTGTAAATGTTTCCTTATTAACCCTTTAAGGACACAGCTTTCAGTTTGCTTAATTGTTTTATAATGGAAAAATTCCGTCATATGTCCTTAAGAGGTTAATTTTCTAACAGCCAGGTGCAGTTAGAAACGACAAAAACAAGATGAAGCTGTAGCTATAAGACCTGTTATGAGAAGAAAATACTTTTTGAAAACAAATATATAGTAAAAAAAAAAAAAAAAAAATCTTAAATACACCATATGTGAGCCAGAAATATTTTATTACATTTCTTGGTATAAAGTGATTTTGTGTTATTGTTATTATCTAATATTCTCATGTATTGCTTATAGACAGTATCCTCTATATCCAGTGACAGGAAACTGAGACATTCCTGTAAATAAAAATGACAAATGTGTCAGTAAATTCTGTTTGGGGTCTGTGGGAATTCCGTGCAACTCATGGTGTAAGTAATTACCAAAAAGAGGACTCTGAGTCAAAGTGTTTTCAAAACTTACCATCAAAGGAGAAATGAAAGGATTACTCTACGGCCTCAAAGTACTGTAACCCTTTGATGATATAACATTGTGTAACATACCCGAAAACAAAAGCTCTGAAAGCCACGAGCAATAGCTCTTTTGTTTCTCTCACGTAGCTATGGAGATAAAATAGGAAACGTACAAAGAAAGGAGCAAGTCTATTATATAAATAAATTATTTAAGGAACTTGTTCCTCAATGTTGATTTTAAAACATAACAAAACTCTCTCTCTTCCTCTTTTTCTTTTTTTTTTCTTTTTACAAAACCCTAAAAATATACAGATAATGCTCACTAGACATTTATTGTTATTTTACCTACTGATTTGCTTTCTTTGACGTATTTGCACATTTCTATTAATCGTCTTAATGTATGGACAAAATATCTTCTCTTTTTCTCTGCTTTGTCCATTTATGGCTCATAAGAATACAGTTGCTTAAAGAGACAGTCTACACCATAATTCTAATGTTTTAAAATATAGATAATCCCTTTTATTACCCATTCCCTAGTTTTGCATAACCAACACAGCTCTATAAATACACTTTTTACCTCTGTGATTACCTTGTATCTAAGCCTCTGCAGACTGCCCCCTTATTTCATTTCTTTTGACAAACTTGCTTTTTAGTCAGTTAGTGCTTCACGTGTGTGAGTTCAATGTTATCTATATGAAACACATGAACGAATGCCCTCTAGTGGTTGGAAAAACTGTCAAAATGCATTCAGATAAGAGGCGGCCTTCATGGTCTAAGAAATTAGCATATAAACTTCCTAGGTTTAGCTTTCAACAAAGAATACCAAAAGAACAAAGCAAAATCGGTGATAAAATTAAATTGGAAAGTTGTTTAAAATGACATGGCCTATCTGAATCATGAAAGTTTATTTTGGACTAGACTGTCCCTTTAAACAAGGCCAGATTGGCCCACCAGGGTACCAGGAGATTTCTAATTTTCTAGGGCTGCTTTTTATTCCCAGTCTGACCCTGTGTTTAAATTACGGTGACTTATAGTAAAAAACTGGTTTACAACATGTTTGTTCTAGAACAATCAAGCATACCACTCTCTCCAAATGAACTCCCTTCCACACTTCCCAAACACTTATTTATATCAATGATATTATGAAATTTGCTTTGTTCCTAATGTATTCTTTGTTGAAGAGATGCCTAGGTAGTTGTCTGGAGCACTACATGGCAGGGAATAGTGCTGCCATCTAGTGCCCTTACAAATGGATAATATTCTTTCAAAACTACTGCCATATAGTGCTCCAGACACATGCACGCTCCTGAGATTATATCCTGCTTTTCAATGAAAGATACCAAGAGAACAAGGAAAATATGATAATAGAAGCAAATTAAAAAGCTGTTTAAAATTCCATGCTCTATCTGATTCATGAAATGATAATTTTGGGTTTCATGTCCATTTAATATGTGAGAATGCTCAAATGGATCATTAAATGCAACAGAATCATCCAAAGTGAAGCTAATTAGATACTTTTGCAAATAGGGCTTTGACAGCAATAGCCTTATGTGGGTGATCTATAGCAAATGACTGTAGAAATTAATATAACTGAGCCAGTTTATAATGGATTAGTAAATGCTTCTTGGCTTTTCTCAAAACAAACTAGAGTGCCTATAACCTGGTAGGAGAAAACATAATTTATGCTTACCTGATAAATTCCTTTCTCCTGTAGTGTAGTCAGTCCACGGGTCATCCATTACTTATGGAATATTTCTCTTCCTAACAGGAAACTGCAAGAGAATTACCCAGCAGAGCTTGCTATATAGCTCCTCCCCTCACCTGTCATACTCAGTCATTCGACCAAGCATACGAGAAAGGAGGAACCATAGGGTACAGTGGTGACTGGAGTTTAATTAAAATTTAGACCTGCCGTAAAAACAGGGCGGGCCGTGGACTGACTACACTACAGGAGAAAGGAATTTATCAGGTAAGCATAAATTATGTTTTCTCCTGTTAAGTGTAGTCAGTCCACGGGTCATCCATTACTTATGGAATACCAATACCAAAGCTAAAGTACACGGATGAAGGGAGGGACAAGGCAGGAACATTAAACAGAAGGAACCACTGCCTGAAGTACCTTTCTCCCAAACACAGCCTCCGAGGAAGCAAAAGTGTCAAATTTGTAAAATTTTGAAAAAGTGTGAAGCGAAGACCAAGTTGCAGCCTTGCAAATCTGTTCAACAGAGGCCTCATTTTTAAAGGCCCAGGTGGAAGCCACAGCTCTAGTAGAATGAGCTGTAATCCATTCAGGGGGCTGCTGTCCAGCAGTCTCATAGGCTAATCGTATTATGCTACGAAGCCAAAAAGAGAGAGAGGTAGCCGAAGCCTTTTGACCTCTCCTCTGTCCAGAGTAAACGACAAACAGGGAAGAAGTTTGACGAAAATCCTTAGTTGCCTGCAAATAGAATTTCAGGGCACGGACTACGTCCAGATTATGCAAAAGTCGTTCCTTCTTTGAAGAAGGGTTAGGACACAGAGATGGAACAACAATCTCTTGATTGATATTCTTGTTAGTAACTACCTTAGGTAAGAACCCAGGTTTAGTACGCAGAACTACCTTGTCTGAATGGAAAATCAGATAAGGAGAATCACAATGTAAGGCAGATAACTCAAAGACTCTCCGAGCCGAGGAAATAGCCATCAAAAACAGAACTTTCCAAGATAACAACTTGATATCAATGGAATGAAGGGGTTCAAATGGAACGCCTTGAAGAACATTAAGAACTAAGTTTAAGCTCCACGGCGGAGCAACAGACTTAAACACAGGCTTAATCCTAGTTAAAGCCTGACAGAAAACCTGAACGTCTGGAACTTCAGCCAGACGTTTGTGTAGAAGAATAGACAGAGCAGATATCTGTCCCTTTAACGAACTAGTAGATAAGCCCTTTTCTAAACCCTCTTGTAGAAAGGACAATATCCTAGGAATCCTAACCTTACTCCATGAGTAACACTTGGATTCGCACCAATGTAAATATTTACGCCATATTTTATGGTAAATTTTTCTGGTAACAGGCTTCCTAGCCTGTATTAAGGTATCAATAACCGACTCCGAGAAACCACGCTTTGATAGAATCAAGCGTTCAATCTCCATGCAGTCAGCCTCAGAGAAATTAGATTTGGATGTTTGAAAGGACCCTGAATTAGAAGGTCCTGTCTCAGAGGCAGAGACCACGGTGGACAGGACGACATGTCCACTAGGTCTGCATACCAGGTCCTGCGTGGCCACGCAGGCGCTATCAGAATCACCGAAGCTCTCTCCTGTTTGATCTTGGCAATCAAACGAGGAAGCATTGGGAATGGTGGAAACACATAAGCCATGTTGAAGACCCAAGGGGCTGTCAGAGCATCTATCAGCACCGCTCCCGGGTCCCTGGACCTGGATCCGTAACAAGGAAGCTTGGCGTTCTGACGAGACGCCATGAGATCCAGATCTGGTTTGCCCCAACGACGAACCAGTTGAGCAAAGACCTCCGGATGAAGTTCCCACTCTCCCGGATGAAAAGTCTGGCGACTTAGAAAATCCGCCTCCCAGTTCTCCACGCCTGGGATGTAGATCGCTGACAGGTGGCAAGAATGAGACTCTGCCCAGCGAATTATCTTTGAGACTTCCAACATCGCTAGGGAACTTCTGGTTCCCCCTTGATGGTTGATATAAGCCACAGTCGTGATGTTGTCCGACTGAAATCTGATGAACCTCAGAGTTGCTAACTGAGGCCAAGCTAGGAGAGCATTGAATATTGCTCTTAACTCCAGAATATTTATTGGGAGGAGTTTCTCCTCCTGAGTCCATAATCCCTGAGCTTTCAGGGAATTCCAGACTGCTCCCCAGCCTAGAAGGCTGGCGTCTGTTGTTACAATCGTCCAATCTGGCCTGCGAAAGGTCATCCTCTTGGACAGATGTGGCCGAGAGAGCCACCATAGAAGAGAATCTCTGGTCTCTTGATCCAGAGTTAGTAGGGGGGACAAATCTGAGTAATCCCCGTTCCACTGACTTAGCATGCACAATTGCAGCGGTCTGAGATGCAGGCGCGCAAATGGTACTATGTCCATTGCCGCTACCATTAAGCCGATTACTTCCATGCACTGAGCTACTGACGGGTGTGGAATGGAGTGAAGGACACGGCAAGCATTTAGAAGTTTTAATAACCTGGCCTCTGTCAGGTAAATTTTCATCTCTACAGAACCTAGAAAGGGAACTCTTGTAAGTGGTAATAGAGAACTCTTTTCCACGTTCACCTTCCACCCATGCGACCTCAGAAATGCCAGAACTATCTCTGTATGAGACTTGGCAGTTTGAAAACTTGACGCTTGTATCAGAATGTCGTCTAGGTACGGAGTCACCGCTATGCCTTGCGGTCTTAGTACCGCCAGAAGTGATCCTAGAATTTTTGTAAAGATTCTTGGAGCCGTAGCTAATCCGAAGGGAAGAGCTACAAACTGGTAATGCCTGTCTAGGAAGGCAAATCTCAAATACCGGTAATGGTCCTTGTGAATCGGTATGTGAAGGTAGGCATCCTTTAAGTCCACCGTGGTCATGTACTGACCCTCTTGGATCATGGCAAGGATGGTTTGAATAGTCTCCATTTTGAATGATGGAACTCTTAGAAATTTGTTTAGGATTTTTAAGTCCAAGATTGGTCTGAAGGTTCCCTCTTTTTTGGGAACCACAAATAGATTTGAATAGAATCCCTGCCCGTGTTCCGTCCGCGGAACTGGGTGGATTACCCCCATTAGTAAGAGGTCTTGTACACAGCGTAGAAACGCCTCTTTCTTTGTTTGGTTTGCTGATAACCTTGAAAGATGAAATCTCCCCCGTGGAGGAGAAGTCTTGAAGTCCAGGAGGTATCCCTGGGATATGATCTCCAACGCCCAGGGATCCTGGACATCTCTTGCCCAAGCCTGGGCGAAGAGAGAAAGTCTGCCCCCCACTAGATCCGTTTCCGGATAGGGGGCCCTCTCTTCATGCTGTCTTGGGGGCAGCAGCAGGTTTCTTGGCCTGCTTGCCCCTGTTCCAGGACTGGTTAACTTTCCAGCCCTGCCTGTAACGAGCAACAGCTCCTTCCTGTTTTGGAGCGGAGGAAGTTGATGCTGCTCCTGCCTTGAAGTTACGAAAGGCACGAAAATTAGACTGTTTGGCCTTTGATTTGGCCCTGTCCTGAGGTAGAGCATGACCCTTACCTCCCGTAATGTCAGCAATAATTTCTTTCAAGCCGGGCCCGAATAAGGTCTGCCCTTTGAAAGGAATATTAAGCAATTTAGATTTAGAAGTCACGTCAGCTGACCAGGATTTAAGCCATAGCGCTCTGCGCGCTTGGATGGCGAATCCGGAGTTCTTAGCCGTAAGTTTGGTTAAATGCACAACGGCATCAGAAACAAATGCGTTAGCTAGCTTAAGTGTTTTAAGCTTGTTCATTATTTCATCCAATGGAGCTGAGCGAATGGCCTCTTCCAGAGACTCAAACCAGAATGCTGCCGCAGCAGTGACAGGCGCAATGCATGCAAGGGGCTGTAAAATAAAACCTTGTTGAACAAACATTTTCTTAAGGTAACCCTCTAATTTTTTATCCATTGGATCTGAAAAGGCACAACTATCCTCCACCGGGATAGTGGTACGCTTAGCTAAAGTAGAAACTGCTCCCTCCACCTTAGGGACCGTCTGCCATAAGTCTCGTGTGGTGGCGTCAATAGGAAACATTTTCCTAAATATGGGAGGAGGGGTAAAAGGCACACCAGGTCTATCCCACTCCTTGCTAATAATCTCTGTAAGCCTTTTTGGTATAGGAAATACGTCAGAATACACCGGTACCGCATAGTATTTATCCAACCTACATAATTTCTCTGGAATTGCAACCGTGTTACAATCATTCAGAGCCGCTAATACCTCCCCTAGCAATGTGCGGAGGTTCTCTAGCTTAAATTTAAAATTGGAAATCTCTGAATCCAGTCTCCCTGGATCAGATCCGTCACCCACAGAATGAAGCTCTCCGTCCTCACGTTCTGCAAACTGTGACGCAGTATCTGACATGGCTCTCATCTCATCCACACGCTCTATCCTTAACCCAGAGCTATCGCGCTTGCCTCTTAAATCTGGCAACTTAGATAATACTTCTGTCATAACAGTAGCCATGTCTTGCAAAGTGATTTGTAAGGGCCTCCCTGATGTACTTGGCGCCACAAAATCACGCACCTCCTGAGCGGGAGGCGCAGGTACTGACACGTGAGGAGAGTTAGTCGGCATAACTTCCCCCTCGTCGTCTGGTGATAATTTCTTTACATGTAAAGATTGACTTTTATTTAAATTAGCATCAATGCAATTAGTACATAAATTTCTATTGGGCTCCACATTGGCCTTTAAACATAGTGAACAAAGAGATTCATCTGAGTCAGACATGTTTAAACAAACTAGCAATGAGACTAGCAAACTTGGAAATACTTTTCAAAATTAATTTACAAGCAATATAAAAAACGTTACTGTGCCTTTAAGAAGCACAGAAAAACTGACACAGTTGAAATAACAATGAACAAAAATAGTTATAGCAACCAAATTTTCACAGTAAATGTATTAAGTTAGCAAAGGATTGCACCCACCAGCAAATGGATGATTAACCCCTTAGTACCCAAAAACGGATAACAATTATATAATTAACGTTTTTCTCACAGTCAAATACACTGTCACAGGACTACTGTGACTGATTACCTCCCTCAAAATGGATTTTGAAGACCCCTGAGCTCTCTAGAGACGATCTGGATCATGGAGGATGAAGTAGACAGATTGTGATTGAATTTTTACTGCGCAAAAAAGCGCTAAAATAGGCCCCTCTCACTCATATTACAACAGTGGGGAAGCTCAGAAAACTGTTTCTATGCAGAAAACAAAAATGGACATGTGGTAAAAATCAAGCCCCAATAAGTTTTATCACCAAGTACCTCACAAAAAACGATTAAGATGCCAGTAAACGTTTTAAACATACATTTAAAAGTTATGTATTATTATTTACAAGCCTGCTACCAGTCGCTTTTACTGCAGTTAAGGCTCATACATTATTTCAGTATTTACAGTATTTTCAGAGTCAATTCCATTCCTTAGAAAATACATTCAGTGCACACACACACACACACACATCAGCCTGATACCAGTCGCTATCGCTGCATTTAAGGCTGAACTTACTTTACAATGGTATCAGCAGTATTTTCTCAGTCAATTCCATTCCTCAGAAAATAATTTACTGCACATACCTCTTTGTTGCAGGGGGACCCTGCATGCTATTCCCCTTCTCTGAAGTTACCTCACTTTTCCTCAGATGAGAACAGCCAGTGGGTCTTAGTTACGTCTGCTAAGACCATAGAAAAAAACCCAGGCAGATTCTTCTTCTAAAGCTGCCTGAGAATAAACAGCACACTCCGGTGCCATTTAAAAATAACAAACTTTTGATTGTAGAAATAAACTAAGTTAAAAAAACACCACAGATCTCTCACAGCTTCCTATCTAGTTAGGCTGCAAGAGAATGACTGGGTATGACAGGTGAGGGGAGGAGCTATATAGCAAGCTCTGCTGGGTAATTCTCTTGCAGTTTCCTGTTAGGAAGAGAAATATTCCATAAGTAATGGATGACCCGTGGACTGACTACACTTAACAGGAGAAATAGATATTTTCCCAGATGTGGGTGATGTAGAAGGAGGAGAGTAATGAGGGTATTTTTTAAAATCTTGATATCATTTTTAAGCCTAGATAGGTTCCAGGAAATAAGCTACACAGTTGCCTGTACTCACGATCAGCCTCCTCCATGACATATAATAAGGAACCATATCTTAAGCTCAGACACACTTCTATATCAGTCTCCACACACACGTTATAAGAACAAGGAACAGAGAGCACATTAAAGAGATATAAAACAGTGCTCCTATAGTAAAAACATATGATTTTTGAAGGGGGGCGGCTGGAATAGGGGGTATAAGAATGGCACGGCTAGATTAAAAAGTAAGTTAAAGTGCATCTTTATTAGAAGTCATCAATTAAAGTCCCTCTAAAATATCGCTTAGATTCTGGACCTGATTTTAAAACATGTCAAGTTTACAATCACTTAAAGTTGCATTCTGCCACTTCTGAGCATGAGCAAAACAGAGTTACTGACTTTCTTTATGTAGGGCTATGACACAAAGTCATGGACCCTGCACAAATGTTAAAGGGATATGAAACCCAAAAATGTTCTTTCAAGATTCAGATAGAGCATGTAATTTAAAACGTTCTAATTAACATCTATTATCAATTTTTATTAATTCCTTTGGTATCTTTTGTCAAAAAGCTGGGACGTATGCTTAGGAGCCAGCCCATTTCTGGAGCACTATGTGGCAGCAGCTCTGCAAGAATGTTATTCATTTGCAAGAGCACTAGATGGCAGCAATATTTCCTGCAGTGTAGTGCTCCAGATACCTAGGTAGCTCGTCAACACAGAATATTATGGGAACAAAGCAAATTTTATAATAGAAGTAAATTGGAAACTTTTTTTAAATGGTATCCTCTGTCTGAATTACAAAAGAACATGTGTGGTTTTCATATGCCTTTAAAAATAAGAAAATAAAAGGTGAAATCTTTTTGAATAATAAATAATATTGTTATTAACCCACTGCTTGGTGCTTTTTTTATTACAACAATGAAACGGTCTGTTTAACATCCCTTTAACTCCTAAGAGGAATTCACTAGAGGAACTGCCAAAACTTCTCTAGCTCCTGATGAATATATGTGACTAGCATGTTTTACCTTTTAAGGCATATTGTCTCTTGATAGGCTGAATCAAGTGACAGACAATGGAAGCTATAAATACATTTTTCTCAATAAACATATAAATATGTGGACAAATGAACATATTTAAATATAATACTATTAACCAGGGACGGAACAGCAGTATCATAGAGATTTGGGCAGGCTACCAAGGAAAATATGAACTTAAGTGAATAGAAAAAAATACTGGCAGCTGGAGAGAGAGAAAAAACAACAACAACAAAACAAAAGCATTACCCACTAAAGGAAAAACAAACAAACGGCTGTTAAGTATAAGGAATCACATAGTAATGCTGTGCAAAAAATTACCTTACATACATTCTTATTATAAAAAAACATCAAACTAATTGTCTCAGTAAAAATTAAAAGATGATGAACAGCACCATCATGCACCCTGGCGATTAAACTGTTGCCATGAAGACTTCTGGAATTTTCCAGCCTCTCTAAGAAACAATTTATCAACTGGTAATGAATACATGATTTCTGAAGAGTATGACTATAGATCTACAGAGATGACAGATGATAGACATATAGATAGTTGGCTCTATAATTGGACCTCCCAACTTTCTCAGAGGCTTTCCAGGATGTGGGGTTTTAACAGTGGCCCACTGGCATTTTGTGTATGGGGTCTCAATGGGAGGGTGTGTTCATCAGCAGGTGTGGTTGGTGCTGGTTATGGGCTTGGCTTTAGTAGTTTCTTAAAAAGGGAACAGCAAGTGGCTGCAGGAGGGAAATGGCCAGACCTATTAACCTGTGACAATCTTGTAGCCAGACACCGGTTGGCTGTGAGGTATACAGATGGGACCATGGAACCCAAATGACATTCAATATGGGTGTCACATAGACAGTGAATGTTCTGGCAAAGAGTGTTTGTTGTTTTCTTTAAGGAGAACTCACTTTCTTATGGAGATAGATAGATAGATAGATAGATAGATAGATAGATAGATAGATGATAGAAAGACTGACAGGCAGAGACATACAGATATATGATAGATAGAAAGATAGATAGTTAATGAAAAAGAAAAAGGGGACCAATATAACTACTTATATATATTTAAATTAACCTTCTATTTTCCACTAAAAGAGAGGGACTATGTCCCTAAATCATAGTATATTGTCAGGATAGAATAGGTGCTATGTAGTATTGCAATAACAAAATTAGACCCAAGAGAGGCAGAGGCCTCTCCCTTGGAAAGAAAGACTGCATATATAGCACTCAAAGGGTTAATAAGTCATAAATTAACTTTTATTGATTGGCAAGATTGAATTGCAAACAGAGAGATAACTGTACTCAGAAAGTGAGCAGTTACTGTTAAACGTTTAAAACATAACTTTTATTTAATGAAGTTCACACATAAAACATAAGAAAATACACGGTTAAAAACACTCTCAGGAGCCAAATAGCAGTGACCCTAGTTGTCGTTGGTTAAATAAAAAGATGTAATATTATATAAATGTCCTGCTAAGTAGTGAAACTGCCTATATATTCAGAAACTGAATTCTATTCTCAATGCGATGTGTCTGTAAGTTCAATTGTTTATCCACCGGGTATAAATAGTAACGCTGTATACTCGGCTTGAGTGTAGTATATTAATTGTCCATGGCTGGTGGGAGGTGCCCACCCACAGGGGTTGAGTATACGCTCTGTGAATTAAATAGAGCTAATATGTGACCTTTTAACTGATAAAAGCAGCACTACTAAAATAACAACCAAAGCTGGTATGCCTTAGGAGTTATATAACTAGATATTAAACATAAGGGTTGTAAAGTTACTCCCTTAGATTAGGTAAGCATAAATAAAGTCTATGTGCTCAATACCACACAGTATGTTGAAGAAGAAACATCAAAATTACTGTAAATATCTGCGTCAACTAATGTATCCCCTTATGGGGTTAGAAGACAGCCAAAAGTGTCTGTTCAAATTGTTAAACTAACAAAACCAATTTTTACTTATCCAATAATACGGTTACTTGCAATAGCTTGACAGTTAATTGCACTTAGGTCTCAGAAACTTTGTATATAAATAAAATTGTTTTTGTCCATATATTAGATTAAGTTCTGAACAACATGAAACTCTTTTTTTGAAATATTATTCGGCTAGATTACGAGTTTTGCATTAGCGGCTATGCGGTGCTAACGAGCAGTTTATGCTCACCGCTCACTTACACACAGTGCTGGTATTACGGGTTTTTACAAACCCGGCGTTAACCGCAAAAAAGTGAGCGTAGAGCAAAATTTTGCTCCACATCTCACCTCAATACCAGCGCTGCTTACGTTAGCAGTGAGCTGGCTAAACGTGCTCGTGCACGATTTCCCCATAGGTATCAATGGGGAAGAGCCGGCTGAAAAAAAAACAACACCTGCAAAAAAGCAGCGTTTAGCTCCTAATGCAGCCCCATTGATTCCTATGGGGAAAATACATTTATGTCTACACCTAACACCCTAACATGAACCCAGAGTCTAAATACCCCTAATCGTACACTTATTAATCCCTAATCTGCCGCCCCCGACATCGCCGACACCTGCATTATATTATTAACCCCTAATCTGCCGATCCGGACACCGCCACCACCTACATTATACTTATGAACCCCTAATCTGCTGCCCCCAACATCGCCGACACCTACATTATAGTTATTAACCCCAAATCTGCCTCCCCCAACGACGCCTCCACTATATTAAAGTTATTAACCCCTAAACCTAAGTCTAACCCTAACACCCCCTAACTTAAATAAAATTTAAATAAATCTAAATAAATATTCCTATCATTTAACAAATTATTCCTATTTAAAACTAAATACTTACCTATAAAATAAACTCTAAGCTAGCTACAATATAACCAATAGTTACATTGTATCTAGCTTAGGGTTTATTTTTATTTTACAGGCAAGTTTGTATTTATTTTAACTAGGTAGAATAGCTATTAAATAGTTATTAACTATTTACTAACTACCTAGTTAAAATAAATACAAAAGTACCTGTAAAATAAAAAACTAAATTTATGAGGATCTTGTTGCAGAGTGCAGGAGTAATGACGGAGTTTTGCTAGCCCTGCCTAACAAAGAGATAACAACCCTTACTGAGAAGGGACCTAAAAGTATGGCGATCAAAAATGGAACACTTCCAGGATGCACTGAACCGGGGGAGTTCCCGGGTGTAGCAGCACTTGACGATAATCAGCCGGTGGTGAATGCAGTGCATATTCCTGCATTAGTGGAAAATAAAGATCCAGAGACTTTGCCCATTACCTATGTTTACCTGATGCCATGTGTCACTAGTCTGTACCCGGAGCAACTTATAGCCCCCACGTGTACCGGGAATCTGAAATCACACAACGCTCCTAACTTCTCTGGCTATTATGTAGATATAACGCCACACGGTCCCCCTGCAAACACATATGGTCTGGCAATGCTTGTCTCCATACCGGGTGGAGCTCGGCTAGTGTGGAGAGGGCCGATGAACAGCTTCAGTCTACTCCCTCACGGCTTTGCTGGCTGTATTTGTTATGCTGACAGCCGGTCCACAACTACCCTCTATGGCCTGAGAAGGGGCATTGGCTAAAGAAGAGGTTTCTTATCGTGTCTGCTTCCCGTGATTAATACATCAGACTTGTTTATGGCTCCCGGGACACTCCTGAAATTATCTATTTAAAATTATAGCACATGTTGATCCCCGGTTGGGAAATATTCTTTAAATATTTTGTTCAAACCAAGGCCATGGTCAGCCTTACCCACAAACAAAGGTCAAATCTATGGTGTATCCCAGAAAAACAGGCGTTGGGGTAAACCTGAGAAACCCACCATCCCAAGAACTGTGAACACTGGCTACATAATGCTCATTGGAAACCTTTCAGAACTCCAGTAATTAGCAGAAGTTAGGTACTTTTACACACCTCCATAATCAGCACTTGTTTCTGTGTGTGAGTATAGAATGTGACATGCCGTTTCCTTCCAAGATGGCTGATTATAACTAATTGTCATGGCTTATTCATGCTATACATTTAGTGGGTAGTTAGTTTTAAAATCATATCCCTGCTCATATAGAATTGCATTGCCTAAATTGTTATGTTTTCTTAATGAGATGTAGGGGTAATAACTATGTTGTAACCTAATCTAGGTAGCCTTAAACTATGGGAACAGAACTGTATTAGACTCCAGATAGGAGATTTGTAAAGAAACAGACAGCATGAAGCCCTACATGTAGTAAAACATTTCTTAAATATACGTAGATTAGACCCTACCACATCACAGAAATAAGATATTGGGTATAGAATTCAGCTTTATTTCTTTACTCCGCTAATACAATTTGTTCACTACACACTTCTATAGCAGAAATATTATATCTCCCCCCAGGTTCTTCCTGAATCTACAACATGCTTGTTGCAATGTTTGCTAAAACGTCTATCACACACTTGCTGGTGCTCATAAATGGTCAGATGCCATTGCATCACACTCTTTTAATATAGGCCCGGAAGATAACCTATTTAGTTCTATTATATATTAATGTTAAAGGGATTTAATAAATTGTCTTACCTCCTTGCAGGCTATGATGTGTATTGCTTATATAATGTGTTTATTGTATGGTCAAATGTATCTCATCGTTACCAAACAGTTTACAGTTTTCTCAAATGTTATATGGAAATGTACACTCTCTATCATACTCCACTTCAGCTAATGGGCAAGTTTGAAGCTCATATATTGCCTGTTTCACTACTCTTTAGATCAGCCCTGAACATCTAAGTAAATTGCTATTATTGGGACATATATACATTTCTTTGAAGTTTATGCTTGTAATGTTTGGATCTCCCTGAATGAATCAGCAGAGTTGCCTTTAGCCCCTACCTAGTTACTCCATTTTGTGGTAAAATGTTACTGTATCCCTCTATATACTCCTAAATAGAATAACCACACAAGGTATACCTCATTTGGCTTTTTAGTAACCCAGCCACCAAGCCTATGATTTCTATAATTGGACACTTGTGAGTCCACACCAAGTATCATATGCCATTCACATTTATATTTGGCTCAGTCCCCCCACCCCTTTCCCTATGCGTATAGCGGTGCTTACCCGCTGAATATCCCCCTCCCTCCTAAATGCCTCGGCCCAAGAGTGGCTGATATCTATACTAACCCTCCACAGGTTGTTATTTTGGTCTTAGGTTAAATATTATTAGAGTGTGGAGTTCATACGCTGACAATATAATATAAAATGAAGTTCTGTCTCATCTCGCCTAAAGATACTGTCTATCCTCATAATCAGATTTGAAATGTATTTTCTCTTGCTATATGCACTTATTACTCTCTCCATAATGCCTTTATATAGACAATGTATTACTTTCTTTGTTGTAACATTGGCCTTAGGGCGAGTTCTTGCTCTGATGTTATATGCTTTAACTTCAATAAAAAAATTATTTAAAAAAAAAAAAAAAAAACTAAATTTATGCTTACCTGATAAATTGCTTTCTTTTACGATATGACGAGTCCACGGATTTCATCCTTACTTGTGGGATATTAACCTCCTGCTAACAGGAAGTGGCAACGAGCACCACAGCAGAGCTGTTTATATAGCCCCTCCCTTCCCCTCCACCTCCAGTCATTCGGCCGAAGGTATAGGAAGAGAAAAAGGAAAGGTTAAAAAGGTGCAGAGGTGACTGAAGTTTACAAAAATATAAAGAAAAACTGTCTTAAAAAGAACAGGGTGGGCCGTGGACTCGTCATATCGTAAAATAAAGCATTTTATTAGGTAAGCATAAATTTGGTTTTCTTTTACAAAGATATGACGAGTCCACGGATTTCATCCTCACTTGTGGGAAACCAATACCAAAGCAATAGGACACGGATGAAAGGGAGGGACAAGACAGGAACCTAAATGGAAGGCACCACTGCTTGAAGAACCTTTCTCCCAAAGATAGCCTCAGAAGAAGCAAAAGTATCAAATTTGGAAAATTTGGAAAAAAGTGTGAAGGGATGACCAAGTCGCAGCCTTACAAATCTGTTCCACAGATGCATCGTTTTTAAAAGCCCATGTGGAAGCCACAGCCCTAGAAGAATGAGCCGTAATTCTTTCAGGAGGCTGCTGTCCAGCAGTCTCATATGCCAGGCGGATGATACTTCTCAGCCAAAAAGAAAGAGAGGTAGCCGTAGCTTTCTGACCCCTACGCTTTCCAGATAAACAATTAATAATGAAGATGATTGACGGAAATCCTTAGTTGCCTGTAAGTAAAACTTTAAGGCACGGACCACGTCCAAGTTATGTAACAGACGCTCCTTCTTAGAAGAAGGATTAGGACACAAGGAAGGAACAACAATTTCCTGATTAATATTCTTATTTGAAACAACCTTAGGAAGGAACCCAGGTTTGGTACGTAAAAACCACCTTATCAGAATGAAATATGAGATAAGGCGAATCACACTGTAATGCTGAAAGCTCAGAAACTCTTCGAGCAAAAGAAATAGCAACCAAAAACAGAACTTTCCAAGATAATAGTTTAATATTTATAGAATGCATAGGTTCAAACGGAACCCCTTGCAGAACTCGAAGAACTAAATTCAAACTCCAGGGAGGAGTAATAGGTCTAAATACAGGCTTAATTCTAGATAGAGCCTGACAAAAAAATACATTTGCCAAACGTTTGTGAAACAGAATTGACAAAGCTGAAATTTGTCCCTTTAAGGAACTTGCTGATAACCCTTTCTCCAATCCTTCTTGGAGAAAAGACAACATCCTAGGAATCCTAACTTTACTCCATGAGTAATCCTTGGATTCACACCAAAAAGATATTTACGCCATATCTTATGATAGAATTTTCTAGTGACAGGCTTTCTAGCCTGTATCAAAGTATTGATAATTGAATCAGAGAATCCTTGCTTCGATAAAATTAAGCGTTCAATCTCCACGCAGTCAGTTGCAGAGAAATTAGATTTGGATGTTGGAAAGGACCTTGAATGAGAAGGTCCTGTCTCAACGGAACTGATTATCTTGGATACTTCTATCATCGCTAAGGAACTCTTTGTTCCCCCTGATGATTGACATATGCCACAGTCGTTATGTTGTCCGAATGGAATCTGATGAATTTGGCCGAAGCCAACTGAGGCCATGCCTGAAGCGCATTGAATATTGCTCTCAGTTCCAGAATATTGATTGGAAGTAGAGACTCCACCTGAGTCCAAACACCCTGAGCCTTCAGGGAGTTCCAAACTGCACCCCAGCCCAGAAGGCTGGCATCTGTTGTCACTATCACCCACGAGGGTCTGCGGAAACAAGTCCCCTGTGACAGATGATCTGGCGACAACCACCAAAGAAGAGAGTTTCTGGTCTCTTGATCCAGAATTATCTTTGGAGATAAATCCGCATAATCCCCATTCCACTGACCGAGCATGCACAGTTGCAGTGGTCTGAGATGAAAATGAGCAAACGGAACAATGTCCATTGCCGCTACCATTAATCCGATTACCTCCATACACTGAGCCACTGATGGCCGAGGAATGGACAGAAGTGCTCGGCAAGTATTCAAAATCTTTGATTTTCTGACCTCCGTCAGAAATACTTTCATGGCTACAGAGTCTATCAGAGTTCCCAGAAAAGGAACCCTTGTCTGTGGAACAAGTGAACTCTTCTCTATGTTCACCTTCCAGCTGTGAGTTCTCAGAAAAGACAACACTGTGTCCATGTGAGATTTTGTCAGATGATATGTTGACGCCTGAATCAGAATATCGTCCAGATAAGACGCCACCGCTATCCCTTGCGGTCTGAGAACCGCCAAAAGAGACCCTAGAACCTTTGTGAAGATTCTGGGTGCTGTGGCCAACCCGAAAGGAAGAGCCACAAACTGATAATGTTTGTCCAAGAAGGCAAACCTTAGAAACCGATGATGATCTTCGTGGATTGGAATATGAAGGTAAACATCCTTCAAATCCACGGTAGTCATATATTGACCCTCCTGGATCATTGGCAAATTCTTTCGAATTGTCTCCATCTTGAATGATAGAACTCTTAGAAATTTGTTTAGACACTTGATGTCCAAAATGGGTCTGAACGTTCCCTCTTTTTTGGGGACCACAAATAGGTTTGAGTAAAACCCCTGCCCCAGTTCCAATTTTGGAACAGGACAGATTACTCCCATAGTAAAAAGGTCTTTTACACAGCGTAAGAACGCCTCTCTCTTTATCTGGTTTGCAGATAATTTTGAAAGATGAAATCTCCCTCTTGGGAGAAAATCCTTGAATTCCAATTGATAACCATGGGTCACTATTTCTAGTGCCCAGGAATCCTGAACATCACTTGCCCAAGCCTGAGCAAAGAAAGAAAGTCTGCCCCCTACTAGATCCGGTCCCGGATCGGGGTCCACCCCTTCATGCTGCTTTGTGGAAGAAGAAGAAGAAGCGGGGGGGTCCTCCTTTAAAGTTACGAAAGGAATGAAAATTATTATGTTTACCCCTCATTTTAACCGACCTATCCTGAGGTAGGGCATGGCCCCCCTTACCTCCTGTAATATAAGAAATGATCTCCTTCAATTCTGGCCCAAAAAGGGTCTTAACTTTAAAGGGAATAGCTAAAAGCTTATGTTTTGATGACACATCAGCAGACCAAGATTTGAGCCACAATGCTCTACGTGCTAAAATAGCAAATCCTGACCAGGGCTGCCGCATTATACCTCCCCCAGGAAACTTGGTTATAAGGCAGGAGTTTAACACTGCTTTCAAAGATTCTTTAATGGGATGACACCAGGTGAGCTGTACACAAGACATACTTAAACCACAGCTCTATCACATTCACTCAGTACGCAGACAAGATGGCGCCTAACACTGCCCTGACACTTGCAGCCGTGACCCGCTTGTTGGATGAGCACTTTGCGAATCTGCTCTATACATGGTCCACTGCATTGGAGGATCTACGGCCAGTCTCAGTGCGAAGTGATAACAAGCACTCTATGTCCATAATGAAAACTGGGGAAACAGAAGGAGGGGATACCACACGTGAGCGCTTTTCAGATCTAGTGGTGCCCTCACGCCAAGACCGAGTTCCGACAAAGATCAGGGACATACCTGCCCCCCAGCAAGCTATCCAGGTCGAGCGGGTTGTGACTGAAGGAGGAGGAGATGGTCCTATAAGTATACCCGATAATCAAGCCCTGGATCTACTAACTGAGCGCTCTGTAGCGTGGAGCGTTGAAGTTACGACACCAATATCACAAGTGCAGGAACAAGCCTGGGCCATGAACACTATAACTGCTCAAAGGCACATCTGGCAAACTCGGAGTAACTCCACTAAGCATGCAAGAATTACAGTTAAGACCACAACCGCTGACAGGAAGGATTCCTGGATCCCCATCACATGGTTTGCGATATGGAGAGAAGCTGGGACACTAGTACCACACCTCAGCAAAGACCACCACTCTGAGGGTTCTACAATTGCCCAAAGGAACCACCACTATTTCTGCAACTCTACCGCTTCATATCCTCTGATTCTGGTAAAGCTGGGCATTGGGTAAGCTGCGCACACTAGGACCGGTACGAATTTATGCCCATAGCTAGGCACACCATAAGCTGATGGACACTGTGCGGGTTAATTTATGGGACTGTTCTACTCAAACTAACACAACCACGCTTGTTTTCAGTGCAATTCTTATTATTATTGCTATTGTTGGTTTTTATATTTTATTTTATTTTTTACTTATTACTAAACCCCAACTAGTGAGTTTAGTGTCTTGGGGAGTTGAAACAGACTGTTGGACTACTGATTCCACGAGGACTAAGTTTCTAAGCTTTAGTTGAAAAATTTGGAAATCTATCTTATTTACAAACTGCTGTATCTGTGGGGACTATAAATATGTGCACTCATATTAACTGCTAGAACATTGTAGTTTCATAAATGCTGTTCCTGCTAGGTGGTGAAATCAACTTCTTATGTACATGCATAAATATATTGCAATTGTTGGCTATTAAATTAACTCCATCCAGGGTTAAGATCCTAGTACTTATGACCTAAATTTGTAAATGTGCTGATACTATAGGTGGACAGTGCCTTAATTAGATTGATAGATTTGACAGGCCCTAATATGTATCACAGTGCTAATATATATATATATATAACTTGGGCTTATGGGTAGGCACAAAATGAATATATTGTTAATCTCACATTATAATAATGCTATGTACTTTCAGCAGAGACTATAGCTAATTCCCAGAGGGGAGTCCTATTGTGCATATTTAGGTACCTGTTTGTTTGGTAGATATTTTTATATGCCCCTAGGGGTACATTATTCCCTCTTTAAGAGTCACTTCTACACTATATAGCATCCAATATGACTAGGCTGCTCAGTAAGGTTAATAAGATGGCTCCATCCAACAATGTACAGACTAGAGATAACCAGATGTTACACTCGACTATAGTGGAAGGCTCCCTGGTGTTGCTCTTTATGTGTTATTATGTTTATATCTGACCATATTCATGTTGCTGTAATAGCTTTTCTTGTTTTGTTTATTTCAAGGTCCAAAAGAGACCGTGCGTTACATTAGAGCACCTCAAATAAGCCATTTAGCTTCCATGGGTCCATAAGTGGCCTGTTGAGTATAGTAGAGGTGTTTTCATTTATTGACTATAAAATATAAAAATGAGGTTTCAGAAGCTCGCACTATATTATTTACTTGAAATTATGTGTATTTTGCCATTTTCTTACTGTTATATTATGTTTTATGAGAAATATGGTATTTTATTCCTGCCTGTTTATTGTTATGCAAAACCTCAATAAAAAGATTACATTAAATAAAAAAAAAAAAGCAAATCCTGCATTTTTGCCGCTAATTTAGCCATTTTTAAAGCGGCATCAGTAATAAAAGAATTAGCTAGCTTAAGAGCCTTAATTCTATCTAGAATGTCATCTAATCAAGTCTCAACCTTAAGAGACTCTTCTAGAGCCTCAAACCAAAAAGCTGCTGCAGTAGTTACTGGAAATATGCAAGTCATAGGTTGTAAAATAAATCCCTGATCCTTGAAAACACAACTATCCTCAATGGGTATAGTAGTACACTTAGCTAGGGAAGATATAGCTCCCTCTACCTTAGGGACCGCTTGCCATGAGTCCTGAATGGTATCTGATATAGGAAACATTTTCTTAAAATTAGGAGAGGGAGAAAATGGTATACCTGGTCTATCCCATTCCTTACTAATAATTTCCGAAATTCTCTTAGGAACCGGAAAAACATCAGTGTAAGTAGGAACTTCCAAATACTTATCCATTTTACACAATTTCTCTGGAGGAATCACAATAGGATCACAATCATCCAGAGTCGCTAAAACCTCCCTAAGCAACAGGCAGAGGTGTTCAAGCTTAAATAGCATCCAAATCTGTCTGAGGCAAAACATTCCCTGAATCAGAAATTTCACCCTCAGACAGTAATTCCCTGATCCCCAACTCAGAGCACTGTGAGGGAACATCGGAAATAGCTAATAAAGCATCAGAGGATTCAGTATTTACATTAATACTTGATTTACTGCGTTTACCCTGCAACACTGGTAATTTAGACAATACCTCTGTAAGGGTAGTTGACATAACTGCAGCCATCTCCTGCAGAGTAAAGGAATTAGACGCACTAGAAGTACTAGGCGTTGCTTGTGTGGGCATAAAAGGTTGTGACACTTGGGGAGAATTGGATGGCATATCCTGATTCTCTTCAGACTGAGAATCATCCCTAGGCACACTTACTTTATTTAAAATATGCTTTTTACATTGTAAAGCCCTTTCAGTACAAAAGTTACACAATGTTAGAGGGGGTTGCACAATAGCTTCTAAACACATAGAACAACGAGAAACCTCAATGTCAGACATGTTGAACAGACTAGTAATACCACAAAAGTCGTTTAAACACTTATTTATAGCATAAAATAAATGTGTACTGTGCCTTTAAGAAAAGAAAAAGTGAACAATTTTTCAAAAATGCACAAAAAACGTTAAATTATTCCCAAATTTAACTTAATATCGTTGGTTAATCCAAAAATTACTGCACCCAGAAGAAGGGCAGAAATAAGGCTTTTGAAGTACTTATATCAACATGTAGTCAAAAGATAGATAAAAATACACTCTGCACACCTGCCCCCAGGGTACTTTGAATCAAGTTTCCAACCCTTCAGACCAGCTACACAGTCCAGGAGCCACCGAGTTACTGTTTGCTGCTGCTAAGCCTGAAGAAATTGCGCCAAAATAGGCTCCGCCCCTTAAGGTCAAAAGTTGGAGTAGGCCCAAACAACACCGCATGGAAATGTAGTTTTGCACTAAAGTAAAAATACACACACAATATAACCCTCAAAAACCAATAAGTTTTAAGTGCCAAAAATAAAAAACATAAAACATCGTTTTTTATATTGTCTCCCATGTCACATAATGCCCAAATATAAACCAATGATAAATATTAAATAGGGACTCCAGTAACACCCCTCTTATTAAAATAGGTTTTACTGCTTACCCCATTCCCATACAGGGAAATAAATGCCAGCCAGTTCTGATATATCAAGTCTCCTCAGAAAAAAAAGGCTGCACATACCTTAATGCTGCTTGTAGCATGAAACCGGTCTCCACACTGAAGATGTCTCATGGTTACCTTCAGAAGTCTTGTGGGAACCAGCGTGGATCTTAGTTACAAATGCTAAGATCATCAAACCTCAGGGCAGAAATCTTCTTTTATATCCCCCTGAGGAAAATAGTACGCACCGGTACCATTTAAAATAAAAAACTTCTTGATTGAAGAAACTAAAACTAACACCTCACTTTACCATGTCTTCCTAGTATAACACAGGCAAAGAGAATAACTGGGGGTGGAGGGGAAGGGAGGGGCTATATATATAGCTCTGCTGCGGTGCTCTTTGCCACTTCCTGTTAGCAGGAGGTTAATATATCACAAGTAAGGATGAAATCCGTGGACTCATCATATCTTTGTGAAAGAAACCTAACCTAAGTTACACTAACACCTAACACTACTCTATAATTAAATAAATTAACTAAATTAAATACAATTAAATACAATTAAATTAAATGATCTAAAGTACAAAAAAAACTAACACTAAATTACAGAAAATAAAATTTTTTGGCTAAGAGATGACGTTTTCACCTCTTAGCCAATAGCAGTGCAGTAAATCTGGCTTGGCGCCCATGGGAGCCGGATTTACCACACTGCTATTGGCTAAGAGGTGAAAACGTCACCTCTTAGCCAAAAATTTTTTTAGCCGTGCTCTGCTGTAGGAGCTAAGAGCGGCGATCGGTTGAATCAAATAATGGAGCTTTTTACATGAAGTATCTTATACTTCATGAATGAAAGTGCCCTTTATTTGTTTCAATAGTAAATCCTAGCGTTTGTACAATGCTAGGGTTTACTTTCACTTTGAAAGGGCCTTTTGCGGGGCATTGCCCCAAAGTAATCAGCTCTTTTACCTGTAAAAAAAAGTACAAATCACCCCCCCCAACATTAAAACCCACCACCCACACAACCATTCCTACTCTAAAACCCATCCAATCCCCCCTTAAAAAAACCTAACACTAACCCCTTGAAGATCACCTTACCGGGAGACGTCTTTACCCAACCGGGCCGAAGTCCTCAACGAAGCCGGGAGAAGTCTTCATCCAAGCCGGGCGAAGTGGTCCTCCAGACGGGCAGAAGTCTTCATCCAGACGGCATCTTCTATCTTCATCCATCCGGCGCGGAGCGGGTCCATCTTCAAGACATCCGACGCGGAGCATCCTCTTCATCGGACGGCTCTTCTGGAATGAAGGTTCCTTTAAATGACGTCATCCAAGATGGTGTCCCTTCAATTCCGATTGGCTGATAGAATTCAGCCAATCGGAATTAAAGTAGAAAAAATCCTATTGGCTGATGCAATCAGCCAATAGGATTGAGCTTGCATTCTATTGGCTGATTGGAACAGCCAATAGAATGTGAGCTCAATCCTATTGGCTGATTGGATCAGCCAATAGGATTGAACTTCAATCCTATTGGCTGATTGCATTGGGTTGGTTGTGTGGGTGGTGGGTTTTAATGTTGGGGGGTGATTTGTACTTTTTTTTACAGGTAAGAGAGCTGATTACTTTGGGACAATGCCCCGCAAAATGCCCTTTTAAGGGCTATTTGAAATTTAGTGTAGAGTAGGGCTTTTTTTTTATTTTGGGGGGGCTTTTTGATTTTTTTTAGGGGGATTAGATTAGGTGTAATTAGTTTAAAATTCTTGTAATTTGTTTATTATTTTCTGTAATTTAGTGTTTGTTTGTTTGTTTTTGTACTTTAGGTAATTTAATTTAATTGTATTTAATTTATGGAATGAATTTAATTATAGTGTAGTGTTAGGTGTAATTGTAACTTAGGTTAGGTTTTATTTTACAGGTACTTTTGTATTTATTTTAGCTAGGTAGTTCTGGCATTCTATTGTCTGTTCCAATCAGCCAATAGAATGCGAGCTCAATCCTATTTTTTCTACCTTAATTCCGATTGGCTGATAGAATTCTATCAGCCAATCGGAATTGAAGGGACGCCATCTTGGATGACGTCATTTAAAGGAACCTTCATTCCAGAAGAGCCGTCGGATGAAGAGGATGCTCCACGTCGGATGTCTTGAAGATGGACCCGCTTCGCGCCGGATGGATGAAGATAGAAGATGCTGTCTGGATGAAGACTTCTGCCCGTCTGGAGGACCACTTCGCCTGGCTTGGATGAAGACTTCTCCCGGTTTCATTGAGGACTTCAGCCCGGTTGGATGAAGACTTCTCCCGGTAAGGTGATCTTCAAGGGGTTAGTGTTAGATTTTTTTTAAGGGGGTATTGGGTGGGTTTTAGAGTAGGGTTGGTTGTGTGGGTGGTGGGTTTTAATGTTGGGGGGGGGATTTGTAAATTTTTTTACAGGTAAAAGAGCTGATTACTTTGGGGCAATGCCCCGCAAAAGGCCCTTTTAAGGGCTATTTGTAATTTAGTGTAGGGTAGAGCTTTTTTTTATTTTGGAGGGCTTTTTTATTTTGTTAGAGGGATTAGGTGTAATTAGTTTAAAAATCTTGTAATTTGTTTATTATTTTCTGTAATTTAGTGTTTGATTTTTTTTTTTGTACTTTAGCTAATTTTATTTAATTGTATTTAATTTAGGGAATTAATTTAATTATAGTGTAGTGTTAGGTGTTAGTGTAACTTAGGTTAGGTTTTATTTTACAGGTACTTTTGTATTTATTTTAGCTAGCTAGTTTTTAAATAGTTAATAACTATTTAATAACTATTCTACATAGTTAAAATAAATACAAACTTGCCTGTAAAATAAAAATAAACCCTAAGATAGCTACAATGTAACTATTAGTTATATTGTAGCTATCTTAGGGTTTATTTTATAGGTAAGTATTTAGTTTTAAATAGGAATAATTTAGTTAATTATAGTAATTTTTATTTAGATTTATTTAAATTATATTTAAGTTACGGGGGTTAGGGTGAGACTTAGATTTAGGGGTTAATAACTTTAGTATAGTGGCGGCGACGTTGGGGGCGGCAGATTAGGGGTTAATAAATGTAGGTAGGTGTCGGCGATGTTAGGGACGGCAGATTAGGGGTTAATAATATTTAACTAATATTTGCGAGGCGGGAGTGTGGAGGTTTAGGGGTTAATATATTTATTATAGTGGCGGCGATGTCCAGTTCGGCAGATTAGGGGTTAAAAATTTTTTTTAGTGTTTGTGATGCGGGAGGGCCTCGGTTTAGGGGTTAATAGGTAGTCTATGGGTGTTAGTGTACTTTTTAGCACTTTAGTTAAGAGTTTTATGCTACGGCGTTGTAGCATAAAGCTCATAACTACTGACTTTAGAATGCGTTACCAGTCTTGACAGGAGAGGGTCTACTGCTCACTTTTTGGCAGACTCGTAATACCGGCGCTATGCAAGTCCCATTGAAAAAAGAGGATACGCAATTTACGTAAGTGGATTTGCGGTATTTCCAAGTCTGGCCAAAAAAGTGAGCGGTACACCTGTACCTGCAAGACTCGTAATACCAGCGGGCGCTAAAAAGCAGCGTTAGGACCTCTTAACGCTGCTTTTTTAACCTAACACACAACTCGTAATCTAGCCGATATATTTTCTACTAGTATAAATATAAACTGAAACAGATTTCTCTGACTTTTACATCATGAAATAAAATGACAACATTCTAAGTTGCTGAGCTTTCTTATGAATATGTTTGCCTGCCATGTTAATTTATATAGAAAAATATAAAAAAATGATATATATGATATGTCAATAGCGGACTTAATCAACATAGGGACCTGCTGCAAATGTTTTTTTTGGGCCCCCAAAGTTCCAAAGTTGTGTTCATCTTAGAACAGAAAATGCACATTTGTGCACAACTCATCCAAGGGACAGATTCTCATTGGTTAAAAAAGGACAACTCTCACATATCTATCAGTAGACACGCCTTGGCCAGCCTGAAAACAAAAAGCACACATCCCTCACCCGCTTATGAAGTGCATGAAATTCACTGTAACGTCGGTCCAGCGTGTGTCTTCGTCCATTGAACAAAACGTCTACTTTGAAGATCTATCAAAGATAATGCAAGAGTAGAAGTTATTTGTTTAATAATATTAAAATAGTAATAGATATCTTTACAATTAAAGAAGACTGAAATATATAAATCTTACTCAAGCACATTGATCGCCTTATGCCCTTATCATACCATTGTGTAATATCAACCTTTATTAGAAAGGCAAAATAGCTTTACAAATGACATTACAGTAAAAACCCCACTCATTTACATTTAAGTAAAGTTCAAACAAAAACCATGCTGCCTATCTATTAGATAACAAATAGGGCCATCATTAAACTCAAGGTAAACATCTTTCAATTCCTCTCTCCTGTGTGTTCATTTAATGTCTGTCTTTCTCTGCCCTTCTTCTGTTTGTTTTACTTAGTCCCAGGTTCTGTCTCATTATTTTATGTCTGCTCTTGCGCTTCTCCCTTTCACTCTTTACTCTTTGTTTTTCACACCTGTTTCTCCCTGCTTTATTAGCCCTCTCTTCCTTCTTTATGCCAGCAGCCCCCTCTCAACACTTATTAGTTTAGGGGTTTCAGTCTACTCTTTCATCTCTCTTATCGTCTATACCTCCTTTTCACTACAACATTTACTCTGTACTCATCTAAACGTATTTGAAACCAGCGTATTTAGAGGATGATGTATACAGAGAGAAACATGAATGGTACAGTTGGCAAAGTTAGTTGTTTTCAATGAGTACTTTGTACATAACTGGAACTAGAGGCCAAAACCACATGTTAAAGGGACATGAAACCCAACATGATTTAGGTAGAACATGCAATTTTAAACAACTTTCCAGTTTACTTCTATTATCAAATTTGCTTCATTATCTTGGTTTAATTTGTTGAAGGAGCAGCAATGCACTACTGGTTTCTAACTGAACACATGGGTGAGCCAATGAAACTCTGTGTATATATGTAGCCACCAATCAGCAGCTAGCACCTAGGTTCTTTGCTGCTCCTGAGCTTAAATAGATGAACCCTTCAACAAAGGATAACAAAAGAAGGAAACAAATTAAGTAATAGAAGTAAATTGGAAAAAAAATTCAAATTGTATGTTCTATCTAAATCATGAATGTCCAATTATGATTCTACTGTCCCTTTAAGTAATGGAATGAGTGAAAATCTCTGCACAAGTCTGTATATTATCGGGGCCATTCCAGACCTAATTATTGGATTGTTCCGAAATGGGAACCACAAGGCTGGTAGAGCAGTACAGAAGGAGATTATTGTCACCTACTAATCATTCCCACTTTTTTTTTTTTTTACTCTCCTTACCCCCCCCACCCCACCCATTTTGCTCCTTTGCTTGTCTTTAAAATTTATAAATCTCCCCAACCACCTTTCATTATCCTACTTAGCTTCACAATGAAAAGGGCCACACACTAGCGTAAGATTCCAGTATTTTCAGAATTATAACAGTTTGAAAGCAATTACAAATGACTGGAAGTAAACTGTGTAGTAATTAATGTATCTCTCATGAGGAAGGAACTACACAATTGTATTGTGTGTGTTTTTTTTTTTTAATCAATGTCATTTTATAGTTATGTGTGTCTCTTTGTACAGTATGTTGCTGCTGTAATTACTGCTAATGATTAAGCAATACTTGTAAATAGCTTATGAATTTATCTGTATTTTTGGTCACTTCTATATGAAGAGTACACAATTCTGCACGTGGGTTTGGGGTAGTCCCAAGTTTATTAATCAACTTAAGTTGGATAAAAATAGATGAAGAAGGAAAGCAGGTCAGAGCTCCCAGTTCAGGATGATCCCACAAATTGCAGAACAATTTCGAACCTTCTGATCCCCCCCCCCCCTCCTCTGCTTCTCTAAGGCTCCATGTTGCTACTATTTCTTGACACATGGTCTGAAGGGCAGGAGTAAACATAATTTTACAACTATACATAGTAGGATGTAAAGTAAAATAGGCCTTGACATATGATTTAACAACAAGCCTAATCTCATAATCCTTTTTTTTATATATTAATTGTGTCAAGTACAAGAGAATAGTTCCCTTGCTCAGTTATAGATTTAAAAGTTACGGGCAATTCCTGGGCTGCCTTTGAATCTGCACTAGTCGATTCACTAGTGATACATATGCTCTGGAGGTTACTGAACTTTTTAAATCTATAAAAACAGCCTATGCTATAAAAATCTATAAAAACAGCCTATTGGCTATATAGAAGCTCAGCAATTATATTTATATATATGTATATATATATATATATATATATATATATATATATATATACTGTATATACAGATTCAGAACTATAATGGTGTGATGTCTGCTCTTGGAAACTGCACCAAATTCACCAACTTCACTTCTCCTTTCTGTACAAACAGGAAATTGCACCAACAAAAGCAGTGTGGCGCAGTAGCGAGACCAGTCTCAGGCCTAATGAACAGAGGGCCCTGGTGCAAGACTGGTGCAAGACTTTTTGGTTGCCCCCCCCCCCGCAGAGGTAAGCAATAGTAACTAGTAATAATACCAATTAATATAGAACTATATAGAATAAATGTTATAAACGCAACAAAAATACTGGCATTTTGTCATAATAAACAAACTTTTGACAGTAAAAAAAAAAAAAATGACTATGAAACAACACACCATGAACATCAGCTTCTATTGGAGAGTTTGTAACAAATAAATTGTATAAAGCACGCCTGTAAATTAAAGTTGGAGAGTAAAAGGCGGGTGTTGCCACCGATACGCGTGGAGATTTTTCAAGAGATTGCAACTAAAAATCATTTGGTTTTAAATAGTCTTCTTAAAGGGATAGGAAAGTCAAAATTAAACTTGCATGGTTCAAATAGAGCATGTCATTTTAAGACACTTTTAAATTCACTTCTATTTTCAAATGTACCTTCTTCTCTTGGTATCCCTTGTTGAAAAAGAATATGCACATATCCTGCACTAGAGGGAGCTAGCTTCTGATTGGTGCCTGCATACATTTGTCCATTGTTCTCTCCAAATCATGATAGAAAATGTTGGGATATCCTGTCCCCTTTCATTAAAAGATTTTCAAGCAATTAATCTTCTGAATAAAGCACTTATAACACAAACCCTCTAGTGAGTATGTTCCATTTGGAATATACTTGTGTCTGTAGGTTTGTCACCATTGCGAGATCTCTTCCGCCAACGATCGTGAATGAGCAGAGGCTCAGTTACAGCCACGGAAAGGAAGGAGCTGCCATTCCATACCCATAGAAGTTTCATAGAGTCTGAAGGAAAGTCTGGGATTGGCAGCATCCTTCCTGCAGGGAAGTGATTATACTTATCTACTTAACTATTTTAATTTTTATACAGACCCTCTGTGTGCTCCCTTTGAAAAAAGGGACAGTATACACCAATTTTCATATAACTAGATGTAACAGACACTACTATAAATAAGAATATGCACAGATACCCACTAAGTTACAATAAAATACAAAAAATAATAAACTACAGTATACAAAATAAAAAAAACATCATCATTATACATAACACTAATCTATATGCCCCATAAAATAAAAAACCCACCCGAAAAAAACCTGAACACTAAAATAAATTACAATATCCCAAAAAAGGACCTTTTGTAGGGCAGTACCCTAAAGTGATTTCAGCTTTTGTACAATTAAAAAGAATTACAAAATCCCCCCCTCTACAAAACAAGTTATCCCCCAAAATAATAAAATCTACCTAAAAAAACCTATCCTAGAAAAATAAAAAAGCCTATTCTTACAAATAAAAAAAACACACCCCAAAAAACCCTAACTAACCCCAAAAGTTGTACTAAACGTTGGGAAATCCGGCTCCTCTTGATCTGACGTTGGACCCTCTTCGTCCTGGTACCTGGCGCAGGGGGCCCATCTTCGCTGTGGCCGAGGCAGACTTTGTTGGCCTCTTCCTCTGCATCTTCTTTTCTTCGGGTCTCTTTTGAGCCCTCGTCTTTATGTGTTTGGCGCCTGGAAGCGTCGGAAAATTCTAATTATCCTTTCCTATTGAATGATTAGAATTTAAATTTAAAAACGTTCTTGCTATTGGCTGATTAAAATCATTATTGATAGTTAGTATTTAGTAGGCCTTAATCTCCTAACCCCCATCATACACGTATGGGGGTTGATTAGGTAATTATTGATGGTTACCATTTATTAGGCCTTAAAGGGACAGTTTACTCAAAACATTTCTCCCCTTTAATTTTTCCCACTGATCCACTTTACCTGCTAGAGTGTATTAAATTTTCCATTGTTTTATACAAGTATTGGTGATTGGTTTATGGACAGATATAAGATAAAGAAGCAGATATGTGTACACAATGTGATTAAGTATTGAGATCTGATTATATCTACAAGCTCAACCCATTTTATTAGGTTGTGGCTTCAAAACACAAAATCAGCTAATTCATATACACAAATAAGCCTTAAAAAAGCAAATCTCATACATTTTATACACTGCAGCTAGTAAAAAAAGTAATTTGAAACACATTAAGGGAAAAACTATTTTATAGTATACCGTCCCTTTAATCTCCTAACCACCCCCATACCTGTGTGGGGGTTGATTAGGTGATTAGGTTAGGGCAGCTTAGGGGCAAATAGAGCATTTATTTACAATTTTTAAAATATGCATTCTTATGTATGATGCATATTCTTTTAACTATTGTATATAAATTAATATGTATTTATTTTTTCTTGTTGTGCTTTTTATTGTAAACATAAATATATATTTTAAAATGTATATTTATGTTGCAAAAGGCATTAGTATTACAATTGTTTTATTACATAACAGGCATGCAGTTACGTAATACTATAATTATAATGTAACTGTCTTTTAGAACATAAATATCTATTTTAAATATATATTTATATTTAAAATAATAAATGCATCAAACAAGAATATCTACATTTTAATTTAAATATTCAATACTTGAACTAATATGCATTATACATGACCTGCATTTTATTTCAAATATTGTAGATATAATGTAGTCAGGCCTTGCATTGATTCAATATTTAAACTGTTATGCATGTATATTGCATAATGCTTTAAGTATTGCATAAGCATTTAAATGAATTTATGTTAGCTTGTTGTGTTTATTATTGATAACATAGATATATATGTTAAAACATATTTATATTATAGTAGTCAGTTACATTAAATTATATTTTTACATAACAGGTATGCAGTTATGTAGAACTATAATGTCCCACATTCCTCCAAGAAGATAGCACCACCAAACAAGTGGTATTCTTATGTGCCTCATCAAATTGCTGACAACATACTAAAAGGGAGACTTGATCCCCTGCACCCTGCTCAATTGGCACCTCTTTTAAGAAGCGGTGGACCGGGGTTCAATTCCGGTGCAGCACTGAGTTCCAGGAGCCCGACTAGGCCAGCAAGGTTTTGCCAGCCCTCCAGCGGTCGGCTGTCTGCATTTTAGCGCATCTCTGTGACACATTATTTAAACACTGATTATAATTTAGCGACATAGCTCCATAGTTATAATGGGGAGGTTTATTATTTAGTATAGTTTATTATAGTGAGTTAGGCAGTAGGCAGTATGTGGGAGTTAGCTGGGATGTTCTAGGGGAGTGTAGGTTAGACATTATGCAAGTGTAGGTGATATTAGGGACTTACCTGCGCGTTCCAGGGTGTGTAGGTTAGGTGTGACGTATGTGTAGGCGGTCAGGGGGAGTAAGATGGGCAGTGCAGGGGGAGTTTTGGTTAGCTCTGACATAGGTGTAGGTGGTCAGTGGGAGGTAGCGAGGCAGTGCAGCGGGAGTGTAGGTTAGATGTGACGTAGATATAGGCATTGAGGGAGAGTTAGCGGGGCATGCTAATGGGAGTAGCCTGCACTTTGATTCAGACACATCGACACAAGATCGATATGTTTGAATCAGCGAAGTGCAGGTTGCGGGGAGGGTCGCGGCCATATTTGTCTCGCCGGTTATCAGCTGTTGAGACTACATGGCCTGAGGTAGTTAGTCTAGGTGTAATTAAACTTAGGTCCCCACAGCAATATTTGGAGTGTGCCTACACAGAAACAATTTTTTAGTTTCAGTGAGCACACTGCCTGCGTCATGTAGGCCCACTTCAAATAGGGCCTCCCCTGGCCCCAGCAATATGCCAACAAGCGGCGATGTCGGCAATCCTGGTGGTGATGTCACACTCCCATTGACTTCTATGGGAAAGACATTGCCACTCTCCGGTATTGCTCGGACATGCCCCTTTTCTATAAATATGTTGATGCTTTAAATATTGGGGCCATAGTATGTTATACTGTCTCATTTTGAGACTTAAAAGTTCTAGCACCCTTACAAAAACCCAATATAAGCTCTTAATTGCACCATCCATGCACTTGCCTAGTATACCACACTTTTGCAACTCTTACAGACTCTTCCCAACACTCTTCCAACACCCTAGGTTCTCTCCCACCATTACGAATGACCCCAACAACATAGGGTAAGAAAACATACATATTTTTCATAGCTATGTGTTTAGGAGACATGGTTATTCTTATTTGTTGCAAATCTGGAACAATATGGACAATTGCTAAAAAAAATTAAAGGGCCATGATACCCAAATGTTAAGTGATGCAGCATAGCTGTAAAAAGCTAACTAGAAAATATCACCTAAACATCTCTATGTAAAAAAGAAAGATATTTTACCTCAAAATGTCCTAAATATTCAAACTCCATTGCAAAGGACTTTAAGCAGCAAATCAGTATGTCTGTCCCGGGTCAGCCAAGGGAGTAAGCTTTGTGCACACTCATGTTATTTCCCTATTCAGTTTAAGGAAGTTTACTATGAAATCTCATGATATCACAGTAAAAGAGTTCATGACCTCAGCACTGCTGATGCTGATTGGCTGCAGTTCATTTCTTCATAATTATTTTTTTTTACCTGCAGCTAAGCAGCAGCTGAAGTATAACTTTTTACACAGGACTTACTCTGGTGAGGTAAAATATCTTTCTTTTTTACATAGAGATGCTCAGGTGATATTTTCCTGTCAGCTTTTTACAGTTATACTGCATCAGTTTCAAGTGATTTAGCATATGAGTATTATATGTCCCTTTAAGGGGTTAAATCCCAGCTAGATAACACACTTATAGCAATGATTTAACCTCTTCATTGCCATAAATACATATGCAGAAGTGAGTTAACCTATCACCCCTCCATGCAGACAAATACCAAAAATACTGTGGTAACACTTTGAGTTTTACAAATGTGAGTGAATACTACTTATACTACTCTGGACTACAGTTGTCTCTCACCTTTTGTCTTCAAGTACCAATTAGATTGTAAAGTCACTAATCTACATGTCCCGTCTTATCCCTGGTATACAACTGGGGAATCTGTTGGTGCCTAACAAATAAACATGACAATATAAGTATGTTTGCCAGGACACATTAAAGGGACAGTCAACACTAAAATTGTTATTGTTTAAAAAGATAGATAACGCCTTTACTACCCATTCCCCAGCTTTGCACAACCAACATTTTATATTTATATAATATTTATATAATGTATAACTTTTAAACCTCTAAATTTCTGCCTATTTCAAAGCCACTACAGAGAGCCTCTTATCACATACTTTTTTTTTTTTTGTTGCTTTTCACAACAGGAGACTGCTATTTCATGTTGGCCATATAGATAACATTGTGCTCACGTCCATGGATTCTGCACAACATAGCTAAAATGCAAGTCAATAGATAATAAATACAAAGTCATGTGATCAGGGGGCTGTCAAAAGAGGCTTAGATACAAGGTAATCACAGAGGTTAAAAGTATATTAATATAACCATGTTGGCTGGGCAAAACTGGGGAATGGGCAATAAAGGGATTATCTATCTTTTGTAAACAATAAAAAAAAATTAAGTTGACTGTCACCTAGCTCAATTGACAGCATAGCAGTATTTAAATTGAACAATCTGATAGCTTACAAATCTAGGAATCAGGCCCGGTTTTTGGGTTGCCATGGCAATATTGCATGGTACACATAAAATTAAAGATTTTATATTACAATCTCAAAGTGTTTAACATCTCTCTGTGGACTCACACATAAATATCCTCGGATCCCTATATCTACATAAGACTTTAGTTATTTTTAATAATTTTCAGTGTTTGTGGAATGCAGAATTATCAAATATGGGGGGAGTTACTATTTCACAATACATATAATCTAACCAGTCTGTGAGCTTTGCGCACAATAAAATAAATCATAAAACAATTAAGTTGACACTTTTATATTTTTTTCAGAGGTAAAAGTAGTAGGCTGCTGTTTGTAGTTAGAAAGCTTTTAAGCCGGTTTAATTATTAGGTCATCTTAGTAAGATAGTAGGGTTTTATGGATTCACAAAATCCACCTGTGACACAAATGTGATGCAATATGCTTTATCCACAGGTTTTCTGTGCCAATTTGTGCAAGTTTCAGCTTCAAATCCATGAATTTTAGTAAAGAAAAACTAAAAACATTACAATGTTAAAATCCTCTCTTTAATATTTATGATATACTTTGTTGTGTGGATATGTAGGTAGACAGACACACAGATAGATAGGCTTTCCTTGGAGACAATGCATAAATTTTTCTTTGTCCCACCTAGAAGACGGATTTAAAAAAATAAATAAATAAAAAATCTGTGGGAGTTATCTATACCAACCAACAAGCAATACATTCCTAAATGTTAGTTTTGTGCAAATATGTGTTCCCAATATATTTCACTGTATAAATTAAAAGAAAAGTGTAGTAAAAAAAACGATTTCTTCAGATAAAACTGCAGTTTCTCCCCTCTGTGCAGAGCCAGCTAGTGACCCCTGGCTGTAAGCACCCTGGCTGTTTTTTACTACTTTAAACACAAAACTGAACCCAGTCTAGTATAAATTACACTTTCATTATTCATATAGGACTTTTAATTTTAATCAACTTTCCAATTTACTTTTCTTTCATGTAATTAGCAAGAGTCCATGAGCTAGTGACGTATGGGATATACATTCCTACCAGGAGGGGCAAAGTTTCCCAAACCTCAAAATGCCTATAAATACACCCCCTCACCACACCCACAATTCAGTTTTACAAACTTTGCCTCCGATGGAGGTGGTGAAGTAAGTTTGTGCTAGATTCTACGTTGATATGCGCTCCGCAGCAAGTTGGAGCCCGATTTTCCTCTCAGCGTGCAGTGAATGTCAGAGGGATGTGAGGAGAGTATTGCCTATTTGAATGCAGTGATCTCCTTCTACGGGGTCTATTTCATAGGTTCTCTGTTATCGGTCGTAGAGATTCATCTCTTACCTCCCTTTTCAGATCGACGATATACTCTTATATATACCATTACCTCTACTGATTCTCGTTTCAGTACTGGTTTGGCTATCTGCTATATGTAGATGAGTGTCCTGGGGTAAGTAAGTCTTATTTTCTGTGACACTCCAAGCTATGGTTGGGCACTTTGTTTATAAAGTTCTAAATATATGTATTCAAACATTTATTTGCCTTGACTCAGAATGTTCAACTTTCCTTATTTTCAGACAGTCAGTTTCATATTTGGGATAATGCATTTGATTTAATAATTTTTTTCTTACCTTCAAAAAATTTGACTCTTCCCTGTGGGCTGTTAGGCTCGCGGGGGCTGAAAATGCTTCATTTTATTGCGTCATTCTTGGCGCGGACTCTTTTGGCGCAAAAATTCTATTTCCGTTTCCGGCGTCATACGTGTCGCCGGAAGTTGCGTCATTTTTTTGACGTTATTTTGCGCCAAAAATGTCGGCGTTCCGGATGTGGCGTCATTTTTGGCGCCAAAAGCATTTAGGCGCCAAATAATGTGGGCGTCTTATTTGGCGCGAAAAAATATGGGCGTCACTTTTGTCTCCACATTATTTTAGTCTCATTTTTTATTGCTTCTGGTTGCTAGAAGCTTGTTCTTTGGCATTTTTTCCCATTCCTGAAACTGTCATTTAAGGAATTTGATCAATTTTGCTTTATATATGTTGTTTTTTCTCTTACATATTGCAAGATGTCCCACGTTGCATCTGAGTCAGAAGATACTACAGGAAAATCGCTGTCAAGTGCTGAATCTACCAAAGCTAAGTGTATCTGCTGTAAACTTTTGGTAGCTATTCCTCCAGCTGTTGTTTGTATTGATTGTCATGACAAACTTGTTAAAGCAGATAATATTTCCTTTAGTAATGTACCATTGCCTGTTGCAGTTCCTTCAACATCTAAGGTGCAGAATGTTCCTGATAATATAAGAGATTTTGTTTCAGAATCCATTAAGAAGGCTATGTCTGTTATTTCTCCTTCTGGTAAACGCAAAAAATCTTTTAAAACTTCTCTCCCTACAGATGAATTTTTAAATGAAGATCATCATTCTGATTCTGATGATTCCTCTGGTTCAGAGGATTCTGTCTCAGAGGTTGATGCTGATAAATCTTCATATTTATTTAAAATGGAATTTATTCGTTCTTTACTTAAAGAAGTACTAATTGCTTTAGAAATAGAGGATTCTGGTCCTCTTGATGCTAATTCTAAACGTTTGGATAAGGTATTTAAAGCTCCTGTGGTTTTTCCAGAAGTTTTTCCTGTTCCTAATGCTATTTCTGCAGTAATTTCCAAGGAATGGGATAAATTGGGTAATTCATTTACTCCTTCTAAACGTTTTAAGCATTTATATCCTGTGCCGTCTGACAGATTAGAATTTTGGGACAAGATCCCTAAAGTTGATGGGGCTATTTCTACCCTTGCTAAACGTACTACTATTCCTACGTCAGATGGTACTTCGTTTAAAGATCCTCTAGATAGGAAAATTGAATCCTTTCTAAGAAAAGCTTATCTGTGTTCAGGTAATCTTCTTAGACCTGCTATATCTTTGGCTGATGTTGCTGCAGCTTCAACTTTTTGGTTGGAAACTTTAGCGCAACAAGTAACACATCGTGATTCTCATGATATTATTATTCTTCTTCAGCATGCTAATAATTTTATCTGTGATGCTATTTTTGATATTATCAGAGTTGATGTCAGGTTTATGTCTCTAGCTATCTTAGCTAGAAGAGCTTTATGGCTTAAAACTTGGAATGCTGATATGGCTTCTAAATCAACTTTGCTTTCCATTTCTTTCCAGGGTAACAAATTATTTGGTTCTCAGTTGGATTCCATTATTTCAACTGTTACTGGTGGGAAAGGAACTTTTTTACCACAGGATAAAAAATCTAAAGGTAAAAACAGGGCTAATAATCGTTTTCGTTCCTTTCGTTTCAACAAAGAACAAAAGCCTGATCCTTCATCCTCAGGAGCAGTTTCGGTTTGGAAACCATCTCCAGTCTGGAATAAATCCAAGCCAGCTAGAAAGGCAAAGCCTGCTTCTAAGTCCACATGAAGGTGCGGCCCTCATTCCAGCCCAGCTGGTAGGGGGCAGGTTACGTTTTTTCAAGGAAATTTGGATCAATTCTGTTCACAATCTTTGGATTCAGAGCATTGTTTCAGAAGGGTACAGAATTGGTTTCAAGATGAGACCTCCTGCAAAGAGATTTTTTCTTTCCCGTGTCCCAGTAAATTCAGTAAAAGCTCAAGCATTTCTGAAATGTGTTTCAGATCTAGAGTTGTCTGGAGTAATTATGCCAGTTCCAGTTCCGGAACAGGGGATGGGGTTTTATTCAAATCTCTTCATTGTACCAAAGAAGGAGAATTCCTTCAGACCAGTTCTGGATCTAAAAATATTGAATCGTTATGTAAGGATACCAACGTTCAAGATGGTAACTGTAAGGACTATATTGCCTTTTGTTCAGCAAGGGAATTATATGTCCACAATAGATTTACAGGATGCATATCTGCATATTCCGATTCATCCAGATCATTATCAGTTCCTGAGATTCTCTTTTCTGGACAAGCATTACCAGTTTGTGGCTCTGCCGTTTGGCCTAGCTACAGCTCCAAGAATTTTTACAAAGGTTCTCGGTGCCCTTCTGTCTGTAATCAGAGAACAGGGTATTGTGGTATTTCCTTATTTGGACGATATCTTGGTACTTGCTCAGTCTTTACATTTAGCAGAATCTCATACGAATCGACTTGTGTTGTTTCTTCAAGATCATGGTTGGAGGATCAATTTACCAAAAAGTTCTTTGATTCCTCAGACAAGAGTAACCTTTCTGGGTTTCCAGATGGATTCAGTATCCATGACTCTGTCTTTAACAGACAAGAGACGTCTAAAATTGATTACAGCTTGTCGAAACCTTCAGTCACAATCATTCCCTTCGGTAGCCTTATGCATGGAAATTCTAGGTCTTATGACTGCTGCATCGGACGCGATCCCCTTTGCTCGTTTTCACATGCGACCTCTTCAGCTCTGTATGCTGAAGCAATGGTGCAAGGATTACACGAAGATATCTCAAACAATATCTTTAAAACCGATTGTTCGACACTCTCTAACATGGTGGACAGATCACCATCGTTTAATTCAGGGGGCTTCTTTTGTGCTTCCGACCTGGACTGTAATTTCAACAGATGCAAGTCTCACAGGTTGGGGAGCTGTGTGGGGATCTCTGACAGCACAAGGAGTTTGGGAATCTCAGGAGGTGAGATTACCGATCAATATTTTGGAACTCCGTGCAATTTTCAGAGCTCTTCAGTTTTGGCCTCTTCTGAAGAGAGAATCGTTCATTTGTTTTCAGACGGACAATGTCACAACTGTGGCATACATCAATCATCAAGGAGGGACTCACAGTCCTCTGGCTATGAAAGAAGTATCTCGAATTTTGTTTGGGCAGAATCCAGTTCCTGTCTAATCTCTGCGGTTCATATCCCAGGTATAGACAATTGGGAAGCGGATTATCTCAGTCGCCAAACGTTACATCCGGGCGAATGGTCTCTTCACCCAGAGGTATTTCTTCAGATTGTTCAAATGTGGGAACTTCCAGAAATAGATCTGATGGCGTCCCATCTAAACAAGAAACTTCCCAGGTATCTGTCCAGATCCCGGGATCCTCAGGCGGAGGCAGTGGATGCATTATCACTTCCTTGGAAGTATCATCCTGCCTATATCTTTCCGCCTCTAGTTCTTCTTCCAAGAGTAATCTCCAAGATTCTGAAGGAATGCTCGTTTGTTCTGCTGGTAGCTCCGGCATGGCCTCACAGGTTTTGGTATGCGGATCTTGTCCGGATGGCCTCTTGCCAACCGTGGACTCTTCCGTTAAGACCAGACCTTCTGTCACAAGGTCCTTTTTTCCATCAGGATCTGAAATCCTTAAATTTAAAGGTATGGAGATTGAACGCTTGATTCTTGGTCAAAGAGGTTTCTCTGACTCCGTGATTAATACTATGTTACAGGCTCGTAAGTCTGTATCTCGAGAGATATATTATAGAGTCTGGAAGACTTATATTTCTTGGTGTCTTTCTCATCATTTTTCTTGGCATTCTTTTAGAATACCGAGAATTTTACAGTTTCTTCAGGATGGTTTAGATAAGGGTTTGTCCGCAAGTTCTTTGAAAGGACAAATCTCTGCTCTTTCTGTTCTTTTTCACAGAAAGATTGCTATTCTTCCTGATATTCATTGTTTTGTACAAGCTTTGGTTCGTATAAAACCTGTCATTAAGTCAATTTCTCCTCCTTGGAGTTTGAATCTGGTTCTGGGAGCTCTTCAAGCTCCTCCGTTTGAACCTATGCATTCATTGGACATTAAATTGCTTTCTTGGAAAGTTTTGTTCCTTTTGGCCATCTCTTCTGCCAGAAGAGTTTCTGAATTATCTGCTCTTTCTTGTGAGTCTCCTTTTCTGATTTTTCACCAGGATAAGGCGGTGTTGCGAACTTCTTTTGAATTTTTACCTAAAGTTGTGAATTCCAACAACATTAGTAGAGAAATTGTGGTTCCTTCATTATGTCCTAATCCTAAGAATTCTAAGGAGAAATCGTTGCATTCTTTGGATGTTGTTAGAGCTTTGAAATATTATGTTGAAGCTACGAAATCTTTCCGTAAGACTTCTAGTCTATTTGTTATCTTTTCTGGTTCTAGAAAAGGCCAGAAAGCTTCTGCCATTTCTTTGGCATCTTGGTTGAAATCTTTAATTCATCTTGCCTATGTTGAGTCGGGTAAAACTCCGCCTCAGAGAATTACAGCTCATTCTACTAGGTCAGTTTCTACTTCCTGGGCGTTTAGGAATGAAGCTTCGGTTGACCAGATTTGCAAAGCAGCAACTTGGTCCTCTTTGCATACTTTTACTAAATTCTACCATTTTGATGTATTTTCTTCTTCTGAAGCAGTTTTTGGTAGAAAAGTACTTCAGGCAGCGGTTTCAGTTTGAATCTTCTGCTTATGTTTTTCGTTAAACTTTATTTTGGGTGTGGATTATTTTCAGCAGGAATTGGCTGTCTTTATTTTATCCCTCCCTCTCTAGTGACTCTTGCGTGGAAAGATCCACATCTTGGGTAGTCATTATCCCATACGTCACTAGCTCATGGACTCTTGCTAATTACATGAAAGAAAACATAATTTATGTAAGAACTTACCTGATAAATTCATTTCTTTCATATTAGCAAGAGTCCATGAGGCCCGCCCTTTTTTTTGTGGTGGTTATGATTTTGTATAAAGCACAATTTATTCCAATTCCTTATTTTATATGCTTTCGCACTTTTTTATCACCCCACTTCTTGGCTATTCGTTAAACTGAATTGTGGGTGTGGTGAGGGGTGTATTTATAGGCATTTTGAGGTTTGGGAAACTTTGCCCCTCCTGGTAGGAATGTATATCCCATACGTCACTAGCTCATGGACTCTTGCTAATATGAAAGAAATGAATTTATCAGGTAAGTTCTTACATAAATTATGTTTTATCATCAAATTTGCTTTTTTCTCTTGATATTCTTAGTTTAAACTAAACATAGGTAGGCTCATATGCTAATTTCTAAGCCTTTGAGGGCTGCCTCTTATCACATGCTTTTTAAATCTCTTTTCAACACAAAGACTAAAAGTACACGTTGGTCATATAGATAACACTGTGTTCAGGCACGAACACAGACACGTTGGTCATATAGATAACACTGTGTTTTAAGATCTAGCACAAAGCAATGCTAAATGCAAGACAATAGATAATAAACAGTCATAGTCATGTGATCAGGGGTCTGGAAGAAGGTTCCTAGATACAAGGTAATCACAGAGGTAAAAAGTACATTAATATAACTGTGTTGGTTATGCAAAATTGAGGAATGGGTAATAAAGGGATTATCTATCTTTTAAAACGATAACAATTCTATGGTAGACTGTCCCTTTAAATTATGAATCATGTATAGTAAAACTATCCTATGTACTTTCAATATTTATTTTACTTGCTCTCCATATAAAGTAATTTACCATAAAAACATGTTTTTCCACACACCCAAAGAAGAGTGCTTCCTTTAGGAATAAGATTATTGACATTGCTACATGCTACACGGTGATTGGTTCTTCAATGCAAGTTTTTATATATATAGTGTTTCCCACTGGCTACATCAGATTACTAACATCAAAATACCACACAAGTGAGGGTATTATTAGGAAAATAAGTAAATTTCAACTTTTTTATACATTGCTAATCACTTTTGTATTTTGTATAACTCAGTGTACCTGCCATGTAGGCTCCTTCCCCGTGTGTGGCAATGAGCAATGCCCATGTATTTGAAGAACTACAAAAATTAGCAATGTGCCTACTTCACGTTAAGCAAAATTCATAAATAAAGTTACTCACTCTTACACAAACACACACACTAACTCATACATACACACACAAACACACTTACACTACACATACTCCTTTACACAAATACTGTCACTAACTCACTCTACACACATACACACACACACACACACTCTGTCACTAACTCACTCTTCACACATACACACACACACACACATACTCATACGTACACACACAAACACACTTACTCGCACTACACATACTACTTTACACAAACACTGTCACTAACTGTCACTCTACACACATACTCATACACACCCTGTCACTAACTCACTCTTCACACGTACACACACACTCACTCACTCATACATACACACACACACACATACTCATACGTACACACACAAACACACTTACACTACACATACTCCTTTACACAAACACTGTCACTAACTCACTCTACACACATACACACACACACTCTGTCACTAACTCACTCTTCACACATACACACACACTCACTCATACACACACACATACTCATACGTACACACACAAACACACTTACTCGCACTACACATACTCCTTAACACAAACACTGTCACTAACTCACTCTACACACATACTCATACACACCCTGTCACTAACTCACTCTTCACACATACACACACACTCACTCATACATACACACATACTCATACGTACACACACAAACACACTTACTCACACTACACATACTCCTTTACACAAACACTGTCACTAACTCACTCTACACACATACTCATACACACTCTGTCACTAACTCACTCTACACTCATACACACACACTAACTCATATCTACACACATTCACTCACTCTACAGATATACTCATACATACTTACACACACAAACTCACATTACAGTATCACATCTTGTGTGGAACCACCAATCAATGTTTTTAAGTTTAAGAAGTATTGCCCTAGTTTATATGCAGGTTTCCAATCCAGTGCCTAAATAAAGTGATGGTAAACTATACAGGTTTTAAAGTCAGGTCCGGAATCTAAGCAATATTTTACAGGGAACTTAATTGATCACTTCTAATAAAGATGCTCTGTAACTTACGTTTTAATCTAGCTGTGCCATTCAAATAACCTGCGCTCCGGCCGCCCACTTTAATACTCATATTTATTCTGAGCTAAAGGTTTGAACTGTTCTCCAATTGACGCTCTAGCTACAAAAAAAAGTGCAGTACGGCGTTAGCTCACAAAAAATTAGTTTTGAAGTGGGCGGCCAGAGGTTGAGATATTAGAATGGCACGGCTAGATTAAAAAGTAAGTTACAGCGTATCTTTATTAGAAGTGATCAATTTAAGTTTCTGTAATATTGCTTAGATTTTGGACCTGATTTTAAGTTTACCATCACTTTAAAGGGACACTACTGTAAAATTTGATCCTCCTTTATTTCCAGTGAATTGTTATAACAGTATTAAATGTATGGGAAATTACTTCTTTAGATTTATTTTTGCAAATATTAATATTATTGCAAATAGCTGCATTTGCTCGGTTAAACCAAATGGACCCATCCTAGTGTTTCGTGGTAACATTTCTTGTACTGTTACCGTGCTAAGCATTCAGACCTGTTTTTCGACCAAAAAGTGGTATAGTTTTGTATGTTATAATTTTATATAGTATGGTTTAGAAATTACATTTTTATGATTTTGTGAAGTGTGTTTAAGTAAAATATGCAATCCTTTGTTATTATCATTACTTTATAAATAGGCATGAGGATATTTTACTGAAACATTTAGACTACATTGCTTTATGAATAATTTCTGTATGATGTTGGATAAATGCTACAGTAAAATGGATCTTTGGTGCAGATCCTTAATTCTATACAAACTGGCATATTGCAGCTTTATGCTGCCCTAGACACAGATAATTACACAGTGCCTTCACCCTGCCCTTATATAAAATTATCATAAAAAAATAAAATATATCCTGTTTCTTTAGCTGACTAGCTATTTCCTCATCTGGAATGGCATGGGAGTTTGTTGGGCTGCTAAACATATATGATTCATGTTAAACCTATATGTGTCTATATTTTTTATAATGATTACACTTGATACCCCCCGGTTAATATTTGCTTTTGTTCTTCAAAGCTTAGATTTGAATTGCCCACAAAGATAGGTATAAATCTATAAATATTCAACCACTGAGAGCTTTCTTTGGCTCTAAGACACATTAATTTCTTATTATAGAGACTTTGCAAGGGCAAACGCTACAGAGATAATACAGTTCAGTACCACAAATAAGCCATAGTAATCAATGTGCTCAGTCTATATGAGCTGTGACAGTCCTGGAATGGGAGGGAAGTAAAGTCACAAGATAATGTAAATTATCTGTGTTTGCAGATATTGTTCTTCTCACCCAGAGAGTTTGCCTGTACAGTATTCTGTTTGACAGTGACACAAACTAACACAAGTCTTTATAACACTTCAGTATTTGGGAGGATGTGTGTTTATACAATAATTCTCCATTATTACCCACCAACACGCCAAGCGCTGTGATATTTTATTCTAATTTATCTACCAGTTTTTGGGAATTCAAGGTACACTAAAGTAAAAATAAAACTTTAACAACTGAGACGAATCATGCAATCTTAAAAAAACTCCTTAGTTGAAGACTAAACTTAGATAGGCTTATAAGCTCAGGAGTGTTCATGTGTTTGCAACAGGGTATGACATTGCTACAAACAATGAGCTCTTATGAGTACTAACTAGGTTTACTCTTCAACAAAGGATACCAAACGGAGAATTGATAACAGAAGACAAATGGATTTTTTTCTGTTTAAATTGCATGCTCTATTTAAACCATGAACATAACTTTCCTGTGTATTTAATTATCCTTAAAGTGAAGGTAAACTTTGATGAATGAAAGCCAGTTTTTTAACAATACTATTAAAAACAGGGGCACTTTCATTCATCAAAGTTTAGAAAGCAGCCGCTTTGTTTCAAAACTTACCTTTCTTCTCTTCACAGCCGGAGCAGCTTCCCCCGCTCGGAGATCCTCTCTTCACATGTCAGCAATAACTAATCCGGCTTCACTCGACCGGGAGCGCTAAATATCGCAGTAATTACTTATTTTACTTGCATATTTCAGCAGTTTACCTCTCCAAACTGTGCTTTCCAGCTTGTGCCTGAGGACTGAAGAACTAGAGTGCATATTGCACTTATTATTACATTTTCTCAATTGTCATTTAAACTGTCAATAGTGCCAAAATGACATCCTCTAATAAATTAGAGCACATACATTTTACAGTAGATTGTCTTTTAAAAGCAGTGCACCTAACTGGCTGTAGCAAAAGAGACCAGGAACACAAGCATCTCCTGGCCGGCAATGATATTGCAATGTGGTACGTTCTGCATAAGGTGGATAATTAGGGCCATACAAGTTGATAACATTTTTCTAGATCAAGCTTTTCCTCATTTTTGTTTAAATGAATATGCAGCCATTCCCCCAGTATTATTAATGAACATGTTGATTACGCCTAAAGCTTTAATATCACTTGTATAAAACAAAAAAAGTATGCATTCTATACTATGTAAATTATTTTTTCTATATGACCCGAATATGATAATTATATGATGTTGTTGGGATTTTCTGAGTGTCACATCATAAAAAAGAAAATTTATGCTTACCTGATAAATGTATTTCTTTTTAGTCACGATGAGTCCACGGATTTCATCCTTACTTGTGGGATATTCACCTCCTGGTCAGCAGGAGGAGGCAAAGAGCACCACAGCAGAGCTGCTATATATAGCTCCTCCCTTCCCTCCCACTCCAGTCATTCGATCGAAGTTAGGAAGAGAAAGGAAAAGCCAAGGTGTCTGAAGTTTACAAAAATTAATAACCTGTCTCAGAGAACAGGGCGGTTGTGGACTCATCGTGTATAAAAAGAAATAAATTTATCAGGTAAGCATAAATGAGTCCATGGATTTCATCCTTACTTGTGGGATACAACACCAAAGCTAGAGTACACAGATAATAAGGGAGGGACAAGACAGGGAACCTAAATGGAAGGCACCACTGCTTGAAGAACCTTTCTCCCAAAAACAGCCTGAGCCGAGGCAAAAGTATCAAATTTGTAAAATTTAGAAAAAGTGTGAAGAGAGGACCAAGTTGCAGCCTTGCAAATCTGTTCTACAGAAGCTTCATTTTTGAATGCCCATGAGGAAGCAACAGCCCTAGTGGAATGAGCTGTAATTCTTTCAGGAGGCAGCAGTCTCATATGCCAAACGGATGATACTCTTCAGCCAAAAAGAAAGAGAGGTAGCCGTAGCTTTCTGACCCTTACGTTTCCCAGAGAAAATGACAAAGAAGATGACTGACGAAACTCCTTAGTTGCTTGTAAATAAAATTTCAAAGTACGAACCACGTCCAAATTGTGCAAAAGACGTTCCTTTTGAGAAGAAGGATTAGGACACAAGGAAGGAACATCAATCTCCTGATTAATGTTCCTGTTTTAAACATCCTTAGGAAGGAACCCTAGGTTAGTACGTTAAACTACCTTATCCGAATGAAAAATAAGGTAAGGAGAATTGTATTGTAATGCCGAAAGTTCAGACACTCTTCAAGCTGAAGAAATGGCAACAAGAAATAAAAGTTTAACAACTTCATATCTAAAGAATGCATAGGCTCAAACGGAACCCCTTGAAGAACTTTAGGAACTAAATTCAGACTCCATGGAGGAGTAATTGGTTTAAACACCGGCCTGATTCTAACCAAAGGCTGACAAAAGGATTGAACGTCTGGGACATCCGTCAGGTGTTTGTGTAACAAAATATATAAGGCAGAGATTTGACTCTTTAGGGAATTTGCCGATAATCCCTTCTCCAATCCTTCTTGGAGAAAAGATACAATTCTGGGAATCCTAACACTACTCAATGAGTAGCCCTTGGATTCACACCAATAAAGGTATTTGCGCCAAATCCTTCTAGTTACAGGTTTACGAGCCTGAATCATGGTCTAGCTTAGATAAAAAGTAAGCGATAAATCTCCAAGCAGTCAGTTTCAGAGAAACTAAATTTGGCAAAGAGGATGACTGGAGTGGGAGGGAATGGAGGAGCTATCTATAGCAGCTCTGCTGTGTTGCTCTTTGCCTCCTCCTGCTGACCAGGAGGTGAATATCCCATAAGTAAGAATGACATCCGTGGACTCATCGTGTCTTTAAAAAGAAATAGAGCCACATTTCAAATGTTTATTATTGATGCACCAAAGTATCTAAAAACAAAAAAAATCTTACTTATGAATTTATATATATATATATATATATATATATATATATATATATTTCTTTCATGTAATTGGCAAGAGTCCATAAGCTAGTGACGTATGGGATATACATTCCTACCAGGAGGGGCAAAGTTTCCCAAACCTCAAAATGCCTATAAATTCGGTTTTACAAACTTTGCCTCCTATGGAGGTGGTGAAGTAAGTTTGTGCTAGATTTCTACGTTGATATGCGCTTCTCAGCATGCTGAAGCCCGGTTCCTCTCAGAGTGCAGTGAATGACAGAGGGATGTGAAGAGAGTATTACTTATTGAATGCAATGCTCATCCTAATGGGGATCTATTTCATAGGTTCTCTGTTATCGGTCGTAGAGATTCATCTCCTACCTCCCTTTTCAGATCGACGATATACTCTTTTATACCATTACCTCTACTGATTCTCGTTTCAGTACTGGTTTGGCTATCTACTTTATGTAGATGAGTGTCTTTTGGTAAGTATGTTTTCCTTTATTAAGACACTCTCAGCTATGGTTTGGCACTTTAAAATGTAAAGTTCTAAATATAATGTTTGTACTTATATTTGCCATGATTCAGGTTTATCAGTATATTTCCTTTTTGCAGACTGTCAGTTTCATTTTGGGAAATGCACATATAAAAAAAAAATTCTTACCTGAAATTTTTCAAATTGACTTTTTTCTAAATTGCGGGCTGTTAGGCTCGCGGGTGCGCAAAATGCTATAATTTATTGCGTCATTCTTGGCGCAAGACTTTTTTTGCGCGAGAATTACGTTTGTTGACGTTTTTTCATCATTTCCGGCGTCTTAGTTGGCACCGAGTATTTTCACGTAGTTGCGTCATCTATGACGCTCGCGTTTGTTGCAGACGTTTTTGGCGCCAAAAAATATTTTGTCAGTTATGGGCGTCATACATTATTTAAAGGGACAGTACACTGTAAAATTGTTTTTCCATAAATGTATTTTAAATGACTTGTTATACCAACTGCAGGGTATAAAATATTTTGAGAAATTGCATTTTCGGGTTTATTTGTGTATCTGAAGTAGCTGGTTTTGTGCTTTGAAACCACAGCCTATTACAATGGGTTGAGCTTCAGGTAATATCAGATCTCATTATGTTATCACTTTCATGTACACAGACTTGCTTCCTTATCTTATATATGTCTGGAACACCAAAGCTCAATACATAGAGAGAACAATGGAAAATTATAATTTTATTACTTATCTATCATGCCCCCACTGAGGGTGTAATCTCTTCTGCTGGCTATGTTTACTTAGGCTTGTCAATAGCATATACGCCAGTATCAAAACTTTCAGTATAGGTTGGGAAACCACAAGCTAAATCAGCTATTTCAAATGCTGAAATATGAGTAAAGGAGCTACTTGCAACCAATTTAATACACTCGAGCAGGTAAAAAGGATCATTGGGAATAATTTAAAGGGGAGAAAGTTTTTGGGTGAACTGTCCCTTTAAGTCTTCATACATTTTTGCTTCTGGTTTCCAGAGGCTTATTCTGTTTGCATTTTTTCCCATTCCTGAAATTGTCATATAAGGAAATTGATCATTTTGCTTTATATGTTATTTTTTCTCTTACATATTGCAAGATGTCTCAATCTGATCCTGTTTCAGAATCCACTATGGGAATCCTGCTGCCTGATGTCGGTTCTACCAAAGCTAAGTGCATTTGTTGTAAACTTGTGGTAACTGTTCCTCCGGCTGTAGTTTGTGATAATTGTCATAACAAACTTTTACATGCAGAAAATATTTCCATTAGTAGTACTCCATTACCTGTTGTTATTCCTTCAACATCTAATGCTCAGGATATTCCTGTTAATGTGAGAGAATTTGTTTCTAATTCTATTCAGAAGGCTTTGTCTGTCATACGACCTTCTAATAAACGTAAAAGGTCTTTTAAAACTTCTCATAAAATTGATGAATTTTTATATGACCGACAACATTCTGATTTATCTATCTCTGATGAGGATCTATATGGTTCAGAAGATTCTACCTCAGATATTGACACTGACAAATCTTCATACTTATTTAAAATGGAGTATATTCGTTCCTTATTAAAAGAGGTGTTGATTGCATTAGATATGGAGGAGACTAGTCCTCTTGATATTAAAACCAGTAAACGTTTAAATTCGGTTTTTAAACCTCATGTAGTTATTCCAGAGGTTTTTCCAGTTCCTGATGCTATTTCAGATGTAATTTCTAGGGAATGGAATAGACTGGGTACTTCATTTACTCCTTCTTCAAGGTTTAAGAAACTGTATCCTTTGCCGTCTGATAGGATGGAGTTTTGGGAAAAGATCCCCAAAGTTGATGGGGCTATCTCTACTCTTGCAAAGCATACTACTATTCCTACGGCAGATAGTAATTCTTTTAAAGATCCTGTAGACCGGAAGCTTGAATCTTATCTAAAGAAGGCTTATTTATGTTCAGGTCATCTTTTTAGGCCTGCTATTTCTTTGGCTGATGTTGCTGCTGCTTCAACTTTTTGGTTGGAAACTTTAGTGCAAGAAGTACCAGATCATAATGTGTATAGCATTGTTAAGCTAATTCAACATGCTAATAATTTTATTTGTGATGCCATTTTTGATATCATTAGAATTGATGTCAGATATATGTCTTTCTATTTTAGCTAGAAGAGCTTTATGGCTTAAATCTTGGAATGCTGATATGACTTCTAAATCAACGTTGCTATCTCTTTATTTCCAAGGTAATAAATTATTTGGTTCTCAGTTGGATTCTATTATTTCAACTGTCACTGGCGGGAAGGGAGCTTTTTGCCTCAGGATAAAAAATCTAAGGGTAAATCCAGGGCTTCTAATCTTCCCCTAAAGGAACGGTTTCCAATTGGAAGCCTTCTCCAGTCTGGAATAAATCCAAGCCATTTAGAAAATCAAAATCAGCCCCCAAGTCCGCATGAAGGTGCGGCCCTCATTCCAGCGCAGCTGGTAGGGGGCAGATTAAGATTTTACAAGGATGTTTGGATCAATTCAATCCAAAATCATTGGATTCAGAACATTGTTTCTCAAGGGTACAGAATAGGTTTCAAATTAAGACCGCCTGAACCCAGTAAAGGCTCAGGCTTTCCTGAAGTGTGTTTCAGACCTGGAGTTATCTGTTGTAATTGTGCCAGTTCCTTTTCAGGAACGGGGTCTGGGGTTTTATTCAAATCTGTTCATTGTTCCAAAGAAGGAGAATTCTTTCAGACCAGTTCTGGATCTAAAAAAATTTAATAGTTATGTAAGAATACCAACATTCAAGATGGTGACTATAAGGACTTTTCTGCCTTTTGTTCAGCAAGGGCATTTTATGTCCACAATAGACTTACAGGATGCATATCTTCATATTCCAATTCATCCAGATCACTATCAGTTCCTGAGATTCTCTTTTCTAGACAAGCATTACCAATTTGTTGCTCTTCCTTTTGGCTTAGCAACAGCTCCAAGGATCTTTTTGAAGGTTCTCTGTGCCCTTCTCTCTGTAATCAGAGAGCGGGGTATTGCGGTGTTTCCTTATTTGGACGATATCTTGGTACTTGCTCAGTCTTTACGTTCTGCAGAATCTCACATGAATCAACTTGTGTTGTTTCTTCAAAAACATGGTTGGAGATTCAATTTACCAAAAAGTTCCTTGATTCCTCAGACAAGGGTAACCTTTTTAGGATTCCAAATAGATTCAATATCCATGACTTTGTCTCTAACAGACAAGAGACGTCTGAAATTGGTTCCAGCTTGTCAGAACCTTCAGTTTCAATCATTCCCTTCAGTAGCTATGTGCATGGAGGTTTTAGGTCTCATGACTGCAGCATCGGACACGATCCCCTTTGCTCGTTTTCACATGAGACCTCTTCAGCTTTGTATGCTGAGCCAATGGTGCAGGTATTATACAAAGATATCACAATTAATATCCTTAAATCCCAATATTCTACTATCTCTGACTTGGTGGTTAGATCACCATCGTTTAGTTCAAGGGGCATCTTTTGTTCGTCCAACCTGGACTGTGATCACAACAGATGCGAGTCTTTCAGGTTGGGGAGCTGTCTGGGGATCTCTGACAGCGCAAGAGGTTTGGAAATCTCAAGAGGCAAGATTACCAATCAATATTTTGGATCTCCGTGCGATTCTCAGAGCTCTTCAGTTTTGGCCTCTTCTGAAGAGAGAACCATTTATTTGTTTTCAGACAGACAATGTCACAACCGTGGCATATGTCAATCATCAAGGTGGGACTCACAGTCCTCAAGCTATGAAAGAAGTACCTTGAATACTTGCATGGCCGGAATCCAGCTCCTGTCTAATTTCTGCGGTCCATATCCCAGGTATAGATGTATTTTTTCAGATTGTTCAGATGTGGGGGCTTCCAGAGATAGATCTCATGGCCTCTCATCTAAACAGGAAACTTCCCAGGTATCTGTCCAGGTCCAGGGATCCTCAGGCGGAAGCAGTGGATGCGTTGTCACTTCCTTGGAGTTATCAACCTGCTTATATCTTTCCGCCTCTAGTTCTTCTTCCAAGAGTGATTTCCAAAATCATAATTGAGCATTTGTTTGTACTGCTGGTGGCTCCAGCATGGCCACACAGGTTTTGGTATGCGCATCTTGTTTGGATGTCCAGTTGCCAACCTTGGCCACTTCCGTTAAGGCCAGACCTTCTATCTCAAGGCCCATTTTTCCATTGGGATCTCAAATCATTAAATTTGAAGGTATGGAGATTGAACGCTTAGTGCTTAGTCATAGAGGTTTCTCTGACTCAGTGATTAATACTATGTTGCAGGCTCGTAAATCTGTGTCTAGAAAGATTTATTACCGAGTTTGGAAGACTTACATTTCATGGTGTTCTTCTCATAAATTCTCTTGGCATTCTTTTAGAATTCCTAGAATTTTAGTTTCTTCAGGATGGTTTAGATAAGGGTTTGTCTGCAAGTTCCTTGAATGGACAAATCTCTGCTCTTTCTGTTCTGTTTCACAGAAAAATTGCTAATCTTCCTGATATTCATTGTTTTGTACAGGCTTTGGTTCGTATCAAGCCTGTCATTAAATCAATCTCTCCTCCTTGGAGTCTTAATTTTGTTTTGAAAGCTTTACAGGCTCCCCCGTTTGAGCCTATGCATTCTCTGGACATTAAATTACTTTCTTGGAAAGTATTGTTCCTTTTGGCCATCTCTTCTGCTAGAAGCGTTTCTGAATTATCTGCTCTTTCTTGTGAGTCTCCTTTTCTGATTTTTCATCAGGATAAGGCGGTCTTGCGGACTTCATTTAAATTTTTACCTAAGGTTGTGAATTCCAACAACATTAGTAGAGAAATTGTTGGCCCTTCATTGGGGCCTATTTATCAAGCTCTGAATGGCTCGCCAGAAACAGCAGTTATGAAGTACCGTCACAAAGACCGCTGCTCCATAACCTGTCCGCCTGCTCTGAGCAGGCGGACACACATCGCCGGAAATCAACTCGATCGAGTAAGATCGGGTTGATTGACACCCCCCTGCTGGCGGCCCATTGGCCGCGATTCTGCAGGGGGCGGCGTTGCACCAGCAGCTCTTGTGAACTGCTGGTGCAATGCTGAATACGGCGAGCGTATTGCTCGCCGTATTCAGCGAGGTCTGGCGGACCTGATCCGCACTGTCAGAGCAGGTCCGCCAGACTATGATAAATAGAGGCCATTAGTGTCCTAATCCTAAGAATTCTCTGGAAAGATCTTTACATTCTTTTGATTTGGTAAGAGCTTTGAAATATTATGTTGAAGCTAATAAAGATTTCAGAAAGACTTCTAGTCAATTTGTTATCTTTTCTGGTTCTAGGAAAGGTCAGAAGGCTTCTGCCATTTCTTTGGCATCTTGGTTAAAACTTTTGATTCATCATGCTTATTTGGAGTCGGATAAATTCCCGCCTCAGAGGATTACGGCTCATTCTACTAGGTCAGTTTCTACTTCCTGGGCTTTTAAGAATGAAGCTTCTGTTGATCAGATTTGCAAAGCAGCAACTTGGTATTCTTTGCATACTTTTACTAAATTCTACCATTTTGATGTTTTTTCTTCTTCAGAAGCAGTTTTTGTTAGAAAAGTACTTCAGGCAGCTGTTTCAATTTGATTCCTCTGCTTATAATTTCAGTTTTTTTCATTATAAGATTAAAACTTTTGATTTGGGTTGTGGATTAATTTTTCAGCGGAATTGGCTGTCTTTATTTTTATCCCTCCCTCTCTAGTGACTTTTGCGTGGAGTTCCATATCTTGGGTATTTGCTATCCCATACGTCACTAGCTCATGGACTCTTGCCAATTACATGAAAGAAAACATAATTTATATAAGAATTTACCTGATAAATTCATTTCTTTCATATTGGCAAGAGTCCATGAGGCCCACCCTTTTTATGGTGGTTATGATTTTTTGTATAAAGCACAATTATTCCAATTCCTTGTTGATGCTTTCGCTCCTTTCTTATCATCCCACTTCTTGGCTATTCGTTAAACTGAATTGTGGGTGTGGTGGGGGGTGTATTTATAGGCATTTTGAGGTTTGGGAAACTTTGCCCCTCCTGGTAGGAATGTATATCCCATATGTCACTAGCTCATGGACTCTTGCCAAAATGAAAGAAATGAATTACATAAAATCTTACATACATTATGTTATACATATACATATACGCACACACACACACACACAAACACACACATATATATATATATATATACATATATATTTTTTTTTTTTTCCTCCTCTGTTTCCCCAGTTCATTTATCCATACCTATTTGCTTTACTAAATATAACTATTGTACTCTAATGTAAATCTAGATGTGATTCAGTGGGTGTATGACTAGAGGTGATCACAAGGAAACTAGCAAGAATATTTGTTAATGTAGTCTGTTTGTCCCCAGTGGCTATGGCAATATATTTATTCTGTCTTATGACTGCCAATGGTTTATTCTTGGCTGTAAATTCAGGAAGAAGGCCCATGTGCAACTGACTACTATTGTCTTTAAAAAAAATAAAAAATAAAAATTAAAAAACATGGTAGCTTTGTATTATTGAAGTTTAACAAAAAAGGAGAGCAGAAAAGGAGGTTAGGGTGCAGCTATGTCTAAAACTTAACATATATTAAATAGATTAAAATCTACAAATAAGGTCATACAGAACAATCATGAGGAAAATGGACCAAAAATATGTCCCAAAAAGAGCTGTTTTTCCTCACCTCCAGGTGGCAAAAAAGGCCTTGTTTAGGAGGGTACAGGCGAAATATCAGATAGGCTGACATACAAACCACTGAAAAGGTCTGTGATAAGTGCTCCCCTCCCCCCACTTTCCCGGCTGATAGCAGGAAATGGCGTTGTCGGGTGGGGACACAACCACGCCATCAGTGGCCAAAAAAAGAGATGAAAAGAACAATAAAAATAAAAACCAGTATATTGCATAAAACTGTGCAAAATACTCTGAAAATTTAAATAAAACGTTGACCAATCGGAAAGCAGCTGCGTATTTCCAATTAGTCGCCGTTTTTGAGAACCCCCAATATCAAATTACAACGGTTTTCTGAAGGTAGTTCTCAAATAAGTTTGCCAAGACGTACATCATGGCAACTAATAGGAGCAGTCCCTAACTTCCTCATTGTTTTTCAATACATGTATAGCATGTGGTTCCCATTCAGGTCTGTTTGGTTAAGAAAAAGCCTTCTACCAATCAGAGAGGTGCCTACCACCTCCATTCTTTACTATGGGATATAGTTTAAAATAAGTATATATATGCTTTTATAGTCACTAACGATCACTATATAACTCTACCCCCCATGAAATCATTGCAAGTTTATTTACCAGATGTATACATAGTTTTTGATCTATATATTATGCATACTTAAAGAAATATGCTCAATACATTTATGCTTCATACTCCTTTATATCATCATATAGCTATTTACCAATATATCCCTTTGTGTTCTGTGAAGATGTATCTTATCATAGGAACACCCAGTAGTTGTTGTTTTCATTCATGCCCTTGGGGTGTGTGCTAGTCAATAAATAGATCCATTTAGTTTCTGCCTACAATAATAAATCGGTTGGATCACCTCCCCTAATGCCTGGATTGAGTTTCTCAAGTCCCCAGCATTTTAGGTGACTTTCATTACCTTTATGCTGATAGTAAACATGCTTAGCTACTGTAGTTAAAGGGCCATTATACACCAACATTTTATTTGCATAAATGTGTTGTAGATGATGCATTGATATAGCCCATCTGGGAGTGTTTTTGTAACAATGTATAGTTTTGCTTATTTTTTTAATAACATTTTGCTGATTCAGAGTCCTAACCAAGCCCCACAGTGTCAGAAGTAGACGCGCTTTTTCCAGTCTACTGCTGACTTCTGTTGGTATAATCTGTCTTTTCATATGCAGGAAGGGGGAGGGGGGAGTGTAAGCTATCAAACACTTTCCCTGGGTGTTCTTACTATCCTAATTAAAGGGACATTATACACTCATTTTTTTCTTTGCATAAATGTTTTGTAGATGATCTATTTATATAGCCCATAAAGTTTTTTTTTTTAAATAAATATATAGTTTTGCTTATTTTTAAATAATATTGCTCTGATTTTCAGACTCCTAACCAAGCCCCAAAGTTTTAGGAGAATACCGTCAGCTACCTTCTCCAGCTTGCTCCTGTTTGTGTAAAGGGTCTTTTCATATGCAAAAGAAGGGGGAGGGGGGAGTGTCTTATTTGCCACTTGAAGTGGGCTTTCCAGCTACCTTTTCAACAGAGCCAAACTGACAGCTTCTAAGTAAGTTTTTAAACAGTTTTATACTGAATTTTTATATCAGTATCTGTGCATCTTATTCTTTATAGTAGTGTCTATTACATGCAGTTATATGAAAATGAGTGTATACTGTCCCTTTAACAGTGCTAAACTTGGAGCTTCTAAAGGCTTTATACTGAATTTTTATATCAGTATCTGTGCATACTCTTCTTTATAGTAGTATCTATTACATGCAGTTATATGAAGATTGGTGTATACTGTCCCTTTAACTGTTTACTCTTATTACACAGGTGCTCTATTATCCTTGTGACAAAAGTTCTAGTTGACATTCCTACATAATAAAAATCCTCACAGCCACATGATATGCAATAAATTATATTTTTACTTTGACAGTTGATTGTCTAAGTTTCCGTTTACTACCAAACCTATCCTGTATTTCTTGTTTCTTACACATGTTTGCACACCCTACAGTGTCCACAAGGTATAGAACCACTAAATAAGGGTTTTCTCTTGCCATATCTCTCAGTGACATCTAATCCATTTGTTTCTAAGATTAGGGTCTCTTCTATAAGTGATATTAGGGCTATCTGGTATTGTAGATTTAGTGATAGGATCACTCTGAAGTATCTGCCAGTGGTTTTGTAAAATAGATGCTACTTCTCTTGATTGTGTTGAATGTGTGGTGATAAATCCTACCTCATTGCCACATTGATTCACTCTTAGGAGGTTCATCTCTATTATGATTATGGACCCTATGATATGCTCTACTTAATGATCTTCTACTATACCCTCTTAAAATAAGTCTCTGCCTTAGCTCTGCTGCAGCTTTGTTAAAGGAATCATAATCTGAGCAATTCCTCCTTAATCTGAAATACTCGCCAATACTTTTATGGTAGAAGGTGCATGGTTACTGCTTGCTAACAATGTGCTATTCGTTTCTGTGTGTTTTCTATAGGTCCCAGTTTTAATTAATTTAATTTCTGATTTAGAAAACAAAATTTATGCTACTAACTATGACTATATTAATGTTCGCAATGTTAACACTGTAGATACAGTGATATAGAGGTCAAAAAGTACATCCAAAAAGGTCCAAATTCAGTTGAAGGCTGCCATGTCGATATTTGCATTTAAGCCATAGGGAGACAAGGAGCGGAGTTTCCATATCCAAAATGTCTCCCTTTGTCTCAAATGCAAAAATCTATTTCTGCCCCACTTGGGGGCCACCAACTCCAATGGAAAAATACAAAAAGAATCAGATGGACTGGAGTGGCATTGGTTGGCATGTCTGGGGACACTATGATTCAAAAGATCATTATCTATATTTCTTTTATGTTCACCCCATCTCTTTTTGAGGGGTCTGGAGGTTCTCCCTACATATTGGATACCACAACTGCACACCAACATATATACTACAAAGGATGAATCACATGTAAGATGTGTCTTGATGTTAAATTTCTCCTTACTGACAAAGGATGTAAATTCTACCCTTTTGCTATTAGTATAAGCACAAAGGCCACAGTTATGACGATTGCATTTATAGAATCCAGGTTTTCCCAGAAATATATTTCTGGTAGTCCCTGTATTCGATTGTTGGATTTTGGTTTTAGACTGGTGAGTTCTCATTACAATTTTACTAGGGGCTAGTTTATTTTTTAGAGTTAGTGCTCTTCTAAAGGTACATATAGGATGATTACCTACACAATCTTTTAATAATGGATCCCCTGTCAAAATGTGCCAGTATTTATCCAAGATATTCCTAATTTTATTGTGATTGTTACTATATTGTGTTATGAATCTAACCCCTACAGCTGTTATTTCATCCTTATTTGATTTTGTTTTCTCATGTCTATGCATCTCTCTATCTTTATTCATATAGTTTGTGAAGAAATCTTCTCTACATCTGTTCCTTGCTTTTAAATAGCTCTTATCTACAAGGTCCTTGGGATAATATTTCTCACAAAACCTATTTTTCAAAAGCAATGCCTGATTGTCAAAAGTTTCTAAATCGGTGCAATTTCTCCGTAATCTACAAAATTGATTATATGGAATGTTCTTTTTCCACGGTAGATGATGGTTACTTTTATAATTCAAATAACTGTTTGCATCAACCGATTTAAAAATTTTTTTGGTAATCACATTGCCTGAGTTGTCCCATTCAAGTAACAGATCCAGAAATTCAACACTAGTTTCTTCAATTTTTTATGTGAAATGAAGACCCATTTCATTCGAATTGAGACTATGAACAAATTTCTGGGCCTACAATTGATCTCCCTCCCAGATAAACAGGAGGTCATCAATGAAACGGCCATAGAAGACCAGGTTCACCACAAAATTAGAAGACAAAATGTATTTTTCTTCCAAAAAACCCATAAATAAATTAGCAAAGCTTGGGGCGAACCTGGTCCCCATGGCCGTTCCCTTGATCTGTAAATAAAAATTTTCTTGGTAAACAAAATAATTGTTCTTGAGTACAAAGGAAATGCACTCCAACAAGAATTCTCTTTGTCTGTCCGGCAAATAGATATCTTTCCTGAGGTAATGCTCAATAGCCATGACTCCCAATTCATGGCCTATATTTGAATATAAAGCCGAGACATCACATGTGAGCCACAACAGGTTTCTATCCATTTTTTGAATCTTGGAGATTTTATAAATCAAATCTGGAGTATCCTTGATGTAGGATGGTAAAGCCACTACCGATTTCTTCAGGTACTGGTCAACATACTCCGAAAGCTTACATGTCGGATTCCCAATACCTGAGATTATCGGTCTCCCTGGAGGATCCACAATACTTTTGTGGATTTTCGGGAGATGATAATAATACAGCAAATTAGGTGTTAGAGGAATTAAATAATCCCTTTCTTTCTTAGTGAGAATCCAAGTTAACCACCCTGAATCAACTAGTTTAACTAAATTTGCAAGAAACTTCTTTGTCGGATTAAATGTAAGAACTTTATAATAATCAGTATCTAGTAAAATCCTGTCTGCCTCTTTTAAGTAATCATTCATATTTTGCAACACTATTCCTCCTCCTTTGTCCGCTTGCCTGATTACTATATTCTTGTTAGAGGCCAGTCTAGAAAGTGCTTTCAACTCATAAATATTCAAATTGGAATTTTTAATACGGCCCTCTGGTAATTTACCGAACTCTTCCAATACTAAATTTTGGAACAGTTCTAAACTTAACCCTGTGTTAGGTGGGTTAAAATTCGATTTGGAGGTTAAATCTGAACGTATACAATTTTCAAAAGTTCATCACATAGGGTGTCAGGATCAAAATATATGATATCTGTTAAAGGGCGTTCCACCATGTTATCAGTAAGAATAGGTTTGTGATTTGAACCTTTCAGTTTCTTTTCAGTAAAATAACGTTGAATAGACAATTTCCGAATGAATTTGTTCAAATCAACAAACAATTCAAATAAATTATGGTTATTTGATGGACAAAATGAAAGGCCTCTATTCAAAACACAAACTTCTTCATTTGTCAGAATATGGTCAGATAAATTAAAAATATTCTTTCTCATGCATTTAAATTTCTCCTTTTGAGATGACTTAGCTCTCCCTCTGCTGCCACGTTGGGGTGATCATGTAATTTTCTTTCTCTGGTCCCCTTTCTAACTGTTTTAAGCGTATCGGGGCCTGTCTGAAATGTGGAGGGTTGTACACCTGGTTTTGGTTGTACTGAAAAACCTGTGGTTTATTAGTTGTCCTCATATCATTTGTTTGATAGTTATTTCTAAAATAATTTTGACTATGATCTCTAGGACTTTCTATAGACTCATTATGTTCTCTATTATGTTGTTGAGATCTATAATCATGTTGATGGTACATGTCCCTATTAGGATGATAAATCCCCTTATCCCAGGTCGAGGTGTACATTTGACTATGTTGTTTATGGGGGAAATTACTAGATGTATTCTTTATATGCCAGATTTTTCTTTTTATCTTTCGGTTTCTTATAGTCTACCTTTACCCATGAGTTTGCTTTAGGGGTATCAGAAGTTGAGGCTGCCTTACTGTATTCCTCCTCCTTATTTTTCATATGAAGATCATAAATATCCTCTAGATAATCTTTCTCATCTCTCGCTAATTTTTTTAACTTAGTTTGTATTATTTTTTTCTGAAATATATCAGATTTGTCTTGTACCTCCTCTTTGGTGTATTTAGCATAGTCAGTATTAGACTAAAAATGTAACCAATGAATCCTGTATTTCCTCTATCTCCTTTTCAGTTTTGTTAAGTACAATTTCACTAAACTCTATCAATAAATCTATAAGTTTCAGAGAACATTCAGTTAAAATGCCTTGCAATTTAATGGTAAGGTCCAAATCATGTTTAAAAGAACAATGTTTAGATATCCTTAGACCCCTTGGAATATGTCCTCTTGCTTTATATTTGCGAAGTGTATCAATATCCCACTAGTGCCTATGCTTATTTTTGAGGGCTTCCTCTAGTTTATGAAATAACTACACCATTGATAAATCATCAATGGTGTTGCTAGAGATTTCTGCTAGATTTTCATTGTTGCTCAAAGCTAGCCTATTTTGTTTTTTTTTATCTTTACTTTGCATGATTCCTAAAATATAATATAACTAAAAAAAAATATATATAATTAATATATATAAATATAACAATATGACTCAGTGGATATAAACACAATCTAACTGAATCAAAAATACTCTTTGGGAAAGAGAGTTATATACTCCAGATTGGCACAAATTTTGGACATTAATTTTGTTTGTCACTTATTTTTGTCACTTTATTGTCACTATATATATGTATTTATATTGATATTGAATATATCACATCATTGCTGTTGCAATTTTTTTTTTTTTGGGGTTATTACGGTTAACCCATATCTATTATACTGGTGTTTTTGCATACACTTAATTGTACATCACCACTATTTTATACACTCAATAATATGAGTTTTTTTGTGTGATTATTAGGAACTCTTTTAGTTCTGTTGTTTACACTGCTGGCGCACTGATTTTTTTATATATTACAAACTGACTAACGCAGCTTTAGCGGAGTCAGCCTTACTAACATCAATATGTTTAGATTTGCTCTTTCGTTTACCAGAAACCTTTGGAAAAGCTGATAAAGCTGCAGAAACAGCAGAAGTAATCTGCGCAGCGAAATCCCCAGCTAAAAAACAGAATATATGCTTACCTGATAAATTTCTTTCTTTTGCGATGTACCGAGTCCACGGATTCATCCTAACTTGTGGGATATTGTCCTTCCTGACAGGAAGTAGCAAAGAGAGCACCACAGAAGAGCTGTCTATATAGCCCCCCCCCTTAACTCCACCCCCCAGTCATTCGACCAAAGGCCAAGGAAGAAAAGGAGAAACTATAAGGTGCAGAGGTGACTGAAGTTTACATAAAAAATACTATCTGTCTTGAATAGACAGGGCAGGCCGTGGACTCGGTACATCGCAAAAGAAAGAAATTTATTAGGTAAGCATAAATTCTGTTTTCTTTTGCAAGATGTACCGAGTCCACGGATTCATCCTAACTTGTGGGATACCAATACCAAAGCTTTAGGACACGGATGAAGGGAGGGACAAGACAGGAACCGAAACGGAAGGCACCACTGCTTGCAAAACCTTTCTCCCAAAAATAGCCTCCGAAGAAGCAAAAGTATCAAATTTGGAAAAGGTAGGAAGCGAAGACCAAGTCGCAGCCTTACAAATCTGTTCAACAGAAGCATCATTTTTAAAAGCCCATGTGGAAGCCACCGCTCTAGTGGAGTGAGCTGTAATTCTTTCAGGAGGCTGCTGTCCAGCAGTCTCATAAGCCAAACGGATGATGCTTTTCAGCCAAAAGGAAAGAGAGGTAGCCGTAGCCTTTTGACCTCTACGCTTTCCAGCATAGACAACAAACAAAGAAGATGATTGTCAAAAATCTTTGGTTGCCTGCAAATAAAATTTCAAGGCACAAACCACGTCCAAGTTGTGCAACAGACGGTCCTTCTTAGAAGAAGGATTAGGACACAGAGAAGGAACAACAATTTCCTGATTGATATTCCTGTTAGAAACAACCTTAGGGAGGAACCCAGGTTTGGTACGCAAAACCACCTTATCAGCATGGAAAACAAGATAAGGCGAGTCACATTGTAATGCAGATAGTTCAGAAACAGAACTTTCCAAGAGAGAAGCTTAATGAAAAAAACACAATTTGCAAAAACGGCACTGTACCTTTCAGAGAAAAAAAGGCATACACAAACTGCAAAACAGGTTAAAATTGCTTCAAAAATTCCGAAATTTTAACAGTACAACCACTAAGCTTTAGAAGGATTGCACCACAAGTAACAAAACAATAGACCCCCAAATGAAAAAAATGGATTGATAAGTGTCTAAAACCGGTTAAAACCCCCTAAAGCACCTTGCCACAGCTCTGCTGTGGCCCTACCTGCCCTTAGGAAGCGATAATATGGGGTTTAAAGCTTCAAATAGTCCCTCAGAAGACTCTCAGGACCTCAGGAGAAGTTGCTTGCTGCTTGTAAATGTAGGCCCCACCCACCTCACTCGATGTTGCTGGGGCCTACACAAAACTAACAAACCCTGCCTGAAAGCCATGTGGGTTATAAACAACCCCAAAGAACCCTCAAGCAAATGTCCCATAAAACAGAAAACGTTACTCCCAGACACAAAAACGTTTGTCCCAAACTCACATAACAAACTGAGTGCCCACAAAATATTAACCCTTTATGCAAGCTAGTAAAAACCTCTGTTAACACTAGGATTACTGCTTACTAGTCTCTCTCTCATTCGGGAGGACTCTTGAGTCTGTCTGGCTGTGGCTGCTGCTTGTGGCTGGGCCTGGGAAATCGGGATTCAGGGCCGCGTCGCCATCTACAATTCTACAAACATTCCTTTCCAAATTCCTCCCATTAGTCCCCTCCCCCCATTCGGATTGGCCGTGCAGCCGTCACACTGTACGCACATGCGCAATTCCGGCCTGGGTCTGAGCGCACTGTGAGTGACGTGATGACGTCAGACAGTGAAGTGATAGACAGTCACACGCCCTGCACGCGGCTACACTACACTCATGCCGCGTGCCGGGTCCACGTGACGTGGTGACACACTGAGGCTGCGAGGAGGCGATAGTGGAGGGCTGGAGGCTGAGGCTAGCAGGCGGCGAGGCCGGAAAAAGATGCTGCCCTGGGCCGGGTGGCTGGGTCCTGACAGCTGTGACTGTGACAGTCTTTCTTCCTCCTCACATTCCATGAGGCCGGCGGGGGGCTGGAGACAACAAGCAGCAGCGAATCCTTATCCAGCGATGATGATGAGGAATAGGAATAGGATATCAGGACTGAGGAGGCTAAGAAGACACAGCAGGTGGCCAGCAGCAGGCCAGGGCAGGTAGGTGATGACCGTGAGGTCTGGTCTCAGAAAGGACCTTAAGTGAAGTTTTATTTACATCAGATACTTTAATATACTACTAAGTGAAGTATACATACACAACAAATATAATATATTATTAATTATACAGTCCCAGTATGTTTATTGGTAATTTACAGCCTAAGTGATCATCTCAAAATCAGTACTAACTAGGCCTCAGGCCTATCTTGTACAGCTGATCTACTCAGTGAGTCTTTCTGTCTGAGTCAGTCTCCTGCTTTGCTGGCTGCAGCCACATGGGGAATGGGGATATCATATAGTACACGTGCCATGATGGTTGGACTCCTCCATGTCACGAGGCTGCACCACACAATATCTATTTTGGTGGGTTGCTGGGGGTGGGGAACAGTAATTTCATTGGGAGAAAAAAAAAACAGATAACAACAGCACGTGCCACCGTCTATGCATGGCTCAGTGTGGCTCAAGTTTCAGAAGAACCAGCAGCAAACAGTGAGACTCAATCTCAATCACTCACTATTGAAATTGCTGTGGCTGCCTGAGTGCCTGACTGTGACTGTCTTAGTGTCTGTCACCTCAGTGAAAAAAGAGGTGCCCTAAAATGCCCGGGCCTCTTTTTGGTCCCAGTCCGGCCCTGAAGTTAACAGCTCTTTTGCAAACAAATAAAAACAAACACCCCCTAACATTACAAACCTCCAAACCCACAAAATAAAAAAACCTAACTAAAAAAACCTTATCTACCCATTGCCCTGAAAAGGGCATTTGTATGGGCATTCAGCTCTTTTTTGGCCCATTAAAATAAAAAAAGCCCTAATAAAATTTTTTTTGAAAAAACACCCCAATAAAACAACAAAAAAATACCTAACACTAACCCCAAAATCAGTACTCACAGTTGCTGAAGTCCGGCGAAAGATCTTCATCCCAGCGGCTCCATCTTCATCCATCGCGGGACCGGCATCTTCTTCATCCCTGCGGAGACGGAGCGGTCGATGCATTGAGACGGAGGTCCATCGGTCTGACGTGGAGGTCCTCTTCATGTGATCGTCCGCCGCACACTGAGGATTCAATGCAAGGTAACCCTTTTATATTGGGGTATTGTTGCATTCCTATTGGCTGAACATTTTAAATCAACCAATAGGTCCTCGTCTCATGTCCTGCAAAGTCTACACCAAAATGTTGGGAGACTTGGATTAAACCAGCTAATTGTTTATTCTTGGGACATTGAGAACATTGTGTTTATTTTCTCTACTGGAAGAAGAAAAAAACAATATCAAAAACTGTTAAATGGACGCATCATGTATTGCTATTATAAGGTAAGTAATCATGTTTTATGTTCTCATTGGCTGCTTACCTTTGTTTTTGTGTGAGTCTGATGAAAGCCCAGTGAAAAGCCTAAGGAAAGCTTGTTACTTTTCCCACGTTTACCCAATCCACATACAAATAGAGCAGATGTTCCTGATATATTACTAATGTAATTCAGCTGACTAAAAGGGACAGTAAATGTAATTTTGTGCTGAAATGTACTAAAAATATTACAGAACATAGAGACAGTTTAACCTAAGCAGAGTTTTTAAGCTGCCATATAAATAGCTTTTTGCACCTAATTCGAGCATGTTTTCACACAGCTCAGACCACTCCTAGCTTAAAGGGACACTGAACCCACATTTTTTATTTCATGATTCCGACAGAGCATGCAATTTTAAGCAACTTTCTAATTTACTCCTATTATCAAATTTTCTTCATTATCTTGTTATCTTTATTTGAAAAGCAAGAATGTAATTTTAGAAGCTGGCCCATGCTTGGTTCACTTCCTGGGTTGTCCTTGCTGATTGGAGAGCACCAATAAACAAGTGCTGTCCAGGTCTGAAATAAAAATTGTCTGGCTCCTTAGCTTAGATGCCTTTTTAAAAAAAATAAAGATAGCAAGAGAACAAAGAAACATTGATAATAGGAGTAAATTAGAAAGTTGCTTAAAATGTCATGCTTTATCTGAATCATGAAAGAAAAAAATTGGGTTTAGTGTCCCTTTAAGGCTGATTTTGTTTTCCTTTTGAAAAAGTAAGAAGAGCAATCTCCTGTGTTATTGCTTGTCGGTTGCAGGTGCTGTAGTGCTCCTACAGCCTTCAAGCTAAAGCAGAGTGTGTTGTGATAATATGGTGCAAGCAGTATTCATCCGACTGGCTCTACCTCCCGCCCTTCCTGGAAAGAAAAAAGCAGCCTGTAGCTATTGGAGGCTAACACACCCGTTGGGGTGCAAAAAAAGCAGCTTGTATTGCTTTTTATAATGTTGGCTTAGGTTATACTGTCCCTGTGTACTACAATGTATTGCAGCATTAAAGGGACAGTTTAGTCAAAATTAAACTTTCGTGATTCAGGTAGGGCATGCAACTTTCCAATTTACTTTTATCATCAAAAATGCTATGTTTTCTTGGTATTATTTGTGGAAAGCTAAACCTAGGTAAGTCTTGTATGTTAATTTCTAAGCCCTTGAAGGCTGCCTCTTATCTCAGTGCATTTTGACAGTTTTTCACAGCTAGATAGGGCTAGTTCATGTGTGTCATAGATAACATTGTGCTCGCTCCAGTTAAATTATTTATGAGTCAGCACTGATTGGCTAAAATGCAAGTCTGTAAATAGCACTGAAATAAGGGGGCAGTTTGCAGAGGCTTTGATACAAGGTAATCACAGACGTAAAAAGTATATTAATATAATATAGCAGTGTTGGTTATGCAAAACTGGGGAGTGGGTAACAAAGGGATTATCTATCATTTAAAAAAAACAAAAAACATTCTGGACTAGACTGTCCCTTTAAATTATGTTTACTGTCCCTTCACCTAATTCAAACATCTGCCCATCTGAAGTATTCAAAAGCATAAGAAATTGAAACCAAACCCCACCCAAGTTGAATACAAACATTTGTACAGCAAACTCTATTGGATAGGTATTGGGGGTTAATATTGCCATGAGGTATCTTTCATAGGTTCTCAATGGGTTCAAGTGGCCAAGTGTCTCATACTCTCTCCACTATAAACAAGGGCATAGGTCTAAAGTATATAAAACCATAGGGCATTTAAACCGGTCAATCAAAATACCATCTCTTGGATAATTAAAAATATAATTACTAATTTGCAAATTAGTTAAACTACAGTGATTTCCCCACAAAACACACACACAAGTGAATCAACACCTCTCTAGCTGTCTAAAAAGGCAAAGTAAAGAAATTAAAGTGCAATGAAAATAATTGTAGATCTTTTGGAGATCATACACATGCAGCCCACAAGCTTCGCTTCACTGAGGGATAATTGCTTTGGGATTACATACTTTGGAATAGTGGGGACAGTTGGAGGTCATGGCTTTAAAACTCCTTCAGCCATGTGGGTATGTGATGAGTGAATAATTTAACGGGGGCCAAATAAATACATACTCAGCTGTCGCTTCCAGTTTGTTGTACAGGAAGATTCCTGAGGGAGCAGCGAGTGGGTGACTAGATAATCCACATCAGAAGGGATGAACACACCCGTTTAGCTATATCATATGTCTTGTTCAGCTATACACTAATGGCCTTCGTGTCTGCCATTTATCATTGTACTGTAACACAAGACAGCTACAAACACAATGCATACTGCAAAGCTCCTTAGTTTAAATTACGGCCAGATTACGAGTTTTGCGGTAACGGGTGCGTTGCTAACATGCACTTTATTGTCACCGCTCACTTACCTGCAGTGCTGGTATTACGGGTTTTTACAAACCCGCGTTAAAAGGCAAGAAGTGAGCGTAGAGGAAAATTGCGCTCCACACTGCACTCCAATACCAGCGCTGCTTAAGTCAGCGGTGAGCTGGTTGTACGTGCTCGTGCACGATTTCTCCATAGACATCAATGGGGAGAGCCGGCTGAGAAAAAGTCTAACACCTGCAAAAAAAGCAGTGTAAAGCTCAGTAACGCAGCCCCATTGATTCCTATGGGGAAACACATTTTATGTTTACACCTAACACCCTAACATGAACCCCGAGTCTAAACACCCCTAATCTTACACTTATTAACCCCTAATCTGCTGCCCCCGATATCGCCGACACCTACATTATACTTATTAACCCCTAATCTGCCGCTCCGGACATCGCCGCCACTATAATAAACATATTAACCCCGAATCTGCCGCACTTCCGCCTCGCAAACATTAGTTAAATATTATTAACTCCTAATCTGCTATCCCTAACATCGCCACCACCTACCTACATTTATTAACCCCTAATCTGCCGCCCCCAACGTCGCTGCCACTATATTAAATTTATTTACCCCTAAATCTAAGTCTAACCCTAACCCTAACACCCCCTAACTTAAATATAATTTAAATAAATCTAAATAAAACCTACTATTATCACCTAAATTATTCCTATTTAAAACTAAATACTTACCTGTAAAATAAACCCTAAATTAGCTACAATATAACTAATAGTTACATTGTATCTAGCTTAGGTTTTATTTTTATTTTACAGGTAAGTTTGTATTTATTTTAACTAGGTAGAATAGTTATTAAATAGTTATTAAATAGTTATTAACTATTTAATAACTACCTAGCTAAAATAAATACAAATTTACCTGTAAAATAAAACCTAACCTAAGTTACACTAACACCTAACCTAACCCTACAATTAAATACATTAAATAAAGTTAGCTAAATTACAAAAAAAAAAAAAAAAAAAATTACAAGATCTTTAAACTAATTACACCTAATCTAAGCCCTATCAAAATAAAAAAAAGCCCATCCAAAATAAAATAAAAAACCTTAGCCTAAACTAAACTATCAATAGCCCTTAAAAGGGCCTTTTTTGCTGGGCATTGTCCCAAAGAAATCAGCTCTTTTACCTGAAAAAGAAAATACACACAACCCCCCCAACAGTAAAACCCACCACCCACACAACCAACCCCCCAAATAAAAGCCTAACTAAAAAAACCTAAGCTCCCCATTGCCCTGAAAAGGGCATTTGGATGGGCATTGCCCTTAAAAGGGCATTTAGCTCTACTGCTGCCCAAAGCCCTAACCTAGAAATAAAACCCACCCAATACACCCTTAAAAAATCCTAACACTAACCCCCGAAGATTCACTTACCGGGAGAAGTCTTCATCCAAGCGGCAAGATGTCCTCAAAGAAGCCGGCAGAGCTGGTCCTTTTCAGGGCAATGGGGAGCTTAGGTTTTTTTAGTTAGGCTTTTATTTGGGGGGTTGGTTGTGTGGGTGGTGGGTTTTACTGTTGGGGGGGTTGTGTGTATTTTCTTTTTCAGGTAAAAGAGCTGATTTCTTTGGGGCAATGCCCCGCAAAAGGCCCTTTTAAGGGCTATGGATGAAGATAGAAGATGCCGTCTGGATGAAGACTTCTGCCCATCTGGAGGACCACTTCTGCCCGTCTGGAAGACCACTTCTGCCGGCTTCGTTGAGGACATCTTGCCGCTTGGATGAAGACTTCTCCCGGTAAGTGAATCTTCGGGGGTTAGTGTTAGGAATTTTTAAGGGTGTATTGGGTGGGTTTTATTTTTAGATTAGGGGTTTGGGCAGCAATAGAGCTAAATGCCCTTTTAAGGGTAATGCCCATCCAAAGCCCTTTTCAGGGCAATGGGGAGCTTAGGTTTTTTTAGTTAGGTTTTTATTTGGGGGGTTGGTTGTGTGGGTGGTGGGTTTTACTGTTGGGGGGGGGTTGTGTGTATTTTATTTTCAGGTAAAAGAGCTGATTTCTTTGGGGCAATGCCCTGCAAAATGCCATTTTAAGGGCTATTGATAGTTTAGTTTAGGCTAGGGTTTTTTTTATTTTGGGTGGGCTTTTTTTATTTAGATAGGGCTTTTAGATTAGGTGTAATTAGTTTAAATATCTTGTAATTTGTTTTTTATTTTCTGTAATTTAGTGGGTTTTTTTGTAATTTAGCTAATTTTATTTAATTTATTTAATTGTATTTAATTTAGGTAATTTATTTAATTGTAGGGTTAGGTTAGGTGTTAGTGTAACTTAGGTTAGGTTTTATTTTACAGGTAAATTTGTATTTATTTTAGCTGGGTAGTTATTAAATAGTTAATAACTATTTAGTAACTATTCTACCTAGTTAAAATAAATACAAACTTGCCTGTAAAATAAAACCTAAGCTAGCTACAATGTAACTATTAGTTATTTTGTAGCTAGCTTAGGGTTTATTTTATAGGTAAGTATTTAGTTTTAAATAGGAATAATTTAGATGATAATAGTAGGTTTTATTTAGATTTATTTAAATTATATTTAAGTTAGGGGGTGTTAGGGTTAGGGTTAGACTTAGAGGTTAGACTTAGATTTAGGGGTTAATAAATTTGATATAGTGGCGGCGACGTTGGGGGCGGCAGATTAGGGGTTAATAAATGTAGGTAGGTGGCGGCGATGTTAGGGACAGCAGATTAGGGGTTAATAATATTTAACTAGTGTTTGCGAGGCGGGAGTACAGCGGTTTAGGGGTTAATATGTTTATTATAGTGGCGGTGATGTCCGGAGCGGCAGATTAGGGGTTAATATTTTTATTTTAGTGTTTGAGATGCGGGAGGGCCTCGGTTTAGGGGTTAATAGGTAGTTTATGGGTATTAGTGTACTTTGTAACACTTTAGTTATGAGTTTTATGCTACAGCGTTGTAGTGTAAAACTCATAACTACTGACTTTAAAATGCGGTACGAATCTTGATGGGGTAGGGAGTACCGCTCACTTTTTGGCCTACCAGGACAAACTCGTAATACCAGCGCTATGTGAGTCCCATTGAAAAAAGACTATATGCAAATTGCATAAATTTATTTGCGGTAAGGCCAAAAAAGTGTGTGGTGCCCCTAAACCTGCAAAACTCGTAATACCAGCGGTAGTGAAAAAGCAGCGTTACAACCTGATAACGCTGCTTTTTCAGTATAACGCAAAACTCGTAATCTAGCCGTAAGTTTCTTTGACACTGTATATGTGAGTACCAACGCAAAATTAATATAGTAGATTTACCGTGTCCTATGACCCAGCAACATACAAGTCTTGAGCATCTGCTTTTCAGACTGGACCAATCTGTGAGGGGCTGAGCTCACTTATATATTTTAGAAAGAAAAACAATAATAATAATGGATAAGCAGATGATAAATTTTATATCATCCATATAAAAACCGTGCAGCTAAACGTGAAAATAATCTGCATGAAAACTATTAAAAGCTGATAGAACTATAACTGAAACACCATCAGGAAATACAACCTGTTCACAGTTCATAACTCTGCACTAATGTGTACTGACAGAGTACTACTGCCATACTGCTCACTGCTCATTGGTGAACACAGACATACACACATACACACATATACATACACACACATATACATACATACACACATATACATACACACACACATATATACATACACACACATATACATACATACACATACACACATACTCATACACACACACATACACACATATACATACACATATACATACACACATACACACACATACACACACATATACATACAATGTGTGCAGTCACTAGAGGCAGGTGAGGCAGGGCTTCACCTCTCATATGGGCAAAAATATATTTTTTTTATAGGCTTTAAAAAAAAAAAAAAAAAATATTGCAAATTTTTTTCCCAGCATTTTTTTTTCACAGCTACATGTTGTGCAATGGAGAGGCACAAGCAGGTCTGCCCTCCATTACACAACATGCTGCGCCACCTACATGAAAGTGGTTAAGATCATTGCATAACCCATAAGTGCTTATTTGAGGCAGGCCTCTTTGGGCTGACCCAATCCAGTAAGAGGCATCAGTGATAGGAATTTAGGTTTGGGGCTGGATGTTAAATCATATAAAAGAAAACAAAAACAGAAAAAAACTACTTTAATTTATTTTGTTGCTGCCCTGTGCAGCTGCCAGCTTTTCCAGTGAAAAAGAGAGTTCTGTACTTCCCCTCCAAGTGCAGTGGAATGTTCCACTGTCACTTCCTTACAGAGCAGGAAGAGATGCAGAGAGAGCAGTGTTTTAGCCACATTTTATTAAAGTTATTAAAGTAAGTTCTGCAATCTTAGATTTTGCTGATAGGGATTCTGTTAGTGAAAATGATAATTTAATGAATGTGGTTTAGTGTTTTTTTTGTTTTTTTACTCTTTTACAGCAGTTTAAGGATCATTTTTGTATTTTGTTTACTCAAAGTTTACACCCACTACCTTAGCAGCTTGCATCTGTACTGCACACTAGTTTTATCACTCTCTTACTGACTTATGAACTATCTTTAGCTCTGCAACTTTGTTTTATTACATCTTCCTATTATGCTCTTTGTATGGATGAGTTGTTATTTGACAAGAGTAAGCTAGAGTCGACCAACAGCATGGCAATGTAAAATGAAACCAAGCAGTTTAGAATGAGTTATAGCAAATATTCTCCATGGCTCCTGTAGCTATAGTATTTCATTTAAACCAGGGATTCCTTAGGTGTATGTTGGACAACCCTGATGTAGACAACAAATAATAATGTATTAATGCTCCCATTCATATGTGCTGTTCTGTTTCAGATATTTAAAATAGATTGTAGACTATTATCATTTTCACTTAAAATAAACTACTTAAACATTCAGTGCTGCCTCCCCCATTTCAGTGTTCCCTCTCTCCCCACTTATGTGCCTCTCTCCTCCCTCTGTCTCCCTCTCCCCCCACTTATGTGTCTCACTCCCCTCTGTCTCCCTCACTCCCCTCTGCCTCCCTCACTCCCCTCTGTCTTCCTTACTCCCCTCTGTCTCCCTCACTCCCCTCTGTTTCCCTCACTCCCCTCTGTCTCACTTCCCTCTGTCTCACTCCCCTCTGTCTCTCTCCCCTCTGTGTCTCTCTCACTCCCCTCTGTGTCTCTCTCACTCCCCTCTGTGTCTCTCTCTCTCTCACTCCCCTCTGTGTCTCTCTCTCTCACTCCCCTCTGTGTCTCTCTCTCACTCCCCTCTGTGTGTCTCTCTCACTCCCCTCTGTGTCTCTCTCACTCCCCTCTGTGTCTCTCTCACTCCCCTCTGTCTCTCTCTCTCTCTCTCTCTCCCCTCTGTCTCTCTCTCTCCTCTCTCTCTCTCTCTCTCTGCCTCTCTCTCTCTCTCCCCTCTGTCTCTCTCTCTCTCTCTCCTCTGTCTCTCTCTCTCTCCCCTCTGTCTGTCTCTCTCCTCTCTGTCTTTCTGTCTCTCCCATCTGTCTCTCTCTCTCCTCTGTCTCTCTCTCTCCCCTCTGTGTGTGTGTCTCTCTCTATCCATCTCTCTTTCTCTATCCATCTGCCTCTCTCTCTCCATCCATCTCTCTCTCTATCCATTTCTCTCCCTGTCTCTCCCCTCTGTCTCTCTCCTTATGTGTCGTTCTCCCCCATGGTCTCTTTTCTATACCTGTCTCTCTTCCTCCCCCTCTGACTCTCTCATCCCTTATGTGTCTCTCTAACCCTCTGTGTGATTGTGTGTCTCTCTCTTTCTCTCTAACCCTCTGTGTATCTCTCTCCCTCTCCCCCCGTCTCTCTCTCCCTCCCCCCCCCCCCCGTCTCTCCCTCTCCCCCCGAGTGCTTTTCTGTGTTTTGGTCTACCTTTTATTTATTTAATTAATGAATTGGTAATGCCATCTGAGGATGTAGCTTTATTTAAAGGGGTGGGGTCAATTTCACCAGCTGCCACTGGATCAAGACATTTTTATATTTACTGAATAATGAAGGAATCTATACGCATAATTTGCAGCATTAAAGTAAAAAGTATGTTTTAAACATATTTTAATGGGCCTGGATTTCTAGATCTCATAATCAGAGCAAGCATTTTGTTATCTGGCAAGAGTTTCTGTTACAAATCCTTTAGACTAAAATCAGATGTTTACTAAGTTGACCAGTTTTCCAAGACACCATTTAAAGGGACATGAAACCCATATGTTTTATTTCATGATTTAGAAAGAGCATGCAATTTTAAATAACTTTCCAATTTACATCTAATATCTAATTTTCTTCATTCTTTTGATATCCTTTGTTGAAAATCATATCTAAATATGCTCAGTAGCTGCCGATTGGTGATACCTCATGCGATTGGCTCACCCATGTGCATTGCTATTTCTTCAACAAAGGATATCTAAAGAATGAAGGCGTATCCTAGCCACTGCCTTACCAGCCTCTGATGTCACTGCACGTCACTGATACATACATACATACACACACACTCATATACACACACATACATATATACAGTATATACATATACACACACGCTCATACAGACCAATATCTGAGAGTAGAATTACTATGCTGCTACTGAGCATGTCTTAACTTATTTATTTAAACCTTTACCCACTGCTGGTTAAAACAAACAAAAAAAATAAGTGCCACTAGACAATAAATTTACCTGCAGTAGAAGTTTTGGCTTATCTTTTAGGTAGCAAAAAGTACCTTTTTTAAACAGTTAAAGTGATTGTAAAGTTTGGCAATGTAATGCACAGTATGCACTTTCATTCATTCAAATTTTTAAAGAGGCTTCATTTGTAAAATAATTACCATTTAGTGATGGTAAACATTGCGTTGTTCCTCCGCCCGCTTCTCATACTTTATTTTGCTGATCGATGACAAATCCAGCTTCATCCAATCGTTACATGCCCTCCTTTGGCGTACAGCTAGTGGGGCACGCAAAGATTGTATGAAGTCGGATTCGTCCAATCGATCAGCAAAATAAAGTATGAGTTGCGGCACTAAATGGTAATTATTTTACAAATGAAGCGTCTTTAAAAGTTTGCATGAATAAAAGTGCCCCTGTTTTTAAGAATAATTTTATATACTCTGCATTGCATTGGCAAACTTTACAATCACTTTAATAACTCCACAAATATTTAACCAATATGCTTCACATTTTCAGTAACTGAGGAAGTTAAAAAACTACCACATTTCAAATAAATTAATTCACGCAATCTAGTTACATGCACGTGAAAACCAGGCTTTAACATTAGACATCCTGTCAATTTTAAACTATAGCTGCACTAATATAAGGGTTGTTTTCAGTTTGTATAGTGTGTAAATATCTATGAATAAATATGTGTGTGTTGACAGCACTGCAGATTCATAAAACCTTTGGCTTACAATAGCACCACACACATACAGTGAATAACACCTAGACTGATAATTTGTCAGTAACACATACTTAGAATGTTTAGGAGAGTTTGGTTCTTTTCACAGTGCTTTCCGTATTGCCATAGGCTCGCTGCTCAAGAGCTTTACTGCTTAATATTCTTGCTGCGCCCAGGAGAGCTATTTCAGACCCACCAGCAAAAAAGCACAGATCCAGTGATCCACTGTTGTACAGCAAATAAGTTGGTACAGAGCTGGGTCAAATTTGGGCAGCACTGGCAACGTGACCCAGACAAGCTGCATAAACATAGCAATGTGCAGTTAGTAAGCTGCTTCTGGGAGTTGTGTGCAGGCAGGGTGAAACTCAGAAGTACCTCTTTCTCAATTCTCCAGATGCTTGATAAGGGCACTGACAGCATCTTACTTCCCAATAGGAGAAAGGTATAGAATTGACAACCACACCTCTCCCCTTTGAGCAGAGTGCATTCCAGACACTTCTGCCCATCATCTTTACCTGGTTGCTACAAATACTTTTTCTTTTGAATTTTAGATATGTGATAAATAAAAATGTCCCTAAACACGTGATTGTAATTTATCATTTATCACTGTTGCAGATAAAAATGACTAAACCAAGAATTTCAGAAATATAAACAATACAAAATACTACATGAGTTGTAAAGTTTTTACCAACTTTGGTCATTTCTTTATATTCTCCAATATATGTGATTTAAAAAAAGAAATGCCTTGAGAGAGGTTTGAGTTAGTGACCTTTCACACCCAGTCAGGTACGTTATCTACTTATCTATTTAAACTCTTGATAAGCCTTTTGGTAGTCTTACATTTCTTAAAGGGATATTAAACAGTTAATTCATGCTAGACATAATGATGCATTCAAATAAAAGATTAGCCTAAGAATAATATGCAGAAGTATTTTTTACCACAATGTAATTTGTTTAACTATTGAAGCTATAAGTGTAAAAATTCAGTCTCTGTAAAGTACTCTGGATTCTTTAAAGTAATGGGTGCCGCCATGTTTGATCTAGTTTCCTATTTATCTCTGTCTTCTGCTGAGAACAATTAGGGGAAAATACATAAACCAGGCAATAAATAAGAGGTTGTATAAACACAGCTGTGTTCTTCAAATTGCGGGTTGCTACCCATTACTGGGTCGCAACACAATGTTTACTGGGTAGCGGTGATATACATGAGAGTGGGGTATGGTGTGTGTGTTGTATGAGAGTGTGGTGTGTGCTTTATATGCGTTTTTGCGTGTGTGGTTTAATGAGAATGGTGTGTGTGTTAAATAAGAGAGTGTGTGCATGTTAAATAAGAGTGCGTGTGCGGTTTGATGAGAGTGGTGTGTGTATGTGTGTTAAAGAGTATGTGTGGAGTGTGTGTAATTAATATTTACAACACTTTCAAGTTTGACTACAAAAAGGAATAAAGTACACACACATTTAGTCACTTTGCCAAAAATTGCACCTATCTTGTATATGACTTCAGAAATATTCAGACCAAGAAGAAAAATAGTCTCTGGAAAATATGTGGTATCATTGCACTGGGTCTTTGGAAAAAAGTTTGAAGAACCATGGAGTAGACATCTGGTAACATGACTTTAACAAGGAAGTAGGCAGGTCTTGTGAGTTGACTTAAATATGGGGGTCATCAGCTTACAGGTGATTTTGGATCCCTAGAGACCAATGTTCCCTCTAATTTTTTGAGCATTCTAAGCATTTCTTTTTTTTAACTGTGCAAAAGTGACTAAAAAGTGTGCGCACTTTATTCTTAAGTGTAGTCAAACTTTAAAATGTTGTAACCGTAAATAACACACAAGCACATACACACCTGAAACATCACATACACACACACACCTCTCAAACACACACAACTCTCACACACACCTCTCACAAGCACAAATACAACTCAAACCTCTCACACACCTCTCAAGCACACAGACACACACCTCACACTGGTTTTCATATGACTGCCATAAGCATTGTGAATACATAAAACAAATGTTTGTCTCCTAGGTTTTGAACAGACTTGTCATGCCCTGTCATATCTGAATATTTTTGCATAATGAACTTAAGTTTTGAACATGCATGTTCTGCTAAAAAAAAGAAAGAAAATCAAATTGGATTCCTTAGTGGAACACAATGTAAACTAATGGGTAAAATGCAATGATTGAAAGTATAATAAAACTAGCTTTGGCACAGGGGAGTGAAATGGGTTAGCTTGAATGGTGTTAACACAACATTATATTATCAGCATATGACAACAGTGATATATAAACTAATGCACATTTTATTTGTATCCCATAAAAGAACATCATAACAAAATTATAATTGTCTTGTATATTGGAAATAGTCTTCCTTTCATTAATGCACTTGTGATGTTTTATCCTAGCTGGGGAAAATAAGAAACACATGAATACGTGTGCATGCACTCACACACGTATGAACACATTCACACACACAGTATATGATATCACTGTGTAATACAGCGGATAAAACACACGATAGGAGCACCAGATCAGTAGTGGGGTAAAACGTAACTTTTATTCTTCTCAACAGCAGAAATAATACAGCATAGCGTATCAAGGGTAGTGTTCCAGCTTACGCGTTTCGGCAACAGCCGTAATCATAGCATGTTGGAACTCTAACTGTGACTCACATTTAAATTTTCTACCACATTCTCATTGGTTAATTAAAAATTCACACACCTCCTTAGCTACCCTATCATTAACTAGCTATATCCACTGTTGCAAATCCCTGACAGCCTACTTCAGTCCTTGTGTATATTCCTATCAATATCTCTGTTTTGAGCTTTTGCTTTCACGAATGTCACAATCACATTAGTATTTAATTTCTTCTTATCATACTTTTTATCCTTACTTTGCGTTAGTAGTCTAATATGTGTTTCATGCACTTATACTATTACAATATTAAATTACTGTTATATCCATGTATACTATTACTATGTATACGATATATATATATATATATATATATATATATATATATATATATATATGAAGCTGAATTATATGGTGCTAGGACTTTTGCTCTAATTTGTGAATATCACTGTGTAATGTTGATGCTTGTATTCCCATACAATGACCAGTGACCTTTTTACAGCAGACATTACATGCAGAGGTGTGGAAAACAATTATTTTATTTGGGGTCACTATATTAGCTGGTTAGAGTCTTAAAGAGACATTATACACTAGATTTTTATTTGCATAAATGATTTTGTAGATGATCCATTTATATAGCCCATACAGTTTTTGTTTTTTGTTGTTGTTGTTTTTTTTAAATGTTAATAGTTTTGCTTATTTTTAAATAACATTACTCTGATTTTCAGACTCCTAACCAAGCCCCAAAGTGTTAGGAGAATACCGACAGATACCTACTCCAGATTGCTTCTGTTTGTGTAAAGGGTCTTTTCATATGCAAAGGAAGGTGGAGGGGGAGTGTGCTATTTCCCACTTGCAGTGGGTGTTTCAGTAACCTTTTAAACAGAGCTAAACTGGAAGCTTATAAGTAAGTTTTTAAACAGTTTTATACTGGATTTTTAGATCAGTATCTGTGCATATTATTCTTTATAGTAGTGTCTATTACATGCAGTTATATGAAAATTGGTGTATACTGTCCCTTTAAGATGGTAATCTTTGCATTATTATGGAGAAAATATAAATTTGTGTATGAGTTTGCGGGTAAAAGAAGATGAAAGGAAGCGCAGAAGTTGTGAGAGAATATGATCAAGAAGAAGTAATTGGATGGGAGGATTTCATTGTAACTAGTACAAATTTGTGTATAGGCTGATCTAGGCTATTTGCCATTATTTGCGGTGGGCATGTTCCTGTGACAAGAGGCTGTAATAGAATTTATGCAATTAGCATTGATGTGAGAGATACAAGTAGTTTTTTTCCTTGCAGAATTTGAAGAAAGGGGAATGTTAGGGCAGCATAAAGCAGCAGTGAACATAAACTGAAGTGAAAGATTTCGTTAGCATTATTGCTCAGCAGAAGAGTAACATTTACTCAGGCAGACACAGACAGACAGACTGACAGAAACATGAATATATAGGTTTGCAACTTTAGTTTCAAATTCACAAAGTTATTTGGAAGATATCTGGACTTTGGTATAATTTTATTGACCAGTGCATGTGATTTACCATATATGGACTCTGTTGTTTGAAGTTTATGCAGTAAAATACATAAAGTGTTCAGAGACCGGTCTGCAATGAACGCACATGATAATGATAAACATAACCTTACGCAATAATTATGTGAAAGGTACTGTGTTACCTTTCATGTGAAAATGAAAGGTAACACAGTACAGGTGGCCCTCGTTTTACAACGGTTCAATTTACACCATTTCAGAATAACAACCTTTTTTTCCAGTCATGTGACTGCTATTGAAAAGCATTGAGAAGCAGTGCATTTATTAAAATAGCCAGTAGGTGGAGCTGTCCACTTGTGTTGCAGCAAAGCCAAGCAAGCTGAAATGAATCAGTTTATCCAGACCTGAGCTATCGAGCAGATTTCAAAGGAACAATATCTTCCTGTCTATAAATCAGTCCAGATTGGAATGCATAGAAATAACTGTTTGCAGAAAAATGAAAGTGGTCTGTGTTGTTTGATTATTTTATTAGGTTTATAATGCTGTTTAGCAAATGTTTTTGTTCATTTAACTTAGTTTAATTATATATTCTGTGTGAGTGTGGTTATTTTATTAGGTTTATAATGCTGTTTAGCATTTAAAGTCTTCATTTCAAAGCTTTAAAAATAATGTATTAAGTGTTACTTATGACAATTTTGAGAGGGGCCTGGAAGCTATCTCCCTCACTTCCTATTGACTTACATTATAAACTGGGTTTCAATTTACAATGGTTTCAATTTACATCCATTCCTTCTGGAACCTAACCCCGGCGTAAACTGAGGGCTACCTGTATTAATATTCATGTCCCTATTAAATCCCTAATACATTAAAATCTTATCTGTGTTATTTTCTGTTACTGAGTGTGAGGGTTACGTTTCTATCTAGTATTAATATATAGCAGAGTTTTTTTAAAGTTGGAATAGTTTAAGTATTAATGACTAAAGTGCACGTTAAATATACTCTCTGCTAAAGCAGTAAAGGGACATTGCAATTTTAATGGTAATCATTTTCTAATAAATGGAAAGTAACCTAGTCCAATAGAAGAAGACAACACCTGAAGTATTTCCGATAGAGACCTTGTGTTGCTAAATAATAAGTCAGCTTCACATTTGTGCTGTAATGACATACAGGAGCCAGACAAAACACAACAGATAAAGCAGTGAAGTGCCAGCTGACCCTGCAAGTCATCTCTTGTCATTCTGCCTCATGATTTATAAAACTACAATGTCATTTCTTTTGTTTTTGTTATACCAGGGCTCATTGCCTCCAAGCATGCAAAACAATATTTTTAAAATGTTTTATGTTGTGGCTCTACAAGAGGTATTATAATGTTCTGAATGTAAAAAAAAACATCAAAATATCATGTTTTTTTATAAGCAACTCATAAAGTATACAAGTTAAAATACATAAAGCATAAACTATAGTCAGCTGTGCTATTTGCTTTTTAAACCCGCGCCCTATTAAATATTGATACATTGCAGCCAGGTTCAGTGACACATAGAGAATAGCTGCTCTAAGTAAATAAGTACAGCAAGGCATACAGTGCACTACTTTATCACTCACTGAAACTTACAGTGTGAGTCTTCTCCGACTTTAACACTTGATGTCCCACAGAGGGGATGTACACCTCGATCATGCTGTATCGACCACCTATTCCAAGACTGGAGGGGATGTGGGAATGATACCAGGGTTCAGCACATTGATTTTCTTATTCTCTGAGAACATCCATACGAGCAGATCCAACTATAGTCCAATATTAACAAAGCACAGACCGGTAAAGACAGATGTATAAGGCTATGGGTCTTTCACACTATACAAAAGCTACTCATTTAAATGATGTTAAAAGCGGCTGGGGTGCTTAGGGCTATAACATCTGACTTATTTATGTCCTCTCCGCCCCCTGCTCGGAGCCTTCTTCAGCTATTGAAACTTAGTAACGTTACACTACCTCCCCTCTGCTCTTTCACATCCCTCCCTAGAGGCTGGTCACACAAACTCCCACTGTCGCCTCCCTTATCCCATTCATGCTCACTTCTGCTTGAAACTAATCCTCCCCCACTATACACTGAGTAACTGGCACTTGTCCTCTGCTAGGAAGATAGGGCTGCAGTCACTTTCACATAGCACCATCCGACAGACAGTAGTATTAACCCAAATAATGCTGGAAAAAAATCCTTTTCACTTAGAAGTATCTCAGGCAAACACAAATTACTTACCCATACTTGTTTGCAAGGTAAGCATTGGATTCAACGTTTGCCACACAGTGAAACATTAAATAAAATAAATATATTTAAATAATTGTTAATCTGTGTTATGTTAATATCACACATACAAATATGATTTTCAGAGGTTTTAGAATTGTTAGAGGGATTTCCTTGATTAATGTGTGTGTGTATATATATATATATATATATATATATATATATATATATATATATATATATATATATATATATATATATATATGTATATATATATATATATATATATATATATATATATATATATATATATATATATATATAAAACACGTCCCAAAATGGATTAGCACTCTCTCCTAGTACAGACAACTGCCAGGGTGTCAGGAAATGTGGATTCAATTCAAATGCAACAAAAATATCTGAACTCACTGGACTTATAAGAGAAAAAGCTTTATAAAAAAAAGGGTCATTTCGGGGAACAACACCTCTCCCTCAGACCAGGTGAGGAAGGGGTGTTGTACCCCGAAACGTCACTTTTTTATAAAGCTTTTTCTCATATAAGTCCAGTGAGTACGGATATTTTTGTTGCATTATTATATATATATATATACATATATATATATATATATATATATATATATATATATATATATATATATATATTAGAGCATTAATCAAAGGAACCCCTCTAAAAGGTAATACATAGTTCCTTTACCCTTTATGTTGTCATCTGCTTTTGCCTGTGGAAACTGCCAGGTAGATTGAAAATGTGAGTATGTATTGCCTATAGAAGAGCTATGTAAACAAGAACCAGCAGAATACATTACACACCAATTGAAATATTATACAATTTTAATTTTCATCTGGTATCTCAAAGTATTGTCCATTATCTATACAGACAGACAGACAAAAGGTAAGACTTGGTGAATAGAGAGAAAAACAAAATAAAGAGGTCTGCTTTCCCTGCAAGTTCAGTCCATTTTAATGGAGTGCAGTTACAATACAAACCAATATTAAAGTACTTATTGGAACATATGAACACATGGACATATCAGCTTTAAACTCTATCCTAGTAGAAATGTAAAATTGAATTCCTCCAAACAACCAACATATATATGACTGTGATTAGATACATACATTTTTATTTAACTTTACCATTTGCAGTCAAGGGTTACTCAAACCCAGAACTTTCTATATATGTAATCCACACAAACAACCAAGCTACCTGACCGTCCTACTGTAAGTTGTTTGGCAAGTTTTAATGACATCATGGTTTAACACATGATTACAACAAACATAAATATTAACTGCCTGGAGCCTGTCATGAACCTGTGAATATCAACATAGAAATGAGGTTAATTACTGAGCTAGTTGTGTACCGTTTCATAATGGCATTACATACAGAAGATGACTGACTATCATAGACACAAGTAAAGGTATTTACAAGGAATTTCAGTGAAAATTATTTTCCCCATTTTTTAAAAAAAAATCAGACTTTTAAACCATCATAGCCACAGGTAATATATTTTCTTGAGATTTGTTTGTGCTAACATTGTGCAATAAAAACAACTTTAATTGTCCAACTAACTCTGCTAATGCATAAAATTGTAAACTCTGTATTTTAAAGCAAAATGTGTTTATTAGCAGTGTAAAATGGCTTAGGTTTCCTCTAGTGCAATACATTCAGTGGGCTGTCTGTCCATCTGTTGGTCTGGTCTAGTATGAACTGACTTTCCCCATATCCAGTTCCAAAGCTATACATGTAACAGATACTGCAATCAAATGCGATATACAAAGTATCTCTACATGTTTTAGTGCTTCAAAACTACTTGCTAGATATACTGCTAGGAACAAATTGAGCATTTTTACACATTAAGTTAAAGGGCCATGAAACCCAATTTCTTCCTTTAGTGATTCAGATAGAGGGGTAGATTTACCATTGTGCGGATGGACATGATCAGCTATAGAGATCATGTCCGCCGAATATCGATAATAAGTGTCCAACAATTCTATTCTACATAAGCAGGCCACATTTTTTTTTATTTTCACTCTGAGGGTGGGTGAGCAAATCTTAGAAAAAATAATGAGAAAAGCTATATACATTACTTATATAATAAGGTCTAACAACTGATTAATCTGACATTTCAGATGGATGTTAAATAAGTGATCATCAAAACCTCAAGGATCAGAGAGACAAGGTTTGCTGCTTGTAATAATTGTTGTACCAATGACTTTTGAGACATTTATTTCCAGATATAGCTGGTAATGTTGAAAAATTAACTTTTAAGGCAGCAGAGATGAGATCTTTCATCAATCCAATTCAATTCTGTGCTGCTCCTGTCCTCTGGAACTCTCTACCCCTCTCCATAAGACTGTCTCCAACCTTGTATAGCTTCAGACGCTCCTTGAAAACCCCCCTATTCAGAGCGGCTTACCATCTCTCCTCCTTCTCTCATCTGAACCAAACTAATACATGAACTGCCTGACTCACTGCTGCAAATACAACCGATGTAACAAGCTACCCCAACCTTATATCTCTGCACCCTTAACCTATAGACTGTGAGCTCTCCGGAGCAGGGCCCTTTTCCTCCTGTACTAGATTTGTTTAGTTTTGTTATGTTTTGTATTTTATCACAAATCTTTTATCATTGTATACCCCTATCATTGTACCCAGCGCTACGAAATTTGGCGGCGCTATACAAATAAATGATAATAATAATAATTAAATTCATTGCAATAAATGTATGCAGAAACAAAACATCCGAAGCACAACAATAAGCAGAAGATATAGACATGTTAAAGCATTTGTCACTATATTAGATAGATAGATTGGTAGATAGAAAAATAATAGATATATACCAAAGTAAAGAGTATTTTGCATTGAGCAAAGTAGACACGTTTTCGAGAGATTCCTCTGTTTTTCAGGTCTGAAGCAATACTGACTAATTCAAAGGAAGTTATAAATGATATCTTAAAACACAGGATGGTTAAGATAACAAAGTGTTACAGAGGTCGGAGTACAGGGAGAGTAGGGGGTATTGTAGGGGGTGTACAGGTAGAGTAGGGGTCTGAGGTGAAAGTTGTAAAGGGTTCGATTTATCAACCGTTCTCCTTCCTTCGATTGCAGGTTCTCACAAGACAACTGTCAGTCAGTATTTATCAAGCAGCGGTCATCAGACTGCTGCTTTCCTACCCTCTTCTCCACCTCTTGGGTGGAGAATTTCAATCTTCCCGATTGACAGCTCCTGCCCGTGCGTTATTGGTTGTTCGCGGAAACAAGGCAGGATTGCATGCAAGTGCAACTTAGCGCTCATGTGCAATGTTAAATTCCGTTAGTGGATTGATGCCGCCAGAGGAGACCTGGGTCAGACAGGGGCCTACATATTCGCCCTTGCTTGATAAACCGAGCCCAAAGAGGCTGAGCATATTCAGTGTAAAAAACATGGCACAAGTGTGGACATAAGTTTACCTTTGTATATCTATAAATTGTAATTGACTATATGAAAAAATGTTATGATAATGTGTCAAGAACCCAGAGTCAGCATTTTAAGTGTTGAAGTGCATTCTTTCAAGGATGTTTTTGAAGTTGCCTCTTAGAATCTTGATTTTGAGGTTTTGGATGGGTGTTGTAAGATTTTTTTAATGTGGGTAGTAGCTGTAAGTCTTATGATTTTTCATAAACCATTTATAACAGATTTGTATTTGACTAGTGACTACTAGCAGGGCCGGCTTAACCATGGGACCAACAGGGTCCCACAGTCCCAGGCGGCACTTGACAGGGAGCGGCACTTCAGAGTCAGCGACTATCACTTTTTGCCAGACCCAGACGGCCGCTCCTAGCCTCCTGTGACTGTCATCTCTGCCTGGATGATGGATCATCCAATTGGGATTAATTGAAACATTGATAAAATTGAAGACCGCTGGCGCCGCTCACTCCTAAATCCTAACCTGCAGTGCACGCAGCCTATCACATTTATAAATTGCCGCTCCTGACTGTGACTGTCCTCTCTCTGACTCTGATTGGATTGACAGGCTCAGCGCGTCAGCGGCATTGAAGGAAGGAAGACCGCCGCTCACTCCTAAAGCTAAATCCTAGCTACCTGTTAGCAGCATTGAAGGCGTCATTTTATTCTTGGACCCAGGCAGCACAATGTCTTGAGCCGGCCCTGACTACTAGTGGCATATATCTTTCTTCTCTCTATATTTTAATAAGTGTTCACATGGGGGGTTGTAGGGCAGTCATTTTTTATTATAACCCCTGTTTTATAGCCTTTTTGCTTGAATGATTAGGACAGTGTGACAAGCTGTTTTTCACGGTCCCTGGTGATATCTGTGATATCTAGTAGCCAGGCTGTAGATTATGGATTTTTTATGCAACACTGGGGTGGGAGCTGGAGCTGTGGAGGTAGCTGCATCTATCTGTTGGTTTCCTGTATACAGGTAAGTGGCACAGTGCAGTTTGCCATTTGTGATGGACATTGTTGTATCCATGAAGTAAATTCAGTCTAATTAACACACAACAGAAAAAAAAATATGTATAACCTCTCACAGAAAAATAAAACACTTAAAAAACTTAAGAAGTAATAAAAATATCACCATTCATGGTGATCATGAATACACAGGACTACATCATAGAGGGAAATAGACAATTGTCACATTTTTTCTAAAGACAGTGTCAGCATTCTGGATACAACAATATCCATCACAAATGGCAAACTGCACTCATCTGTATACAGGAAACCACCAGATAGATGCAGCTACCTCCAAACCCCACCCCAGTCACATTAATAAATCCATAATCTACAGCCAGGCTACTAGATATCACAGAATTTGCTCAGATACCAAGGACCGTGACAAATACCTTGTCACACTGTCCTAATCATTCAAACAAAAAACAATGGTTATAAATAATAAAACAAAAAATACTCTGCCCTCAATACCCCACTTGAACACTTATTAAAGTACAGAGAGAAGAAAAAATATATCATGTTTCCCACTAGTAGTCAAATAGAACCCTGACTCTGGAAGGGATGCAGAAAATCATAAGAGTTACAGCCGCTACTCTCAGAGGATCCTACACTCAAAAGATGATTTCCACAACCTCCAATCCTGCCATTCAGGGAACCACCTAGCCTAAAACAGAAACTGGTCCACAGACAACTGAGAAAGCGAACACTCAGAATGGATCCAAGCGCTGCAATAATCCTCTATGCAAACTGTGCCAACACATTTGTGAAAACAGCACACCAAATCACAAGAATAAATCATATATCATTAAAGGATCATATTCATGTATATCTGCAAATGTTATATACATGGTACATTGCACTGCATGTGAAGTGGGCTATTATATTGGAGAAACAAGACAAAAACTGCACCTTCGGATGAACTTACACAGACACTAGATCAAAAATCACTGTGAAACAAAATACTGCACTCCTGTTGGTCACCATTTCACCCAATCTGACCACTCCATCCAATCAAGATTCTCAGAGGCAACTTCAAAAAATAACCTGGAAATAAAAACGTTTGAAATGAAAATGATAATGCACTTCAACACTTTAAATACTGGACTAATTGCCGACTCTGGGTTCTTGACATATCACATTTTTTTGTAATATATTTTCATATGGTCAATAAAAAATGTTATTCCATGCTTTTTATACATAGGTAAGCTTCTATCCACACCTTTGCCATTATTTTTTCTCTCTCATCTTCCTTCAGTGTGTATATACTCTATGGGCTCGATTTATCAGCCTTCTCCTCCCCTTCGACTGCAGGTACTCACAAGAGAACCTGCAGTCAGTATTTATCAAGCAGCGGTAATCATACTGCTGCTTCCTACCCTCTTCTCCACCTCTTAGGTGGAAAATTTCAATCTCTCCGGTCTCGTCCGACCAGGGAGATTGACAGCTCCTTCCCGCGTGACTGGCTGTGTGCAGGAAGGGGGAGGTGTTGTACGCGAGCGCAAAATAGCACTTGTGTGCAATGCTGAATTCTGCCAATGGATTGTTGCCCGCCAGAGGGGGTGGACAGGGGAGTACATATGTACACTTGTCTGCTGTCACTTGATAGATAAGCCCTATGTATAGTTATTTTTCTTTCCTGTTACACTGGATATCCCCAGCCTCTTTACATGATTTTACAACACCCCTTACTCTCCCTGTACTCAGACCTCTGTAACACTTTCTGTCATCTTAAAGGGACACTAAAGTCAAATTAAACTTTCATGATTCAGATACAACATACAATTTTAAGAGCCTTTCCAATTTACTTCCACTATCTAATTCTACACTCTCTTTTTATATACACACTTTCTGAGCCGCACAAGTTCATAGGGTATACGTATACTAGTCTGATTGGCTGATGGCTGTCACATGATACAGGGGGCCTGCAATTGGGTAAAAAAAAAAAAAAATTGCCAGAAACAAATCTACTGCTTATTTGAAATTGAGAGTGTTATTGCATTCTCTTTTAATTATGTTCTTGTTAATTATACAATTGTACTGTATTTAATGGTCCTTTAACCATTCTGTGTTTTAATATATAGAATGTAAATTCTATTAAATTGGTTAGTATTGCTTGGGACCTGAGGAAGAGAGGAATCTCACGTGTGTATATAAGTATTTATTTAGCATCCCCGTTTATATGATAGTATTATATTTACTTACATAGGCTACAAAGGGTGCGTATCGTCCATGATAGCAAACAATCTGTTATGGAAACATAAACTGGAAACTAACAAAGAATACCAAGTTACAAAGATTTATAATACTTTTTTCAACTCTGAATTACACAAAGAAGATTAAAAAAACTCCTGCTGCGCAGATGCCACTATGTGTCCAAGATTAGTTGAAGACAGCCCTCACCTAAACATGGGCTTGTTATTGGCCCTCACTCCCACAGACCAGGTGTAAAGACATTAGTGTCCTGGTCATAGGTAAATTACCTATGTAGGTTATTTTATTGTCAAATGTCATCTCTACATAACTAGTGGTCACAGGTGATACCCATATGGACTTAATTACAATCAGAATGATGGGTTATAGATGAGCCATGTAGGAGATCTGGGGGGCAACTGAGTTTATTTATGCACTGTACAACATTTGTCTTATGTGGGCTGATACCAAGTGGTAAAAAATTATCTGAGTGTGATTCTGTCAGCTTTATTCTCTTATATATGCAATGATATCTGTCTTGGACTTTTCAAGCAATTACTAGATAACCCACAATGTGTAATGTGTGACTTAGATGTTAGTGTCCTCATTTTTCACTACGACCCTCACCTGGGAGATTGATGGTCCAGGAATTGTATATTCATCACAGGCTGCAGCATCTCATATGTAGAATTATAGCCTAGAAATCTTGGGATTGTGACAGGTAGCTATGTGCAGTGATGTCTTTAGTAAAGATCCATTTTTCACAGAAACCTATTTCCTTCTTCTGCACTTGACTGGCTGGTGTAACGTTTACAATACTTGGCTATATGATAAGAATGCAACAGCTTCACAGCAGCATTTTTCCACAACTCTGTAACTTTCCTCCCCCAGAGCCTATTTGACCCATGCTCTTCAACTAACCTACTGTTCTGGCTGAAAGGCCAACACCAGACTGGTGCAACATCAATAGAAGTACATGTTTTTACCCAGCTGGAGTGTAGTTCACTGGCTTTTAACTAATACGGCCACAGCTGTATTTGTGAACAATGACACCTTCCCTCAAACATAGGAATAAATGTTTCTTTTTAGCATGGGAAAATCCTTATTTAAAAAATAAAAAAACAAACTATAATACATATTAAAATGGCCTTTTATATAAAACAAGGAGAGAGAAAAAACTCAATATACCAGAATTATATACCAGAATTTTCCAAAACTACCCTTTGTATTACAAACTACCTGACTCAAAGACTTCTAAAACTTCTCAGGAGAACAAATTGTAATGATATCTGATTATTGAGAATATACAATGGATTTAGATACATTTTGTAATGAATTAGCTCAGAGTTGTGTCTTTGCTTTATCTGTAACAAAATACTGAAGTTTTCTCAATAATAAACAATATTCTGAGACTGGTTAAATGACCATTGAGAGAGACCTGGTCCGTAAAGAAACCTAGATGACTAATGCAACATTTTATTTTCTTCTACTTCTGTATATTCAAAGCATCAACAATTTAGAGAACAAATTAAAGGGACACTAAACCCAATTTTTGTCCTTCATGATTCAGATAGAGCATGCAGTTTTAAGCAACTTTCTAATTTACTCCTATTATCAATATGTTTTCCTTCTCTTGCTATCTTTATTTAAAAAGCAGGAATGTAGAGCTTAATAGTCAGCCCATTTTTGGTTCAGAACCTGGGTTATGCTTGCTTTTTGGCTTGCTAAATGTAGTCACCAATAAGCAAGCGCTATATCCATGGTGCTAAACCTAAAACAGGCCAGCTCCTAAGCTTAACATTCATGCTTTTTAAATAAAGATAGCAAGAGAACGAAGAAAAATTGATAATACGAGTAAATTAGAAAGTTGCATGCTCTATCTGAATCATGAAAGAAAAAAAATTGGGTTCAGTATAACTTTCACACAGTCACAAGCCACAGTCTGAGTTTAATGAAACTGAACAAAAAATATAACACAAGAGGGCCAACAAGAAATGTATTTGGAATGAATATCTGTGCCTTATCATAATATAACAGGCTTATCAGACTGCTCAGTGGGAGTGGTGCTTGAAACAGCTTCTAATTTCCAGGAACTAAAAGAACAGATGCAACTGTACAAAATGTTAGTAGTAATTTTATTGGAGCACATTTATTACTAATATGTCACATCATGATAAACTATATTAATTATTGGCAAATACATTTTTTTTTCTTTAGTGTTATATTGTAATGTAGGTGTCTAGGGATGTGAAACCCATTTTTTTCTGTCATGATTCAGATAGAGCATACCATTTTAATACATTTTCCAATTTATTCTATTGTGAAAACCATACCTAGGTAGGCTCAAGAGCTGGAATATAGCTGTATATATATATATATATATATATATATATATATATATATATCATGTAATTGGCTTACTGATATTTTTAGCTAGCTCCCAGTAGTGCATTCCTGCTACTTCAACAAAGGCTACCAAGAGAATTAAGGTGTTCAAAAGTGTATGCTCTATCTGAACCATGAAAGAAAAAAAATTGTGTTTCATGTCCATTTAACAGCCAGAACCCTGTATACTAAGATAACATTTTCCTTAGATAATCGTGCTAGAGTGTACAGGTTTAGATTATAAGGCTTCCAGTCTTAAAACAACTAAATAACCTCAACTGTAAGGCTTTACATTTTTTCATATTAGTATTTTGCCTGTGCTATGTCACCAATCCCCATGGTTTGAACAGTTGATACACTAACCAAATGAGATTTCCTATTGGCTAACAGCTAGGTCCTATGTGACCTGCTATTGATAGAAACAGTTCTGCAAACATTGTTGTAGAACTGTTGCTATTAATATTAGGTCATAAGTCATCACACTCGAGCCTTCTGCTCAAGCGTGATAGATACCATGTCGTAGTGACACCAATTACTTTCAAAGGCAGACAATATGAGGTAACAGTATCCTATTAAGTGCATCAGCACACAGTACTCTTGTCAACCCTTTTGTCACAGTGAGTACTAACAGCACTTGGACAACTGCTTTAGCTGTCCTACCAGTAGCGGACCTATCAACAGAGGGCCTTGGTGCAAATTTATATGCAAGCAATAATAATAATATACATGCCGCTCTGTATAATGATATTTTAGGATAGATAGATAGACTGACTGGTAACCTGCAGTAATAAAAGGCTCCCCTGAATTAGGATTGTACATATTATGCAAATGCCTATGTAAGACTGGCTGTTATGGACCCCTCCAGCACTTGGGCCCAGTGCATTTAACCCTAACAGTGATCTACCCCACAGCAGTTGGGTGTAGTGTCTGACCAAATCCTCTTACAGTGATAAATTCTAATAATTACTTTTCCATCACCCCTTAAAGGGACACAATAATCTAAACTATAATCGCGTTTGTAATGCGTCCGTCACCGTCGGCAGTTGTGCACACATCCTCAAAGGAATGTTGGATACACGCCCAGCCACTTAGCGCGAGACAGCTTCAAAAGTTCCAACTCTCAGCTGTAACATAGCAGCTGAGAGCTGGAGCTCCTGAAGCTTCAGGCATCTGCCACATATGGAGCCGGAGCGTGATCGGTGCTCCGCCTCCATATGACGCCAGATGCCTGATTGTTACAGACGTGACACTGTGTGTGTCACCGTCTGTAACAATCTTCTGCTGGTGCCGGCGGGAGGTGTGGGCGGGGGGCGGGTGGACGGCTCAGCAGGGAAGGGGAGGGAGTGGGAGTGCCCTTATACAAAAAAGGACAGGAGGAGAGAGAGCAAAAGAGAGGGGGAGAGAGAGAGCAAACAAGAAGGGGGAGAGAGAGAAAAAGAGTGGGGGGAGAGAGAGCAAAAGTGAGGGGGGAGAGAAAGCAAAAGAGAGGGGGGAGAGAGAGCAAAAGATGGTCACTGTGTGTGTCACCATCTGTAATGATCTTCTGCTGGTGCTGACGGGAGGTGTGGGTGGGCGACTCAGCAGGGAAGGTGAGGGAGTGGGAGTGCCCTAATACAAAGAAAAAAAATAAAGGACAGGGGGAGAGAGAGCAAAAGAGAGAGTGAGAGCAAAAGAGAGGGGAGAGAGAGCGCAAAAGGGAGGGGAAAGGGAGAGCAAAAGAGAGGGGGAAAGAGAGAGCAAAAGAGACGGGGAAAGAGAGAGCAAAAGACAGGGGGAAAGAGAGAGCAAAAGACAGGGGGAAAGAGAGAGCAAAAGAGAGGGGAGAGAGAGCAAAAGATGGGGGGAGAGCAAAATAGAAGGGGAAAGAGAGAGCAAAAGAGACGGGGAAAGAGAGAGCAAAAGACAGGGGGAAAGAGAGAGCAAAAGAGAGGGGGAAAGAGAGAGCAAAGCAGAGGGGGAAGAGAGCAAAAGAGAGGGGGGAGATGGAGCAAAAGAGGGGGAGAGAGAGCAAAAGAGAGGGAGGAGAGAGAAAAAGAGATGGGGAGAAAGAGAGCAAAAGAGATGGGGAGAGAGAGCAAAAGAGACGGAGAGAGAGAGCAAAAGAGACGGGAAGAGAGAGAGAGCAAAATTGAGGGAGAGAGAGAGAGAGCAAAAGAGAGGGAGAGAGAGAGAGCAAACAAAAGGGGGAGAGAGAGAAAAAGAGTGGAGGGAGAGAGAGCAAAAGTGAGGGGGGAGAGAAAGAAAAAGAGAGGGGAAGAGAAAGCAAAAGGGGGGGGAGAGATAGAGCAAAAGACGGTCAGTGTGTGTGTCACCATCTGTAATGATCTTCTGCTGGTGCCGGCAGGAGGTGTGGGCGAGTGGTGCCGGCAGGAGGTGTGGGCGAGTGGTGGGTGGGCGGCTCAGCAGGGAAGGGGAGGGAGTGGGAGTGCCCTAATACAAAGAAGAAAAAAGGACAGGGGGAGAGAGAGGAAGAGAGAGAGAGAGCAAATGAGAGGGGAGAGAGAGCAAAAGAGAGGAAAGAAAGAAAGCAAAAGAGAGGGGAGAGAGAGCGCTAAAGAGAGGGGGAAGAGAGAGCAAAAGACGGGGGAAAGAGAGAGCAAAAGAGAGGGGGAAAGAGAGAGCAAAAGAGAGGGGGAAAGAGAGATCAAAGGAGAGGGGGAAAGAGAGAGCATAGGAGAGGGAGGAGAGAGAGCAAAAGAGAGGGGAGAGAGCAAAAGAGAGGGAAGAGAGAGAGAGCAAATGAAAGGGGGAGAAAGAGCAGGGGAGAGGGAGAGCAAATGAGGGGGGGAGAGAGCGCAAAAGAGAGGGGGAGAGAGAGCAAAAGATAGGGAGAGAGAGAGCAAAATAGAGGGGGGAGATAAAGCAAAAGAGAGGGGGGAGAGAAAGCAAAAGAGAGGTGGGAGAGACAACAAAAGAGAGGAGGAGTGAGAGCAAAAGAGAGGGGGGAAAGAGCAAAAGAGAGGGGGGAGAGAGAGCAAAAGAGAGGGGGAGAGAGAGCAAAAGAGAGGGGGGGAAAGAGCAAAAGAGAGGGGGGGAAAGAGCAAAAGAGAGGGGGGAGAGAGAGCAAAAGAGAGGGGGAGAGAGAGCAAAAGAGAGGGGGAGAGAGAGAAAAAGAGACGGGAGAGAGAGCAAAAGAGACAGGAAGAGAGAGCAAAAGAGACAGGAAGAGAGAGCAAAAGCGACAGGGAGAGAGAGCAAAAGCGACAGGGAGAGAGAGCAAAAGAGATGGGGAGAGAGAGCAAAAGAGATGGGAAGAGAGAGCAAAAGAGACGGGCAGAGAGAGCAAAAGAGTTGGGAAGAGAAAGCAAAAGAGACAGGGAGAGAGAGCAAAAGAGACAGGAAGAGAGAGCAAAAGAGGGGGAGAGAGAGCAAAAGAGAGGGGAAAAGCAAAAGAGAGGGAGGAGAGAAAGCAAAAGAGAGGGGGAGAGAAAGCAAAAGAGAGGGGGGAGAGAAAGCAAAAGAGAGGGGGGAGAGAAAGCAAAAGAGAGGAGGGGAGAGAGCAAAAGACGGTTACTGTGTGTCACCATCTGTAATGATCTTCTGCTGGTGACGGCCAGAGGTGTGGGCGGGTGGGTGGCTCAACAGGGAGTGCCCTAATACAAAAAAAAGGACATGGGGAGAGAGAGCAAAAGAAAGTGGTGAGAAAGCAAAAGAGAGGAAATAGAGAGAGCAAAAGAGAGGGGAGAAAGAAAGCAAAAGAGAGGGGAGAAAGAGCAAAAGAGAGGGGAGGGAGAGCAAAAGAGACAGGAAGAGAGAGCAAAAGAGACAGGAAGAGAGAGCAAAAGAGAGGGGAAGAGCAAAAGAGAGGGGGGAGAGAAAGCAAAAGAGAGGGGAGAGAGAAAGCAAAAGAGAGGAGGGGAGAGAGCAAAAGAGGGTGAGAGAGAGCAAAAGACGGTCACTGTGTGTCACCATCTGTAATGATCTTCTGCTGGTGGCTCAGCAGGGAAGGGGAGGGAGTGGAAGTGCCCTAATACAAAAAAAAGGACATGGGGAGAGAGAGCAAAAGAAAGGGGAGAGAAAGCAAAAGAGAGGAAATAGAGAGAGCAAAAGAGAGGGGAGAGAGAGAAAATAAGAGAGGGGAGAAAGAGCAAAAGAGAGGGGAGAAAGAGCAAAAGAGAGGGGGGAGAGGGAGAGCAAAAGAGAGGGGGAAGAGAGTGCAAAAGAGAGGGGGAGAGAGCAAATGAGAGGGGGAAAGAGAGAGTAAAAAAGAGAGAGGAGAGAGAGCAAAAGAGATGGGAGAGAGAGCAAAAGAGAGGGGAGAGAGAGCAGGGGAGAGGGAGAGCAAATGAGATGGGGGAGAGAGCACAAAAGAGAGGGGGAGAGAGAGAGCAAAATAGAGGGGGGAGAGAGAGCAAAAGAGAGGAGGGAGAGAAAGCAAAAGAGAAGGGGGGAGAGAAAGCAAAAGAGAGGGGGAGAGAAAGCAAAAGAGAGGGGAGAGAGAGCAAAAGATGGTCACTGTGTTTGTCACCATCTGTAATGATCTTATGCTGGTGACGGCCGGAGGTGTGGGCGGGTGTTGGGTGGGCGGCTCAGCAGAGAAGGGGAGGGAGTGGGAGTGCCCTAATAAAAAAAAAAAGGACAGGGAGAGAGAGAGCAAAATAAAGGGGAGAGAGAGTAAAAGAGAGGAAAGAGAGAGCAAAAGAGAGGGGATAGAGAGCAAAAGAGAAAGGAGAGAGAGCAAAAGAGAGGGGAGAGAAAGCAAAAGAGAGGTGAGAGAGGGGAAGCAAAATATTGGGGGGAGAGGGAGAGCAAAAGAGAGGGGGGAGAGCAAAAGAGAGGGGGGAGAGGGAGAGCAAAAGAGGGGGAAAGAGAGAGCAAAAGAGAGGGGGAAAGAGAGAGCAAAAGAGAGGGGGAAAGAGAGAGCAAAAGAGAGGGGAGAGAGAGAGCAAAAGTGAGGGGAGAGAGAGAACAGGGGAGAGGGAGAGCAAATGAGAGAGAGCAAAAGAAAGGGGGAGAGAGAGAGTGTCAGGTTTTTTTTCCCTGATCTGTTTGCCATGTGCTGCTGGCAGCCATTTTACTCACCTCTCTTCCTGACTCTGGTGCATACTGTGTGATGCTGCTGATTTCCTGCACTTCCTTTTATGGTCAGACTGGTGTACATCATCCGTGTGAGACAGGATGCAGTCTCAGAATTGTGATGTCATCACTTATTATTTAAAGGGCCTCTGTTCAGTATGCTTTGCCCTTGTGTTGTCTCAGACCTGTTTGTGAGAGCTCCAGTGAATTACCTGGCTGTCTGATGTCCCTCCTGGTTCCTGATCCCTGGCTTGTTCCTGACTCTGCTGTTCTCCTTGTTCCTGATTCCGGCTTGTCTGACTATTCGCTTTGGCTCCTGACTCGGCTCGTCTGACTACCAGTTCTGGTTTTGATTCCTGGCTTGTTATTTGACTTGTGGACTTTTTATTATTTTTTTGCTATTAATAAAGGTGTGATTATTTTGCACTTCTTGTCTCAGTCTGATTTCTGGCACCCTGACATTATGCAAGGGCCATGAATCCTGAAGGTGCTAATAATCCACCTTTACCTGCCATAATTTCCAGGATTGATGAACAGGATCACCGTTTGGATCAATTTGCACTATCCCTGCAAACCCTGCTGACTCGCACTACACATTTGGACCAAAGTGTCCTGCAAGTTATGGCTGCTCCTGTTTCCGCTGCTGCACCTAGTGCTACCAGGAGCATGTCCGTTTCTGCACCTCTACCTCAGCAATATGGAGGTGATCCTAATCAGTGCAGAGGGTTTTTGAACCAGGTGGGCATTTACTTTGAGATGTTACCTCAGGTTTTTCCCTCTGACAGAGCCAAGATGGGATTTCACATCTCGTTACATAGCTCTTGCCTGGGCTAATCCCTTGTGGGAGACTTATAAACCTCCTTTCGAAGGGTATTTGATGTTCCGGCTCACTCCTCCTCTGCTGCTAAACAACTCATGTCCATTCATCTGAAAAAGTAGAAAGATATACAGAGGGTGACTCCTAGTGCAGATTAGTAAGCAAAGTGTGTACCCACCAGCTTGACCCTTCAGAGATATACTCACAAAGTATAAAGCACACTGTAGTGCTAATGGAGCAAGCTGGGTATATTACAGTGGCCCAGCGCACATACCACTCCGGTAATGAATAGTCCAAGATGTTTTGAAGTGCTCAAAAGAGAAAAAAGGAGACTCCAGAAATGTATATAAAAAACACTTTATATAATGATATAACAGTGTACAATAAAAAATCAGTAAAATACGCTACGCGTTTCTCAGAGCTGACCACTCTGTTTCCTCAGGCAAGTAATACTGATCTAAAACTGAAGTCTCCTATTTATACATCCTCAAATCAATTAAAACATTGGTCACACCCAATTTACCAATTACTTATGCAAATGTTGCTATGGTGACCTTCAAAATACAAACTGACTTTTCTTAATACCAGTATATAAATATATAGCACATTTTGTGCACAGATTTACTTTAAAACGTTTAGCTAGTATCAAAACAGGTGTGTAGCAGATAATACAATGTATCTCATCAACATTTAGAAAGAAAACATATACAATGTCCACAATAACATTTCAACAAAAAACAAATACAACATCCATATAGTTAGTTCATAACTTATCAACGATCTCTCTTTGTGAATGTAGATACACTATTTGTTTATACGTCACTTTATTTTCTGAGGATTTATTCCTTACTCATAATGCAAGGCTTTATTTATTTGTTAGAAGCGCCTAACTACTTTGTTTAATCATGTATGTGACTGCTAGCTTGTGGGCGTGTATCGTTAACCTATCCCACACTTCCATATGTATGGGTGATGGCTAGTGGGCGTGTATCATTTATCGCCGATCTTCAAGTGAAATTCCTCAACTTTATTCCTAATATATTCTTACCTCTTTTAGCATGGTTTCCTACAGTAAACGGTTTTTACATTACCTAAGTTGTTGTGTCATGCTTGTTGTAAGCTGGTGTCATGAAGGGCTTCGTCTATTTGTTTAAGCTCCCTCTCTAATTTCCCAATGCCGTATGTGTAGGGGGTGGCCCGTGGGCGTATAGCACCAACCAATCCCACATCACTATGTATGTGAGTAATGGCTTGTAGGCGTGTATCATCTATCGTCAGAAAAAATGAACAATCTCAACTCTATTTAAAATGTAAAAGTCTCTTTTCCGGTTCCTCACTAAACTCCCCAAACCTCCTCAAGGTAGCAGCTATAATTTGTTATTGGGTTTGTGGTTGCACGTCTATGATTTCACATACCCGGCAGCTGATCAATGAACTACATTGCTGTTGGGATGTCAACATCACCCCATAGCTACATTTGAGGAAGCATCGGCCAATCTATCCGGCCCTATGACACCATTTCTCTTTTGAGCACTTCAAAACATCTTGGACTATTCATTACCGGAGTGGTATGTGCGCTGGGCCACTGTAATATACCCAGCTTGCTCCATTAGCACTACAGTGTGCTTTATACTTTGTGAGTATATCTCTGAAGAGTCAAGCTGGTGGGTACACACTTTGCTTACTAATCTGCACTAGGAGTCGCCCTCTGTATATCTTTCTACTTTTTCAGATGATTTTGGGAATCTACTAAGAGGAGCTGCCCTTGTATTCTGATGCACAGTCAACTGGGACACTGCTAAGTTTCCAGACTGCTCATCTAGGCATTATCTTTGCATTAATTATATGTGAGTATAAAATCTATATCTCATTCTATCTATTCCAATATATACTGGCTACACTAGGAGGCGCCCTTTCTTTTTGTTTCATTTTCATGTCCATTCAGCAAGATACAATATCTGTTGCTCAGTATGCCATTGAGTTCCGTACGCTTGCCCCAGAGGTAGGTTGGAACAATGAAGCCCTTGTTGCCGCCTTCTTTCATGGGCTCTCTGATGCGATTAAGGACGAAGTTGCTGCTAGAGATTTACCAGAAGATCTCGAGGGATTGGTGTCTTTTTTTATCCTAATTGGCATCAGACTAAGTGAGAGGCCCTCTTTCAAGGAGCGCTTACAGAAGCCTTCTGTTCCGTTGTCTCCTACGTGTTCGTTCCCACCCATGCCTCCCTCTCCTCCCATGCCTCCTGGTCCCGAGTCATCAGGTACTGCTGAGCCGATGCAGTTGGGATTCACGTGTCTCTCTCCATGATGGAGAGGGCCTTTAGGAGGAGGGAGGGGCTCTGCCTCTATTGTGGGTTACAGGGCCATCTTTTGAAGTCTTGTCCTACACGGCCGGGAAACGCTCACACCTAAGGTCCTGTCGGGGGCATACCTTGGGTGGTTTATCCTCGTACCCGGAACCGCTAAAGGAGAAACCTTTGGTCACGGTTGTCCTTTCCTGGGTCGACTTCTCCATAGTGTCCGGGTTTTTCCCTGTTTGTTTGCCATGTGCTGCTGGCAGCCATTTTACTCACCTCTCTTCCTGACTATGGTGCATTGTGGGGGATGCTGCTCATTTCCTCCACTTCCTTTTATGGCCAGAATGGTGTGCATCATCCATGTGAGACAGGATGCAGTCTCAGAATTGTGATGTCATCACTTATTATTTAAAGGGCCTCTGTTCAGTATGCTTTGCCTTGGTGTTGTCTCAGACCTGTTTGTGAGAACTCCTGTGTATTACCTGGCTGCCTGACGTCCCTCCTGGTTCCTGATCCCTGGCTTGTTCCTGACTCTGCTGTTTTCCTTGTTCCTGATTCTGGCTCATCTGACTATTCGCTTTTGCTCCTGACTCGGCTCATCTGACTACCAGCTCTGGTTTTGTCTCCTGGCTAGTTATTTGACTTGTGGACTTTTTATTATTTTTTGCTATTAATAAAGGTGTGATTATTTTTGCACTTCTCGTCTCAGTCAGATTCCTGGCACCCTGACATTACACGAAGGCCATAAATCCTGAAGGTGCTAATAATCCACCTTTACCTGCCATTATTTCCAGGATGGATGAACTTGGATCAATTTGCACTAGCCCTGCAAACCCTGTTGACTCGCACTGCACATTTGGACAAAAGTGTCCCGCAAGTTATGGCTGCTCCTGTTTCCGCTGCTGCATCTATACCTACCAGGAGCATGTCCAGTTCTGCACCTCTACCTCAGCGATATAGAGGCGATCCTATTCAGTGCAGAGGGTTTTTGAACCAGGTGGGCATTTACTTTGAGATGTTACCTCAGGCGTTTCCCTCTGACAGAGCTAAAGTGGGATTTCTCATCTCATTACTCTCTGACACAGCTCTTGCCTGGGCTAATCCCTTTTGGGAGACTAATAAACCTGTGATTTCAAATTACCCTGAATTTGTGGCCTCCTTTCAAAGGGTATTTGATGTTCTGGCTCGCTCCTCCTCTGCTGCTAAACGACTCATGTCCATTCAGCAAGGTACAAGATGTGTTGCTCAGTATGCTATTGAGTTCCGTAAGCTTGCCGCAGAGATAGGTTGGAACAATGAAGCCCTTGTTGCCACCTTCTTTCATAGGCTCTCTGATGCGATTAAAGACGAAGTTGCTGCCAGAGATTTACCAGAGGATCTCGAGGCATTGGTGTCTTTTTTGATCCTAATTGACATCAGACTCAGAGAGAGGCCCTCTTTCAAGGAGCGCTTGCGGAAGCCTCCTGTTCCTTTGTCTCCTACGTGTTTGTTCCCACCCATGCCTCCCTCTTCTCCTATGCCTCCTGGTCCCGAGTCACCAGGTACTGCTGAGCCGATGCAGTTGGGATTCACGTGTCTCTCCGTGGCGGAGAGGGCCTTTAGGAGGAGGGAGGGGATTTGCCTCTATTGTGGGTTACAGGGCCACTTTTTGAAGTCTTGTCCTACACAGCCGGGAAAAGCTCACACCTAAGGTCCTGTCGGGGGCAGACCTTGGATGGTCACGGTTGTCCTTTCCTGGGTAGACTCCTCCATAGTCACTCAGGCTTTTGTTGACTCCGGTGCTGCGGGCTATTTCATTGACAGTGCTTTTGTATCAAAGCACTCCATTCCCGTTTTGCATCGATCCGTTCCGCTTGCTATTGAGGCCATAGATGGCAGGCCCCTTCAGCCCGCACTCGTTAATCACGAAACTGCTCCGTTGTCCATGGCTGTTGGGGCTCTCCATTTTGAAACCCTCCAGTTCCAGGTGATAAACTCTCCGCATTTTCTGAATGTTCTGGGTTATCCCTGGCTTTAAAAGCACAATCATGATTGGCGCAGGTCCGAAATTTTGTTGTGGTCCCCGCAATGTATTTCCACTTGTCTTCAGAAACCAGTTAAAGTCTTGTGCACTTCTTCGGTATCTCAATTGCCAGAGGAGTACCGAGAGTTCCTAGTAGTGATGTCGCGAATTGTTCGCCGGCGAATAGTTCCCGGCGAACATAGCATGTTCGCGTTCGCCTCGGCGGGCAAACATATGCGATGTTTGATCCGCCCCCTATTCGTCATCATTGAGTAAACTTTGACCCTGTACCTCACAGTCAGAATACACATTACAGCCAATCAGCAGCAGACACTCCCTCCCAGACCCTCCCACCTCCTGGACAGCATCCATTTTAGATTAATTTGGAAGCTGCATTCTTAGTGAGAGGAGGGACAGTGTAGCTGCTGCTGATTTAATAGGGAAATCGATAGCTAGGCTAGTGTATTCAGTGTCCACTAAAGTCCTGAAGAACTCATCTGATCTCTACTGTAAGGACAGCACCCCAAAAAGCCCTTTTTAGGGCTAGAACATCAGTCTGCTTTTTATTCTTTTTCCTGTGTAATCTAATTGCAGTTGCCTGCCTGCCAGCGTGTGTGTCAGGCTCACAGCGTATACTGTGCCCACTTGCCCAGTGCCACCACTCATGTCTGGTGTAACAGTAGTGTATATTTAAAAAAAAATAAAAACATTTTGACTGTGAAATAATAGCAGACAGCTGCCAGTACCGAAGATGGCCGCCAATAAGGCAGATGGGGAGAGTTAGAGAGCTGTTTTGGGGGGGATCAGGGAGGTTGGGGGCTAAGGGGGGATGCTACACCACAGCATATGTAAATATGCTAAAAGAAAAATTTTAAATTTTTTAAAAACCTTTTATTTTAGTACTGGCAGACTTTCTGCCAGTACTTAAGATGGCGGGGACAATTGTGGGGTGGGGGAGGGAGCTGTTTGGGAGGGATCAGGGGGTCTGATGTGTCAGGTGGGAGGCTGATCTCTACACTAAAGCTAAAATTAACTCTGCAAGCTCCCTACAAACTACCTAATTAACCCCTTCACTGCTAGCCATAATACGCGTGTGATGCTCAGCAGCATTTAGCGTCCTTCTAATTACCAGAAAGCAACGCCAAAGTCATATATGTCTGCTATTTCTGAACAAAGGGGATCCCAGAGAAGTATTTACAACCATTTGTGCCATAATTGCACAAGCTGTTTGTAAATAATTTCAGTGAGAAACCTAAAATTGAGAAAAAATGTAATGTTTTTTTTTACATTTTATCGCATTTGGCGGTGAAATGGTGGCATTAAATATACCAAAATGGGCCTAGATCAATACTTTGGGTTGTCTACTACACTACTCTTAAGCTAAAATTAACTCTACAAGCTGCCTACATGCTCCCTAATTAACCCCTTCACTGCTGGGCATAAAACACGTGTGGTGCGCAGTGGCATTTAGCAGCCTTCTAATTACCAAAAAGCAACGCCAAAGCCATATAAGTCTGCTATAATGGCATGTCTGGCACACAGTGTTGGGGCAAGGGTCCATCTGACCACTGATACCTGGTCTGCAAAGCATGGTTAGGGCAGGTATATCACCTACACTGCGCACTGTGAAGCAGGCGTAACCCATACACGTAACCCTTACACTACCTGATCGATACAACATCATACCAGCACGTTATTCCAAACAATTTAGGAATGTTAGGTGATTTATGCCCTTTATGGATTAAAACCAGACTCTGCGTCCACTATGTAATTTTCCATGGGAGTTTTGCCATGGATCCCCTTCCGGCATGCCACAGTCCAGGTGTTAGTGCCCTTGAAACAACTTCCATTACTATTGTGGGCAGAAAGAGTCCTTGTGGGTTTTAAAATTTGCCTGCCTATTGAAGTCTATGGCGGTTCACCCGGTTCGCAAACTTTTGTGGAAGTTCGAGTTCTACTTTCGCGAACCCACATTTTTAGGTTCGCAACATCACTAGTTCCTAGATGTTTTTGACAAGGTGCGTGCTGGTACGTTGCCTCCTCACCAGTCTTACGATTGTGCCATAGACCTGCAACCTGGAGCCATTCCTCCTCGGGGCCGGGTGTACCCTCTGTCTGTTGCAGAGAATTGTGCTATGGAGGAGTATGTTGCTGATGCTCTGTTGCGGGGGATTATCCACAAATCCTGCTCTCCTGCAGGCTTCTACTTTGTGAAGAAAAAGGGTGGTGAGTTAAGACCATGCATCGATTATAGGGGTCTTAATCGTCTTACCATTAAGAATGCTTACCCTATTCCGCTCATTACGGAACTCTTTGACCACCTCAAGGGAGCTACGGTCTTTACTAAACTTGATTTGAGAGGAGCGTACAATCTCATTAGGATTAAGGAGGGCCACGAATGGAAAACAGTATTTAACACCAGGAGCGGGCATTATGAGTATCTTGTAATGACCTTTGGCCTATGTAATGCTCCTGCTGTTTTTCAGGAATTTATTAATGATGTCCTACGAGATATGTTGCAACAGTGTGTTGTGGTGTACTTAGACGACATCCTCATACACTCACCCACACTTGAGGCTCATCGTTCTGATGTTACACGGGTTCTTCAGAGACTACGTGAGAATGGCCTGTTTTGTAAACTCGAGAAATGTGAGTTCCATCAGACTCAAGTAACCTTCCTAGGTTATGTTTTCTCCATTGCAGGGTTCTCCATGGATCCTGATAAGTTATCTGCAGTTCTGCAGTGGCCTCGCCCGTTGGTCTTCGGTCTATTCAACGTTTTTTGGGGTTCGCCATTTACTATAGAAAGTTTATTAAAAACTTTTCTTCCTTGGTCAAACCTATCACAGACATGACCCGTAAAGAGAATGATCCACTCCATTGGTCACCTACTGCCATTAAGGCCTTTGATAGTCTTAAGACTGCCTTTGCTGCCGCTCCAGTTCTGGCTCATCCTAACCCTGTCCTGCCTTTCATTCTTGAGGTTGATGCGTCTGAGACTGGAGTAGGTGCCCTCTTGTCTCAACGTCCTGCGCCTGACGGTTCCTTGCATCCGTGTGGTTTCTTCTCTTAGAAATTGTCTCCAGCGGAGTGCAATTATGAAATTGGTGACAGGGAATTACTGGCCATAATTTTGGCACTCAAGGAATGGAGGCATCTACTTGAGGGTACTAGCATGTTAGTGCTCATTCTTACTGACCACAAGAATTTAACTTATCTATCTGAAGCAAAACGTTTGTCACCCCGACAGGCCAGATGGGCGCTATTTTTGTCTCAGTTTAATTATGTGGTCTCCTACCTGCCTGGTAGTAAGAATGTTAGGGCTGATGCCCTCTCTCGACAATTTTCGCCTTTGTCCAAAGAGGAGTTTTTAACTACTCCAGTTATACCTCCTGACCATATTTTGGCTACCATACGTACTAATTTGACTTCTCCCTTGGGGGAGGAGTTCCTGGCTGCACAAACCAATGCACCTCCTGAGAAACCTAGTGGTAAGTGTTTTATTCCTGAGAATCTTTGAACTAAACTTTTGCACACTTACCACTATCCTAAAGCCGCAGGTCACCCAGGCAACAACCAAATGATTTGGTCTGTCACTCAACAATTCTGGTGGCCAGGTGTTTTCTCCATTGCAGGGTTCTCCATGGATCCTGATAAGGTATCTGCAGTTCTGCAGTGGCCTCGCCCGTTGGTCTTCGGTCTATTCAACGTTTTTTGGGGTTCGCGATTTACTATAGAAAGTTTATTAAAAACTTTTCTTCCTTGGTCAAACCTATCACAGACATGACCAGTAAAGAGAATGATCCACTCCATTGGTCACCTACTGCCATTAAGGCCTTTGATAGTCTTAAGACTGCCTTTGCTGCCGCTCCAGTTCTGGCTCATCCTAACCCTGTCCTGCCTTTCGTTCTTGAGGTCGATGCGTCTGAGACTGGAGTAGGTGCCCTCTTGTCTCAACATCCTACACCTGACGGTTTCTTGCATCCGTGTGGTTGGTTTCTTCTCTAAGAAATTGTCTCCAGCGGAGTGCAATTATGAAATTGGCGACAGGGAATTTCTGGCCATAATTTTGGCACTCAAGGAATGGAGGCAATAATTTAACTTATCTATCTGAAGCAAAATGTTTGTCGCCCCGACAGGCCAAATGGGCGCTATTTTTGTCTCGGTTTAATTATGTGGTCTCCTACCTGCCTGGTAGTAAGAATGTTAGGGCTGATGCCCTCTCTCGACAATTTTCGCCTCTGTCCAAGGAGGAGTCTGTACCTACTCCTGTTATACCTCCTGACCATATTTTGGCTACCATACGTACTAATTTGACTTCTCCCTTGGGGGAGGAGATCCTGGCTGCACAAACCAATGCACCTCCTGAGAAACCTAGTGGTAAGTGTTTTGTTCCTGAGAATCTTCTAAATAAAGTTGCACACTTACCACTATCCTAAAGCCGCAGGTCACCCAGGCAACAACCAAATGATTTGGTCTGTCACTTGACAATTCTGGTGGCCAGGTCTTCGTTCTGATGTTGCTGCGTATGTTGCCTCCTGCTCAGTTTGTGCACAGAATAAGACTCCTCAACGTCTTCCTGTGGGTCTTCTTCAACCTATTGCTAATGGTGAGCGTCCTTGGACACATCTTTCCATGGACTTCATTGTCGAGCTCCCTGTTTCCAATGGCAATACAGTTATCCTTATGGTGGTTGACCGTTTTTCTAAAATATCACATTGCATTCCCTTGATGAAGCTACCTACTGCTCAGGAGCTTGCTTAAATTTTTGCCCGGGAGGTCTTTTGTTTACATGGGTTACCCAAGGAGATAGTGTCAGACCGGGGTAGCCAGTTTGTCTCCAGATTTTGGCGTTCCTTTTGTGCTCAAATGGGAATCCAGCTTTCCTTCTCCTCGGCACATCACCCTCAATCCAATGGGGCAGCAGAACGGTCTAATCAAGCTCTGGAACAGTTCCTCCGTTGTTATGTCTCAGATGACCACAATAATTGGTCTGAACTGTTACCTTGGGCAGAGTTTGCTCATAATAGTGCTATTAATGCTTCCTCCAAGTTATCCCCGTTCATGGCGAATTAGGGGTTTCAACCATCCTTGTTGCCCGATTCATTCATGTCTTAGGGTATTCCGGCTTTGGAGGAGCATCTTTGGCAACTCCGTTCCACGTGGGTGCAGATTCAGGATTGCCTTCATCGTTCTATGCAGCCCCAAAAGTTCCAGGCTGATCGTAGGCGTCTGGCCGCACCTTCCTACCAGGTTGGTGAGAGAGTTTGGCTGTCCTCCCGCAACTTGAACCTTCGTGTGCCTTCCAATAAATTGGCTCCCCGTTATGTTGGTCCATTTTGAATACTCCGACGGGTTAATCCTGTGGCCTACGCTCTTGACCTTCCTCCTGCTATGCGCATCTCCAATGTTTTTCATGTCTCCCTCTTGAAACCATTGGTTTGTAATCGGTTTACCATTGTGTTGCCTTGTCCCCGTCCTATCTTTGTTGACAACCATGAGGAGTATGAGGTCAGCAGCATTATTGACTCTCGTATGTCCAGGGGCCGTGTACAGTATTTGGTTCACTGGAGGGGCTACGGTCCGGAGGAGCGTTCTTGGGTTCCCTCCTCTGATGTTCATGCTCCCGCACTCCTCCGTGCCTTCCATGCCCGTTTCCCCAATAAGCCTTTTGTCCTCCCGCAGGGGAGGGGTCGTTGAGGGGAGGATACTGTCAGTGTTTTTCCCTGTTTGTTTGCCATGTGCTGCTGGCAGCCATTTTACTCACCTCTCTTCCTGACTATGGTGCATTGTGGGGGATGATGCTCTTTTCCTCCACTTCCTTTTATGGCCAGACTGGTGTGCATCATCCATGTGAGACAGGATGCAGTCTCAGAATTGTGATGTCATCACTTATTATTTAAAGGGCCTCTGTTCGGTATGCTTTGCCTTTGTGTTGTCTCAGACCTGTTTGTGAGAGCTCCTGTGTATTACCTGGCTGCCTGATGTCCCTCCTGGTTCCTGATCCCTGGCTTGTTCCTGACTCTGCTGTTTTCCTTGTTCCCGATTCCGGCTCGTCTGGCTATTCGCTTTGGCTTCTGACTCGGCTCGTCTGACTACCAGCTCTGGTTTTGTCTCCTGGCTAGTTATTTGACTTGTGGACTTTTTATTATTTTTTGCTATTAATAAAGGTGTAATTATTTTTGCACTTCTCGTCTGATTCCTGGCACCCTGACACATAGTCACCCAGGCTCTTGTTAACTCCGGTGCTGCGGGCTATTTCATTGACAGTGCTTTTGTATCAAAGCACTCCATTCCTGTTTTGCCTCGGTCTGTTCCGCTTGCTATTGAGGCCATTGATGGCAGGCCCCTTCAGCCCGCACTCGTTACTCATGAAACTGCTCCGTTATCCATGGCTGCTGGGGCTCTCCATTTTGAAACCCTCCAGTTCCAGGTGATAAACTCTCCTTGCCAGAGGAGTACCGAGAGTTCCTATACATTTTTGACGTGCCGGTACATTGCCTCCTCACCGATCTTACGATTGTGCCATAGACCTGCAACCCGGAGCCATTCCTCCTCGGGGCCGGGTTTACCCTCTGTCTGTTGAGGAGAATTGTGCTATGGAGGAGTATGTTGCCGATTCTCTGTAGCGGGTGATCATCCGCAAATCCTGCTCTCCTGCAGGGGCTGGCTTCTTCTTTGTGAAGAAAAAGGGTGGCGAGTTAAGACCATGCATCGATTATAGGGTCTTAATCGTCTTACCATTAAGAATGCTTACCCTATTCCGCTCATTACGGAACTCTTTGACCGCCTGAAGGGAGCTACGGTCTTTACTAAACTTGATTTGAGAGGAGCGTACAATCTCGTTAGGATCAAGGAAGGCCACGAATGGAAAACAGCATTTAACACCAGGAGCGGGCATTATGAGTATCTTGTAATGCCCTTTGGCTTATGTAATGCTCCTGCTGTTTTCCAGGAATGTATTAATGATGCCCTACGAGATATGTTGCAACAGTGTGTTGTGGTGTACTTAGATGACATCCTCATACACTCACCCACACTTGAGGCTCATCGTTCTGATGTTACACGGGTTCTTCAGAGACTACGTGAGAACGGCCTGTTTTATATTGAGAGAGAGTAAAAGAGAGGGTGGAGAGAGAGCAAAAGAGAGGGGGGAGAGAGAACAACAGAGAGGGGGTAGAGACAGCAAAACGTGTTACATGTTGAGTTAAAGTCAATGTAAATTTTGATGCTAAAGTGCCCGGTTTTTAAAAATTTGATTAAAAACAGGGGCCCTTTAATTCATCAAAATTTACATTTCACTCCTGTTGTGAAAAAAAACTTACCTTTTACTCTTGACAGGAGCTCCAGCTTCCTCCACCCGTCGCAAAGCCTCTTCCTGGGTCTAAAATGAGGAATCAGGCTTCCTCCAATCACGGCCTTGAATCAGACACTGATTCCCCCGGGGGGGGGGGGGGGAAGCTGTGATTGGAGGATGACCTATCCATAATTTCTGACATCAGAAATGGCTTGCGACGACCAGAGGAAGCTGGAGCTGCTGTCAAGTTTAAAAGGTAACGACTAGATTACAAGTTTTGCGGTAAGAGCTGTGCAGTGCTAATTTGCACGTTATTGTCACTGCTCACTTACCTACACGCTGGTATTACAGGTTTTCATAAACCCGCCATTATTAGGCAAGAAGTGAGTGTAGAGCAAAATTGTGCTCCATACTGCACTCCAATACCAGCGCTGCTTAAGTCAGCGGTGAGCTGGTTGTACGTGCTCGTGCACGATTTCCCCATAGACATCAATGGGGAGAGCCTAAGCTTCCCGTTGCCCTTAAAAGGGCATTTAGCTCTATTGCGGCCCAAACCCTAACCTAAAAATAAAACCCACCCAATAAACCCTTAAAAAAACCTAATACTAATCCCCTGAAGATCCACTTACAGTTTTGAAGAGCCGACAAACATCCTCGACGAAGCCGGGAGAAGTCCTCAACGAATCGGCAAGAAGTCCTCAATGAAGAGGCAAGAAGTCCTCAACGAAGTCGGGAGAAGTCTTCATCCAAGCCGGGAGAAGGGGTCCTTCAGACGGGCAGAAGTCTTCATCCAGATGGCATCTTCTATCTTCATCCATCCGGCGCGGAGCGGGTCCATCTTCAACGTATGAAGGTTCCTTTAAGTGACGTCATCCAAGATGGCGTCCCTTAGTTTCCGATTGGCTGATAGAATTCTATCAGCCAATCGGAATTAAGGTTGAAAAAAATCCTATTGGCTGATGCAATTAGCCAATAGGATTAAACAATCAGCCAATAGGATTGAGCTTGCATTCTATTGGCTGTTCCAATCAGCCAATAGAATGCAAGCTCAATCCTATTGGCTGATTGCATCAGCCAATAGGATTTTTTTAACCTTAATTCCGATTGGCTGATAGAATTCAGCCAATCGGAATCTAAGGGACGCCATCTTGGATGACATCACTTAAAGGAACCTTCATTCGTCGGGTAGTCGTCAGAAGAAGAGGATGCTCCGCGCCGGATGTCTTGTCTTGTCTCGTAATCTAGCCGTAGGTTTTTTTCACAACACGAGTGAAATGTAAATTTTGATGAATTAAAGTGCCCCTGTTTTTCATTGAATTTTTAAAAACCGGGCACTTTAAGGATATTTTGTTTTGGCACAAATGTCTATACTAGTACACACACAAGACTTTAATAACTTTAATGTTGCTAAATGTTTTGTATCTGGATTGAGAACATTATAGCACAAATTGTATTTATAACATTAAACAAGCATGTGCTATTTAACTTACTTGAAATCTAAGTGATGTTTATTTAGTCTTAATTTTCATACATTTCACGCTGTGCAATTAAACTTTTATCTAAATAATTTCATACTGTCTTATTTATACACAATATTGTTAGAATGTTGTTATGCTTTAAATAGTTACCTCATCTGTGAGGTTTTTAGGACTCTCAGTACAGTAAGATTAGTGTCTGTCATACCAAACAGTGCAACCACAGGGACCTTGTGCTCTTTAACAACACTGACTATGTCTTTGATTTGAATATTTGAATCTTAAAGGGACAGTACACTGTAAAATTGGTTTTATATTAATGTATTTTCAAATACTTGTTATACCAGCTGCAGAGTATAAAATATTTATGAAATTGCATTTTTAGGTTTATGTGTGTATATGAAGTAGCTGTTTTTGTGCTTTTAAACCACAACCTATTACAATGGGTTGAGCTTCAGGTAATATATCTCATTATAGTATCACTTGCTTCCTTATCTTATATTTCTCTGGAAAACTAAAGCTCAATATATAGAGAGAACAATGGAAAATTATAATTTTATTGCTTAACTATACTGCACCCCACTGTGAGTTTAATTTCTTCTGCTTGCTGTGTTTACTTAGGCTATTCAATAGCTGAGACTCCAGTATCAAAATTTTCAGTATAGGTTGGGAAACCACAACCTAACGCAGCTATTTCAAATGTCAAAATAAAGGTAAAGGAGCTACTTGTAAACAATTTAATATACTCCAGCAGGTAAAATGGATCATTGGGAACAATTTAAATGGGAGAAAATGTTTGGGTGAACTGTCCCTTTAAATTACACATTCTCCCTGAATATTTGTTATATTGTTGCTTTTTGGCCCAAATCTTTAAAGCTCTCTGTTCTGGTGAGATTATCTAAGAAGCCTAGTCAGTAATGTCCATAAAATCATTTTTAGAAAGAACATTTTAAGATTGAGAGCTGCTTTTCTAACTATGCAATATAATTTTATATATATATATATATATATATATATATATATATATATATATATATATATATATTAAAAAAAAAGTTTTGCTTGATTTCTCTCCTTTGATAAGTGGGGTTTGAGAAGAATGTTATTTCTTTCTTCTTCTAGACAGCATATTATAGATTGTAAGTATCGATAAGTAAAGCTATGAGAGTGGACATTAATTCCCTTCTAATATTTTAAGGTTTATAAATCTTGATGATGTGTGTTTTTGTAATTGGTCATTTCATTTATGATGTTTTATTGTTTTTTTTGCAGCTTTTGTCATTAACAATGATGTCATTTGATGTTAAACCTTTATTATTTGTGGTTCTTATACATTTTATTTCCAGGACTGTTACGTACACTTTCTAAATAAGCAGTTTATTATATATAATTTTGCTCTATATTCAAGCATATGGATTCTCTTGAGTCACTTATCTGATGACAGTGAGCTACCATTTTTAAAACAATATGCAGCTCAAGTATACAAGAAGAAAATCTAATATTTTATCAGGGAATATTATTTATTTTACCCTGATCCCTGACTATCCAGAAGATATCTGTGGATGCCCATGTTTACAATTACATAGCTTGACTTTTTCTTGGTGTTCAAAGTTATATACTGTTATACTTCATTGATATATTAGGTCTCATCTTGGTTTATATTTTGCTGAATGTTACTTAAAAATCTCAAGACATAAATAAACATTTAGTCTGAGGAGGAAAATAAGACATACAGGTATGAGTAAGTAAATAATCTGGTTTATGTCCTCCCTCCCTTCTGCTTGCCTGGGGGTAGTAGTTGTCACTCTTGACCTGGTCCTCCTACTACGTTTGGGTCCTCTTTGTAGTATTAATAGTCATCCTTGTCTGCTAAAACTGTTTAGGACAAATAAAAAGTTAGTTAGATAGTTAGTTTAGCTGCCTTATGGCTGACTTCCTTCTTTTGTGCCGTCTCTGCACCTTCTCCAGTGAACAGTTTAGCCTGTGACTGTCACACCACCAGTGTATTGTAGCATGCACCCCACACAAAACAAATCACACTTATTTGAAAGAGGAGCTGAGACCACAAAAAGATCAGTTGCTGAGATAGCATTGCAACTCCATGTTCCTGCTGGAATCAGGGGTAGACACAACAAACTGCAGGAATTTTTGTCTACCCTACATATTCTAATAGTACAAATGAGCAATTTGAAGAGACATAGAACTCAACAACGAAATACTAATGAGGGCATATTGAATAGAAGCATTTTCCAATTCAATAAACGTATTAGCAAAATGACTGTTTCAGTAATAGCTTTTTCTTGCATGTGCATTTAAACACTGCTACTGTCAATTTGTATTATTACGAATGAATACATGCCACTGCCATCTATCTGAGCTGTAGTGTTTGACTGAGGGTGCACCAGTCATATGTACATATGCTCTGTGCTCAGGGAAAGTTATCACTGAAACAGTCATAACCTATACAAGAGGTGTATTGGAAAAGTGCTGTTTTTCAAAACTGAAATGTATTCCTGTGTATTTCATCTTTGGGTTCTGTCCTTTTAACAAATCTTAGCTCTTATGCCCAAGTAAAAACTGCATAGCTAAGTAAACTGACTTATATGAGATATTATTGGTGCTGATAGTCTCTAGTCTTCTAGGTTCCCATAGTGTCTGTGTGTGAGTGGGTATTTGGGAGGTGGTGGTACATAGTAGGCTTTCTGTGCAGTAGCCCCCTGTGGTGAAGGAGCATAAAAGAGTCACTGTGTATTAATGTCCGGAGTCAGAGATGCAGGAAGGGAGGTCTGCTAGTACTGGCACTGGAACACTGACTGCTTGTCTGCTGCAGGTGTGTTTGTGCCGTGCACATGCAGTTTATGTTCAGTACTCCAAGGAAGTATTCATGGATTTTCACCCTCAAATATTCTATAAGGCTCTAATAAAATTTCATTGACCATGCTGAATAAATTTACAGTTAATCTGCAATGCTTGGAGAAATATATGCACCCTATACACGGCTTCTAATAAATGTATTTATCTTCAGTGAACTGCAGCCATAGCTGTACCATGGGTCCTTGGCTACACTGTCTAAACCTCTGCCTCTGATTATTATTATTATAAAATAAATATATATATTTATTTATGTTTTGCTTTGACCTGGGTTTGGCACCCAATGCAAGCTCTGCTTCCAGAAATGATTTGCCCTGCATTGTATTTGTCTGCCAGTTCTTATTCTGCCCATGGCTCAGATTTTGTTATATGGTGTTCTGCATTTGATGTTAGACTATTCATAGTGTAATGCTTTGGTATTGACTCATGTTTAGTAGTGTCATAGTCTACATATTTTCTGTTAATATTTTTGCACTTTGCTTTCCCTGCACCTGCCTCTGACTCAGCCTAGTGACTGTTCTGTGATGAAACAGTTGGGTGCTTCAGACCTGACTCAGCTATTTTATGTCACGAGTAGTTTGTGCAGCATCAGCACCAGCTAAACAGAACCTCAGTGTGGGAGGTTACAGGGTCAGTTTGATAACCACTGGTGCATTAAGTGCAGTAATACTTAAAGGGGAAGTACTGCTTAAATAAACTAAATTGTTAAAAAATGTGTATTTTATTTAACTTTTTATCACCACCAGTCATTTTGCAGGCAAACTAGATGCAATTTCTTGTCTATTGTGGTGTTTGAGGGTGTCTTTATCTTTTTTTAGCCAAAGATTAACACACTGTGTCAGATGTTTGTAGGTTTGCTGCATTCCCTTTCCTGTTCTTATATAAATTCTAACATGTAATAAGAATTAATCACAAATAAATTAAAAAAAAATCAAGTTCCATTTAAATTAAAAAAAATAAAAATATATATTAGGGTTGCCACCTCAGCCATTTTTTCCTGGACATTTATGAGTTACATATGCTGCAGGGCAAGCAGAGGGCAACATGCATTGCGCATCTAAACAGCACACAAATAGTGACCCTAGACGGCACTATTCATATTCCTCCCTGCATAACCAGCAGCACGTGTAACTCATAAGTGTCCAGGAAAACATGGCCGAGGTGGCAACCCTAATAAATATATATATATATATATATATATATATATACATACAGTATATATATATATATATATACAGTATATATATATATATATATATATATATATATACATATATATATATATATATATATATATATATATATGACATGCCTTTTGGCAGAATGGTCAGTATAGGCAAATAGTTCTGCTGTGACCTGGATTTTTAATGTGTGATTGTGACACCTATATGATTCCATGAATGCATTAAATAAAAATGAAAAAAAAAAAAAAACATAATTCATGCTTACCTAATAAATTAATTTCTTTCATGGTGGTGAGATCCATTACTGCTGGGAATTACTCTTCTATACCACTAGGAGGAGGCAAAGATTCCCAAACTCCAAGAGCCCTATACCCCTCCCACCTCACACATAACTCAGTCAAGCAAAGTGAGGTAAGAATAAGGGACAAAAATGTGCTAAAAAAATATTATCTGTTAAAAAACGCAAACAACCCATACATAAATTAATCCAAGGGCTCATTTTACCCCCACATTATCGAGGTTAGTTACATAATACTTAGTAGAAGAACTAGCTCTAGTGTACAGTAGGGCACACATAATTTTTTGGAGCTAGGCATAGTTGAGAATTGAAAACTGGAACAAAAATTTTTTTTTATTTTTTTTTCTTCTTCAGACACAATTAATAGAAAATTAAACTTTGGATTAAAGGTTATATAGGAAGAATAAATTAAGGACTATCAGAATAATTTTCTTACAAATAGTCTTTTAACCACACTAGCCTTAGGGCCTAGGATCCTCGTTGGTCTTACACACTCACTTAATAAAATTCACGAATCACACATTCACTTGATTCCACCTGATTTTTTCACGTTTTTTTTCCACACTGACTTCTATTTCTCTCCTTCCATAATTTACAAGTAATTTTTTAATCAACCTATCCAAAGATCTAGGATCTTGGGTAGTCTTACACATTCACCCTAACAAATTGCACGTTGGTACACATTCACTTGTTCTCACTTGTTTCCACTCGATTTGCTGTGGGTTGCTTTCTTTTTTTCTTTTCCCCCCTCTCTCTCTCTCTCTTTCCTCTCTCTCTCTTTTCTTCCCTTTTTTTTTCTCTCTCTTCACTAACACTAAACACTCCTTTATCACGTTCACTTTAAAGGCAACAGGAGGTACACTCTCTCCTTTTCTTTTTTTTCCTTCAACTAAAACACTTATGGACAAATATCTAAATTCACCATCTCAAAATAAAAACACTTCACCAACTATGGCTTCTAGACCCAGAGATAGAAGGAACAAGACAGCTACTGAAACTTTAGTCGAGTTACATTCTGAACCAGTTTCCTCTATAAAACATACTGAGGCCACTAACTCACAGTTATTAGTAAATAGCATTATGGAAGCCCTGAATCCAAAATTTGAATTTCTTAGATTAGAAATAAAACAAGATATACATGTATTATCAGCAGAAATCAAACAATTTTCGGCACGGATTCAGGAAGTCGAACAAAGAGTGTCCGATCTAGAAGATCTGACAGTAACACATGACATGAGTTTGAAGGCTAATTCACTTTCATTAACAGAATTGCAAAATAAAATTGAAGATTTAGAGAACCGCTCCAGGAGAAACAATGTTAGAATAATTGGGGTTCCTGAGACGGTTCAACATACAGAATTGATAAAACTTATGGCTGAGACTCTTCCCAAACTGCTTGGTATTTCGCAGGAATTGTTACCCCTAGCTGTAGAAAGGGCTCACAGATTGGGGAGACCCCCCCTGTCAAATAAAGATGGATTAAGATCGAGGCCCATAATAGCGAGGTACTTAAATTATCAGGATAAGTTTAAGCTTTTACAGCTATCCCGTAAAAATGCACCTATCCTCCTCGAAGGAAATAGAATTCTACTTTTTCAGGATTTTGCTTATGAAACCTCGCTGAGGAGAAGGGAGCTCTCCCCAATCTGCGGCAGACTGATTAAGGAGGGATTCTCAGCCACAGTCGTTTACCCAGCTAAACTTAAGGTAGAATTTCAGGGTCATACATATCTTTTTGATAACACATCCGATGCAGAAAAGTTCTATACGGAAAGATGTGTTAAATAAGGTTGATCTAAAACTCTATATAAGAGAAGTAATCCTGTGATTATCACTGATGTTTCGAATGCTTTTTATTCATTTTTTGTTGTTGGAGTTTGTTGGACTTTTTTTTAGTGGGGGGGGTGGGGGAGGGAGGAGGGGAGAGGGTCCTTAATCTTTTATCCCGTTACATGTATTTTTTTTTTTTTCTCTCTTCTTCTTCTTTTTGCTCCACTCTAAATTTCTCGATAAATGTCGACTAAAGTAAGGAAATTAGTTATATCCTCCTGGAATGTAGGAGGTATCTCTACTCCGATAAAGCGTAAAACGATAATTTCACATTTAAAGAAACTAAACACAGATATTGCCTTTATCCAGGAGACTCACTTGAATACAATTGAATCATTAAAGCTAAGATCCTCTTGGGTTAAGGAAGTATTCTTTACACCTAGCATAGGCAGAAAAAGGGGAACAGCTATTTTACTAGGAAAGAATATCCCATACGAGGTACTATTAGAAGTCTATGATCCAGAAAGTAGAATCCTGATTTTAAAAATTAAATGTTCAAACTCCGTATTTACCCTTTGTAATATTTACGCCCCTAATAAATTTGAAACTAAATTCTGGGAATCATTACAGACTAAAATTTTACAACTTGGTGAAGGCAACATAATTGTAGCAGGGGACTTCAACATGACTCCACAGATTCCCCTAGATAGATGTAGACAAGCACGCAACACTTATATCTCCAAAAGAGACAAATTAGAAAACAAAATGTTTAAGGCCATCTTTAGGAACCTGGCTCTCAAGGATATATGGAGGATTCATAATCCTATCCAAAGAGAATTTACGTGCAAAGCTAGGAGCGTGAACTCGCTGTCAAGAATTGACCTATTTTTAGTTAATGAGGAGATATTAAAAACAGGAGCCACAACTAAAATAACACAAGTTACTATCTCCGATCATGCTCCAATTACTCTAACTATTCCACTGCATAATAAAATATGTAAATCTCGCCGCTTTTTTCCCCCTAAATTTCTAATGAAAGATTCTAAATTCAAAAGCTGGTTGTCTACTAAAATGACAGATTTTTTTTCCTTAAATCTAGGGTCAGTTAATGACCCGAGCTTATTATGGGAGGCAGGCAAAGCAGTAATTAGAGGAGACATCATTTCATATATGGCTAATTTTAAACGGAAAGCTGAACACAGAGAAAAAGAAATACTAAGAACACTTACTAGCGCCTATAATAAATACCTAGCGCAACCTACCCCTATAAATTGGGGGAAATATACTTCCGCCAAGAGAGTGAGAGATACTATGTTGATTCATACTTCAGTACAAAATGAAATAAAATACAGAGCGAAGTTCTATAGATATGGCGATAAGGCAGGTAAATTACTGGCTAAATTGGTTAAGAATACGCAAGGAAGTCCTACTATTGACTCACTTTTTGAACAAAATACCATACTTAAAGACCCAAAAGAAATTATTGACACTTTCTCTGTTTATTATGAGGACATATATTCCTTTAGGGATTCAGACCTAGAAGCTTCAGAATTATTCTGGAGAGGGCTTGAACACTCATGCTTAGCTGAGGAAGCAATAGCCAAAATCAATTCCCCTATTTCTGATCAAGAGATTATAGGCGCTATCAAAAATTTAAAATTGGAAAAAGCTCCTCGACCAGACTCCTTACCGAGTGAGTTCTATAAGATATTATCTCCTATTCTAATCCCTCACTTAAGAAACCTTTTTAATCACTATTACATAGAAAAAAAACCTGTCTCACCGAATTTTGCTGCATCTACTACGGTTCTGATCTTGAAGCCAGGGAAGGACCCCGTGAAAAAGGAGTCCTATCGCCCTATTGCATTATTGAACACCGATTATAAGATACTATCTTCTATTCTAGCTAAGAGACTACAGGGTGAGATTGGAGTTCTTATCGACAAAGACCAGGCAGGATTCCTCTCTAAACGTAACTTAGCGGCTAAGGTTAGGGAATTGTTTCTTGTCCTTGACTATTTCAGTAACTCACAAGAAACTTCGGCATATGACCATTCTGATCTTGCAATTATCGCGCTTGACGCAGAAAAAGCGTTTGACTCGGTACACCATCAACACATTCTAACCACATTGTTTAACTTTGGCTTTAAGGACAATTTTATTTCTTTTATTGACAATCTTTGTAATAACTCCTCTACCAAATTGGTCATTGGTAACCTAGAATCTAAGATAATTAAACTTCAGAGAGGTACGAGGCAAGGATGCCCATTATCACCCTTACTATTCGATTTAGCGATGGAATCTCTAGCTCTCAAAATTAGGCAATCTCTTGAGGGAATAATAATTGGCTCATTAGAGCAAAAAATCGCCTTGTATGCGGATGACGTGCTGATTTATATGTCGGACACGGGAAAAAATATCCCAAGATTACTGTCGATCATTAACTCCTTCGGGTCCTTCGCTGGCTACAAGATCAATAAATCGAAATCAGAGTTTTTATGGGTTAGGAAAAATGAGGCTTCCCCGCAGTTGATACCCTTTAAGGAGGTAATCTCCCACTTTAGATAACTAGGAATTAATATATCAGCTGATCCAAAAGAGTGGTATGATCTTAACATTCCCCCCACATTATCAAAGATAATAGAGTATTTGAATAGCTGGCAAAATCTTCCATTATCCCTATCAGGACGTATCGCTTTATTCAAGATGGTTCTACTCCCAAAAATCATTTTTCCCCTACAGAACGTTCCGGTTATTTTAAAAGTAAAAGATTGGAAAAAACTGAACAGAGCTCTCAGATACTTCATATGGAAATGCAAGAGACCCCGTATCTCTCTAGATAAACTTTATCTCCCTAAAAAATATGGGGGACTCGCCCTGCCTGATCTTAGCAAATATAGTTTAGTCTTTCTTACACGCATAGTGATAGACTGGATTGAGAACAAAGACTATTTTACTAATAATAAACTTGAAAAAAATATCCTATATCCCTATAATCCCATAGCATTAATCCATTGCCCAATACAATTAATCCCAAAGAAGGTGAAATCTATTAACTCGATATATGTAATAATACAAGCTTGGAAAAAATTTGGACAAAAAGTAAACATTGATCTTTCTATTCCAAAATTTCAATGTTTATGTGGTAACCCAGAATTTCAACAAGGAACACAGTCTCAATTATTTCAGACCTGGCAGGAGAAGGGTCTAACCTTTATGACGCAATTTATAGATCAAGATACCTTATCAGTAAAGTCATTTGATAGATTAAAACAAGAGTTTCAATTGAATAATAAGGACTTTTTTGCTTACTTGCAGGCGAGGCACTACCTTTTTTCTCTTACTGAGAAATTCGGATGGGTATGGACATGGGGGAAATTAGATAGCTGGCCTATTCTTGCAAAAAATAATTTAACCTCTGTTTCAATTTGGTATGAATTAGTAACTAGTTCACATGGAAACTCTAACTTAAGCCAGATAACGCAGAAATGGAATCTCATATATCCAGAATTAAATCTGGAGATAGAACAGGTAGAAAAATCTATATCTATAACGGCCCAAACTACTTTATCCGCAAGCTGGCGAGAATCACATATCAAACTATTGTATAGATCTTATTATAATCCATCAAAGGGACATAAATGGCATAACCATGAATTCAATATATGTCCAAAGTGTGCGTATCCAGCAGCTGATATTGTCCACATGTTATGGGTATGCCCGAAGATAAGACAGCTATGGCAAAGAGTAGAATTTTGGCTCAAAAAAACATTGAAGATATATCCTCTCTCTATCTCTCTGGCGGAGGTTGTTTTTCTCAAAGAATCACCTATGGTCATTGAACATTTGAAGGCTAGAAATATGACTATCTTGGCAACAAGAAACTTAATTCTTAAGAATTGGCGTACCCCCAAGATACCTAGTATTTTGGAAATTAAAAATTACATGAAAAAACAATGTATTATCGAGCAAATGGACACAACTCTAACATCTGAAAGAGAGATAATGCTCTTTTTCAAAAAGTGGTCGACATTTATTAAGATTTTTCCACCAGAAGAAATAGATCAATTAATCTACCCTTTCAGGCATTCTGAAGTAGTGTTACTAGATCGATGGTAACACCAAAATCCCTCTGGGATTTTTTTTTTTTTCCCCTCTCCCTCCTCCTGCCTTCCCTCTCCCCTCCTTCTCCCCCAATACCACAGTTATACATATCTCCCCTTCCTTGACAAGTTAACTGAGGAATATGAAATTGACTCTGAATCAAACTGTTTACCAATTGAATGAATATAGTTGTTCTTTCTTTTTTTTTTTTTTGATTTTTCTTTTCCCTTTCTCTCCCTAATTAAACGCATAAAATAAATAGAAAATACCCTCATTGAGTATAATAGGTATTAATTTATTAACAAAAGATATGTACTATTATTATTATTTAAGTTAAGACAAAGGCATCAATTTCTTTTGTAATAGGCTATTACATTAAGCCTTGCATGGCGGATTTTGTGTTTTGTACTCATGTTGGTTCATAAATAAATATTTAAAAAAAAAAAAACGCAAGGGTGGGGTCTCATGGACTCTCACCACCATGGAAGAAATGAATGTAACAGGAAAGAATAAATTACGTTTTCATTCGTACAGGTGGTGAGAGTCCATGATCCATTACTCCTGGGAACTAATAACCAAGCTGTGGAGTCCACAAGTAATAACATACAGGAAGGGATTTAAAAAAAAACATATTTTTTAACTGAGAAATTAAATCCACAACCCGCAAAAAAAAAAAAATCAAACAGAGACAGCTGCCTGAAGAACCTACCTACTAAATGCAGCTTCAAAGGAAGCAAAACCATCAAGGACTAGATTACAAGTAGAGCGCTAAATTATCACGTGCCTGCAAACGGGCAAAGTTGCCCGTATGCGGCGTGCGCAATAATTAATCAGCAATTACAAGTGGCTGGTTATTGCTACAGTGAGCTCACGGTAGCAATTAGCACTTATAAAATTAACCAGAGATCAGATCTCTGGTTAATTTTATAAATGTGCCCCAAACTACAGTCTAGTGCAGTGTTTCTCAGATCCAGTCCTCAGGATCCTTAACAGGCCAGATATTCATTATATCTTAACTAGAGCATGGGTGAAATAATTAGCTAATCAGTAACCATGGTTACTAACCTGTTCTTACCCTTCAGATGATTATTTCACCTGTGCTCTAGTTAAGATATAATAAAAATCTGGCCTGTTAAAGGGACATGATACCCACTTTACCACTAGAAGGAAGCAAAGATTCCAAACCCCAAGAGCCTATAAAACCCCTCCCACATACCTCAGTCTAAGGAATAGCCAAGCAAAGTGAGGTAAGAAAAAGGAAAAAGAGCCATAAAAGGAGTAGGGAAAAACAATGTGCTAAAGAAAAAAATGAACTGTAAAAAACATAAGGGTGGAGTCTCGTAGACTCTCACACCATGAAAGAAATTAAATTATCAGGTAAGAATAAATTATGTTTTCTTTCATACAGGTGGCGTGACTCCACGATCCACTACGTCTGGGGACTAATACCCAAGCTGTGGAGTCCACAATAACATAAAGGGAGGGATTTAAAAACATATTTTTTCACTGAGAAATTAAATCCACATCTCCAATTTAAAAAAAAATCTGTTTTTTTAATTAACGTAAATCAAAAAAGGCAAAACATCAACTGTCTAAAGAACCTTCCTACCAAAGGCTGCTTCAGAAGAAGCAAAAACATAAATATTGTAGAACTTTTTTAAAGTATTCAAAGAAGACCAAGTAGCTGACTTACAAATCTGGTCAACTAAAGCTTCATCCTTGAGGACCCAAGAAGTGGCAACTGACCTAGTAAAATGAGCAGTAATCAGCTACGGTGGACGCTGACCTGCCTCAAAGAAAGCCTTGGAAATCAAAAGTTTTAACCAAGAGGCAAAATAAACTGCAAAAACTTTGACCTTTCCTAGGACCGGAAAAGTAAATGAACAAACTAAAAGTCTGTCTAAAATCCTTAGTAGCATCAATGTAATTTTTCAATGCCCTAACAACATCCAAAGCTCTCTTTGAAGCATTCTTAGGATTAGGACACAAAGAAGGAACAATATCTCTGCTAATGTTATCTGAAGAAACAACCTTAGGCAAAAAGTTAAAAAAAAGTCTGTAAAACTGTCTTATCCTGATGAAAAATTAGATAAGGAGGATCACAAGAAAGAGCAGATAATTCAGAGACTCTTCTAGCAGAAGAAATATTTCATGGAAAGCAGTTTACTATCCACCTTATGCATAGATTCGAAAGGAGGAGCCTCCAAAACCCTTAACACCAAGTTAAGATTCCATGGAGGAAAAATTGGCATGATTCCAGGTTTAATACAGACCAGAACCTGAACAAAACCATGAATATCAGGAAGATCAGCAATCTTGATATGGAACAAAATTGAAAGAGCAGAAATCTGCCCATTCAGAGAGCTGGCAGATAGGCCCTTATCCAGACCATCCTGTAATAACAGCAAAATCCTAGGAATTATGAAAGAATGCCAGGAAAACCATGATCAACACCAAGAAATAAAGACCTTATGATAGATTCTCCAAGTTACAGGCTTACAAGCCTGAATTAAGGTTTCAATAACAGAATCAGAGAAACCCCTATATCTAAGTACTAAACGTTCAATTTCCATGTCATCAAGTTCAGAGACTTGAGATCCAGATGGAAATACTGACCTTGAGACAGAAGGTCTAACTGCAGAGGCATAGGCCAAAGAGGACAGCTGGACATTTTAACCAGATCTGCATACCAAATTGTGCGAGGCCAAGCTGGGGCGATCAGGATTACTGAAGATTTCTCTAGAATTACCTTGGAAATCTTTCTGGGTAGTAGAACCAGAGGAGGAAACGGATAAGCAGGCTCAAATGACCAAGGAACTACTACAGCATCCACAAACTCTGCTTGAGGATCGCTGGACCTCGCAAAGTACATGGGAAGTTTGTTGTTCAAACCAGGAGACATCAGATCTATCTCTGGGAGACCTCAAAGATCCACAATCTGATTGAACACATCCTGGTAAAGAGACCACTCCCTTGGATGTAGAGATTAACGACTGAGAAAGTCCGCTTCCCAGGTGTTCAGCCATGTAATATGAATCACAGAAACTAAACAAGAATTGATTTCTGCCCATGAGAAAATTTGAGACACATTCCTCATGGCTAGGGAACTGTGAGTTCCCCCCTGATGGTTGACATAAGCCACTGCTGTGACATTGTCTTTCTGAAAACGGAGATGACATTCTCTTTTCAGAGGCCAAGCTGAGTATAGTCTCTGTACCATTGACGAAGCATACAAAGCAGAAGAGGTCTGATGGGAAAACAAGCAAATGGAATTGCATCGAAAGCTGCAATCATAAGACCTAGAACTTCCATACAAAGAGCAACCGAGGGGAGAGAGATAGACTGAAGATCCAGACAAGCTGACACCAACTTTAATCTTCTCTGCCCTTTAAGAAAAAGACTCATGGAGACTGAATCTATTTAAATTTCCCAAAAAGTTACCTTTCTTTGAGGAATCAAAGAACTGGAAAATTGATCCTGCAACAATGTTGTTGATGGAACAAGAGTTGGTTGGTGTGGGATTCTGCTAAAGGAAAAGACGGAGCTTAAACCAAGATGTCGTCTAGTTATGGAAACACTGCAATACCTGAGTTCTGATCAAAGACAAAAGGACGCCCAGAAACTTTGTGAAAATTCTTGGGCCTAGATTTGGAGTTCGGCGGTAGCCGTCAAAACCAGCGTTAGAGGCTCCTAACGCTGGTTTTGGCCGCCCGCTGGTATTTGGAGTCAGTGATTAAAGGGTCTAACGCTCACTTTTCAGCCGCGACTTTTCCATACCGCAGATCCCCCTACGCCATTTGCGTAGCCTATCTTTTCAATGGGATCTTTCTAACGCTGGTATTTAGAGTCGTTTCTGAAGTGAGCGTTAGAGCTCTAACGACAAGATTCCAGCCGCCTGAAAATAGCAGGAGTTAAGAGCTTTCTGGCTAACGCCGGTTTATAAAGCTCTTAACTACTGTACCCTAAAGTACACTAACACCCATAAACTACCTATGTACCCCTAAACCGAGGTCCCCCCACACCGCCGCCACTCGATTAAAATTTTTAACCCCTAATCTGCCGACCGCCACCTACGTTATACTTATGTACCCCTAATCTGCTGCCCCTTACCCCGCCGACCCCTGTATTATATTTATTAACCCCTAACCTGCCCCCCACAACATCGCCGCCAGCTACTTAAAATAATTAACCCCTAATCTTCCGACCGCAAAGCGCCGCCACCTACGTTATCCCTATGTACCCCTAATCTGCTGCCCCTAACACCGCCGACCCCTATATTATATTTATTAACCCCTAATCTGCCCCCCTCAACGTCGCCGACACCTGCCTACACTTATTAACCCCTAATCTGCCGAGCGGACCTTAGCGCTACTATAATAAAGTTATTAACCCCTAATCCGCCTCACTAACCCTATCATAAATAGTATTAACCCCTAATCTGCCCTCCCTAACATCGCCGACACCTACCTTCAATTATTAACCCCTAATCTTCCGATCGGAGCTCACCGCTATTCTAATAAATGGATTAACCCCTAAAGCTAAGTCTAACCCTAACACTAACACCCCCCTAAGTTAAATATAATTTTTATCTAACGAAATAAATTAACTCTTATTAAATAAATGATTCCTATTTAAAGCTAAATACTTACCTGTAAAATAAACCCTAATATAGCTACAATATAAATTATAATTATATTATAGCTATTTTAGGATTAATATTTATTTTACAGGTAACTTTGTAATTATTTTAACCAGGTACAATAGCTATTAAATAGTTAAGAACTATTTAATAGTTACCTAGTTAAAATAATAACAAATTTACCTGTAAAATAAATCCTAACCTAAGATATAATTAAACCTAACACTACCCTATCAATAAATTAATTAAATAAACTACCTACAATTACCTACAATTAACCTAACACTACACTATCAATAAATTAATTAAACACAATTCCTACAAATAAATACAATTAAATAAACTAGCTAAAGTACAAAAAATAAAAAAGAACTAAGTTACAGAAAATAAAAAAATATTTACAAACATAAGAAAAATATTACAACAATTTTAAACTAATTACACCTACTCTAAGCCCCCTAATAAAATAACAAAGCCCCCCAAAATAAAAAATTCCCTACCCTATTCTAAATTAAAAAAGTTACAAGCTCTTTTACCTTACCAGCCCTGAACAGGGCCCTTTGCAGGGCATGCCCCAAGAAGTTCAGCTCTTTTGCCTGTAAAAAAAAACATACAATACCCCCCCCCAACATTACAACCCACCACCCACATACCCCTAATCTAACCCAAACCCCCCTTAAATAAACCTAACACTAATCCCCTGAAGATCTTCCTACCTTGTCTTCACCATCCAGGTATCACCGATCCGTCCTGGCTCCAAGATCTTCATCCAACCCAAGCGGGGGTTGGCGATCCATAATCCGGTGCTGAAGAGGTCCAGAAGAGGCTCCAAAGTCTTCCTCCTATCCGGCAAGAAGAGGACATCCGGACCGGCAAACATCTTCTCCAAGCGGCATCTTCGATCTTCTTCCATCCGGAGCGAAGCGGCAGGATCCTGAAGACCTCCAGCGTGGAACATCCATCCGGACCGACGACTGAACGACGAATGACTGTTCCTTTAAGGGACGTCATCCAAGATGGCGTCCCTCGAATTCCGATTGGCTGATAGGATTCTATCAGCCAATCGGAATTAAGGTAGGAATTTTCTGATTGGCTGATGGAATCAGCCAATCAGAATCTAGTTCAATCCGATTGGCCGATCCAATCAGCCAATCAGATTGAGCTCGCATTCTATTGGCTGATCGGAACAGCCAATAGAATGCGAGCTCAATCTGATTGGCTGATTGGATCAGCCAATCGGATTGAACTTGATTCTGATTGGCTGATTCCATCAGCCAATCAGAAAATTCCTACCTTAATTCCGATTGGCTGATAGAATCCTATCAGCCAATCGGAATTCGAGGGACGCCATCTTGGATGACGTCCCTTAAAGGAACAGTCATTCGTCGTTCAGTCGTCGGTCCGGATGGATGTTCCGCGCTGGAGGTCTTCAGGAACCTGCCGCTTCGCTCCGGATGGAAGAAGATCGAAGATGCCGCTTGGAGAAGATGTTTGCCGGTCCGGATGTCCTCTTCTTGCCGGATAGGAGGAAGACTTTGGAGCCTCTTCTGGACCTCTTCAGCACCGGATTATGGATCGCCAACCCCCGCTTGGGTTGGATGAAGATCTTGGAGCCAGGACGGATCGGTGATACCTGGATGGTGAAGACAAGGTAGGAAGATCTTCAGGGGATTAGTGTTAGGTTTATTTAAGGGGGGTTTGGGTTTTTTATTTTGGGGGGCTTTGTTATTTTATTAGGGGGCTTAGAGTAGGTGTAATTAGTTTAAAATTGTTGTAATATTTTTCTTATGTTTGTAAATATTTTCTTATTTTCTGTAACTTAGTTCTTTTTTATTTTTTGTACTTTAGCTAGTTTATTTAATTGTATTTATTTGTAGGAATTGTGTTTAATTAATTTATTGATAGTGTAGTGTTAGGTTAATTGTAGGTAATTGTAGGTAGTTTATTTAATTAATTTATTGATAGGGTAGTGTTAGGTTTAATTATATCTTAGGTTAGGATTTATTTTACAGGTAAATTTGTTATTATTTTAACTAGGTAACTATTAAATAGTTCTTAACTATTTAATAGCTATTGTACCTGGTTAAAATAATTACAAAGTTGCCTGTAAAATAAATATTAATCCTAAAATAGCTATAATATAATTATAATTTATATTGTAGCTATATTAGGGTTTATTTTACAGGTAAGTATTTAGCTTTAAATAGGAATCATTTATTTAATAAGAGTTAATTTATTTCGTTAGATAAAAATTATATTTAACTTAGGGGGGTGTTAGTGTTAGGGTTAGACTTAGCTTTAGGGGTTAATCCATTTATTAGAATAGCGGTGAGCTCCGATCGGAAGATTAGGGGTTAATAATTGAAGGTAGGTGTCGGCGATGTTAGGGAGGGCAGATTAGGGGTTAATACTATTTATGATAGGGTTAGTGAGGCGGATTAGGGGTTAATAACTTTATTATAGTAGCGCTCAGGTCCGCTCGGCAGATTAGGGGTTAATAAGTGTAGGCAGGTGGAGGCGACGTTGTGGGGAGCAGATTAGGGGTTAATAAATATAATATAGGGGTCGGCGATGTTAGGGCAGCAGATTAGGGGTACATAGGGATAACGTAGGTTGCGGCGGTTTACGGAGCGGCAGATTAGGGGTTAAAAAAAATATGCAGGGGTCAGCGATAGCGGGGGCGGCAGAATAGGGGTTAATAAGTGTAAGGTTAGGGGTGTTTAGACTCGGGGTACATGTTAGAGTGTTAGGTGCAGACGTAGGAAGTGTTTCCCCATAGGAAACAATGGGGCTGCGTTAGGAGCTGAACGCTGCTTTTTTGCAGGTGTTAGGTTTTTTTTCAGCTCAAACAGCCCCATTGTTTCCTATGGGGGAATCGTGCACGAGCACGTTTTTGAGGCCGGCCGCGTCCGTAAGCAACTCTGGTATCGAGAGTTGCATTTGCGGTAAAAATGCTCTACGCTCCTTTTTTGGAGCCTAACGCAGCATTTGATTAAACTCTCGATACCAGAGTTAAATTTATGGTGCGGCCAGAAAAAAGCCCGCGGAGCGTTAACAGCCCTTTTACCGCCGAACTCCAAATCTAGGCCTTGGAGCTGTAGCCAAACCAAATGGTAGGGCAACAAACTGAAAATGCTTCTTCAGAAAGGCAAAGCTCAGAAACTGGAAATGTTCTCTGTGAATTGGAACATAAAGGTAAGCATTCTTTAAATCTATTGTGGACATAAACTGACCTTGCTGAACAAATGGTAGAATAGTCTGAATAGTTTCCATTTTGAAAGATGGAATCCTTACAAACTTGTTCAGAGTTTTCTGATCCAGAACTGGTCTGAAAGTTCCTTCCTTCTTTGGAACAATAAAATCCAATCCCCTGTTCCTGCAAAGGAACTGGAACAATCACTCCCATAGCTTCCAGATCTAAGACAGAATGGAAAAAAGCTTGAACTTTTATAAGATTCCTTGGAACATTGGATAAAAAATAAACTTCCTCTGGGAAGCCTTGTTCTGAATCCTATTCGATATCCATAATAAACTATATTTAGAACCCAGGGATCTGGAACAGACTGAAACCAAGCCCCCCCCTGAAAGAAGCTTAACCTGCCCCCTACCAGAACTTCTGGATCGGGGGCCACACCTTCGTGCAGATTTGGCAGTAGGGATAGATTTCTTACCCTGCTTAGACTTGTTCCAGTTAGCACTAAGTCTCCAGACTGAGCCAGAGGTGCATTGCTTCTGAGCAGAGGAGTCAACTTTTAGTTCCTTATTCCGGCGAAAGGAACGAAAACAATAGAAGCTTTAGATTTCCCTCTAGACTTTCTGTCATGAGGAAGAAAAGCTCCTTTACCTCCAGCAACAGTAGATATTATAGAATATGAATCAGAACCAAGCAACTTCTTTCCCTGAAGGATGATAATAATCTGGATTTTGACATCATATCAGTAAACCAGAATTTAAGCCATAAAGCTCTCCTGGAAAGGACTGTCCAAAAGCCAAATGACAAGCCAGGAGTCAAAGCCAGAGCGGGTAGTCAGACGAGCCGGATCAGGATTCAAAGCGAGTAGTAAGAGGATCCGGGTCAGGAACACGAAGATCAGCGAAGCCAGGAATAAGCCAGGGATCAGGAACCAGAAGGGACGTCAAACAAGCCAGATAATACACATTACCTGGCTTGTTTGACAAGACAGAGGAACTCAAATTTTAGATGGGAAAAGAGGAACTCACAGAGAAGTCAGAGACAATGCAAGGGCAAAGGCAAACAGGGCTGAGGTAGTTAAATAGGGAATCATGACATCATCATTCTGGGACTGCAACCTGTCTCTCTCTTATGCTGTTCTCTAGTTTTTGCCATAAGAGGGAGCCTGGAGTAGAGAGCAGTGTTGCACACTCTGCTACAAGTAAGGGAAGGAGACAGGTGAGACAAATATGGCAGCAAAAATAAAACGCAGCAAATAACTTTTTTTTAAAGTCAGTATCCTCCCCTCAATGACCCCTCCCCTGTGGGAGGACAAAAGGCTTATTGGGGAAATGGGCATGGAAGGCACAGAAGAGGGCGGGAGCATGAACATCAGAGGAGGGAACCCATGAATGCTTTTCCGGACCATAACCCCTCCAGTGAATATAATACTGTATGCAACCTCTGGACATACAAGAGTCAATAATGCTGCTGACCTCATACTCTTCATGGTTGTCAACAGAAATAGGACAGGGACGAGGCAACACAGTGGTAAACTGATTACAAACCAATGGTTTCAAGAGGGAGACATAAAAAACATTTGAGATGCGCTTAGCAGAATGAAGGTCAAGAGCGTAGGAAACTGGATTGACCAATCTGAGTATTCGAAAAGGCCCAAAATAACTGGGAGCCAGTTTACTGGAAAGCACACGAAGGTTCAAGTTGTGGCAAAACAGCCAAACCCTCTCCCCGACCTGATAAGTAGGCGCGTGTAGATGCCTACGGTCAGCCTGGAACTTTTGGGGCTGCATAGACCGACAAAGACAATCCTGAATCTGCGCCCAAGTGGAATGGAGTTGCTGGAGATGCTCTTCCAAAGCCGGAATACCCTGAGACATGAACCAATCTGGCAACAAGGATGGTTAAAACCCATAGTTCGCCATGAACGGGGACAAGTGGGAGGAAGAAGTGATAGCACTATTACGAGCAAACTCCGCCAAAGGTAACAGATCAGACCAGTTATTGTGGTGATCTGAGAAATAGCAGCGGAGGAACTGTTCCAGAGCTTGGTTAGAACGCTCCGCAGCACCATTAATTGAGGGTGATAGGCTGAGGAGAAGGAAAGCTGGATCCCCATTTGGGCAGAAAGGAGCACCAAAATCTGGAGACATACTGGCTACCCCGGTCTGAGACAATCTCCTTGGGTAACCCATGTAAATGGAAGACCTCCCGGGCAAAAATTGAAGCAAGCTCCTGAGCAGTAGGCAGCTTCGTCAAGGGAATGCAATGTGACATTTTGGAAAAACGTTCTACAACCATCAGGATAACAGTATTACCATTGGAAACAGGAAGGTTGACAATGAAGTCTATGGAAAGATGTATCCAAGGACGCTCACCATTAGCAATAGGTTGGAGAGGACCCACAGGAAGACGTAGAGGAGTCTTATTCTGCGCACAGACAGAGCTGGAGGCAACATACACAGCAACATCAGAACAAAGTCCTGGCCACCAGAATTGTCGAGTGACAGACTAAATAATTTGGTTCTTGCCGGGGTGACCTGCGGCTTTAGGAAAGTGTGCAATAGTTTGGTGCAAAGATTCTCAGGTACAAAGCACTTGTCACTAGGTTTCTCTGGAGGGGCATTGGTTTGTGCAGCCAGAATCTCCTCCCCCCAGGGAGAAGTCAAATTGGTTACTATGGTGGCCAAAATATGGTCAGGAGGTATAGCTGGAGTGGGTACAGTCTCCTCCTTGGACATCAGCCCTAACATACTTACTACCAGGCAGGTAGGAGACCACATAATTGAACCGAGACAAAAACATAATTTATGTAAGAACTTACCTGATAAATTCATTTCTTTCATATTAGCAAGAGTCCATGAGCTAGTGACGTATGGGATATACATTCCTACCAGGAGGGGCAAAGTTTCCCAAACCTCAAAATGCCTATAAATACACCCCTCACCACACCCACAATTCAGTTTAACGAATAGCCAAGAAGTGGGGTGATAAAAAAGTGCGAAAGCATATAAAATAAGGAATCGGAATAATTGTGCTTTATACAAAATCAAAACCACCACAAAAAAAGGGCGGGCCTCATGGACTCTTGCTAATATGAAAGAAATGAATTTATCAGGTAAGTTCTTACATAAATTATGTTTTCTTTAATGTAATTAGCAAGAGTCCATGAGCTAGTGACGTATGGGATAATGATTACCCAAGATGTGGATCTTTCCACACAAGAGTCACTAGAGAGGGAGGGATAAAATAAAGACAGCCAATTCCTGCTGAAAATAATCCACAACCAAAATAAAGTTTAATGAAAAACATAAGCAGAAGATTCAAACTGAAACCGCTGCCTGAAGTACTTTTCTACCAAAAACTGCTTCAGAAGAAGAAAATACATCAAAATGGTAGAATTTAGTAAAAGTATGCAAAGAGGACCAAGTTGCTGCTTTGCAAATCTGATCGACCGAAGCTTCATTCCTAAACGCCCAGGAAGTAGAAACTGACCTAGTAGAATGAGCTGTAATCCTCTGAGGCGGAGTTTTACCCGACTCAACATAGGCAAGATGAATTAAAGATTTCAACCAAGATGCCAAAGAAATGGCAGAAGCTTTCTGGCCTTTTCTAGAACCGGAAAAGATAACAAATAGACTAGAAGTCTTTCGGAAAGATTTAGTAGCTTCAACATAATATTTCAAAGCTCTAACAACATCCAAAGAATGCAACGATTTCTCCTTAGAATTCTTAGGATTAGGACATAATGAAGGAACCACAATTTCTCTACTAATGTTGTTGGAATTCACAACTTTAGGTAAAAATTCAAAAGAAGTTTGCAACACCGCCTTATCCTGATGAAAAATCAGAAAAGGAGACTCACAAGAAAGAGCAGATAATTCAGAAACTCTTCTGGCAGAAGAGATGGCCAAAAGGAACAAAACTTTCCAAGAAAGTAATTTAATGTCCAATGAATGCATAGGTTCAAATGGAGGAGCTTGAAGAGCCCCCAGAACCAAATTCAAACTCCAAGGAGGAGAAATTGACTTAATGACAGGTTTTATACGAACCAAAGCTTGTACAAAACAATGAATATCAGGAAGAATAGCAATCTTTCTGTGAAAAAGAACAGAAAGAGCAGAGATTTGTCCTTTCAAGGAACTTGCGGACAAACCCTTATCTAAACCATCCTGAAGAAACTGTAATATTCTCGGTATTCTAAAAGAATGCCAAGAAAAATGATGAGAAAGACACCAAGAAATATAAGTCTTCCAGACTCTATAATATATCTCTCTAGATACAGATTTACGAGCCTGTAACATAGTATTAATCAAAGAGTCAGAGAAACCTCTTTGACCAAGAATCAAGCGTTCAATCTCCATACCTTTAAATTTAAGGATTTCAGATCCTGATGGTAAAAAGGACCTTGAGACAGAAGGTCTGGTCTTAACGGAAGAGTCCACGGTTGGCAAGAGGCCATCCGGACAAGATCCGCATACCAAAACCTGTGAGGCCATGCCGGAGCTACCAGCAGAACAAACGAGCATTCCTTCAGAATCTTGGAGATTACTCTTGGAAGAAGAACTAGAGGCGGAAAGATATAGGCAGGATGATACTTCCAAGGAAGTGATAATACATCCACTGCCTCCGCCTGAGGATCCCGGGATCTGGACAGATACCTGGGAAGTTTCTTGTTTAGATGAGACACCATCAGATCTATTTCTGGAAGTTCCCACATTTGAACAATCTGGAGAAATATCTCTGGGTGAAGAGACCATTCGCCCGGATGCAACGTTTGGCGACTGAGATAATCCGCTTCCCAATTGTCTATACCTGGGATATGAACCGCAGAGATTAGACAGGAGCTGGATTCCGCCCAAACTAAAATTCGAGATACTTCTTTCATAGCCAGAGGACTGTGAGTCCCTCCTTGATGATTGATGTATGCCACAGTTGTGACATTGTCTGTCTGAAAACAAATGAACGATTCTCTCTTCAGAAGAGGCCAAAACTGAAGAGCTCTGAAAATTGCACGGAGTTCCAAAATATTGATCGGTAATCTCACCTCCTGAGATTCCCAAACTCCTTGTGCCGTCAGAGATCCCCACACAGCTCCCCAACCTGTGAGACTTGCATCTGTTGAAATTACAGTCCAGGTCGGAAGCACAAAAGAAGCCCCCTGAATTAAACGATGGTGATCTGTCCACCACGTTAGAGAGTGTCGAACAATCGGTTTTAAAGATATTAATTGAGATATCTTTGTGTAATCCTTGCACCATTGATTCAGCATACAGAGCTGAAGAGGTCGCATGTGAAAACGAGCAAAGGGGATCGCGTCCGATGCAGCAGTCATAAGACCTAGAATTTCCATGCATAAGGCTACCGAAGGGAATGATTGTGACTGAAGGTTTCGACAAGCTGCAATCAATTTTAGACGTCTCTTGTCTGTTAAAGACAGAGTCATGGACACTGAATCTATCTGGAAACCCAGAAAGGTTACCCTAACAACACAAGTCGATTCGTATGAGATTCTGCTAAATGTAAAGACTGAGCAAGTACCAAGATATCGTCCAAATAAGGAAATACCACAATACCCTGTTCTCTGATTACAGACAGAAGGGAACCGAGAACCTTTGTAAAAATTCTTGGAGCTGTAGCTAGGCCAAACGGTAGAGCCACAAACTGGTAATGCTTGTCCAGAAAAGAGAATCTCAGGAACTGATAATGATCTGGATGAATCGGAATATGCAGATATGCATTCTGTAAATCTATTGTGGACATATAATTCCCTTGCTGAACAAAAGGCAAGATAGTCCTTACAGTTACCATCTTGAACGTTGGTATCCTTACATAATGATTCAATATTTTTAGATCCAGAACTGGTCTGAAGGAATTCTCCTTCTTTGGTACAATGAAGAGATTTGAATAAAACCCCATCCCCTGTTCCGGAACTGGAACTGGCATAATTACTCCAGCCAACTCTAGATCTGAAACACAATTCAGAAATGCTTGAGCTTTCACTGGATTTACTGGGACACGGGAAAGAAAAAATCTCTTTGCAGGAGGTCTCATCTTGAAACCAATTCTGTACCCTTCTGAAACAATGTTCTGAATCCAAAGATTGTGAACAGAATTGATCCAAATTTCTTTGAAAAAACGTAACCTGCCCCCTACCAGCTGAGCTGGAATGAGGGCCGCACCTTCATGTGGACTTAGAAGCAGGCTTTGCCTTTCTAGCAGGCTTGGATTTATTCCAGACTGGAGATGGTTTCCAAACTGAAACTGCTCCTGAGGATGAAGGATCAGGCTTTTGTTCTTTGTTGAAACGAAAGGAACGAAAACGATTATTAGCCCTGTTTTTACCTTTAGATTTTTTATCCTGTGGTAAAAAAGTTCCTTTCCCACCAGTAACAGTTGAGATAATAGAATCCAACTGAGAACCAAATAATTTGTTACCCTGGAAAGAAATGGAAAGTAGAGTTGATTTAGAAGCCATATCAGCATTCCAAGTCTTAAGCCATAAAGCTCTTCTAGCTAAAATAGCTAGAGACATAAACCTGACATCAACTCTGATAATATCAAAAATGGCATCACAGATAAAATTATTAGCATGCTGAAGAAGAATAATAATATCATGAGAATCATGATTTGTTACTTGTTGCGCTAAAGTTTCCAACCAAAAAGTTGAAGCTGCAGCAACATCAGCCAAAGATATAGCAGGTCTAAGAAGATTACCTGAACACAGATAAGCTTTTCTTAGAAAGGATTCAATTTTCCTATCTAAAGGATCTTTAAACGAAGTACCATCTGACGTAGGAATGGTAGTACGTTTAGCAAGGGTAGAAATAGCCCCATCAACTTTAGGGATTTTGTCCCAAAAATCTAACCTGTCAGACGGTACAGGATATAATTGCTTAAAACGTTTAGAAGGAGTAAATGAATTACCCAATTTATCCCATTCTTTGGAAATTACTGCAGAAATAGCATTAGGAACAGGAAACACTTCTGGAATAACCACAGGAGATTTAAATACCTTATCTAAACGTTTAGAATTAGTATCAAGAGGACCAGAATCCTCTATTTCTAAAGCAATTAATACTTCTTTAAGTAAAGAACGAATAAATTCCATTTTAAATAAATATGAAGATTTATCAGCATCAATCTCTGAAACAGAATCCTCTGAACCAGAAGAATGATGATGTTCATTTAAAAATTCATCTGTAGAGAGAGAAGTTTTAAAAGATTTTTTACGTTTACTAGAAGGAGAAATAACAGACATAGCCTTCTTGATGGATTCAGAAACAAAATCTCTTATGTTATCAGGAACATTCTGCACCTTAGATGTTGAAGGAACTGCAACAGACAATGGTACTTTACTAAAGGAAATATTATCTGCATTAACAAGTTTGTCATGACAATTAATACAAACAACAGCCGGAGGAATAGCTACCAAAAGTTTACAGCAGATACACTTAGCTTTGGTAGATCCAGCACTAGACAGCGATTTTCCTGTAGTATCTTCTGACTCAGATGCAACGTGAGACATCTTGCAATATGTAAGAGAAAAAACAACATATAAAGCAAAATTGATCAAATTCCTTAAATGACAGTTTCAGGAATGGGAAAAAATGCCAAAGAACAAGCTTCTAGCAACCAGAAGCAATGAAAAATGAGACTTAAATAATGTGGAGACAAAAGCGACGCCCATATTTTTTAGCGCCAAATAAGACGCCCACATTATTTGGCGCCTAAATGCTTTTGGCGCCAAAAATGACGCCACATCCGGAACGCCGACATTTTTGGCGCAAAATAACGTCAAAAAATGACGTAACTTCCGGCGACACGTATGACGCCGGAAACGGAAAATAATTTTTGCGCCAAAAAAGTCCGCGCCAAGAATGACGCAATAAAATGAAGCATTTTCAGCCCCCGCGAGCCTAACAGCCCACAGGGAAAAAAGAGTCAAATTGAAGGTAAGCAAAAAAAATGAATAATTCAAATGCATAATCCCAAAAATGAAACTGACTGTCTGAAAAATAAGGAAAGTTGAACATTCTGAGTCAAGGCAAATAAATGTTTGAATACATATATTTAGAACTTTATAAACAAAGTGCCCAACCATAGCTTAGAGTGTCACAGAAAATAAGATTTACTTACCCCAGGACACTCATCTACATGTTTGTAGAAAGCCAAACCAGTACTGAAACGAGAATCAGCAGAGGTAATGGTATATATAAGAGTATATCGTCGATCTGAAAAGGGAGGTAAGAGATGAATCTCTACGACCGATAACAGAGAACCTATGAAATAGACCCCGTAGAAGGAGATCACTGCATTCAAATAGGCAATACTCTCCTCACATCCCTCTGACATTCACTGCACGCTGAGAGGAAAACCGGGCTCCAACTTGCTGCGGAGCGCATATCAACGTAGAATCTAGCACAAACTTACTTCACCACCTCCATCGGAGGCAAAGTTTGTAAAACTGAATTGTGGGTGTGGTGAGGGGTGTATTTATAGGCATTTTGAGGTTTGGGAAACTTTGCCCCTCCTGGTAGGAATGTATATCCCATACGTCACTAGCTCATGGACTCTTGCTAATTACATGAAAGAAATAGTGCCCATCTGGCCTGTCGGGGCGACAAACGTTTAGCCTCGGATAGGTAAATCAAATTCTTGTGGTCAGTGAGGATGAGCACTGGTACTAGAAGGTGCCTGTCAGGGTTTTCTCCCTGTTGTGTTTGCCATGTGCTGCTGGCAGCCATTTTACTCACCTCTCTTGCTGACTATGGTGCATTGTGGGGGATGCTGCTCATTTACTGCACTTCCTTTTATGGCCAGACTGGTGTGCATCATCCATGTGAGACAGGATGCAGTTTCAGAATTGTGATGTCATCACTTATTATTTAAAGGGCCTCTGTTCAGTATGCTTTGCCTTTGCGTTGTCTCAGACCTGTTTGTGAGAGTTCCTGTGTATTACCTGGCTGCTTGACGTCCTTCCTGGTTCCTGATCCCTGGCTTGTTCCTGACTCTGCTGTTTCCTTGTTCCTGATTCCGGCTCGTCTGACTATTCGCTTTGGCTCCTGACTTGGCTCGTCTCACTACCAGCTCTGGTTTTGACTCCTGGCTTGTTATTTGACTTGTGGACTTTTTATTATTTTTTTGCTATTAATAAAGGTGTGATTATTTTTGCACTTCTCGTCTCAGTCTGATTCCTGGCACCCTGACAGTGCCTCCATTCCTTGAGTGCCAAAATTAAGGCCAGTAATTGGCGAAGCCCAAAAAAGATTAAATAGACCGAAAAGAGAATATATAGGTTCAACTTTAAAATTAGGAAATATCAGGTTCAACATCAATTGAAGATTCCTCATCAACAGAGGAAACCACCATCTGTAAACATAACAGTATCCCTGTTTTAAGGGCACATAAAACTTGTAGAAGGTAAAACCTGAACTGACCTTTTACGCTTGTTTGAAGGTGGGAGAGCAGCTAGCGCCTCAGAAACTGCCTCCTTGATAAAAAGTTTCACAGTAGCTTAAACATTAGCAATATTCTCCTGCAATAATTAAACAGAAAGTGCATCAATACCCAAAGAAACCGCATTAGGATGATCTGATTGTGTTCTAAACATGAGTCGCCTAAATGAGCTGGAGGAGGCACCTTAATTTTCATACAATAAGCAGTTTCTCCGGTAGATTTAGGGACAAAAACAGACTTCTCCATTATGGAATATGACAAAACAATGCAATAAACACTATAACCCCCTTAAAAAGCTCTTGAAATTACTTACCCCCTCCTAAGTAGCTTTTTAAATAAACTCACAGGTACAATGCTTGCTAAGCCGAACTGCAAAACAAAGCAGGAGACAAGCATAACATCCGAAGGGCAGATAACGCTCATCAGAAAGAGGAAAACGTGTACAAAAAACGAACAGCTATAAAGGATTTAGCACAGCTAAATCCAACGGCGCATAGCCAAGGACAAATATGCAAAACCCGACGTGTGTAAACCAGCCAAAGCACTTTAGTTTTATTAACTATAATAAAACTAAAGGGATGTAGGCTAACCCGACAAGTGTTAACTCGACATGTGCAACAGCGACACGCATAAACCCAAAGGCTGACGTGCAAAATTCAAACCAAACACACCAAAAAAGCAGATGCACGCAAAACTTCAAGAGGAATAATGTAAAAGATTTGGTCCCAGGGCCATATATATTAGAAAAATGTATATAAAACTTAAAAAGTGCCCATAAAATAGCTATAAATTGTCTAAATGTTAATAAATTATACTTGCCAATAGACACTCGTCCACCAGCAAACAAGCCACAGACAGCCAAACCAGTACTAAAACATATCAGCAGAGGTTATGAAATAGGAGTATATTGTAGATCCATAAAGAGAGGCAAAAGACAAGTCCCTGCGACCAATTAGGAAGGTTTATGAAAAATTTCCCATGAAGTGAAAAAAGAATCCCAAACCATACCCCATATACATCCCTCTGAGAAGCACTGTATTCTGAGGGGAAACGGGACCTCAATATAGACTGAAAACCCCTCTCTCTGAAGAATCAAATGCACATTTTCATTCTACAACCACCTCCAGCAGAGGCAAAGTAAAGACTGAGGTATGTGGGAGGGGATTTACAGGGCTCTTGGGGTTTGGAAATCTTTGCCTCTTCTTAGTGGTAGAGAAGAGCAATTTGCAGGAGTAATGGATCGTGGACTCTCACCACCTGTATAAAAGAAAACATGGGTACATTTAGATGGCGACATTCTCTCTCGTTGCAATGTTGGTACAATAGCTTGGCTATTACCAAGTCAAAGACCCACAAAACTGAAGCTATATCCACTCATATCTGAATTCTTTCAGCAATGGAATAACATAATAAACACTAGAACACATATCTATACTCACCTCTACGATGACATCCTTTATACTCACAAATGGCAATCTGATTTGCACACCCAAAAATCATCCCAAGACGTGGGATAAAATTTTGATAAAACATAAAAAATCCTCAGTATGCACTCAGGTTCAGGAAATGGTGAACTTAATCTCTATTAGGAGCATCATTTGAGCATTGAATGGCACCTTGTTTTAAAGTATAATAATGAAGGGCAGGGTGGAATCTAATGTTTGTACAAAAGCTTTAAAAATTTAAATTATGCTTACCTGATCATTTTCTTTTCTTCTGTACGGGGAGAGAGCACAGCTGCATTCACTACTTTTGGGAAATACAGAACCTGGCTACCAGGAGGAGGCAAAGACACCCCAGCCAAAGGCTTAAATACCTCCCCCACTTCCCTCATCCCCTAGTAATTCTGCCAAGGGAACAAGGAACAGTAGGAGAAATATCAGGGTGAAAAAAAGGTGCCAGAAGAACGAATAAAAAAGAATTTAAGGCCGTCTGCATAAAAAAAAAAAAGGGCGGGGTGCTGTGGACTCTTCCCATACAGAAGAAAAGAAAATTATCAGATAAGTATAATATAAGTTTTTTTTCTTAAAACGGGGAGAGTCCACAGCTGCATTCATTACTTTTGGGAAATCAATACCCAAGCTTATAGAGGACACTGGATGCAAATGGGCAGGAACAAAAAAGCGGCTCATTCTGATGGCACCACAGCCTGACACGGCCCGGATTCCCGATAAAAAACTACTTCAACAGAAGCAGGAAGAACAAAAATATGGAAAGAGGACAAGGTAACTGCCCATCAATTAGAACCATAACTATCCCAGTTAGAGATCACTCTAAATTCTGGACTCCACTGAGCACACGAGTCTCTGAGGAGACAAAAGTCCCACTCTCTAGAAGCACACAAATAAAAACCTCTCCATGAATAATGGCAAGGGAAACACAAACAAACCCCCACACCACATTCTCCATAACTAAAAGAAGGGAAGAAGCAAATAAGGACGACCAAAAGAACCTCCAGAAACAATCCCCGAAAAATCAAGGCAAAAACAGAGAGAGAAGCCCCTAGCATAACTCAAAAAAGAGTGTCTATCAGGCTGCAAGAGGACAACGTCGCGTAGAAAAAAACTCTACCGACGGAGGAGAGCAAAGAAAGGAAAAATACCACCTACTACATGGATCCAAAAGGAACCAATGTAAAGCCTTAATCGGAACCGAAGTCCCAGAAGGACAAAAAGGTAGAACATGACTACCGTACCATAGACTGCTAACTAGCACAGAGAAACTGAACACCCGTAGGTCTGAAAAAACCCCAGGAGCAGAACAGGAATGGTAACATCCGTTTACGCCGCAAACGAAAGCCGCAGGCTTCCATCAGATAGGCAATCAGACTAAACGTCAAACCATAGTAACTAGCCAACCGAGTAGCTAGCAAACTTGCACCAGAACATTCCTGAAAAGGAACAAGAGAAAAAAATTCAGAAAGCAGGGCGGACCAACTCCCCACCTACTAGAAAACGGGGTAAGGAAGGACAAAACCCTGTAAGGAAGAACCAACTACCCACTAAGGGAAGGTTCCTGAACCAACTGCAAGGCCTCCCAAATTAAGTAAGGATCCTCCTGGAGACAAGATACGTGGTCGATGCCCAAACAGAGCAGTAAGAATTCCTGACCCCTACTCTGATCGAACAGTCCTATCACAGAAGCGACTGTCAAAGTCCCAAGGACAAGAAAGATTAAAAAATCCCAGCATCGACAAGGCCCAGAGATCAGATAATGAATCTCCAACCACTCCAACCTAAGGAAAAGAAGCAGGAAGGAGACCCCAACACACAGAGAAACTAATTTGGGATCTAGGATACCTATCCTCCTTACCCCTCGGAAACCCGAATGTAGGGCACACTGCAGACAAGAGAAAACCTTGACCTACTGAACTCCTAGAGTCAGATGAGGAAACTACCTCAGGAGGAGCAACTGGATAGGCCCAGGAGACCAGATCTTTCCAAATAGAAGAAAAATGAAGAAACCCAGGAATATTCCAGTAAAGAAATTCCAGGAAAACTTCCTCCATCTCTCCAGAAGAGAGAAAAAGAACCGCCCCAGAAGGAACAAGGAGATTTCCCGAGGACCGGGAAACAAGCCTGCTATTGAATTCTGGACAGATCCAAGACTATTAAAATCTTGAAAACAGAGTAACCAAAATGCCAAGTCAAAGACAAGGACTAGGTTTAAAACACTGGACGCCCAAAACCAGGTGCCGGATCACGACCAAAAAACCTTGCGGAAACAACAAAGTTACTTGGAAATTAAATTTGCACCAAGATGATGCATGCCATACCCCCATGGGGTCTAGAACTCCGATCTCTCTCATGATGTATCCCAGTGGCTGTCCACTCAGGCCTTGAAGATAAACCACAAAGTCAGAAGACAAAGGAAGGACCCAAAAGAGATCAGAACTCCACGATTGAGAGAATATGACAGTCTCTAAAGATCCAGTCCAGATCCACCCTCAGAAAACCTTCAGCTCAAGGAATTAACGAATGAACGAGCATCCTAAAACTCCTATCTGTTGACGGCTAGAGAGACTGCATAACAATCCCCCAGATCCCCAAGTATATAGGATCCAAAAGGGGATACTGCAAGGACAAAAACCGGTCCCTAAGAACCTAGTCTCCACAACCAGATGACAGAAAGTCCTACCCCAAAAAGGCAAGGGGAAAAGAAAAGCATAGCAATCCTCAAAAAAGAGGATCGAAACACTGGCGAAAATCGGACAATCCAATTCACAAGTAGTACCAATAGGGGGAAAATAATCGCCCCCTACACCAAGTACTGGAGATCTCCATGCAGTCATCTGATTCTACCACCTCGGAAGGGAGGAATTTTGCTTCTGTCCAAGGACCTCCGTAACTACAAACATACTTTTAAATTGTAGAGTACCGGGCCTGCCACACTTGGTGGGCTGTATCGTTACACACTGAGGTCACGGACGCATTGGGATTCCTGATTGGCGATTGATGCCCACGTGGTCTGGTTGGCGTGGTAGTCGGTCAGGCGACTTTCTGAGGTCCCGGCCTGCTGTGTTAGGCACCATTCAAGTGCCGCTCCCTATGTGAGTACCCACCTGATCTGGGCTTGTCTTCGTCCTGTTTGTCTCATCTGTACAGACGATATTGTTTTATGAGACGCCTCTTCATCTGTCCCCACAGGTCTCCTCATCTACAAACATACTGCCATAGCAGAATTCATAATCCCAACATACAACGTAAGCTATGCGGGGACAAAACACTTAGTATAGAGTACGACCAACATCGGACGCCCAAGATGAAATAATGTAGGACCAGCCTGATATCTAGGATAGAAAGGCCTCCTATAACTTGTAGAACAAGAAAAACAACCTTGCAACAAGAGGTAAGCAAACTTAGCACCCAAACAGGACCAACCTGTTGTCAAGGATACAAAATGTCTGGTAGAACTTCAAAAGAACAGAGTGAACTAGTACCCAACCAGAACCAGCCTGCTAACCAGGGTACAACCGAACTGTTCAAGAGCTAACTGAAAGTTCTAAACCCTAGCAGGGCTAGATTAAACAAACAGACAAATGACAGACAAATAAACTCTGATGCTTAAATATTGTCTCAACATTTTGTTTAAATTTTTTTTATTTGTGACTTCCACCGGAAGCAACAACCATCGTGACCATAAAATCGCTAGTATTAAAATCCCAGAGAAGAAAAAAAAAGTTTCCTAAAAGGTTAAGTCTTCAACAGTCTCGAGCTCCGGGGAAAAAAAGAAACACATCCAAACCGGATCAAAAGAAAAGTATGCAGCACCCGCAGGTGAACACCCAAAAGGATAAAAACCCTAACAAGGCCAGCCTGTCAGAGAACTGATTCCTCAAGAGCTCAGAATTGGTATTAGATACACAAACAAAGACAATCAGGAGTAGAATCCACATCCCTGCACTCGTCTAGCGCTGTTCGCCATCAGAATCAGAAGACTGAGGATCCGGAGGCAAATAAAGACTGAAATCCTCCAATATCTGCCTCAGCAGTACAAGCAGGCGCGTCAGTCTGAATCTAGTAGCAAAATCCCTTTCCGACGGGGCATTTGAAGGCCCCGACCCTGACGGTAGTACCCCTGAAGCCTCAGAGGGAACTGCTCCCCCAGAGGAAAGACCTGTCTCACCTGGCGCCCCCAGGTGAAGAGGACACGTATAAACTCTTCGCTGGCCCTCAGGAAGCTGTAAATGAGCCAATGCCAAGAATATGGCTATGCGCAACCGAGCCGCAACCTCTGGTGGAAATAAACCTCCTTCCGGAGAAGGGGGTAACGGTATTTAGAACTGCCTGTGTAGGAACAGAAAATTCCAGGGAACACACCTCACGGGACACAGAATCCTCAGAGGCGGATGGCTCAGCGGTCTCTAATCTCTCCCCAGTGGAAGAAAAAAACACTCTATTACGGCATACAGAACACAATTGATTGGGCTGGATTACCCGGGCCTCCATACAATCTAAGCAGGAAACAGAATCTGAATCCGAGAAATCCTCAGAAAAATAAGAATCCTCCATAACTTGACCGAACAAGTTTTGTACAAAAATAACTGGCACCTCACACCCCCAATGGCTGGGGCATTTACCACCTCCTATGACCCAGACAAGTAGAGAACAGACCCTCTCCACTGACACTTGGCCAAGAATACGGAAATGGAGAAGGAAAATGTGACCACGCTCGGTCAAGGGGTGCAACCCACAGACCAAGAAAAAGCGCGCCAGTCCCATCAAGAAAATGCGTAGCTCGAAAAACCTGTACGTTCTGTAAAAGCCATGAGCCCCAACATCACTACACATAAGCAGACATAATCACAAAACAAATATGATTTTTTTTTTTTTTTATAATTATTTATTGACCAATTCAACATTCCAATTCATTGACAATACAGAAAGAGAAAAAAAAAAGAAATAAAGCAAAATAAGGACATCAGTAGTCCCTGGTACAGTCGGTACACTTACTCTTAGTATCACAACACACTTTTTGTCATCACAGTTTTATACATAGATTTAAACAAAACACACTGCTCCAGACATTTATGAATGTGTATCTAATTACATTAATGAGAAAAGAAAAATACTTCTGTGGAGTCAATAATTGTTACCAAAACCTTATTTGCATGTTGAAATTGGGAATTTTCTCATATCATAAAAAATGAGATACAACCAAAAACAAGTCAAAACAAAACAGACCAACACGAGACAAAAAAAAAAAAAATAATTCTCCGCGCCCCTCTGTCTCCCGTCCCCACACCGACCCCCAATGGCTGACTACTCAGGATATTCATTATTCGCTATAGCTTGTTCCATATATATTGTACCCCTAAAAGGTGCAATTATCTGTCTCTGCATGTTTTCTGGTATATCTATAATTACACTTTTCCACTTGCAGAAAAATCTCTTGACTTGGGCTTCTGAGTTTACTGACGTATCCATTTGTTCCAGAATAATTTGATTTTGAAGCTTTTGCTTAAATTCTTTCAAACTTGGGGCTTTTTTAGACTTCCAATATTTCAGAATTAAGAGCCTTCCTGTAATAATTATAGTATTCAATTGGCGGGTGTTTTAAAAAACATAATTTATGTAAGAACTTACCTGATAAATTCATTTCTTTCATATTAGCAAGAGTCCATGAGCTAGTGACGTATGGGATATACATTCCTACCAGGAGGGGCAAAGTTTCCCAAACCTCAAAATGCCTATAAATACACCCCTCACCACACCCACAATTCAGTTTAACGAATAGCCAAGAAGTGGGGTGATAAAAAAGTGCGAAAGCATATAAAATAAGGAATTGGAATAATTGTGCTTTAAACAAAATCATAACCACCACAAAAAAAGGGCGGGCCTCATGGACTCTTGCTAATATGAAAGAAATGAATTTATCAGGTAAGTTCTTACATAAATTATGTTTTCTTTCATGTAATTAGCAAGAGTCCATGAGCTAGTGACGTATGGGATAATGACTACCCAAGATGTGGATCTTTCCACACAAGAGTCACTAGAGAGGGAGGGATAAAATAAAGACAGCCAATTCCTGCTGAAAATAATCCACACCCAAAATAAAGTTTAACGAAAAACATAAGCAGAAGATTCAAACTGAAACCGCTGCCTGAAGTACTTTTCTACCAAAAACTGCTTCAGAAGAAGAAAATACATCAAAATGGTAGAATTTAGTAAAAGTATGCAAAGAGGACCAAGTTGCTGCTTTGCAGATCTGGTCAACCGAAGCTTCATTCCTAAACGCCCAGGAAGTAGATACTGACCTAGTAGAATGAGCTGTAATTCTCTGAGGCGGAATTTTACCCGACTCAACATAGGCAAGATGAATTAAAGATTTCAACCAAGATGCCAAAGAAATGGCAGAAGCTTTCTGGCCTTTCCTAGAACCGGAAAAGATAACAAATAGACTAGAAGTCTTACGGAAAGATTTCGTAGCTTCAACATAATATTTCAAAGCTCTAACAACATCCAAAGAATGCAACGATTTCTCCTTAGAATTCTTAGGATTAGGACATAATGAAGGAACCACAATTTCTCTACTAATGTTGTTAGAATTCACAACTTTAGGTAAAAATTCAAAAGAAGTTCGCAACACCGCCTTATCCTGATGAAAAATCAGAAAAGGAGACTCACAAGAAAGAGCAGATAATTCAGAAACTCTTCTAGCAGAAGAGATGGCCAAAAGGAACAAAACTTTCCAAGAAAGTAATTTAATGTCCAATGAATGCATAGGTTCAAACGGAGGAGCTTGAAGAGCTCCTAGAACCAAATTCAAACTCCAAGGAGGAGAAATTGACTTATGACAGGTTTTATACGAACCAAAGCTTGTACAAAACAATGAATATCAGGAAGAATAGCAATCTTTCTGTGAAAAAGAACAGAAAGAGCAGAGATTTGTCCTTTCAAAGAACTTGCGGACAAACCCTTATCTAAACCATCCTGAAGAAACTGTAAAATTCTCGGTATTCTAAAAGAATGCCAAGAAAAATTATGAGAAAGACACCAAGAAATATAAGTCTTCCAGACTCTATAATATATCTCTCGAGATACAGATTTACGAGCCTGTAACATAGTATTAATCACGGAGTCAGAGAAACCTCTTTGACCAAGAATCAAGCGTTCAATCTCCATACCTTTAAATTTAAGGATTTCAGATCCTGATGGAAAAAAGGGCCTTGTGACAGAAGGTCTGGTCTTAACGGAAGAGTCCACGGTTGGCAAGAGGCCATCCGGACAAGATCCGCATACCAAAACCTGTGAGACCATGCTGGAGCTACCAGCAGAACAAACGAGCATTCCTTCAGAATCTTGGAGATTACTCTTGGAAGAAGAACTAGAGGCGGAAAGATATAGGCAGGATGATACTTCCAAGGAAGTGATAATGCATCCACTGCCTCCGCCTGAGGATCCCGGGATCTGGACAGATACCTGGGAAGTTTCTTGTTTAGATGGGACGCCATCAGATCTATTTCTGGAAGTTCCCACATTTGAACAATCTGAAGAAATACCTCTGGGTGAAGAGACCATTCGCCCGGATGCAACGTTTGGCGACTGAGATAATCCGCTTCCCAATTGTCTACACCTGGGATATGAACCGCAGAGATTAGACAGGAGCTGGATTCCGCCCAAACCAAAATTCGAGATACTTCTTTCATAGCCAGAGGACTGTGAGTCCCTCCTTGATGATTGATGTATGCCACAGTTGTGACATTGTCTGTCTGAAAACAAATGAACGATTCTCTCTTCAGAAGAGGCCAAAACTGAAGAGCTCTGAAAATTGCACGGAGTTCCAAAATATTGATCGGTAATCTCACCTCCTGAGATTCCCAAACTCCTTGTGCCGTCAGAGATCCCCACACAGCTCCCCAACCTGTGAGACTTGCATCTGTTGAAATTACAGTCCAGGTCGGAAGCACAAAAGAAGCCCCCTGAATTAAACGATGGTGATCTGTCCACCATGTTAGAGAGTGTCGAACAATCGGTTTTAAAGATATTAATTGAGATATCTTCGTGTAATCCTTGCACCATTGCTTCAGCATACAGAGCTGAAGAGGTCGCATGTGAAAACGAGCAAAGGGGATCGCGTCCGATGCAGCAGTCATAAGACCTAGAATTTCCATGCATAAGGCTACCGAAGGGAATGATTGTGACTGAAGGTTTCGACAAGCTGTAATCAACTTTAGACGTCTCTTGTCTGTTAAAGACAGAGTCATGGACACTGAATCCATCTGGAAACCCAGAAAGGTTACCCTTGTCTGAGGAATCAAAGAACTTTTTGGTAAATTGATCCTCCAACCATGATCTTGAAGAAACAACACAAGTCGATTCGTATGAGATTCTGCTAAATGTAAAGACTGAGCAAGTACCAAGATATCGTCCAAATAAGGAAATACCACAATACCCTGTTCTCTGATTACAGACAGCAGGGCACCGAGAACCTTTGTAAAAATTCTTGGAGCTGTAGCTAGGCCAAACGGCAGAGCCACAAATTGGTAATGCTTGTCCAGAAACGAGAATCTCAGGAACTGATAATGATCTGGATGAATCGGAATATGCAGATATGCATCCTGTAAATCTATCGTGGACATATAATTCCCTTGCTGAACAAAAGGTAAGATAGTCCTTACAGTTACCATCTTGAACGTTGGTATCCTTACATAACGATTCAATATTTTTAGATCCAGAACTGGTCTGAAAGAATTCTCCTTCTTTGGTACAATGAAGAGATTTGAATAAAACCCCATCCCCTGTTCCGGAACTGGAACTGGCATAATTACTCCAGTCAACTCTAGATCTGAAACACATTTCAGAAATGCTTGAGCTTTTACTGGATTTACTGGGACACGGGAAAGAAAAAATCTCTTTGCAGGAGGTCTCAACTTGAAACCAATTCTGTACCCTTCTGAAACAATGCTCTGAATCTAAAGATTGTGAACAGAATTGATCCAAATTTCCTTGAAAAAACGTAACCTGCCCCCTACCAGCTGAGCTGGAATGAGGGCCGCACCTTCATGTGGACTTAGAAGCAGGCTTTGCCTTTCTAGCTGGCTTGGATTTATTCCAGACTGGAGATGGTCTCCAAACTGAAACTGCTCCTGAGGATGAAGGATCAGGCTTTTGTTCTTTGTTGAAACGAAAGGAACGAAAACGATTATTAGCCCTGTTTTTACCTTTAGATCTTTTATCCTGTGGTAAAAAAGTTCCTTTCCCACCAGTAACAGTTGAAATAATGGAATCCAACTGAGAACCAAATAATTTGTTACCCTGGAAAGAAATGGAAAGTAAAGTTGATTTAGAAGCCATATCAGCATTCCAAGTTTTAAGCCATAAAGCTCTTCTAGCTAAAATAGCTAGAGACATAAACCTGACATCAACTCTGATAATATCAAAAATGGCATCACAGATAAAATTATTAGCATGCTGAAGAAGAATAATAATATCATGAGAATCACGATGTGTTACTTGTTGCGCTAAAGTTTCCAACCAAAAAGTTGAAGCTGCAGCAACATCAGCCAAAGATATAGCAGGTCTAAGAAGATTACCTGAACACAGATAAGCTTTTCTTAGAAAGGACTCAATTTTCCTATCTAGAGGATCCTTAAACGAAGTACCATCTGACGTAGGAATAGTAGTACGTTTAGCAAGGGTAGAAATAGCCCCATCAACTTTAGGGATCTTGTCCCAAAATTCTAATCTGTCAGACGGCACAGGATATAATTGCTTAAAACGTTTAGAAGGAGTAAATGAATTACCCAAATTATCCCATTCTTTGGAAATTACTGCAGAAATAGCATTAGGAACAGGAAAAACTTCTGGAATAACCACAGGAGCTTTAAATACCTTATCTAAACGTTTAGAATTAGTATCAAGAGGACCAGAATCCTCTATTTCTAAAGCAATTAGAACTTCTTTAAGTAAAGAACGAATAAATTCCATTTTAAATAAATATGAAGATTTATCAGCATCAACCTCAGAGACAGAATCCTCTGAACCAGAGGAGTCATCAGAATCAGAATGATGATGTTCATTTAAAAATTCATCTGTAGGGAGAGAAGTTTTAAAAGATTTTTTACGTTTACTAGAAGGAGAAATAACAGACATAGCCTTCTTTATGGATTCAGAAACAAAATCTCTTATATTATCAGGAACATTCTGCACCTTAGATGTTGAGGGAACTGCAACAGGCAATGGTACTTTACTAAAGGAAATATTATCTGCTTTAACAAGTTTGTCATGACAATCAATACAAACAACAGCTGGAGAAATAGCTACCAAAAGTTTACAGCAGATACACTTAGCTTTGGTAGATTCAGCACTTGACAGCGATTTTCCTGTAGTATCTTCTGGCTCAGATGCAACGTGAGACATCTTGCAATATGTAAGAGAAAAAACAACATATAAAGCAAAATTGATCAAATTCCTTAAATGACAGTTTCAGGAATGGGAAAGAATGCCAAAGAACAAGCTTCTAGCAACCAGAAGCAATAAAAAATGAGACTTAAATAATGTGGAGACAAAAGTGACGCCCATATTTTTTCGCGCCAAATAAGACGCCCACATTATTTGGCGCCTAAATGCTTTTTGGCGCCAAAAATGACGCCACATCCGGAACGCCGACATTTTTGGCGCGAAATAACGTCAAAGAATGACGCAACTTCCGGCGACACGTATGACGCCGGAAACGGAAATAGAATTTTTGCGCCAAAAAAGTCCGCGCCAAGAATGACGCAATAAAATGAAGCATTTTCAGCCCCCGCGAGCCTAACAGCCCACAGGGAAAAAGTCAAATTTTAAGGTAAGAAAAAATGGTCAAATCAAAATGCATTATCCCAAATATGAAACTGACTGTCTGAAAATAAGGAAAGTTGAATATTCTGAGTCAAGGCAAATGAATGTTTGAATACATATATTTAGAACTTTATAAACAAAGTGCCCAACCATAGCTTGGAGTGTCACAGAAAATAAGACTTACTTACCCCAGGACACTCATCTACATATAGCAGATAGCCAAACCAGTACTGAAACGAGAATCAGCAGAGGTAATGGTATATATAAGAGTATATCGTCGATCTGAAAAGGGAGGTAAGAGATGAATCTCTACGACCGATAACAGAGAACCTATGAAATAGACCCCTTAGAAGGAGATCACTGCATTCAAATAGGCAATACTCTACTCACATCCCTCTGACATTCACTGCACGCTGAGAGGAAAACCGGGCTCTAACTTGCTGCGGAGCGCATATCAACGTAGAATCTAGCACAAACTTACTTCACCACCTCCATCGGAGGCAAAGTTTGTAAAACTGAATTGTGGGTGTGGTGAGGGGTGTATTTATAGGCATTTTGAGGTTTGGGAAACTTTGCCCCTCCTGGTAGGAATGTATATCCCATACGTCACTAGCTCATGGACTCTTGCTAATTACATGAAAGAAAGCTGTCTCTTCTTGATTGATGAAAAAAAAAACATTCTTATCCGTTATTTGAAAATTACATTGATTGATTTTACTAGTCCAGTTACCTATCTTGTACCAAATTTTTTTAACTTTATAACAGTACCAGAAACAGTGCTGCAAATCTGCGCTATTATTCTTACACTTCTGGCAGGATGTCGTAGTTTTATCCCATTTAGCCTTTACCTGTGGAGTAATATAAATTCTATTTATAAATTTAGTATGTGTCTCCCTCCATGAGGTGGAAACTGTTGCTCTATCTATAAGGCTAAAACTTTCTTGGATTCTTTCTGGCGATACCCGCCAAGTTTCTGCTAGTTTTAGTAGATTATTGAGGACATTGTTAGAAATAATCAGCCTGTATATTGTTGAGATACTATACCTGCCTGCCTTAAAGAGATTTAAAATGGGTTCTATTGGGTCCCAGGCATCTATCGCCCGATTACTTTGTAATATTTCCTGTAGATAATGCCTAATTTGTAGAAAGGCGTAAAATTCTTTGTTTTTTATCTCATAATCCTGTTTTATTTTAGTAAAGGTCTTACAAGTCCATAATTCTTTGTCTATAAATTGATATACCTTGGTAATCCCTTTTTGAGCCCAGGTCTTAAATATACTTGAATCCAATGCTGGTTCAAAATTAGGATTTCCCAATATGGGTAAATAAATGGAAAAAGAACTATCAATGTCGAAAATCTGTAATATTCTCTGCCATGCAATGATTACCATCTGAACAGTAGGCAGAGATTTAATTTTGTAAGGCCATTTATCTCTAGGTATATGAAGAAGGGCAGTAAGGGAAAATGGGTATACTAAAACTCTTTCTAAAGGAAGAGCTGCATAATAATCTGCTTCAGTTAACCAGTCTAAGGCAATCTTGCCAATACAGACTAAATTGTACATTTCTATGTCGGGTAACGCTAACCCTCCTTCGGTTCTAGACAGCATGAGTTTCTTATATGAAATTGCCTTTCTTTTTTCCCCCCAAAGAAATTGTATACATTCTCGTTTAAATCTATTAAGGTCCTTTTGTTTTATTATTATTGGTAGATTTTGCATTATTTTTTTTTCAATTTTTCAATTTGGGGAATAATAGCATCTTAATTAAATTGGTTTTGCCTGTCAGCGTGAGTTTAAATTTAGCCCACTTTTCCATATATTGTTTTATTTTAAGGAAAATTGGTGGATAATTAAAGTCATACCAGTCTTCAAAATTAGTTGATAGTTTAATACCCAAATAAGTGAAATTATCTTTTGTTTCTTTAAAAGGAGAGATTTGTAATGAGTCCTTGTTTTTATTTAGCCAATAAATTTCTGTTTTTGTAAGGTTGACTTTATAGCCTGAGAAGACCCCCAAATCTCGTAGTATTTGATTTAGTGCGGGAATATTTTTTTTTGTATTGGATAGCAGTACTAATAAGTCGTCCGCGTATAGTAATGTTGTTATCTTTCTTTTACCTATTTTAATCCCCTCCAGTTCTTTTCTGAGTTGGATAGCCAGAGGCTCGAGCGCTAGATTAAATAAATAAGGGGACAATGGACATCCCTGCCTTGAACCCTTATTTAAAGAAAAGTAGTCTGTAGTGGTATCATTAATAATAACTGCAGCTGACGATAAATGATATAATGCTTGTATAAATTGAAAGGAAGGGCCCTCGACTCCATATTTTTTAAATGCTGTAAATAGATGATCCCAGGTTATGGAGTCGAAGGCCTTCTCCGCATCAATTGATACTATTGCTGCGTCTATGTCTGTAGTATATAATTTCCTTTCTGCTTGTTTATGGTATATATTTAATACTAACTGGAGTTTGCGTAAATTGCGTGATGAGTTTCGGCCTGGCATGAAACCCACCTGATCTTTATGGATGAGGGATCCAATGACTTGTTTAAATCTATGTGCTATTATAGACATTAAAAGTTTATAATCACTATTTAATAGTGAAATCGGCCTATATGAACCTATTTCCTCTGGGTTTTTGTTTTTTTTAAGAATCAGAGTTATGAGTGATGCCGCAAAATATTTTGATCGTAGGTTATTTTTAATAAAAAATTGGTTAAATAAGGAAACTAATAGTGGGGAGATATCCTCCGCAAGTAATTTATAGAGTTCGGCAGGGAGTTGGTCTGGGCCAGCAGCTTTATTGGATGCCAATTTCTTAATTGCATTAGTTACTTCAAGTAGAGTGATGGGGAGGTTTAGTTCATCCAGACTCGGTTTATCTAATCTTGGGACCCCGATCTTGTCCCAGAACTCGTTTTTAGCTTGCGTGTCTATTACTGTCTCTGAGTAGACTTCCTTGAAGTATGTGCCGATATAACTTTGAATTGCTGATTTATTTATGATACGACCTTCTGTGGTCTTAATGGCTATAATTGGTTCCTTCTTTTTTTTTGCTCTAGTTAGATTGGCTAAGGCTTTACCTGCTTTTCCCCCATGTCTATAGAAAAAGAACCTCTTCCTAAGATCATCTTGTGCTACCTTTTGTGTCAGGAATAATTCTCTTTCTTTTTTTACTTTTTGGTATGATAACCAGAGCACCTCGGATGGATCACTAATATAGGAATTAAACGCATTACGTAGCTGTGAGGCAAGTTCTAAATCCCTGGCCATTTGCTTTCGTTTTTGTACTACCAAGTATGCTTTTATTTCACCCCTTATCACTGCCTTAAAGGTCTCCCAGAGTATTTCTGTTTTAACTTCACTTGTTTCATTAGTCTGCATGAATTCTATCCATTTTAATCTTATCCATGCCTTAAATTGTGTGTTTGAAACAAGATATCTGGGAAAAAAAAACCTACCAAGATTCATTTCCTGTGGGTTACAAAATTTAATGTGCAAAGTAATAATGGCATGATCTGAAATGAGTATTTCTTGTATTTCGGGTTTCAGCTCTAGACGCAACATTTTATCACTTACTAAAAAATAGTCTAATCTAGACAATGTGCGATGTGCGTATGATTCACTTGTAAATTTTTTCAAGTCTGGATTTTGAATCCGCCAGATGTCGTTAAGATGTAGTAAGTTAGAAAATGTTTTAAATATTTTCGTTTCTTGTTTACTATTTTTATTTAGTGATGGCTTTAATCTATCTAATGTGGGGTATTTAGCTAAGTTTAGATCACCTGCCACAATTAGATTCTCTGAAAAATGGGGTAGTAGTTTTCTTTGTATCTTTACCCAGAAGGCATTATCTGTTTTATTAGGGCCATAAATATTACAAAATGTAAATTTTGTCCCTGCTATTTCAAGTTGCATGATGAGATATCTTTCATCTTGGTCTATCTCCGTATTAAGTACTTTAAAGTTAATTTTTTTATGAAACAGAAGAGCGACCCCTTTTTTCCTATTTAAGCACGGTGTACCCACTATTTCGCCTACCCAGTCAGTTTTGAGTTTACCTAGTTCGATTTCATTCAAGTGCGTTTCCTGAAGGAAAGCAATGTCTACTTTATATCTTTTTAACTGTTTTAATATCTTTTTGCGTTTCTGTGGCGAAGTTATCCCCCCAACATTCCAAGAGGCAAGGTTAAGTGTATTATTCATCTTTAATTGTATAGGTTATCTGTCACTAAGATCTTTCCATGAAAAGAGGGGTGGGTAGTGGGGGGGGGGGGGGAGAGGAGGGGAGAGGAGAGAGAAAACAATAAAACACAAAAAAAAAAAAAAAAAAAGGAAAAAACCTCCATCACCAAACAATAAGACATAGTTAAAAAAACAATAATACTGAACCGCATCGGGTTCCTTGGCCAAATTCAGCACGATAAACAATATACTTTGACACGCCATATTAACATCTTTATAGGTAATTTAGTATCATTCTCTTTATTCCTGTTCAATTTAAAGTGCAATGCTTTTCAATTTTGCAAATTCCTTAGCTTCCTCTGGGGTATTAAGTATCTTATTTTCTCCCTCTGTTAAAATCTTAATCTTTGCTGGATAAATGACCGTAGCTTTAATCCCTGCCTGAATTAATTTTGTGCATATTGGGGTTACTTCTTTCCGTTTTTGTGATGTCTCAGATGAATAATCCTGAAACATTAAGATAGTTTTACCTTCAAAAATTAATGATGCTTTCTGTCTATAGCATTGCATAAATTTTACCTTATCCTGAAAATTTAAAAATCTGGCTATGATCGGTCTTGTTTTAGCTGTTCCATCTGGTAGGGTCTTAGGTGGTCCTAAGCGATGGGCTCTTTCAACTATTAGTGGTAATAAGTTAGGTGTTATTCCAAGTCTCTGGGGTATTAACAATGAGACCAGGTGTATTAAATCTTGAGGTTCACTCACTTCTGGTATGCCCAGGATTCTAACATTGTTGCGACGTGAACGGTCTTCTAAATCAGTTAGTTTGTATTGTAAGCTTGCTATCTGTGTGTTCTGTTCCTTCATTATGTGTTCTTGCATTATCTTAGCATCTTCTAAATCGGATATACGTTGTTCCGCTTCATTAAGTCTTAATGTAAATTGTTTAATTTCTGTTGTCAAATTATTTATATCTGCTTTGATTTGATCAAATTGTGGTAACATAAGCTCTGCTATCTGTTTTACTATATCCTGTGAATCTAGGCTGGTAGTATCTGCTGTAGTGTTTGTTAGGGGCAGGTTCCCTGCGTTGTCAGTACTAGTTCTATTTTTCCTATCTCTAGCTTTGACTGGCATGTTTGGTGATTGTGTCTTGTAATTGGTGATAAATCTCTCCATATGCAGAGAGTTTAATACAATGTGTTGTTACTTGAAAAGGGAAAAAGATAGGGTAAAAAGCAATAGACAGCGAAAAATAAGTGCTTAAACAAAAGAACTTAAAAAATAAGAAATTGTGGGTGCTTGTGTTGGACTATGTCCTATGTATGTATATATATTTCACTACACGTGCGCACCCGTTCCCTCTTGTATATACAGGTCAATTGTCCTTATAGGAAGAGGAGGAGTGAAAGACAAAAGATTCCTTAATTCTACTTAATTTAGGAAATAACAAAGCAGCTAATCCAATACCATATAACCTTCAAAAATTTGTCTTAATTCTATGGATATTTCCAACCCTGGTAAGCCTAGGTTCCACTCTTCTCAAGTATTCTTATTCTGAGCAGAAAATATGCGTGACTTATAGGGAACCTTTAAGAACCTTTAAGAAGATCTACGCAAGAAAGAGGATTTATATATGCCTCATGACATGCAAGAGAATAAGCCCTTCCAAAAGCAAAACTGGCTAAACAACTTCCAACTACTCTCAAAGTAAATTTTCTTAATGCTATGTGTAGTTTCAAAACCTAGTAAGCCTAAGTTTCAAGCATTTAGGTCTTCTTATTCACAACAGTAAGTAAATATCAGTGGTCTATGGGGATTTTTAGTAAGATAAATACAAAGGGAAAAATGTATGCAGGCATAGTAAAATACAGTAGGGTAAACCCATTCAAGGAAAATATATTTTTTCTTTTCTTTCCTTCCCCTTTTTTTTTTCCCCTTTTTTTTCCCCCTTTTTTCCTTTTCTTTCCCCTTTTTCCTCTTTTTTTAAAATTACTATCTCTAATTAGCGGTGCAGGGTATATACAACATGTAAATAGATTTTAGCAATTTCTTTTGTTTCTTTGCATTTAAACCAACCAATATCATTACATGTTCAACTCAAAAAAAAAACACTGCAAGCTTTAGATTAAACTCTTTGGAAACAATAAACAGTTGATTATTCAGCACAGAATGCAGCATGATGTATACACAACATGTAAATAGATTTTAGCAATTCCTTTTGTTGCTTTGCATTTAACCAACCAATATCATTACATGTTCAACTCACAAAACACTGCAAACTTTAGTTTAAACTCTTTGGAAATAATAAACAGGTGATTATTCAGCACAGAATGCAGCATTATTTTAGTAAGACTGCCATAATTAGGGTTTATCATGTACTCATAAGATCGTTTTGAAACCTTTTTGTCTCTGTCTATGAATATAGTTGCCAGTTCAATGTGACAGGGCTCTCTACCGTTTCCTTTGATTATTGCAGTGGCTTGTTCCGTAGAGATATCACTCCAGTAGGGCCCTTTATATTTTTAACCAAAATTTTGACAGTTAAAGTGAAGTTCAATTTTAACTCACTGCTCAGCACCCATGTAAACATTAACCTCCAAATATAAAAGTCGCTAACTTTTTTTTAAAAAAAAAGTATATGAATTTAGCGTAATTTATATATATATTATAGCAATGTTTCTTACTGTTACTCCTCCCCCAGTCTACTTCCTTATTTTCCTCTAATGACGTAGCGATCGTAAGAAGAAGCTGACTTAGTCACTTCAATGCTCGTGCACAAGACCGGCTTCAATATGCGCATGCGTATTGCATCTTCATTCGCGCATGCGTACAAATTTTCAGTCCGTTCCTTAGTTCATTCCGGAGCATATCATGCACGAGCATGACGACTAGGAGGACAATAGCTTTTACACGCATGCGTGAGACTGAATGATGACGCGGGTAAAAAGGGGCAGGACGCCCCGGGGGAAGTGAAGGAATTGGATGGAAAATTTAGAAAACATGTCAATCAAAAGACGAACAATGTCGGGCGGACAATTGCGGCAATAGGGACGGTAAATGTAAATTAAAAAATGAAACGACAGGCATAATTTTAACAGTTTTGATGAATGAACATTATACTTTTTTCAATTGATAATTATAATACTATAATCGAGAGCCGCGGACTTGAACTTCACTTTAATCAGTTCCTGGGTCTACGATTAATGTTGCTGTAAGTTCCCCAGTATGACAAAGCTCTATTTCACCAGATATTCCATATTGATACACAACCAAGGCCAATTTACTGCTTTAAGCCCCTTTCTATAGACGTTTTGTAAGTGTCTCACTTCTCTGCAGTCTTTCGCCCCACACCAGCTCTCTTACTAGTGTCCAACAAATTGCGGATGGGCTGTTTAATTCTGCAGGGACTGAGGAAGATTACGGCTTTCTTATCTTACAACGTACCCCCCTCCGGTTACCTTACCAGAGTCCACCAAATCGCGGCTGGGATACCTCTTTGTCACCACAGATCTCCAGACTTCTCATACTGCTGGCGTGACCATTTTGTACAGTTCACCACTCTTGTGCTCGTTGTTTTCAACCGTTTGGTCTCACCGTTGTTTGCACTATAGCGCTGTATCTCCTGTGATCTCCTCAGTGCTACCTTTAACCTCGGGCCAGATATCGGTCAGTATAGGCCTGGGGGAGAAGCCTTATTCCCCTGTGTGAGATTCGGGCTGCAAGTTGCTCTCTGCCAGAGCTTTGGTATCCGCCGGCCGTCTAAAGAACCACGGCCCCAAGGATGGCTTGCCGGTGTATTAGGAAGCGGTTGTACTCCTTCCCGCTCTGAGTATCGCCACGCTGACACCTTGCGCGGCTCCGCCCCTTCCGAATCTCAACAAATATGATTAAAGTCCCCCACTGTTCAATAACCCCCCACAGGAGATATTAACCCTAGATTCCATAAAGATAAAGGAGTCCCACTGAGACCCTGTGTTCTTATTACATTCCCACAGTAAAAGGAAAATGAAACAATCTTACTGGAATCTATGCCATGGAACATGGTCCTTCAAGTGTGACAGATAGTAGCGTCGCTTCTGACATCGACTTGAGTGAAGAAAGCAGGCAGCGAAAATCGTCAACGCTGATTGATTATGGAGCTGTTAATATGAGTCGGGATGGTTTTGCAGAAAGACTCTCCCTGCATCTCCGGACTCTAACTTTCATCCATGCTCTCACTGAGAGGCTGACAGCACTACTTAAAACTCCAGTCCCATCTCGAAGAGTACTACCCTCCATAAGAGACTATTCCGTAATCTTCTAACACTTCTCTGCCAACCTCCTGTGACGAAAGGCAAATAATGACTGGGGAATGAGGGATGTGGGGGAGGTATTTATGCCTTTGGCTAGGGTGTCTTTGCCTCCTCCTGGTGGCAAGGTTCTGTATTTCCCAAAAGTATTGAATGCAGCTGTGGACTCTCCCTGTTTTAAGAAGAAAAGTTAAGCTTAGCACCATAGAGCAATAGTCTATTATGAACTAATTATAGAAATGCGATCTCTCCACGGGTACTGTTTTAAGTAACGATGTTTTCAAATGATATTGATTTACTTAAAGGGATACTAAACCCAAATGTGTCATATTTTAATTGAAAGTGCACAATAATAATAATAAAACAAACTTTTTCCTTCATTTTATTGAAGCTGGGGAGTAGGGTAATTTAAAGTGTTACTAAACCCACATTTTTTTCTTTCATGATTTAGATAGAGCATGCAATTTTAAGCAACTTTCTAATTTACTCATATTATCAATTTTTTCTACATTCTCTTGCTAACTTTATTTAAAAAGCAGAAATGTAAAGCTTAGGAGCTGGCCCATTTTAGGTTCAACACCCAGGATAGCGCTTGCTTATTGGTGGCTACATTTAGCCACCACTAAGCAAACGTAATCCAGGATCTGAACCAAAAATGGGCACGCTCTTAAGCTTTACATTCTTGCTTTTTAAATTAAGATAGCAAGAGAATGAAGAAAAATTGCTAATAGGAGTAAATTAGAAAGTTGCTTAAAATTGCATGCTCTATCTGAATCATTAAATATTTTTTGGGGGTTTAGTATCCCTTTAATGAATTAGAAATAGTGTCTTTATTTTTCTAACAGTGTAGCGTTTTTAACTTTAGTAGGGCAGCAGAAATTATTCTTCTGTCATTTTTAATTGAAAAGTATAATAAAAGTCGTTTTAATTTCTAAATTTACAATATCTTTTTTTTTTGTTTGTTTTATATGAATTAAAATAATATTTAATGTGCTCATAAGCATATCCTGCTTACCTACTTCCCAGTAGTTCTTTGTAAAGTGTACCTACTAATAGCCTTGGGCTATACAAGTTCTATATGTGAGTTCACACTTATCTGGCCTGCACCCATTCTACCGTGCTTACCAGCTGCAGAAATGACTGCTTCCAGTAGAGAGCCCATCCAGTACTGAGCACATTACAGCAGAGGATCTATATGTGGTGTATATAGACAATCCAACAGGAGGTGGCTAAGAAACCGGTCCCTGTGACAACTGTAGCATGTAATTTTGTCATCACCCAATACTTCAATTTCCAATCAGTAGCAGTTCTCTGAGGGGGAAAATGAGCTTCAAATCAGTCTAAGGACCCCTCTCAACGAAGAATCTGGATCACCTCCATCCTTCACCTTCTTCCTGGAAGGCAGAAATAAGGCTGGTATACCAGTGAGGTGGGAGTGATTAAGTGCTCTTGACAGTTTTGGGAATCTTTGCCTCTTCCGAGTGACCAGGAGATGAATCACAGGAGTAATGGATTGTAGACTTTCACCACCTTATGACATACCTACAATTAGTGAGATGGCCACAGCTCCCCTGCTGTAGTATCTTCATAAAATATCTGATTACTGATTTGTGATTTGAAATCAGATCTGATAGATGCAGGAGAGTCTTCAGTGTGAGGCTGCCCCAAGAGGATTCCAAGCAGCTTTGAATACTTACCCTAGAGAAATATGATGTCCTCAGCTGCGTGGAGAGAGAAGCGATGGCCTCAAGGTGATTATGATAGGGGCAGCTCAGGCGTGCTGAATCTGATCATTTTGCTAAATGGCAGCGATAAGTAAATCAGCAAATGTGCAGTCACCCTCCCACCCTTTGGCACATATTCCCAGAGCACTCTCCCACAATTATGTACACTCTTAAGGTGCTTTTCATCCTCACATACACCAACTGGGAACTCTCCAATCATTACAAAAACCTCCAATCAATCTGCAGTTCTTATAAAGCTTACCCTATGGTGCTTTTGTACAATATAGACAGCTCTCTATGCTATTTGAAGGAATCAGAGCTGGTCTATTTGTGTCCTCTACAAAATATTTACTCTCGTCAATGGTTTGGTTAAAAAATAAGCTTCTAAAAATCAAGACAAGAGAAAAGGCTGTAGTTAGTGTTCTGCCCTTGTTGACAATACAATGCTAACACATCTCTTTGATATATAAATTTGCCTGTGGCAGTGGCTATTTAAATCCTAAACATAAAAAAAAAAAAAACATAATTTATGTAAGAACTTACCTGATAAATTCATTTCTTTCATATTAGCAAGAGTCCATGAGCTAGTGACGTATGGGATATACATTCCTACCAGGAGGGGCAAAGTTTCCCAAACCTTAAAATGCCTATAAATACACCCCTCACCACACCCACAATTCAGTTTAACGAATAGCCAAGAAGTGGGGTGATAAGAAAAAAGTGCGAAAGCATATAAAATAAGGAATTGGAATAATTGTGCTTTATACAAAAAAATCATAACCACCACAAAAAAGGGCGGGCCTCATGGACTCTTGCTAATATGAAAGAAATGAATTTATCAGGTAAGTTCTTACATAAATTATGTTTTCTTTCATGTAATTAGCAAGAGTCCATGAGCTAGTGACGTATGGGATAATGACTACCCAAGATGTGGATCTTTCCACACAAGAGTCACTAGAGAGGGAGGGATAAAATAAAGACAGCCAATTCCTGCTGAAAATAATCCACACCCAAAATAAAGTTTAATGAAAAACATAAGCAGAAGATTCAAACTGAAACCGCTGCCTGAAGTACTTTTCTACCAAAAACTGCTTCAGAAGAAGAAAATACAACAAAATGGTAGAATTTGTTAAAAGTATGCAAAGAGGACCAAGTTGCCGCTTTGCAAATCTGATCAACCGAAGCTTCATTCCTAAACGCCCAGGAAGTAGAAACTGAACTAGTAGAATGAGCTGTAATCCTATGAGGTGGAGTCTTACCCGACTCAACATAGGCAAGATGAATTAAAGATTTCAACCAAGATGCCAAAGAAATGGCAGAAGTTTTCTGGCCTTTCTAAAACCGGAAAAGATAACAAATAAACTAGAAGTCTTTCGGAAAGACTTAGTAGCTTCAACATAATATTTCAAAGCTCTAATAACATCCAAAGAATGCAACGATTTCTCCTTAGAATTCTTAGGATTAGGACATAATGAAGGAACCACAATGTCTCTACTAATGTTGTTGGAATTCACAACTTAGGTAAAAATTCAAAAGAAGTTCGCAACACCGCCTTATCCTGATGAAAAATCAGAAAAGGAGACTCACAAGAAAGAGCAGATAATTCAAAAACTCTTCTGGCAGAAGAGATGGCCAAAAGGAACAAAACTTTCCAAGAAAGTAATTTAATATCCAATGAATGCATAGGTTCAAATGGAGGAGCTTGAAGAGCCCCCAGAACCAAATTCAAACTCCAAGGAGGAGAAATTGACTTAATGACAGGCTTTATACGAACCAAAGCTTGTACAAAACAATGAATATCAGGAAGAATAGCAATCTTTCTGTGAAAAAGAACAGAAAGAGCAGAGATTTGACCTTTCAAGGAACTTGCGGACAAACCCTTATCTAAACCATCCTGAAGAAACTGGAATATTCTCGGTATTCTAAAAGAATGCCAAGAAAAAAGATGAGAAAGACACCAAGAAATACAAGTCTTCCAGACTCTATAATATATCTCTCTGGATACAGATTTACGAGCCTGTAACATAGTATTAATCACAGAGTCAGAGAAACCTCTTTGACCAAGAATCAAGCGTTCAATCTCCATACCTTTAAATTTAAGGATTTCAGATCCTGATGGAAAAAAGGACCTTGAGACACAAGGTCTGGTCTTAACGGAAGAGTCCACGGTTGGCAAGAGGCCATCCGGACAAGATCCGCATACCAAAACCTGTGAGGCCATGCCGGAGCTACCAGCAGAACAAACGAGCATTCCTTCAGAATCTTGGAGATTACTCTTGGAAGAAGAACTAGAGGCGGAAAGATATAGGCAGGATGATACTTCCAAGGAAGAGATAATGCATCCACTGCCTCCGCCTGAGGATCCCGGGATCTGGACAGATACCTGGGAAGTTTCTTGTTTAGATGAGAAGCCATCAGATCTATTTCTGGAAGTTCCCACATTTGAACAATCTGAAGAAATACCTCTGGGTGAAGAGACCATTCGCCCGGATGCAACGTTTGGCGACTGAGATAATCCGCTTTCCAATTGTCCATACCTGGGATATGAACCGCAGAGATTAGACAGGAGCTGGATTCCGCCCAAACCAAAATTCGAGATACTTCTTTCATAGCCAGAGGACTGTGAATCCCTCCTTGATGATTGATGTATGCCACAGTTGTGACATTGTCTATCTGAAAACAAATGAACAACTCTCTCTTCAGAAGAGGCCAAAACTGAAGAGCTCTGAAAATTGCACGGAGTTCCAAAATATTGATCGGAAATCTCACCTCCTGAGATTCCCAAACCCCTTGTGCCGTCAGATACCCCCACACAGCTCCCCAACCTGTAAGACTTGCATCTGTTGAGATTATAGTCCAGGTCGGACGAACAAAGAAGCCCCTTGAACTAAACGATGGTGATCTGTCCACCATGTCAGAGAGTGTCGTAAAATCGGTTTAAAGATATTAATAGAGATATCTTTGAGTAATCCCTGCACCATTGGTTCAGCATACAGAGCTGAAGAGGTCGCATGTGAAAACGAGCAAAGGAGATCGCATCTGATGCGGCAGTCCTAAGACCCAACATTTCCATGCATAAGGCTACCAAAGGGAATGATTGTGACTGAAGGTTTTGACAAGCTGATATCAATGTTAAACTTCTCCTGACTGACAAGGACAGAGTCATAGACACTGAATTTATCTAGAACCCAAAAAAGGTTACCCTTGTCTGAGGAATCAATGAACTGATTGGTAAATTGATCCTCCAACCATGAACTTGAAGAAACAACACAAGTCGATTCGTATGAGATTCTTCGAAAATGAGAAGACTGAGCAAGTACCAAGATATCGTCCAAATAAGGAAATACCAAAACCCTATTCTCTGATTACAGAAAGAAGGGCACCGAGAACCTTTGAAAAAAATTCTTGGAACTGAGGCTAGGCCAAACGGTAGAGCCACAAAACTGGTAATGCTTGTCTAAAAAGAGAATCTCAGACACTAAAAGTGATCTGGATGAATCGGAATATGCAGATACACATCCTGTAAATCTATTGTAGACATATAATGCCCTTGCTAAACAAAAGGCAGGATAGTCCTACAGTAACCATCTTGAATGTTGGTATCCTAACATAACGATTCAATAATGATAGATCCGGAACTGGTCTGAAGGAATTGACCTTCTTTGGTACAATGAAGAGATAAAATAAAACCCCAGCCCCTGTTCCAGAACTGGAACTGGCATAAATACTCCAGCCAACTCTAGATCTGAAACACATTTCAGAAATGCTGAGCCTTTGCTGTGTTAACTGGGACACGGGAAAGAAAAGAATCTCTTAGCAGGAGGCCTTAACTTGAAGCCAATTCTGTACCTTTCTGAAACCAGAGATTAAAAACGGAATTGATCCAAATTTCTTTGAAGAAAACGTAATCTGCCCCATACCAGCTGAGCTGGAATAAGGGCCGCACCTTCATAGGTACTTAGGAGCTGGCTATAGGTTTCTATAAGGCTTGGATATATTCCAAACTGAAAATAGTTTCCAAACTGATACCGCTCCTGAGGATGAAGGATCAGGCTTTTGTTCCTTGTTGTGAGGAAAAGGAACGAAAATGATTATTTACCCTGGAAAGAAAGGGAAAGCAAAGTTGACTTAGAAGACATGTCAGCATTCCAAGTTTAATCCATAAAGCTTTTCTAGCTAAAATAGCTAGAGACATATACCTGACATCAACTCTAATGATATCAAAAGATGGTATCACCAATAAAATTATTAGCATATTATAGAATAATAATAATGCTATAAAATTATGATCTGTTACTTGTTGCGCTAAAGCTTCTAACCAAAAAGTTGAAGCTGCAGCAACATCCGCTAAAAATATAGCAGGTCTAAGAAGATTACCTGAACATAAGGAAGCTTTTCTTAGAAAGGATTCAATTTTCCTATCTAAAGGATCCTTAAATTAAGTACTATCTGCCGTAGGAATAGTAGTACATTAGCAGGAGTAGAGACAGCCCCATAACCTTAGGGATTTTTGTCCCAAAAAACTCTAATCTGTCAGATGGCACAGGATATAATTTGCTTAAACGTCTAGAAGGAGTAAATAAATTACCCAAATTATTCCATTCCCTGGAAATTACTTCAGAAATAGCATCAGGGAGATAAAACACTTCTGGAATAACTACAGGAGATTTAAAAACCTTATTTAAACGTTTACATTTAGTATCAAGAGGACCAGAATCCTCTATTTCTAATGCAAATAACACTTCTTTAAGTAAAGAACGAATAAATTCCATCTTGAACAAATACAAAGATTTATCAGCATCAACCTCTGAGACAGAAACTTCTGAACCAGAAGAACCATTATCAGTATCAGAATGATGATGTTCATTTAAAAATTCATCTGAAAAAAGAGAAGTTTTAAAAGACTTTTATGCATACTAGAAGGAGAAATAACAGACATAGCCTTCTTAATGGATTTAAAAAATAAAATCTCTTATGTTATCAGGAACACTCTGAAAATTAGATGTTGACGGAACAGCAACAGGTAATGTAACAGTACTAAAGGAAATTTTATCTGCATTAATAAGTTTGACATGACATGCAATACAAATAACAGCTGGAGAAACAGATACCAAAAGTTTATAGCAGATACACTTAGCTTGGTAGCTCCAGCACTGTGCAGTGATTTTCCTGTAGTATCTTCTGACTCAGTTGCAACGTGGAACATCTTGCAATATGTAAAAGAAAAAAACAACATATAAAGCAAAATTGATCAAATTCCTTAAATGACAGTTTCAGGAATGGGAAAAAAATGCCAGTGAACAAGCTTCTAGCAACCAGAAGCAATAAATAATGAGACTTAAATAATGTGGAGACAAAAATGACGCCCATCTTTTTTAGCGCCAAAAAAGACGCCCACATTATTTGGCGCCTAAATGCTTTTGGCGCCAAAAATGACGCCACATCCGGAACGCCGACATTTTTGACGCAAAAAAACGTCAAAAAATGACGCAACTTCCGGCGACACGTATGACGCCGGAAACAGAAAATTTTTTGCGCCAAAAAAGTCCGCGCCAAGAATGACGCAATAAAATGAAGCATTTTCTGCCCCCGCGAGCCTAACAGCCCACAGGGAAAAAGTCAAATTTTTTAAGGTAAGAAAAAATGATTGAAACAAATGCATTTATCCCAAATATGAAACTGACTGTCTGAAAAATAAGGAAAGTTGAACATTCTGAGTCAAGGCAAATAAATGTTTGAATACATATATTTAGAACTTTATAAATAAAGTGCCCAACCATAGCTTAGAGTGTCACAGAAAATAAGATTTACTTACCCCAGGACACTCATCTACATGTTTGTAGAAAGCCAAACCAGTACTGAAACGAGAATCAGCAGAGGTAATGGTATATATAAGAGTATATCGTCGATCTGAAAAGGGAGGTAAGAGATGAATCTCTACGACCGATAACAGAGAACCTATGAAATAGACCCCGTAGAAGGAGATCACTGCATTCAAATAGGCAATACTCTCCTCACATCCCTCTGACATTCACTGCACGCTGAGAGGAAAACCGGGCTCCAACTTGCTGCGGAGCGCATATCAACGTAGAATCTAGCACAAACTTACTTCACCACCTCCATCGGAGGCAAAGTTTGTAAAACTGAATTGTGGGTGTGGTGAGGGGTGTATTTATAGGCATTTTAAGGTTTGGGAAACTTTGCCCCTCCTGGTAGGAATGTATATCCCATACGTCACTAGCTCATGGACTCTTGCTAATTACATGAAAGAAAAAAAGATTGTGTTTAATGACAGTTATCTAAATGCAAAGAACTCACTTCTCCAATAGGAGAAAGACCACACAAGTTAACATGAAGCTGTCACCCAAGAGGAAATAACATTTGCTATAAGAAGGAACAGAAAGTGTCTGCTTCCCTCACTTAATATCCTAAAAACTATCACTGAGCTAGTAATTCCTTCACAAACCAAGGGCTAGTTTTATTAAGCTGCATTCGCAGCTTTTTTGGTCTATGAGCAGCAGGTTTGCATAAGTGAGCCAGCTGCCACATATTTAAGAAGCAGAAACTGCATCTTTTGCTCCTCTGTCACCTGATAGGTGGTGAGACCAATCACCACGAATGACCGACATGCCCAGCTCTAGGGCAAATGGTTCTGCCGGAGCAGAAGGCAGTGTTAAAGTGAATGTCAATTTTGATGAATTAGTGCCCGGTTTTTAATAATCCTTTTTAAAAACAAGGGCACTTTAATTCATTAAAAATTGACATTTCACTCGTTTTCTTCAAAAATTTACCTTTTAATCCTGGCAGCCGCTCCAGCACTTCCTCCGCCCGTCGCAAGCCGTCTTCGTGTGTCCAAAATGACGAATCCGGCTTCCTCCAAGATTACCGGGGGGAAGCTGTGATTGGAGGAAGCCGGATTTGTCATTTCTGACGTCGCAGAGGCTTCCGATGGCCGGCGGAATCGCTGGAGCGACTGCCAGGATTAAAAGGTAATTTTTTAAAGAAAACTAGTGATTGAAATGTCAATTTTGATTAATTAAAGTGCCCTTGTTTTTAATAGGTTTATTAAAAACCGGGCTCTAATTCATCAAAATTGACATTCACTTTAAGTTTTGCAGTGCGATACAACAAGGATGTTTTAGTTAATCATTTATCACATTATCATTAAAGGGACTTTAAACACTTGTCATTAGTGTTTTGTTTGTTTTTTATTCATAATGTTTCTTTATTTTTTTTAAATGCAAATCGCTATTTCTTTTTATTATAGGTTTATTTATTTTTTTATTTTTTTAAATTTACTTCACTTTCTGACTGCTCCGTGCCGACATGGCTGAAGGTTATGTTGAGAAACCCGGAAGTCTCTGCTTATTGCTGTGAGCGCGCACAGCACAGCATAACTAAAACTATTGCTGCTATAAAGTTTGCAGCGATTATCTTAGTTTTGTCCCTAAATAATATCCTTTGAACTGGCCTCTATTGCTAACACCCTTGAAAGCTAATAATTAATTATAATTTAAAAAATAAATAAATAATTAACTCCTATTTTGGAATAATCCTTGTACTACGAGTGAAAGAGGGATCGCACAACACACTGCTCAGGGAGACAGCTGCTGTCTCATAAATATACTCTGTTTTCTTTTACCCCTCTGTTATCTCTACAAGCTCCCGGAGTCCCGCTCAAGCTAGCTATACCTTTTCTGAGTTTATTGAAAATCTTATGCAGCTGACGCTCTGTGATGTGACAGCATCAGTGGTTTGTTTATTTACCAGGCATTCTGAAGATCCTAAAAGATAGCGTAGTGAATGCTTTATTTGTTTTGTTTTTTACGAGTATGGAGCGGTCAGCCATAGTGTTCTGTTTTATGCACATCAATTTCTAATGACGATCAGGCAGCCAAGCTTCAAATCACCCTTCTGTTTCTTCTTTGACGTTTGAAAGTTACTTATTTTCTTTTGTTCTGGGATCGATCCTACCTTTATCTGTTAGCATTATGTTTTCATTCTGCTTTTACCAATCGCATCATCTAAGTCAATATTGTTTGTCTAATTTGGGTTGCTTTTATTTGTTATATATGTATATATGTATATATATACATATATATATATATATATATATATATATATATATATATATATATATAACAAATAAAAGCAACCCAAATTAGACAAACAATATTGACTTAGATGATGCGATTGGTAAAAGCAGAATGAAAACATAATGCTAACAGATAAAGGTAGGATCGATCCCAGAACAAAAGAAAATAAGTAACTTTCAAACGTCAAAGAAGAAACAGAAGGGTGATTTGAAGCTTGGCTGCCTGATCGTCATTAGAAATTGATGTGCATAAAACAGAACACTATGGCTGACCGCTCCATACTCGTAAAAAACAAAACAAATAAAGCATTCACTATGCTATATTTCAGGATCTTCAGAATGCCTGGTAAATAAACAAACCACTGATGCTGTCACATCACAGAGCGTCAGCTGCATAAGATTTTCAATAAACTCAGAAAAGGTATAGCTAGCTTGAGCGGGACTCCAGGAGCTTGTAGAGATAACAGAGGGGTAAAAGAAAACAGAGTATATTTATGAGACAGCAGCTGTCTCCCTGAGCAGTTTGTTGTGCGATCCCTCTTTCACTCGTAGTATAAGGATTATTGCAAAATAGAGTAACACAGCTGTTCATTCACTGAAAACGTCTGCCTTTGACAACTAAATCTATGAAGCTCGTTCACAAAGTTAATGAAAACGAGCTTCATAGAAGCGGCTAAGACGTTGCTTTATTTGTATGTGCATGAGCGGAAGTAAAGAAGGGAGTGCACAGCGAGTCTGCATACTATCCCATACAACGCGCGTTACAATATGGCGGCTACCACCGCATTCAGTAGGCGGTGGTTTAGTGGTAAAATTGAAAATAAAAGATAATTGAGCAGAAGCAAGATACAAATATGGAGAAACAAATAATGTTTAAAACTAAAACAAAATGATTAAAAAATAATAATAATTAAATGAAAACAGAAGGTGTTTAGGGTCCCTTTAAGTGTACCACCACCAATACTTCCAAGCAGAACTGATTTTAGCAGCATTTTGGGGGACAGCCACTATCGTACCTCACTTTTAATTCTGGACTGATAAACTAGAACATGGCTTGTGACGTGACCAGAAAAAAGTCTCCACCCCTTACCTGCATATCTTTTTATAAATAAGACTCTGATGCTGGTCTAAAGAACAGCAGTAAGTAGACTTAACTACTTGTATCCTGGAGGGAAAAAGGAGATTGACTGAATATATATATATATAAAATAAAAATGACTAAAAAAAAAAAAAGGTCTCAAAGGAAAAAAAAAGGTTGAATGATTCCAAGTGTTATTACCCTTAAAAAATGTTTTTAATAAGTCAATGACATCGATAACGCCCATTCAATGTAAATAGAAATTCAATTTTATTTCATATGGAAAACAAGAAACAAACGTAACATTTTATAACACTTTATTTGTATATTTTTATTCAGAATAGAAAGTCTCCATTCTCTGTATCACAGCCCCAAAAATATACATTATATAGATATTTATATTAATAACCCCACCAAAAAAAACAAAAAAAAACATCTGTTGCTATTTTTTTTCTTTTCTTTTTTTTGCTGAAATCTCTAAATTATTAATAAGAAGCATTAATAAGAAAATATATGTGGAACTTAAATGAATAATATACACAGAAACAGATGCGTGTGTGGCTTGAAGGTGATAACACTTAATGCAGGTGTTAAACCTTGTAAACCATACAGATTAGAAATGTTGTGACGTATTAAGAAAGTAATGAGGACACCTGGAAAACAAGCGTGTGCGGCTGCTCTTGTAAAGGGTACATACAGTTTGTCTATACAGAGGCAGCCGTGCCTGCGTTCATATTTTGGAGCGGAATCACTTCAGTGCTGAAAGTGCCTGCAACAGAGTGCAGTGAAATAGTCCGAGCACCACGTGGTTCTGGAAGAAAATGTGATAGTGACAATGTTCTCTAAAAGGCAATAGGTATATTATTTTATTTTTAAAATGGCAGAAGAGAAATCGGACCACTTGTCAGTTAGGAGATAACTTTTGCTTCAGGTAAAAATGCTTCCCAATATTTAACCAGCTGAAATGACAAAAACAAATGCATTCAGTCAGATAGGGATACAACTAAAGTTTTATTAGCTAATAAGGAACTGGGTTGTAATAATCTGCTGTAAAATGTAAACCTATTATTACATAAGGTAAATGGAAAACACAATTACACAGATCCTAAGATGCTAAACAAAGGAAGGGGTGTGGCCTGTACAACAATACAACATCTTTAAAGGGTTATGAAACCACTATTTTTTCTTTCATGATTCAGATAGAGCAGGCAACTTTAAACAACTTTTCAATTTGCTTCTATTATCTAATTTGCTTTGTTATTTCACAATCTACCTAGGTAGGCTTAGCTAAGCACTACTGGGAGCTAGCTGCTGAGTGGTGGCTGCACACATATGCCTCGTCTTAGCCTTACCTGATGTGTATATCTAGCTCCCAGTAGTGCAATGCTTCTCCTTCAACAAGGGATAGCAATATAATTAAGCAAATTAGATAATAGAAGTAAATAAAAAGTTGTTTAAAATTGTATGTTGTATCTGAATCATGAAATAACAATGTTGGGTTAGATTATGAATTCTCATTTAAAATAGATTCCAGGTAAATCTATGTCTGTAAAATACACACCGGATCACTTAAGATTACATGATCTTACTCTGCACCTTCAGACTATTATGTCACATTCTAGAATAAATTTGCTTCCCATCTGATATGTGGAGAATGATGTGATCATAAGTATTATATATATTATTAATTACTTTGTCTTGTAATTACATTTGTCTACAGTCCTCCAACAGAGTAACATATCAGCATTATTATCACAGTAACACTGTGCTGCAATTGTTTTTCAAACTCCACCCACCATTTTTCGTATTTAGGGGAAACAATTTGGACTTTATCTGCCACTGTCATTGTGTAACAAAAACTCCATTGTTTGTCTTCAACATAAATGATAAGATAAACTGTAAATTGGAGAGAGATATGCAGTAAGGCTAGGCTTTTGTAGCCTGCCATATGCTCTTTCAGTTTCCAGGACTAGAAAATTAATTTTCAGACAAACAAATGAGAGGAATAGGGGTGTAAATAAATGAAGAAAGTGTATTAACAAGTATTTTCTAAGCATTATTATGCTGCCTGCTTCTCTAAGCATTATTATGCTGCCTGCTTCTCTTTCATGACACAGCTGCAGCACAGCCAATATAAATGCGTAATGCACGGCTCATTAGTAGGAGCGGCCTGACAGATGAGAGCATTTTGTAGAAAGCAGTGTGTGGGACCGCTCTATACGTCACTACTCTAAAGCAAGATGAATAAAGGTGCGGAGGGACTGAAAATGCGGTATGAGAATTTTTAATACAATTTTACAATACATTAAAGATTAAAATAAATAACCCTAGCGTTTTACATACAAGGTAAAGAATGCATAGCAACATTTAACCTATGCATTCTTTACCACTTTAAGCATTTTATTATATGATCCCAAAGTATTTACTGTCCCTTTAAGGGATCACTTCACTATATATTACTCAGTGAAATTATATTAATCTTGTGAAGTTATCAACAGTTTTATGTTTCTCACTTTTGTCAGTCTTAACTTTCTCAATTGCTATAAAGCTCCTGCTCCAGTATTTTAGTTTTCCTTCGGCCCTTTATTAATTAGTAACAATTAATTAGTAACAGGTTTGGTGAATTATTGACCTTCCTTTAAAGGGACAGTGAACTCTAAAACAGTCTCCCCTTTAATTTGTTCCAAATGATCTATTTTACCTGCTGGAGTGTATTAAATTGTTTACAAATAGTGCATTTACACTTATTTTGGCATTTGAAATATCTACTTTTACCTGTGGTATCCCTACCTATACTGATCATTAATTTAATTAAATATTGGCTATATAAATGCTATGTAAAGATAGCCAGCAGAAGAAATTCACACTCTCAGTGGAAGGTACGAGATAAGTAATAAAATGTTCATTTTCAATTGTTCTTTCAGGCTTTGGTATACAGACAAAGATAGTATAAAGAAGCATGATTGTGTACAAAAAGTGATAAAACAAGATTTATGCTTACCTGATAAATTCTTTTCTGGCATGGAGAGTCCACGAATCCATTCTAATTACTAGTGGGAATTCAACTCCTGGCCACCAGGAGGAGGCAAAGAACACCCTAGAAAAGCTTTAAGTATCTCTCCCACCTCCCATAACCCGCAGTCATTCAGCCGAAGGAATACGGAAAGAGAAGAAGATACCAAGGGTATAGAGGTGCCTAAAGTTAAAAGCTGGTAGTAATAATAAGTCGTCTTGAATTTAAATGAGGGCAGATTGTGCACTCTCCATGCCAGGAAAGAAAATAATTTATCAGGTAAGCATATATTTTGCTTTCTTTCCAATGGCATGGAGAGTCCACAAATCCATTCTAATTACTAGTGGAAACCAATACCCAAGCTAGAAGACACAGAATGGAAAGGGAGGGAGAAACAAGACAGGCGGACCTAAACTGAGGACACCACCGCTTGAAGAACCTTTCTCCCAAAGGAAGCCTCAGTTGAGGCAAAAACATTGAGTTTGTAAAATTTAGAAAATGTATGCAAGGAGGACCAAGTGGTCGCCTTGCAAATTTGCTCCACAGAAGCCTTGTTTTTAAAGGCCCAGGAAGGAGAAACAGCTCTAGTTGAAAGAGCCGTAATCCTCTCAGGAGGTTGTTGACCAGCTGTCTCATAAGCAAACCGAATTACACTCCTCAACCAAAAGGAAAGAGTAGTTGGAGTGGCCTTCTGGCCCATACGTCTGCCAGCAAATTCTATAAAAAAGCCAGAGATAGACGAAATTCCTTATTAGCCTGTAGATAGAATTTTAGAGCACGAACCACATCCAGGTTGTGTAACAGACATTCTTTCTGAGAAGATGGACTCGGACCCAAAGAAGGAACGATAATTTCCTGATTGATATTGTGGTCTGAAACCACTTTAGGAAAAAATCCTAATTCGGTACGAAGGACCACCTTATCCGCATGGAAAATAAAATGAGGATCACACTGTAGAGCTGAAAATTCTGAGACTCTACGAGTAGAAGAGATAACTAACAAACCCTTTCAATTTAACAAAGAAAAACCATGTCAGGTTATGATAGTGATTACTGAGCAAAGGTCCCGTGCTGGATCTGAACCTGAGACTCCTGGACATTAGTTCAGTATGCTACCTACTTAGCTACTCAGAACCTTTGATAAAAGATGAACATCAACAGATGCATAGGCTCAAACAGAGCCTACAGCATCCGAAGAACAAGATTAAGTCTCCAAGGAGGAGCAACAGCTTAGAACACTGGCTGAACAAAGGCCTGAACAAAAAAAACTTAACGGCCAGCCAGTCAGCTAAACAAAAAGCCAGAGAACCAAAAAGTTCAGAATCAGACCCGTCAGGGAGATGATGAACAAGCCCTACTCCAGACCCTCCTGGAGAATAAGACAGGGAACTCTCCCTTTACGCAAAGGGAAACCCCCGAGAGCCACCAGTATAGGTCTGTGCACTAAACCTATAAAAGATTATTCGAGATACTGGTTTACGAGCCTGGATTAAGGTTGCAATGACCTTAACAGAAAAACCTTGTCTAGGCAAAACTAGGTGATCAGACTCCAAATAGCTGAATGGAGCAATCGCCCAAACAGGAAGCTGAAGCCTTTTCTTCGATTAAAAGAATTACGCTCCACCTACTGAGCAATCCGGGCTACAGATAAACCAGACCAAACTCAGTAGAAACCATGCTATCCAGGCATATTAAAAAGCTCTCAAATCTAAAATATTTATTTGAATAACAGACTCCCTGAGACCAGGTCCCCTGAGTGACAGAGCCACCAAGACAGAGAGTCCCTCACCAGGGAGTCAAGGACTTACCCGTGAGAGAGGTCCAAAATGTCTCCTTTTCATAGAGTAAAAGGAATAATGTCCATGGAGGCCACCATGAGACCAAATATTACCAAAGGCAAAGTATGTACAAAGGGACAAATTCTTCTTGAAAACTTCCAAATGCTTTTAACAAAACGAAGGTCCCACCTAGAGATAGGGACCGAAGAGAGCCCATTGGAAAGTAAGTACAAATTCCAGATAAAAATACCCCTTAATAAGAGATAAACAGAATCTCATCCTAGAGATTAACAAACCCGCAGTGATATGGGTTTGCGAAAACAATCATTAGAAACTGGAAGAACATGTCCAAGACTGAGAACTCATAAAAAAATTACAATTACTCACTGGTAATAATAAGCTACAGATACTAAGAAGAATCCCAGGAAGAATAAAAAGACAGGGTCCTCTTAGACATAAATATTTGATAAATAGAGCTAAACTGACAGGTTGATAAGAACATATTGGAGTCCTATGATCACTAAAAATTAAAAGTATGTGACAAAGAAAACGACATGATGTCGTACACCTTAGTCAAAGTAAGCTCAAAGGGAAAATATATTATAGAACACAAACATTAAGGTACCATAAATATAAACATATTAGTGTCCTAAGATCACTAATAAATAGATATATGTTATGTAAAGTAATACATGATGGCGCAGACATTAGTAGAAAACACTACCATATTATAGGGCCCATATACCTAAAATAAGGAAACAAAAGTAAATATATTAGTGTCCTAAGATCACTAAATAACATATGTATGTCACCTAGGATAATACCTGAAGACATAGACATAAGGAGAAAGTTTACAACATGAATCATATACATAAACATGAAAATAACCATTAGTGTCCTAAGGTTATAAAGAATAAAGATATATATATATATAGAATATATAAAATTTATCACCATGCATGAGGTCACAGACCTTAACCGCAATCATCTCATTGTAAAATATTTCAGTAATGTATACATAAAATAAGGATACATAAAAATACCCTCATAGAGACCTTAGATCACTTAAACAATTAAATAAGATACATAGGACCATATATAATGCCATCAAAATTTCAAGAAATTACCTCATTATGAGAGAGATTTCATTAAAAAAGTTAACATGAAAAAATACTAATAACGATCATCAGATGGCAGCAAACACCAGACTATTCTCTGTTCAACATAAAAAACAGGGCTGTATTGAGATACTATATTATATACAAAATAAAATATCTTAGTTGAGACACACTGATTAAATTGTGAATCTGTGTCCTCACTTTAGTCTTGACCCCCAACTGCTACTGCAGATATCTTGCGTCTTGCGTTCTAAAGGGTCAAAGCTTTCCCATTCAGCCCGATGTAGTCAGTATATCAGTACCACAAAGAAAATGTCCCTTTCACAAAAAGATCGCTATCTAAGAGACCGATTAAGGTTCCGCTGATAAACTCTTAGGAGGGCGGACAGCACACTAAGAGGTAACCGCGCAAAGAATGTTTCACCTGACTAAGGAGACTGTGAAAAGTAGAGGGGAAACAATGCCACCCCAGTTGAAAAATAAACCACAATCCTATAAAGAGATCTGAGGGGTGAGGAAGGGGAAAGCTGCAAAGAGGGCTGGTAAATGGTGCTAGAAAGACTTATCATAAAAGCGCTCTCACTGCCGTCCTGCAGAGGAGAGTGGACTACAGTTAACTCTTAAGCGACTAATAAGGTGCTTTCATGAGGGTAAGCGCATAGCGCCAATATCTGTTACATAAAAGCGCGTCTCGCTAACGGTAAACATTCATAAAGGCAGGCAAATGTCTTTTACATAGAGATAAATACACAGATATGTGTATATATATGTCGAGCAGTGTCCAGATTTCTCAAATTGAATACTGATAATGCGCTGCAAAAAGGGCAGGCGAATGGTGCCAAAAAAATTTCAGAAATTTGCAACTTGTTGCCACCATGCAGAAACAGTTAACATACCCTTAAACACGTATGGAAGAGAAGGAGGACAGAAAAAGGGGGCATAATATGGCACACTTACGGGGAGATAATCATGGCAATATGTAAATGTGTGAAGTGTAGTGATTAAAACTTAACTTTTATATAATATGTTGTAAAAGAATGTGGAATGTACCACTAAAAAATGTAAATATAAAACCGTGTCAAAATACAAATTGACACACGTACTCCTCTCAAAGTTTGGTGCAGTGATCAGTCTGCACCAATATCCAGTACATCTAGCAAGTGAACTATCAATCTGCAGACTCCGTGATAGTATTAAATTCTCAGGCTAGAGAAACTCGGTTAAGTATACCCGATTGAAAATTATGAGGAAAGAGTCGCCACAAAGTGCATATGCACAGATATGTGGTTCCCTAAATATCACAAGCAAATATTTGTGTACGTCACATTAGTCTGATACTGACCCTTGTATTCAATGATAGGTTGGGGCAAACACAGTTACTAATACCTTTAAAGAGTATAGGTCAGATATCAGTAATGTGAATCTCAACCGAGTTAAAAATATAGCAGGTGGACTTGATTTAGCTGAAATTGCATTGAGTATAGTACTCTATATTAAAGTAGGTAAAGTATCATTACCCTGTATTGAAAATGATTGCCAAAATGGCCAACAGTTAAAGCTAAATCTAATAGTCAAAACTAAAAAGCGAAGTCTATAATAAATTTGCCATGAAGGCCAACAACAATTAAGTTAGTGGTAGATACTGGCAGAGGAGTAGTGCAACTGCTTTTTCAGAGGCGCTCGTGTCTAACTTCACACAAGGTATTTAAAGGAACGTTGGCCAATCCTGTGGCCATTAACATTCAGGCTAATCATCGTCAGCCTATCAGCATCGTTTTGTCTCCAGACAAGAGAGAATAGGCTTCTGAACCTTCCCTTCTCATGTCAACTATTTAAGGGAGAAAAAATGACGAACTCTTCATGAGGTCTATCGGCATATAAGCAACCATCATAATCCTTATAGTATGCGCAACATAGAGATTAAAGAACCGTTAAATCCCATACTGGGATATATAGGCATACACAGACCCCATACTCCTTAAAGGGCCATAATACCCAAATGTTTAAACACTTGAAAGTGATGCAGCATAGCTGTAAAAAGCTGACTAGAAAATATCACCTGAACATCTCTATGTAAAAAAGAAAGCTATTTTACCTCAAAAGTTCCTCAGTAGCCACCTCCCATTGTAAAGGATTTGTAAGCAGCATTTTAGTATGTCTGTCCTGGGACAGCTTAGGGGATGAGCCTCGTGCATTCTCATATTATTTCCCTATTCAGCTTACTATGAAATCTAATGAGAGTTAAGTCAAATCTCATGAGATCACAGTAAAAGAGTTCATGACCTCAGCACTGCTGATGCTGATTGGCTGCTGTTCATTTCTTCATTATTATTTTTTTTACGTGCAGCTGGGAGCAGCTGAATTATAACTTTTTACACAGAACTTACTCTGCTGAGCTGAGGAAATTGTGAAGTAAAATATCTTCCTTTTTTACATAGAGATGCTCAGGTGATATTTTCCTGTCAGCTTTTTACAGTTATACTGCATCAGTTTCAAGTGATTTAGCATATGAGTATTATGTTCCTTTAAATAAAAAATGAGAAGGCTGAATAAAATCCCTACCTGAGAGGGATTATGAAAATGCCGGCATATTTGAATACTAGCGTGCAGTGGTCTCAGATTAATCTCTAAAGAGACACGCAACCGCCGCCCCTGAGAGGGAGTACTAAGCACACTATGTAAAAACGTCCCTGGAAGACAGATTCTTTGTCCACGAAGACACCTCCTCTCCTAGCCCACCCTGCAATAAAATATGAAAAGCCCCTCACCCTTGGGAGCTGAACCCTTAACATGCCTCAATTACACCACAAGTCATGGGGGCAGGGACTCACGGTTAGAAGTCTTCATTCTTCTCACCAGTTCTGGGTCTGACATCCAGACTTCTGACAGGGACCCATGGAGCTCAGCTGCAGGGCAGGACAGCAACTCAGGTATGCCAGACTCAGATGACCTCTGACAGGAACCTGAAGAGAAAGAAAAGCAGAGTAAACAACCCTGGTTTTCTATATAAGGGTTAGCATAAATTGTTGGAGGAGAAGGTAGGACTACTTCACCAACCTCCAACAGCTAAAAGCCACCATAACTCTTACTAAAGAGGATTACATGAACACAGCATTGCATCAATCCTTGCAGGGAAACTACCCATTTAAGGATTAATTTTCTTCAAACACCATCTTCGCACATCCTCCTTGATGTACAAGGCAACGGTTATGGGAAGTGGGAGAGATACTTAAAGCTTTGCTGGGGTGTTCTTTGCCTACTCCTGGTGGCCAGGAGTTGAATTCCCACTAGTAATTAGAATGGATTTGTGGACTCTCCATGCCATTGGAAAGAAATAAAATCTGATTTCCCTGTAAGTTCATCACATTTTAATGGGTTGTAGTGTCAAAGAACAAAACCAGCTATCTTATATACAATAATACATTTATACTCTGCTTCTGGTATAATTTGGAAACATATTAAGGGGAAACCAATTATACAGTACACTGTCCTTTCACCTTTCTCTTACTTCTACATTTCTAGTCTCTCTCCAATCTCTTTCTTCTTTCACCTGCATACAGCACCTACAGGTATACTTGGGGATTGTGAACCTCTGGAAAATATATATAACTAAGTCTAAGGTAACTTTACAGTGAGGTGCATATAAGCAACTTCATTTATTTAGGTTTATAATCTAATTTTGTCTTTCTTTTTTTAAATGTTTATTTTTACAAGACTTGAATTGTGAAAGTCCTAAGTAAGCTCATATGGAAAACACTGCTTCAGTTCTAACACAGAACACATCTTGCTCCAAAAAAAGATTAATATTTTATTTCTCTGGCGAACGTTTCTTTTTAAACATATAAGTGGTCTTAATTTATATTCTGTGCACCACAATAATACTGCACCGTTTTGCTACACTCTTCTAAGCATCTCTTCTCTATATATCTTCTCAACCTATTATACGGCACAATTACACATATTCAAATTAGAATCTCTCTTTAAGTCAAGTAAACGTATGTTTATGTATCACTTACTTTGTGCTGTGCGTTCAAGAGTGTTTCCAGATATTTAACTATGTGACTTTTAAAATCCTTGGATTTTTCTTTCTAGAAAATGAGCACAAATCAATTCAATTAGTTAATTGTAAGAGAATGTTAATGGACAAATTTACGCAAAAAAGTATTACTATTATTATCTTATAATCTAAAAACATATCACAGGCGAGGTATATAATTAAAGATTATCTCTTTAGAAGTCCAATTGCAAGGTAATTACCAGGTACTTTCAACCTTACAATAAGGTGACCAGATTTTAAAATGAAATCCGGGGCCATTTTGTTTTTGTTTTTTTAATTGTCAAATGGTAAAAAACTATTTTATTAGCATAATTTTCCTCAAATTATATATGCAGTGTATTTGGTATGTGTTATTGAAGTGATTGTATGATATATATACGTTATTTCTCTTGGTATCTTTATTTGAAAAAGCAAGAATGTAAGCTTAGGAGCCGGCCCGTTTTTTGGTTCCTCACCTAGGTAGCGTTTGCTGATCGGTGTCTAAATGTAGCTAACAATCAGCAAGCGCTACCCATGTGCAGAACCAAAAATTGTGCCGGCTCCTAAGCTTACATTCTTGCTTTTTCAAATAAAGATACCAAGAGAACGAAAAAAAAATTGATAATAGGAATAAATTAGAAAGTTGCTTAAAAACATAATTTATGGAGGATGCTCTGAGGTTTCCGGTGGAGGTGGAGCTACACAGGTGTGGCTGCACAGGTGTGCTACGCAGGTGTGGCTCAGGTTGCAGCTCCAGTCCCATAGACGTTGGCGGTGGATCCTTCGCGCCTTGCCCCAAGCTTGGGGGCTATTCTTCCCAGGATAGTTAAAGAAGACCTGATCCGGAACCCTTTCCAGTAGCCTGTCATCCCACTGGCCTTTGAAAACCCCAGCTACCTGGACCTTTGCTATTGGTAGCAATCACCCGCTTTCTCTATTCTAAATCAGGCCCCATTTCACCTTTTTGGCCTCTCTCTGTGGTTTGGGACCCCATTCGCCCTCTCCGTGGAACTTTGCTATCCTGCCTAGGTAAATCCTTTCCCCCCTCTATACGTTAGCTGACCCCGCCAGACGAACTCTGGACTTTTTGAGCCACCCCAATCTCACCTGTTATCTTGCGGCTTCCTTTGCTGTGTCGCTAACCGGCTTCTTCTCTCCCCCTTTCCCTCCCCCACCGGTGCTGCGTGGGAGGGAGCCGGCCCCGGCCCTGGAGCGGGGTTCCGGTGTGGGGGCTGCTTCTCTTGTTGATTACGGTGTCCGGTGCGGCGCTGCTTCCTCTCCTCCCACCGGTGATGCGTGAGGGGAGTTGATTACAGATGCCCTACAGCTTGGTGGAACAGGAAGTGGCAGAAACGATTATCCCTGAGCTGAGCTGTTCACCAGGGTCACTGAGGCTGACAAAAGAACCAGCGGACGGCGAGACAACATACGAAGGGGCGAGTTCCCACTTCAGCGCATTGCTTCTGGCATACTTTGTGGCTTCACTACCTGGCAACTTCTAGAGGGGGGAAGTGGAGAATTACGGAGGGGGCTAACGGAGCTTAGACTTGAAAGCGGGATACATCCTGTCCAGAAACAGCCATTGAGCAAGATATTTTAAAAGATTATGGGACACAACTTCTGCCACTGAATGGGCCTGTTGAGAAAATTCCTCACTTGCTAGCATAGTGCGTTATAAAACCCCAGAAATCACATACTGGCTTAAGACTACCTAAAAGAGGGAAAAAACAGCCGTATAACTTATTATGAGGACATCTTTGGCTGACAATCTGTTTTATCTGCTTAAATGTGTTGTATATAGCTACAGAAATGTAATTTTCTATTGATACATTGTATTCTCTTGCGCATTTTCTGTTTAGGCTCACTAAGTTTATACTCAGAAACACTTAGGCCTAGATTTGGAGTTTGGCGGTAGCCGTGAAAACCAGCGTTAGAGGCTCCTAACGCTGGTTTTAGGCTACCGCCGGTATTTGGAGTCACTCAAAAAAGGGTCTAACGCTCACTTTTCAGCCGCGACTTTTCCATACCGCAGATCCCCTTACGTCAATTGCGTATACTATCTTTTCAATGGGATCTTTCTAACTCCGGTATTTAGAGTCGTGTCTGAAGTGAGCGTTAGAAATCTAACGACAAAACTCCAGCCGCAGAAAAAAGTCAGTAGTTAAGAGCTTTCTAGGCTAACGCCGGTTCATAAAGCTCTTAACTACTGTACTCTAAAGTACACTAACACCCATAAACTACCTATGTACCCCTAAACCGAGGTCCCCCCACATCACCGCCACTCGATTAAATTTTTTTAACCCCTAATCTGCCGACCGCCACCTACATTATACTTATGTACCCCTAATCTGCTGCCCCTAACACCGCCGACCCCTATATTATATTTATTAACCCCTAATCTGCCGCCCCCAACGTCGCCGCCAGCTACCTACAATAATTAACCCCAAATCTGCCGACCGCAAAGCGCCGCCACCTACATTATAGCTATGTACCCCTAATCTGCTGCCCCTAACACCGCCGACCCCTATATTATATTTATTAACCCCTAATCTGCCGCCCTCAACGTCGCCTCCACCTGCCTACACCCCTAATCTGCCGACCGGACCGCACCGCTATTATAATAAAGTTATTAACCCCTAATCCGCCTCACTAACCCTATAATAAATAGTATTAACCCCTAATCTGCCCTCCCTAACATTGCCGACACCTAACTTCAAACATTAACCCCTAATCTGCCGACCGGAGCTCACCGCTATTCTAATAAATGTATTAACCCCTAAAGCTAAGTCTAACCCTAACACTAACACCCCCCTAAATTAAATATAATTTAAATCTAACGAAATTAATTAACTCTTATTAAATAAATTATTCCTATTTAAAGCTAAATACTTACCTGTAAAATAAATCCTAATATAGCTACAATATAAATTATAATTATATTATAGCTATTTTAGGATTTATATTTATTTTACAGGTAACTTTGTACTTATTTTAACCAGGTACAATAGCTATTAAATAGTTAAGAACTATTTAATAGCTAAAATAGTTAAAATAATTACAAATTTACCTGTAAAATAAATCCTAACCTAAGTTACAATTAAACCTAACACTACACTATCAATAAATAAATTAAATACAATTCCTACAAATAAATACAATGAAATAAACTAACTAAAGTACAAAAAATAAAAAAGAACTAAGTTACAAAAAATAAAAAAATATTTACAAACATTAGAAATATATTACAACAATTTTAAACTAATTACACCTACTCTAAGCCCCCTAATAAAATAACAAAGACCCCCAAAATAAAAAAAATGCCCTACCCTATTCTAAATTACTAAAGTTCAAAGCTCTTTAACCTTACCAGCCCTGAACAGGGCCCTTTGCGGGGCATGCCCCAAGAAGTTCAGCTCTTTTGCCTGTAAAAAAAAAAATACAATACCCCCCCCTAACATTACAACCCACCACCCACATACCCCTAATCTAACCCAAACCCCCCTTAAATAAACCTAACACTAAGCCCCTGAAGATCTCCCTACCTTGAGTCGTCTTCACCCAGCCGAGCCAAATTCTTCATGACGGTTCCTTTAAATGACGTCATCCAAGATGGCGTCACTCGAATTCCGAATGGCTGATAGGATTCTATCAGCCAATCGGAATTAAGGTAGGAATATTCTATTGGTTGATCCAATCAGCCAATCAGATTGAGCTTGCATTCTATTGGCTGTTCCGATCAACCAATAGAATGCGAGCTCAATCTGATTGGCTGATTCAATCAGCCAATCAGATTTTTCCTACCTTAATTCCGATTGGCTGATAGAATCCTATCAGCCAATCGGAATTCGAGGGACGCCATCTTGGATGACGTCATTTAAACGAACCGTTATTCGTCGTTCAGTCGTCTGCCAGGATGGATGTTCCGCGTCGGTGGTCTTCAGGATGCTGCCGCTCCGCTCCGGATGGATGACGATAGAAGATGCCTCTTGGATGAAGACTTCAATCGGATGGAAGACCTCTTCTGCCCCGATTGAAGACTTCTACCGGATGGAGGACCTCTTCTTGCTCCGCTTGGATGAAGAATTTGGCTCGGCTGGGTGAAGACGACTCAAGGTAGGGAGATCTTCAGGGGCTTAGTGTTAGGTTTATTTAAGGGGGGTTTGGGTTAGATTAGGGGTATGTGGGTGGTGGGTTGTAGTGTATGGGGGGGGGCATTGTATGTTTTTTTTTACAGGCAAAAGAGCTGAACTTCTTGGGGCATGGCCCGCAAAGGGCCCTGTTCAGGGCTGGTAAGGTAAAAGAGCTTTGAACTTTAGTAATTTAGAATAGGGTAGGGCATTTTTTTATTTTGGGGGGCTTTGTTATTTTATTAGGGGGCTTAGAGTAGGTGTAATTAGTTTAAAATTGTTGTTATATATTTCTAATGTTTGTAAATATTTTTTTATTTTTTGTAACTTAGTTCTTTTTTATTTTTTGTACTTTAGTTAGTTTATTTCATTGTATTTATTTGTAGGAATTGTATTTAATTTATTTATTGATAGTGTAGTGTTAGGTTTAATTGTAGATAATTATAGGTAGTTTATTTAATTAATTTATTGATAGTGTAGTGTTAGGTTTAATTGTAACTTAGGTTAGGATTTATTTTACAGGTAAATTTGTAATTATTTTAACTATTTTAGCTATTAAATAGTTCTTAACTATTTAATAGCTATTGTACCTGGTTAAAATAATTACAAAGTTACCTGTAAAATAAATATAAATCCTAAAATAGCTATAATATAATTATAATTTATATTGTAGCTATATTAGGATTTATTTTACAGGTAAGTATTTAGCTTTAAATAGGAATAATTTATTTAATAAGAGTTAATTAATTTCGTTAGATTAAAATTATATTTAATTTAGGGGGGTGTTAGTGTTAGGGTTAGACTTAGCTTTAGGGGTTAATACATTTATTAGAATAGCGGTGAGCTCCAGTCAGCAGATTAGGGGTTAATAATTGAAGTTAGGTGTCGGCGATGTTAGGGAGGGCAGATTAGGGGTTAATACTATTTATTATAGGGTTAGTGAGGCGGATTAGGGGTTAATAACTTTATTATAGTAGCGCTCAGGTCCGGTCGGCAGATTAGGGGTTAATAAGTGTAGGCAGGTGGAGGCGACGTTGTGGGGGGCAGATTAGGGGTTAATAAATATGATATAGGGGTCGGCGGTGTTAGGGGCAGCAGATTAGGGGTACATAGGGATAATGTAAGTAGCGGCGGTTTACGGAGCGGCAGATTAGGGGTTAAAAATAATATAACAGGGGTCAGCGATAGCGGGGACGGCAGAATAGGGGTTAATAAGTGTAAGGTTAGGGGTGTTTAGACTCGGGGTACATGTTAGGGTGTTAGGTGCAGACGTAGGAAGTGTTTCCCCATAGCAAACAATGGGGCTGCGTTATGAGCTGAACGCGGCTTTTTTGCAGGTGTTAGGTTTTTTTTCAGCTCAAACAGCCCCATTGTTTTCTATGGGGGAATCGTGCACGAGCACGTTTTTGAGGCTGGCCGCGTCCGTAAGCAACTCTGGTATCGAGAGTTGAAGTTGCGTTAAATATGCTCTACGCTCCTTTTTTGGAGCCTAACGCAGCCATTCTGTGGACTCTCAATACCAGAGTTATTTTAAAAGGTGCGGCCAGAAAAAAGCCAGCGTTAGATACGCGGGTCCTTACCGACAAAACTCTAAATCTAGCCTTTAGACTTTATCACAAGAAATTTGCATAACTCTGGGTTACTTAAAAAACTGCACTATATTTGTACTCAGCAACCAGCGTTTGCTGCCTTGATTCTAGCTTTAGTTCATTGTATGTTGGCCTGCTACATATAAGGTTTTAGTGTCATTTAAACCTTAAACATTTTAAAGTTTAACTAATTTTTCTTGTACCTACCAACTGCAGCTGTCTGTTAGTGTACTACAGTTGTATCTGATGACACCCTAAAGTACCTGAAAGTTAAATAACTGTTTGACGGATAGTTGCAGAAATCTAATTAGTACTGCTTATAGTGCACTATTCCTTATATAAATCTCCTTTTCCTTTTGTTTTAAAGCTCACTAAGTCTATACCTAGGAGTACTCAGCGTCCATTACAAGTAACCCTTAGGGTTGTGTGTTACACAAAAGAAAAAGGAGAGAAAAAGGGAAGGAAAAGGGGGAAAAAAAATAAAATATATATATATATATATATATATATATATATATATATTAAAGGCCCTGTGCTTTGTTTTGTGGGTGCAAAGATTTAACTGTCTACTGTTTATAAGTGTACTCTTTTCTAAATAATCTATGTAGGATCACTGAGCCCTTACCTAGAAATACTTAGGCTCCGCTACCAAAAATTCTTTAGAGTCCTGTAATATTTAAAAAATCCTATTGTATTAAGTTAAGAGGGGGAAAGACACAACGAAAGCTAGTTGAGTCACAGAGCTTATCCTCTAAATAGGCTACAGTGACTGTGAATTGAAGGTCACCCCTCTGGCTATACTGAGTCTCCTATAAACTGAAGCCAGGTTAATACACCGCACAACACTATTATACTATTATACACACTGTGTTGTATGCCTAGATCAAGCAGAGCTTTATATTTAACCCTGTAAGGACAACCTGGTTGAAAGGTGTTAGGACAGTCGAGGGATGTCTCTATATAAATAACCTGGATCTAAGCTCTATCCATCTGACCCTCTTGACTTTCCCCTATAATAACAAGTGTCAGGGGTACATTACATAAAATTGATTTGACTCCATAATTTCTACTTTCCCATAGCAAGACTATCCAAGGTCTGAGTTTATCTTTTCAATCAACAGCTATAAGCCTTCAGGTAATATCCCAGAGCAGTTACTGTGTACAGTTTAGTGACTCTTTCTTAAAATATCTTTCTGCCACTGCTAATCTTGCGTGTGACTTGGCGAGCGAGCCTTAATTCACCCCCTGGTTTTTGGTCATAACTCTTTTTTTCCTCCCTTATTAACCAGGCTAACAATTGGCACAACCCTTGTTCCTGCACTTTTCCCCACATTTAGATCCCCTCACTCCCTTACCTAACTTTCTCTTTCCCCCCTTTTTTTGCACCGGGAGGATCCTCTCCCCAGTATATGTAGGTTTTACCCCCTCCCTTGATCTCGGCACATGGATACATTTTTTCACTCTTACCCTAAGACTCCGTCGCCAGCCATGGCCGCAAGGCAAAGAGATAGGAGAGCAAAGAATACCTCAGATGCTCTATCTGAAGTACAAGTAACATCCGCTGCTGTACCCCCCATGACTGATACATTTGATATGCAAGTCTTGGTAACCAAAATTTCGGAAGCCCTGGCTCCCAATTTTGATGCACTTAAATTAGAGATCAGACAAGACATTACACTCTTATCACAGGAAGTTAGACAGTTCGCCAATAGAATTAACGAAGCTGAACAAAGGGTGTCAGATCTGGAAGATCTCACCACTCTCCACAGTGCCAACCTAGAATCCACCAATCTTTCTATCACCACAATACAGGCTAAACTCAAAGATCTCGAGAATCGCGTCCGTAGGAACAACATTCGGCTAATAGGGGTTCCAGAGGACAAGAGCTATGAGGATTTAAATTCTTTTATTTCTGAGTTGTTACCCCAACTTCTTAAAATTCCATCTAACCATCCCCAGATAATAGTGGAAAGGGCACATAGGCTAGGCAGACCCTGGGTGGATAATAAAGGCAATCACAGACCCAGACCGGTGATTGCAAAACTTCGAAACTTTTAAGATAAAGTTACATTGTTGCAATTTTACCGAAAGAACCAACCCATTACACTTGGAGAATCCAAAATTCTCGTTTTTCAGGATTTTTCAGTTGAGACAACGTCTAAAAGGAGGGCATTAGCCCCCATCTGCACCAAATTAATCCAACAGGGCTATAAAGCCACCATTATTTATCCCGCAAAACTCAAAATTACAGAGGGTGAGAATGTTTACATCTTAAACACCATACAAGAGGTAGAACAACACCTGAAATACTCTAATATTATAGGAACACAATTGCCAGGCCGAAAATAGGCCATTATTGTTCTGTCCTTTTTTCTTTTTGCTTCCTCTCTTTTTTTTCTTTTCCTCTCTTCTTCTCTCTTGGCTGTTATGAGCACAAATCATGCTGGTCCAGGAGGGCGCGCCCAGATGGGGTTTGTTATCTTGGATGACGTCATTTAAACGAACCGTTATTCGTCGTTCAGTCGTCTGCCAGGATGGATGTTCCGCGTCGGAGGTCTTCAGGATGCTGCCGCTCCGCTCCGGATGGATGACGATAGAAGATGCCTCTTGGATGAAGACTTCAATCGGATGGAAGACCTCTTCTGCCCCGATTGAAGACTTCTACCGGATGGAGGACCTCTTCTTGCTCCGCTTGGATGAAGAATTTGGCTCGGCTGGGTGAAGACGACTCAAGGTAGGGAGATCTTCAGGGGCTTAGTGTTAGGTTTATTTAAGGGGGGTTTGGGTTAGATTAGGGGTATGTGGGTGGTGGGTTGTAGTGTATGGGGGGGGGCATTGTATGTTTTTTTTTACAGGCAAAAGAGCTGAACTTCTTGGGGCATGCCCCGCAAAGGGCCCTGTTCAGGGCTGGTAAGGTAAAAGAGCTTTGAACTTTAGTAATTTAGAATAGGGTAGGGCATTTTTTTATTTTGGGGGGCTTTGTTATTTTATTAGGGGGCTTAGAGTAGGTGTAATTAGTTTAAAATTGTTGTTATATATTTCTAATGTTTGTAAATATTTTTTTATTTTTTGTAACTTAGTTCTTTTTTATTTTTTGTACTTTAGTTAGTTTATTTCATTGTATTTATTTGTAGGAATTGTATTTAATTTATTTATTGATAGTGTAGTGTTAGGTTTAATTGTAGATAATTATAGGTAGTTTATTTAATTAATTTATTGATAGTGTAGTGTTAGGTTTAATTGTAACTTAGGTTAGGATTTATTTTACAGGTAAATTTGTAATTATTTTAACTATTTTAGCTATTAAATAGTTCTTAACTATTTAATAGCTATTGTACCTGGTTAAAATAATTACAAAGTTACCTGTAAAATAAATATAAATCCTAAAATAGCTATAATATAATTATAATTTATATTGTAGCTATATTAGGATTTATTTTACAGGTAAGTATTTAGCTTTAAATAGGAATAATTTATTTAATAAGAGTTAATTAATTTCGTTAGATTAAAATTATATTTAACTTAGGGGGGTGTTAGTGTTAGGGTTAGACTTAGCTTGAGGGGTTAATACATTTATTAGAATAGCGGTGAGCTCCAGTCAGCAGATTAGGGGTTAATAATTGAAGTTAGGTGTCAGCGATGTTAGGGAGGGCAGATTAGGGGTTAATACTATTTATTATAGGGTTAGTGAGGCGGATTAGGGGTTAATAACTTTATTATAGTAGCGCTCAGGTCCGGTCGGCAGATTAGGGGTTAATAAGTGTAGGCAGGTGGAGGCGACGTTGTGGGGGGCAGATTAGGGGTTAATAAATATGATATAGGGGTCGGCGGTGTTAGGGGCAGCAGATTAGGGGTACATAGGGATAATGTAAGTAGCGGCGGTTTACGGAGCGGCAGATTAGGGGTTAAAAATAATATAACAGGGGTCAGCGATAGCGGGGACGGCAGAATAGGGGTTAATAAGTGTAAGGTTAGGGGTGTTTAGACTCGGGGTACATGTTAGGGTGTTAGGTGCAGACGTAGGAAGTGTTTCCCCATAGCAAACAATGGGGCTGCGTTATGAGCTGAACGCGGCTTTTTTGCAGGTGTTAGGTTTTTTTTCAGCTCAAACAGCCCCATTGTTTTCTATGGGGGAATAGTGCACAATCACGTTTTTGAGGCTGGCCGCGTCCGTAAGCAACTCTGGTATCGAGAGTTGAAGTTGCGTTAAATATGCTCTACGCTCCTTTTTTGGAGCCTAACGCAGCCATTCTGTGGACTCTCAATACCAGAGTTATTTTAAAGGTGCGGCCAGAAAAAAGCCAGCGTTAGATATGCGGGTCCTTACCGACAAAACTCTAAATCTAGCCGTTAGACTTTATCACAAGAAATTTGCATAACTCTGGGTTACTTAAAAAACTGCACTATATTTGTACTCAGCAACCAGCGTTTGCTGCCTTGATTCTAGCTTTAGTTCATTGTATGTTGGCCTGCTACATATAAGGTTTTAGTGTCATTTAAACCTTAAACATTTTAAAGTTTAACTAATTTTTCTTGTACCTACCAACTGCAGCTGTCTGTTAGTGTACTACAGTTGTATCTGATGACACCCTAAAGTACCTGAAAGTTAAATAACTGTTTGACGGATAGTTGCAGAAATCTAATTAGTACTGCTTATAGTGCACTATTCCTTATATAAATCTCCTTTTCCTTTTGTTTTAAAGCTCACTAAGTCTATACCTAGGAGTACTCAGCCTCCATTACAAGTAACCCTTAGGGTTGTGTGTTACACAAAAGAAAAAGGAGAGAAAAAGGGAAGGAAAAGGGGGAAAAAAAATAAAATATATATATATATATATATATATATATATATATATATATATTAAAGGCCCTGTGCTTTGTTTTGTGGGTGCAAAGATTTAACTGTCTACTGTTTATAAGTGTACTCTTTTCTAAATAATCTATGTAGGATCACTGAGCCCTTACCTAGAAATACTTAGGCTCCGCTACCAAAAATTCTTTAGAGTCCTGTAATATTTAAAAAATCCTATTGTATTAAGTTAAGAGGGGGAAAGACACAACGAAAGCTAGTTGAGTCACAGAGCTTATCCTCTAAATAGGCAACAGTGACTGTGAATTGAAGGTCACCCCTCTGGCTATACTGAGTCTCCTATAAACTGAAGCCAGGTTAATACACCGCACAACACTATTATACTATTATACACACTGTGTTGTATGCCTAGATCAAGCAGAGCTTTATATTTAACCCTGTAAGGACAACCTGGTTGAAAGGTGTTAGGACAGTCGAGGGATGTCTCTATATAAATAACCTGGATCTAAGCTCTATCCATCTGACCCTCTTGACTTTCCCCTATAATAACAAGTGTCAGGGGTACATTACATAAAATTGATTTGACTCCATAATTTCTACTTTCCCATAGCAAGACTATCCAAGGTCTGAGTTTATCTTTTCAATCAACAGCTATAAGCCTTCAGGTAATATCCCAGAGCAGTTACTGTGTACAGTTTAGTGACTCTTTCTTAAAATATCTTTCTTCCACTGCTAATCTTGCGCGTGACTTGGCGAGCGAGCCTTAATTCACCCCCTGGTTTTTGGTCGTAACTCTTTTTTTCCTCCCTTATTAACCAGGCTAACAATTGGCACAACCCTTGTTCCTGCACTTTTCCCCACATTTAGATCCCCTCACTCCCTTACCTAACTTTCTCTTTCCCCCCTTTTTTTGCACCGGGAGGATCCTCTCCCCAGTATATGTAGGTTTTACCCCCTCCCTTGATCTCGGCACATGGATACATTTTTTCACTCTTACCCTAAGACTCCGTCGCCAGCCATGGCCGCAAGGCAAAGAGATAGGAGAGCAAAGAATACCTCAGATGCTCTATCTGAAGTACAAGTAACATCCGCTGCTGTACCCCCCATGACTGATACATTTGATATGCAAGTCTTGGTAACCAAAATTTCGGAAGCCCTGGCTCCCAATTTTGATGCACTTAAATTAGAGATCAGACAAGACATTACACTCTTATCACAGGAAGTTAGACAGTTCGCCAATAGAATTAACGAAGCTGAACAAAGGGTGTCAGATCTGGAAGATCTCACCACTCTCCACAGTGCCAACCTAGAATCCACCAATCTTTCTATCACCACAATACAGGCTAAACTCAAAGATCTCGAGAATCGCGTCCGTAGGAACAACATTCGGCTAATAGGGGTTCCAGAGGACAAGAGCTATGAGGATTTAAATTCTTTTATTTCTGAGTTGTTACCCCAACTTCTTAAAATTCCATCTAACCATCCCCAGATAATAGTGGAAAGGGCACATAGGCTAGGCAGACCCTGGGTGGATAATAAAGGCAATCACAGACCCAGACCGGTGATTGCAAAACTTCGAAACTTTTAAGATAAAGTTACATTGTTGCAATTTTACCGAAAGAACCAACCCATTACACTTGGAGAATCCAAAATTCTCGTTTTTCAGGATTTTTCAGTTGAGACAACGTCTAAAAGGAGGGCATTAGCCCCCATCTGCACCAAATTAATCCAACAGGGCTATAAAGCCACCATTATTTATCCCGCAAAACTCAAAATTACAGAGGGTGAGAATGTTTACATCTTAAACACCATACAAGAGGTAGAACAACACCTGAAATACTCTAATATTATAGGAACACAATTGCCAGGCCGAAAATAGGCCATTATTGTTCTGTCCTTTTTTCTTTTTGCTTCCTCTCTTTTTTTTCTTTTCCTCTCTTCTTCTCTCTTGGCTGTTATGAGCACAAATCATGCTGGTCCAGGAGGGCGCGCCCAGATGGGGTTTGTTATTTTCCTGTTTTTTTTCCCTCCCCCCCCCCCCCCTCGCACTGGTCACATTACGTCATCTGGTTTAATCTCAAATGGCAAATTTTAAATTAATTTCCTGGAATGTGGGTGGGATCTCCACCCCCTTTAAAAGAAAAGCTATCCTCACATATTTGAGGAAACTTGGGACCGACATAGCATTTCTACAAGAAACGCACTTGACACCAGAGGAGTCCCTGAAACTCAGATCCTCTTGGGTGAAAGAATTTTGTTTCTCCCCGGGGGTTGGAAGGAGGAGAGGGGTAGCCATTCTGATAGGGAAAAAAATTAACTTAGAGGTTATTCACAGCGAAGTAGACCATGAGGGAAGATTTGTGATAATAATAGTAAAAATCTGTAAAACAATTTTTACCATGTGTAATATCTATGCCCCTAATAAGTTGGACTCAGCTTTTTGGTCTAGGATCCAGGCCAAAATCCTTTCTGTTCACAAGGGCCATCTGGTCCTTGGTGGCGACTTCAATATGTCTCCACACTGCCCATTGGATAGACTTAGAAATTCCAATAAACCGCTTAAACAAAAAAGGGATAACTTAGAAGCTAAGCTAATAAAATCAATTATGCAGAACCTTGCAATAAAAGACGTCTGGAGGCTTCAAAATCCTGACGGCAGGGATAATCTAGGGCTAATAAAACCCTTTCTAGAATTGATCTATTTCTTATTAATGACAGGCTAACCACGTCAGAAGTAAAAGCAGGCATATTGCCTATTTTCCTCTCTGACCACGGCCCTATTTCGCTGGAGTTCCAGCTTAACCACTTCAAAAATAGACCAACACGTTTTAAATTTCCCCTCATTCCTTGTGACCGATCTGAAATTCAAAAACTGGCTTAAACTCAAATTTACTGACTATCTTCAACACAATCAGGCCCAAATAGGTTCCCCTCTGGTGTTCTGGGAAGCTGCGAAGGCAGTTCTTAGGGGTGAAATTATAGCATACAGTGCTACAAGATCTAGAAAAATAAGAATAAGAGATAAAGAAATTACCAACTCAGTAATTAACTCTTATAATTCCTTTCTGCTGGAAAAATCTTCTATAAACTGGGCAAAATATGTCCGGGCCAAAAATGTCAAGGATGCATTCGCAGTCTTTCAGGAAACACAGAGGGACCTAAGACTTCAAGCCAGGATTTATAGATTCGGAAATAAATCCGGCAAACTGCTGGCGAATCTGGTTAAAAGGGAGAAAAAGTCATCCTATATTGAGAGCATCCAACAGGATGGTACCCACCTCGACAAACCGGACGAGATTGCAGAGGCATTTGTTAGATATTATCAGGACCTGTATTCCTACAGGAGTTCAAATCTTACCCAAGTGTCGCAATTTTGGAGTAAAATCTCCTGTCCTAAAATTTCAGTTGAGATGGCCGAAACTCTTAATGCCCCAATCACCGAAGCAGAGATAAAAAAAACCATCACAGATCTCGCCACTAATAAAGCACCAGGACCAGATGGCCTTCCGAACGAGTTTTACAAAATCATGAGCTCTGAGGTCACCCCTTATCTTAATAATTTATATAACAGTATGTATGTTAAAGGTGATCCAGTGGCTGCCTCTTTCTCTGCTTCCAACACTATTTTAATCCTGAAGGGCGGGAAAGATCCCACCCTCAAGGAATCTTACAGGCCCATAGCTCTCTTAAACGGAGATTATAAAATTCTTTGCTCTGTTATTGCCGGGCGCCTTCAGGCACCACTCGCCAATGTTATTCACCCGGATCAGGCCGGGTTTCTTTATGGCCGAAATTCCTCAGCAAAAATCAGAGAGGCCTTAGTTATTGCAGAATATTTCAGGACCATGCAGGTGTCGGAGGGTGGGGGGGATGAGATTGAATCGGACCTGGCTATTGTTTCGATAGATGCAGAGAAAGCATTCGATTCCATACATTTCGATCATCTTTTTACCTCTTTGGTTAACTTTGGTTTTAGGGACCAGTTCCTTAATTTTATTATGAATGTGTACAAAGAACCATGTACAAGCTCGATTGTTAATCAAACTCTCTCATCACAGATAACCCTTGGGAGGGGAACCCGTCAGGGGTGCCCCTTGTCCCCCCTACTCTTCGACATCTCAATTGAACCTCTGGCAATCATGGTCAGACAACAGCTATCAGGAATCAAGCTGGGTAATCAGGTTATAAAAATCACTCTCTATGCTGACGATCTACTCATATCTTTAAGACACTAAAACCAGTATTCCTAAACTATTAGATATCACTGCCCGATTCGGGTCCTTCTCGGGCTATAAGATAAATGAAGCAAAATCAGAACTGCTATGGCTCAGACACACTAACAACTCTCCCCCTGATATCCCTTTTTCTGTGGCTAGAAATTCTCTTAAATATTTAGGTATTCTCATTCCCACTCTACCAGGGGAGTTGTATGTTCTTAATTTCTCTCCAATTCTAGCAAATATCAAGGAGAAACTCAAAAGCTGGCAATCCCTGCCATTATCTATCTCTGGCCGGATCGCCCTATTCAAAATGATTCTGCTCCCAAAACTCCTCTATATATTACAGAATATTCCTTTAATTATGGTGGAGAGGGATGTCCGCTGTCTTAATAGCACACTTAGTAGATTCCTCTGGCAGGAGAAAAGACCCAGAATATCCCTAAGTAAACTCTCCCTTCCAAAAGATAGCGGTGGCCTTGCATTACCAGACCTTCGCTCGTACAACTACGCTTTCCTGGTCCGAGTGGTGGCTGATTGGATCCCACACAGCGACTATGTTGCGAATAACTCTCTAGAGGAAGACATATGTAATCCTTATCTACCGTTAGCCTTAATTCATTGTCCACCTAAAGAATTACCAGGCGAAATCAAACAACTTAAATCCTTCTTTAATCCGCTGAAGGCCTGGTGGAAAGTGAGTAGCTCACTGTCCTTAAACTGCCAAGTTTCTCAGTATCTCCCACTAAGGTGAAACACAAAATTTCCTGCAGGTCTAAATTTTGTAATATTCAAAAAGTGGCATAATCTGGGCCTGAATAGGCTGATACAACTTTGGGACCCAGAGAGAAAATGTGTCAAATCTTTTGACGAATTAAAAATAGAGTTTCAAATCAATAATAAGGAATTCTTTGCATATTTGCAAAGCAGACACCTCCTTCGTGAACTGACGAGCGAGGCAGGTTGGAACTGGTCTCTGGGTAAGCTAGAGAGCTGGCTCACTCTGTTCAAAAATGGCACCAGATCTATTTCTATGTGTTATCAGTTAATTAAACATAGCAAGGGCGAATCAGAGCTGGAGAAAATTACTTCCCTATGGAACCGACTGCTACCACAATCAAATATTGACATAAAAACTGTTCAAACCTCAATTTGCAAAGTGGCCCAGGTGACTCTCTCAGCCACCTGGCGGGAGATGCATGTCAAACTCTTACACAATTCATATTTTACTCCCGAAAAGGGCTACAAAATTCGTAATCTTAGTTTCAATAAATGTCCAAAATGTTCGTTCCCCGCAGATGACTTAATGCAAATGATCTGGAGCTGTCCTAAAATAAGGCATCTCTGGTGGAAGCTAGAGTACTGGCTTAACAAAACTCTAAACATTTCTCATCTGAGCCTCACACAGCAACAGATCATCTTCGGCACAAAGAATCACAATTTACATGATAAGTTGATACTCCTTTCCATACTGGCAATCAGATACCTTATTCTCAAAAAAATGGAAATTAAGAATAGCTCCATCTATTCCAGAGATTAATAACTGTCTGAAAAAACAATGCTTGCTAGAACAAAGGGACACTAATCTAGATAATGATTCAGACATCAGACAATTTTTTGCCAAATGGTCAGCCTTTATTAGGTCATTGCCTGATACTGAGATGAACAACTTAATATTTCCATTTAGAGACTCGGAATTGGTGCTACTGGGCGTCTGGTAATGATCTAATAGCTGAGATGAGTTGAGATGCTCCTCTGGTCTCACTTACACGCCTTCTGTCCCCCAGTTAGTGGTCCTGCGTGAGGGGGGGAGGGGAAAGGATCCCTCCTGTTCTGTCCCTGTCCCTTCCTTGTCCTGCCTCTTTCTTCTCCCTTCCCCCTACCCTTTTTTTTTCTTCTCTTTTTGGTTTTGTTATTTTAGGGTTAGGCTGTTTACTTAAGATAAAATTCAGCAGAATAATCAATTGTTCACTGTTTCTGATTTAAATGTAAAACAATTTAGAACTGCTTGATTTTTGTGATTCCTACGCTATGTGTTCCTGTAAATCACTGCTGATATCTAAATAAAATATAAAAAAACACATAATTTACGTAAGAACTTACCTGATAAATTAATTTCTTTCATATTGGCAAGAGTCCATGAGCTAGTGACGTATGGGATATACAATCCTACCAGGAGGGGCAAAGTTTCCCAAACCTCAAAATGCCTATAAATACACCCCTCACCAAACCCACAATTCAGTTTAACGAATAGCCAAGTAGTGGGGTGATAAAGAAAGGAGTAAAAAGCATCAACAAAGGAATTTGGAAATAATTGTGCTTTATACAAAAAAATCATAACCACCATAAAAAAGGGGGTGGGCCTCTGACACTTGCCAATATGAAAGAAATTAATTTATCAGGTAAGTTCTTACATAAATTATGTTTTCTTTCATGTAATTGGCAAGAGCCCATGAGCTAGTGACGTATAGGATAGCAATACCCAAGATGTGGAACTAGAGAGGGAGGGATAAAAAGTAAAAACAGCCATTTTCCGCTGAAAAAAATAATCCATAACCCAAAATATAAGTTAATTCTCATAAATGTGAGGGAAAAACTTAAATCAAAAGCAAAAAAATCAAACTGAAACTGCTGCCTGAAGAACTTTTCTACCAAAAACTGCTTCCGAAGAAGCAAATACATCAAAATGGTAGAATTTAGTAAATGTATGCAAAGAAGACCAAGTAGCAGCTTTGCAAATCTGATCAACTGAAGCTTCATTCTTAAAAGCCCAGGAAGTGGAAACTGATCTAGTAGAATGAGCTGTAATTCTCTGAGGAGGGGCTTGACCCGACTCCAAATAGGCTTGATGAATCAAAAGTTTTAACCACGAAGCCAAGGAAATGGCAGAAGCCTTCTGACCTTTCCTGGAACCAGAAAAGATAACAAATAGACTAGAAGTTTTCCTGAAATCTTTTGTAGCTTCAACATAATATTTCAAAGCTCTCACCACATCCAAAGAATGTAAAGATCTTTCCAAAGAATTCTTAAGATTAGGACACAAAGAAGGGACAACAATTTCTCTATTAATGTTGTTAGAATTTACAACCTTAGGTAGGAATTTAAATGATGTCCGCAAAACTGCCTTATCCTGATGAAAAATCAGAAAAGGAGATTCACAAGAGAGAGCGGATAATTCAGAAACTCTTCTAGCAGAAGAGATGGCCAAAAGAAACAACACTTTCCAAGAAAGTAGTTTAATGTCTAAAGAATGCATAGGCTCAAACGGAGGAGCCTGTAAAGCCTTTAAAACCAAATTAAGACTCCAAGGAGGAGAGATTGATTTAATGACAGGCTTGATATGAACCAAAGCCTGCATAAAACAATGAATATCAGGACGTTTAGCAATCTTTCTATGAAATAAAACAGAAAGAGCAGAGATTTGTCCTTTCAAGGAACTTGCAGACAAACCTTTATCCAAACCATCCTGAAGAAATTGTAAAATTCTAGGAATTCGAAAAGAATGCCTAGAGAATTTATGAGAAGAACACCATGAAATATAAGTCTTCCAAACTTGATAATAAATCCTTCTAGAAACAGATTTACGAGCCTGCAACATAGTATTAATCACTGAGTCAGAGAAACCTCTATGACTAAGCGTTCAATTTCCATACCTTCAAATTTAATGATTTGAGATCCCGATGGAGAAACGAACCTTGGGATTGATGGTCTGGCCTTAATGGAAGTGGCATTGTAAAAAATAGTTGAGTGGAGCGCTAGACTCAACCCACTTCGTCAACCTCTGATACTACCTCCTTCCTAGGTAGTTTGAAAATAAAAGAGTCTAAATACATGGAGTGTAGGTGGCGCTAGAAGTACACTAAGTATACCAAGCTATGGGTTAATAAACTAACGTTAAAAATAGCCCAACACAATATATTTCTTAAGTTAGACTGAAATTTCCATATAAATTTCCGTGTAAACTGTCTGGTTAAATAAATAGAAGTACATGCAACTGATTAAGAATTTTGTGCAAATTTATTCTTTGTTGAAATAGTATAAAAAATAGTATAAAAAATCAAACGCTCTCATACAAATGGCCCACACTCTTCAATCGCAACAACTTTCAAGTTTAATAGCTACCACAAATACTCAAATAGTTCTTATCATAAGCCCTGTCACAGAGGAGAATCCGGCTTTCACCTTTGCAAAAAAGGGGGGGTTCCTCAGTTTGAAGTCTGCAATCTTATGCAAATGGGGGCGGATTCCCCAGTGTCAGATCAGCAGTCTTTTGAGGGTTCCTAAATAGGAACAATAATAGCAAACACCAGAGTCTATTTTAATTAAACTCCCACAGACAATCTTAGTCCGGTTTAGATGTTACTTAGCGGGGGGAGCTATTAACAGTACAGATACTCTCACCTGCTGCTCCTTGTCTGGGTATGTCAGCTCCTGTATGGATTTGTTGTGTAGGATAAGTTGCGGACCTCCTGGTCCCTGAATGTAACTTTCTTCACTTGCGCAAGTCTTATCTAAGTTACCTTTGTATTACAGCTTCTCAACGATTCTCTGCTCTTTAAGTACTCCGTACGCAGAGTGGGTTAGTGCTGTATATCCTCCTTGTTTATCTTTCACCTTTCTACGCGTTTCACCCCTAAGGTGTGGGGCTTAATGGAAGTGGCCAAGGTTGGCAGCTGGACATCCGAACAAGATCCGCATACCAAAACCTATGAGGCCATGCTGGAGCCACCAGCAGCACAAACGATTGCTCCATGATGATTTTGGAGATCACTCTTGGAAGAAGAACTAGAAAATATAAGCAGGTTGATAACACCAAGGAAGTGTCAATGCATCTACTGCTTCCGCCTGAGGATCCCTGGACCTGGACAGGTACCTGGGAAGTTTTTTTGTTTAGATGAGATGCCATCAGATCTATTTCTGGAAGCCCCCACACCTGAACAATTTGAGAAAACACATCTGGGTGGAGAGACCATTCTCCCGGTTGTAAAGTCTGACGACTGAGGTAATCCGCCTCCCAATTGTCTATACCTGGGATATGCACCGCAGAAATTAGACAGGAGCTGGATTCCGCCCAAACAAGTATCCAAGATACTTCTTTCATAGCTTCATGACTGTCCCACCCTGATGATTGACATATGCCACAGTTGTGATATTGTCTGTCTGAAAACAAATGAACGGTTCTCTTGTCTGAGGAATCAAATAACATTTTGGTAAATTGATCCTCCAACCATGTCTTCGAAGAAACAACACTAGTTGATTCGTGTGAGATTCTGCAGAACGTAAAGACTGAGCAAGTACCAAGATATTGTCCAAATAAGGAAATACCGCAATACCCCGCTCTCTGATTACAGAGAGTAGGGCAACTAGAACCTTTGAAAAGATTCTTGGAGCTGTCGCTAGCCCAAAAGGAAGAGCAACTAATTGGTAATGCTTGTCTAGAAAAGAGAATCTCCGGAACTGATAGTGATCTGGATGAATCGGAATATGAAGATATGCATACTGTAAGTCTATTGTGGACATATAATGCCCTTGCTGAACAAAAGGCAGAATAGTCCTTATAGTCACCATTTTGAATGTTGGTACTCTTACATATCGATTCAAAATCTTTAGATCCAAAACTAGTCTGAATGAATTTTCTTTCTTTGGAACAATGAATAGATTTGAATAAAACACCAAACCCTGTTCCTGAAATGGAACTGGCATGATTACCCCTGATAACTTCAGGTCTGAAACACACTTCAGGAAAGCCTGAGCCTTTACTGGGTTTGCTGGAATGCGTGAGAGAAAAAATCTTCTCACAGGCAGTCTTATTCTGAATCCTATTCTGTACCCCTGAGAGACAATAATCTGAATCCAATGATTCTGGACCGAATTGATCTAAACATCTTTGAAAATTTTTAATCTGCCCCCTTCCCAGCTGAGCTGGAATGAGGGCCGCACCTTCATGCGGACTTGGGGGCTGGTTTTGATCTCTTAAATGGCTTGGATTTATTCCAATTGAAGAAGGCTTCCAATTGGAAGCAGATTCCTTGGGGGAAGGATTAGATTTCTGTTCCTTATTTTGTTGAAAGGAACGAAAACGATTAGAAGCTTTAGATTTACCCTTAGGCAAAAAAAACTCCCTTCCCCCCAGTGACAGTTGAAATTATTGAATCCAACTGAGAACCAAATAATTTATTACCTTGGAAAGAAAGAGATAGCAATCTGGACTTAGAAGTCATATCAGCATTCCAAGATTTGAGCCACAAAGCTCTTCTAGCTAAAATAGCTAAAGACATAGATTTAACATACATTTTGATAATATCAAAAATGGCATCACAAATGAAATTACTAGCATGTTGAATCAACTTAACAATGCTAGACAAATCATGATCCGATACCTGTTGCGCTAAAGTTTCCATCCAAAAAGTTGAAGCAGCTGCAACATCAGCCAAAAGAAATTGCAGGCCTAAGAAGATGACCTGAATATAAATAAGCTGTCCTTAGATAAGATTCAAGTTTCCTATCTAAAGGATCTTTAAAAGAAGTACTATCTTCCGTAGGAATAGTAGTACGTTTAGCAAGAGTAGAGATAGCCACATCAACTTTGGGGATCTTTTCCCAAAACTCCAATCTAACTGCTGGCAAAGGATACAATTTTTTAAACCTTGAAGAAGGAATAAAAGAAGTACCAGGCCTATTCCATTCCTTAGAAATCATATCAGAAATAGCATCAGGAACTGGAAAAACCTCTGTAATAACCACAGGAGGTTTATAAACAGAATTTAAACATTTACTAGTTTTAATATCAAGAGGACTAGTTTCCTCTATATCTAATGTAATCAACACTTCTTTTAACAAAGAACGAATATACTCCATTTTAAATAAATAAGAGGATTTGTCAGTGTCAATATCTGAGGCAGGATCTTGTGAATCAGATAAATCCTCGTCAGAGAAGGATAATTAAGTATGTTGCTGGTCATTTGAAATGTCATCAACCTTATGAGAAGTTTTAAAAAGACCTTTTACGTTTATTAGAAGGCGGAATGGCAGACAAAGCCTTCTGAATAGAATCAGAAATAAATTATTTTAAATGTACAGGTATATCTTGTGCATTAGATGTTGAGGGAACAGCAACAGGTAATGAACTACTACTGATGGATACATTCTCTGCATGTAAAAGTTTATCATAACAACCATTACAAACCACAGCTGGAGGTATAACCCCCACAAGTTTACAACAAATGCACTTAGCTTTGGTAGAACTGTTATCAGACCGTAGGGTTCCATCCATGATTTCTGAGGCAGGATCAGATTGAGACATCTTGCATGTAAGAGAAAAAAAACAACATATAAAGCAAAATGGCAGTTTCAGGAATGGGGAAAAATGCAAACAGCATAGCCCTCTGACATAGAAAAAAGGCAGGAGGCAAATAAAAAAGGTGTCTTAAATAATGAAAATATTTGGGGCCAAGAATGACGCACAACAAACAGAACAATATTTTTTCGCGCCAAAAACGTCCGGAAACTACACACTCGCGTCATAGATGATGTAACCTTGTGAAAAGACTCAGCGTCAACTAAGACGCCAGAAATGATGAATTTGCATCAACTAACGTAACTTTGCGCCAAAAAAATCTCCAGCCAAAAATTATGCAATAAACTCTGGCATTTTGCGCCCTTGCGAGCCTAATTCTGCCCGCGAATTTAAAATACAGTCAATTAGAAAAAGAGACTATATCCCAGGTAAGAAATACATTTTTCATAAAAAAGCATTTCCCAGATATGACAGTCTGCAAAATGAAATATACTGAAAACCTGAATCATGGCAAATATAAGTACAAAACATATATTTAGAACTTTATATAAATACATAAAGTGCCAAACTATAGCTGAGAGTGTCTTAAGTAATGAAAACATACTTACCAAAAGACACCCATCCACATATAGCAGATAGCCAAACCAGTACTGAAACGGTTATCAGTAGAGGTAATGGAATATGAGAGTATATCGTCGATCTGAAAAGGGAGGTAGGAGATGAATCTCTACGACCGATAACAGAGAACCTATGAAATAGATCCCTGTGAGGAAAACCATTGCATTCAATAGGTGATTCTCACATCCCTCTGACATACACTGTACTCTGAGAGGAATCGGGCTTCAAAATGCTGAGAAGCGCATATCAACGTAGAAATCTTAGCACAAACTTACTTCACCACCTCCATACCAGGCACAGTTTGTAAAACTTAATTGTAGGTGTGGTGAGGGGTGTATTTATAGGCATTTTGAGGTTTGGGAAACTTTGTCCCTCCTGGTAGGACTGTATATCCCATACGTCACTAGCTCATGGACTCTTGCCAATTACATGAAAGAAATTGCTGCTCTATCTGAATCATGAAAGTTTAATTTTGACTAGACTATCCCTTTAAAAGCATTCTTGCAAACCTGCTGCAATATAGTAAACCAGACACATGCACGCTCCTGAGCCTACCCTACCAAGAGAATGAACTAAATTTGATAATAGAAATAAACAGGAATTTGTTTTTTAAATTGTACACTCTAGCTTAATCATGAAAGAAAAAAGTGGGGTTTCATATCCCTTTAAGCTTATGAAGACACGCAACATGGCTTTGTGACAGTGCTTTCCTTACTAGAGTAATACATCTTTGTTTCATACATCATCATCATCAACACTTCTCATCTTTATTACTTTCTTTCTCGTTATTTAATTTGTTTATCTTTGGTTTCTTTTAGGGTCCAGCATATAAAAGCAGAAGATGTCCTGGCATATTAACTATATACGTGCTTACCCTGACAAACAGTGGCTTTGGATTAGTCCTGGAGTGGGGGGGGGGGGGGGGGCTTGGAAGGCAGTTTGGTTTGTGGGTAACTTCCCATTGATTCCAGGGGTGGGTTGTGGGAATGGTCAGAATGTAAGCATGAGTGGGTTTGGTGGGTCTATAGTTAATGGGTGGGTGGTCTCACTCTGGTGGTTTACATTTATAGGTAAGGGACAGCAGAAGAGGGAAACAGAGCTTTCAAACTGGAGCCATCAGTGGAAAATGCAGAAAAGTAGGAAGCTCTGGTTCTTCAATAGCTAAGATAGGTTAGATAACCTTCTTCCCGCTCAGAAACACTCAAATAATAATAATAATCACATTCAGACAATTTCACTTAAATTCCAAACCCATATTATGATGGAAGACAAATTAAATCTAAAGTATATACAGGGTCTGAGGGACATTACTCATGAACCAACAAAATATTTTTCAGCCTCTGCTTTTTCAGATACAAACATTAAACAATTAGTTTCTTTAATTTTCTGTGCCTGAAACATCCAAAAAAAATACTATGTACCTCTTCTTTCTGTGTCTGCCTCTCGTTTTGTGTGTGTACAATACGTGTGATTACTGTCAGCTCAGCTACTAAAGCAGACTCGGGTCTCTGTGTCACGTGATCACTGCTGCTCCGTTGACCCTCATTCCCCTCACTGATTTTCCTCCCTCTGACCCAGCCCCCTTCTCATCCTTGTAAGGTAATGAAGTGACCTCGCTCTCTCAGGTCAGATTGTATCAACAGATTTAAACCTGAAGCTCTGAACAAGTTACTGCCGTTAGAAACAGATCGGCTAATTCTGCGCTGCACAGCCAATATTGGCTTGGCTGTGGAACAAAAAAAGAAGACAAAAAAACAATGCACTATAAAAATGCAGCGTTACCTGGCAGCGCAGCTGTAGATAATAGTGTGGCTGGCTGCAGTGCAACAGGAGCCGGGGACATTTCTGGGGACATAATTTTTCCAGGGACAGTCTCCTCAATCCGGGGACTGTCCCCAGAAATCGGGGACGTCTCGTCACCCTACCTTACAACACAGTCCACTGGCTATAAGACTTACTTGAATTATTTTTTTTTTTTTTAAATCACACACATAAAGGGACATAAAAAACTTCTTTCATGATTCAGATAGAACAAACAATTTAAAAAAACTTTACAATAGAGCTTGCTGATTGGTGGATAAATGTAGCAAACCAATCAGCAAGCTCTACCCAGGTGCTGAACCAAAAATGGGCCGGCTCCTAACCTGACATTCCTGCTTTTTCAAATAAAGATAGCAAGAGAACGAAGAAGAATTGATAATAGGAGTAAATTTGAAAGTTGCTTAAAATTGCATGCTCTGTCTGAATCATGAAAGAAAAAAAATGTGGGTTTAGTATCCCTTTAATGAGTGTGCACATGTCTTTAGCACTTTTGCCAGCAGTTTTGCAACCATGTTATACATTAGCAAGAGCACTAGATGGCAACACTATTCCCTGTCATGTAGTGCTCCAGGCATGTGCACACTGCCTATCTCTTTAACAAAGAATTACATGAGAACGACGCAGATTTGATAATAGAAGTCAATTGGAAACTTTTTTTTTTTAAATTGTATTCTCTGAATCATAAAATAAAAAAAAAATAGATTTTCATGTCCCTTTAACCCTTTGAGAGCTAAGCACTTTCCCACCTGGCTGCTAAGATTTTTTAATGTTTTTTTTTTATTTTTTTGAACAATTGTTTTTTTTTCAGACCCCCTACACTGTTGGAAAGGTTAGGCGATTACCTTTCCAATGGTGGGTCTTGGGGGTCTGTAGCTGCTTAGATGCCTGAGATACAGGCTTCTAAGTAGCATGCCCCATGCTCCTATACTTAACATTAAGTATAAATAAAGTTGCGCGGTGACGTCATCACTTTATTGCGCGTGACGTCACCTTGCAAAACGGGAAGCCCCGGCGATGCCTGTCACGATCGCCGGGGTAGGAGCGGATGGAAGCCCCCAGATCTACCTCAAGGTGGGAGAGTGCTAGTGACGGCTCTGAGCCGTCATTAGCACCAGAGTGGGAAACTCTGTGACGGCTCAGAGCCGTCATTAGCACTCAAAGGGTTAAATGTAAATAGGTAGATGCCAGCTGAGCACCATTCCTATAGCTATTACCCACCAGGCTGCATGGTCACAAGGTGTCAAACAAAGGTCAGGACCTCTTTTGAAAAAAGTAGTAGGAATATTATGGCTTGTTTAAAGCATTATTAAACACAAGTAAATAGAATAAAAAGCACAAGTTACCAAGATAAAAATAAAGCAGCATTGAAAGCTTCCTTCCTTAAAATAATGGGTTATGTCTTTAATAACATCCAAACTCCATATTGAGGGCAATTCAAATTGCATCTTGACCACAGTGTTACTGAGATGAAAATATAGTGGGCCAACTTGTAATATCACTGCAACATTACCACTTTATATACATTTTTGCAGTAATGTCACGTCCAACAGTCATGCTTCTGCAGCAGCAATGATGTGTTGAATCCTTGGATGCTAGAAGGGACTTTAAAGGGACAGTAAAGTCCAAAAAAACTTTCATGATTTAAGTAGGGAATGCAATTTTAAACAACTTCCCAATTTACTTTTATCACCAATTTTGCTTTGTTCGCTTGGTATTCTTAGTTGAAAGCTAAACCTAGGAGGTTCATATGCTAATTTTCTTAGACTTTGAAGACTGCCTCTAATCTGAATGCATTTTGACCACTAGCGGGCATTAGTTCATGTGCTTCATATAGATAACATTGAGCTCATGCACGTGAAGTGACCTAGGAGTGAGCATTGATTGGCTAAAAACATAAATTATGCTTACCTGATAATTTCATTTCCATCTGTCGGAGGAGAGTCCACTGCTTCATTCATTACTTGTGGGAATTAAGAACCTGGCCACCAGGAGGAGGCAAAGACACCCCAGGCAAAGGCTTAAATACCTACCCCACTCCCATCATCCCCCAGTCATTCTGCTAAATGAACAAGGAACAGTAGGAGAAATATCAGGGTTTAAATGGATCCAGAAGAATAATATTAAATTTAGGTCCACCCATCGGAGAAAACGGGCGGGAGCAGTGGACTCTCCTCCCACAGATGGAAATGAAATTATCAGGTAAGCATAATTTATGTTTTCCATCTTAATGGGAGGAGAGTCCACTACTTCATTCATTACTTGTGGGAACAAATACCTAAGCTCTAGAGGACATTGAATGATAAAACAGGAGGGTAAAAGGAGGCAGACCCTATACTGAGGGCACCAGAGCCTGCAGAACCTTTCTCCTAAAAACTGCTTCTGTCAAAGCAAAAACGTCAAAGCAAAAATATCAAATTTGTAAAAATTTTGCAAAAGTATGTAAAGAGGACCAAGTAGCCACCTTACAAATCTGCTCCAAAGAGACCTCATTCTTAAAGGCCCAAGAAGAGGCCACAGCCCTAGTCGAGTGAGCCGTAATCCTCTAAGGAGACTTATGTCCCGCTGTCTCATAGGCCAAACAGATAACGCTCCTCAACCAAAAAGACAGTAAAGTGGAAGAGGCCTTCTGCCCCCTACACTTCCCTGAATACACAACAAATACAGATGAAGTCTGTCTGAATCCTTCGTGGCCTGAAGATAAAACTTCAAGGCTTGAACCACATCCAAATTATGAAGTAACCTCTCCTTAGACGAAGAAGGGTTAGGACACAAGGAAGGAACTACTATCTCCTGATTGATGTTACGATTCGACACCCCCTTGGGAAGAAACCCCAACCCAGTGTGAAGCACAGCCTTATCAGCGTGAAAAATCAGGTAAGGGGACTTATATTGCAAGACCGCTAACTCAGAGACTCTGCAAGCCGATGCAATAGCCAAAAGAAAAAGAACCTTCCAGGAAAGAATCTTAATGTCAAGCGCATACATAGGCTCAAACGGAGCCCTATGCAAAACCTTAAGACGTTTAAGCTCCAAGGAGGAGCAGAAGATCTAAACACCGGTCTGATTCTGGACAGAGCCTGAAAAAAGGACTGAAGAACCGATAAGGCCGAAATCTGTCCCTATAAGGAACTGGGGGCAAGACCCTTATCCAGACCATCTTGGAGAAAAGCCATAATCCTGGATACCCTAATCTTCTAAAATTCAAAAATATTTCCAGCCTCCAAAATAGTAGTTAAAAAAACCTTTATTAACTTATACAGGGTCCATAATACAGCAACAACAATGTATCAAACCAGCAATTGGTTCTTAGGACATGACTAAGAACCAATTGCTGGTTTGAAACGTTGTTGTTGTTGCTGCATTATGGACCCTGTATAAGTTAATAAAGGTTTTTTAACGACTATTTTGGAGGCTGGAAATCCTTTTGAATTTTGGAATGTGATGTTGGGACCTGGCTAATCCCTTTTTTCCGTGCCCCAAATTTAGTGAGAGGTGCTGGCTTCCCTTGTGAATATTTTTACCCTAATCTGCTGCCAGGGATATCCACGTTCCTCACACCAGGATAACTAGGTCCTCCACACCTTATGGTAGATGCAACGAGTAACCGGTTTCCTGGCCTGAATGACAGTATAAATCACTCTCTCCGAGAACCCTCTCTTGGCCAAGATTAGGCGTTCAATCACCACGCAGTCAGCCGCAGAGAATCGAGATTTTGGTGGAGAAAATGACCCTGAACTAGCAGATCTCTGCGACAGGGTTACCTCCATGGAGACGACAACATTACCACCAGATCCGCAAACCACGTCCTCCGTGGCCACAACGGAGCAATCAGAATGGTCGAAGCTTGCTCCTGTTTGATGCGGCCACCACTCGAGGGAGAAGTGGGAACGGGGGAAAAATGTAAATTAGGTTGAACTCCCAAGGTACCGCCAAGGCATCTATCAGCTCCTGGGGATCCCTGGACCGCAACATGTATCTGGGTAGCTTGAAGTTGAGTCTGGACGCCATGAGATCTATCTCCGGCATCCCCCATCTGATGCAGATCTCTGCAAACACCTCGGAATGGAGAGACCATTCCCCCGGATGAAATGATTGCTCAGGAAATCGGCTTCCCAGTTGTTCACACCCGGGATGTGGATCGCGGAGAGTGAATAGCTGTGGGTCTCTGCCCATTCCAGAATCCGAGACACCTCCCTCATGGCTAGGGAGCCTCTTGTTCCCCCCCTGATGGTTTATGTACGCCACCAAGGTAATGTTTGTTTTTTGACTAGAATCTGATTAAACGGGACGACCCCAAGAGGGGCCAAGCCCTCAGAGCATTGAATATTGCTCGTAGTTCCAAGATATTTATCGGTAGGGTCGACTCCTCTTGAGTCCACCTGCCCTGTGCCCTTCTGGCACCCCAAACAGCTCCCCCATCCTGATAGACTTGCATCCGTGGTCACAATCTCCCAGGATGGTCTCAAGAAGGATGTCCCCTGGGATAGCTGTCCTGGACGGACCCACCAAAAAAGGGATTCCCTCGCTCGATTGTCCAGAGATATTTGTTGGGATAGATCTGAGTGATCCCCGTTCCATTGTCTCAACATGGAACACTGCAGAGGCCTGAAATGGAACCTGGCGAAAGGAATGACATCTATGCTGGAAACCATGAGCCCGATCACCTCCATACACCTGGCCACAGATGGCCTTGAGGAGGTCTGAGGGGCAAGACAGCTGGACGCAATCTTGGAACGTCTCTGATCTGTCAAGAATATCTTCATGGATATGGAATCTATTATCGTACCCAGGAACTCCACCCTGTTGCTGGTGACCAGAGAACTCTTTCCCTCATTTATCTTCCATCCGTAGGATCGAAGTAGAAGAATAAGAGCACTCGAGTGGTCCTCCGCGAGACTGCAGGACGGAGCCTGGACCAGGATATCGTCCAGATAAGGGGCCACTGCGATACCTCTGGCACTCGCTACCATTAGCAGCGCTTCCAGAACCTTCGTAAACACTGGGGTAGTCGCCAGACTGAACGGTAGGGCTACAAACTGGAAGTGTTGGTCCAGAAAAGCGAATCTTAGGAACCTGAAGAAGTCCTTGTGGATCAGCATGTGAAGGTAAGCATCCTTCAAGTCTATTGTCGTCATAAATTGCCCCTCTTGAACTAGGAGCAGAATCAATCTGATCGTCTCCTTTTTGAACGATGGAACTGACACTTTAGGTCCAGAATTGGGGCGGAACGTGCCCTCCTGGGAACACGAAAAGGTTTGAATAGTATTCTAGACCCCTTTCTGCTAGAGGTACTGGAACAATTACTCAGAGAGAGGAGAGATCCCTCGTGCACTCTAGAAAAGCGTCTCTCTTCTCTGGTCTTGAGGATAGGTTTGCCAGGAGGAATCTGCCCCTGGGCGGATGAGTCTTGAACCCTATCCTGTAACCCTTGGTGATAACCTCCAGAACCCAAGGATCCTGTACGTTTCTCATCCAAGCCTCTGTGAACAGAGATAGTCTGCCCCCTACGTGATGCAGAGATGGATGAGGGGCCGCCCCTTCATTCTGACTTTGACTCGGCAGGCATTCTTGCTCTGTAGATCCCTTAGACTGCTCGGTCTTCGCAGCAGGCTGCTTGCGTTGAGACTTGTCCGAACGAAAGGGACGAAAAGTAGAGCCCATATTATTATTATCGGTTATTTGTAGAGCGCCAACAGATTCCGCAGCGCTAAGGCTTACTCTTCTTATCCTGCAGAATCTGGCAGCGAAATCTGGCGGCCAAGGGGCCCCTCCTGCGGGAGGATCAGTAGGGCCTTGGGGAGCTGCATGTGTAATCTGAGATGAATGTAGGGAACGCACCTCGCGGGACGGAGAACCCTCAGAGGTGGACGGCTCAGTAGTACTAAATATCTTATTCTTTTTAGATATTGCAATCTTATCAAAGCATGTGGAACACAGTTGTGCAGGCAGATCAACCTGTACCTCCTCACAATAAACACAGGTATTAGATTTAATTAAAGAGGGAGTATCCTCTAACATATCAGAGTCCTCCATAGCTTGCGCTGTAATAGGGACTAGATAAATTAAATGGCACCTTTATACCAATGGCCTGGGCACTCACCATCTCCTATGACCCGGACTACAGAGAAAACGTTATGTCTCCCGCAACTGCCGATCAGGAAGGAAGTTGAAGAGGCCACACCCGGTCACATGGAGTGCCATGACTGACCGCGCCTGCACTATAGAAAAAACACGCCAAAAAATGCTACGCCGATCTTCACCTGATTGTTCACATATTGCTAGAGCCTCAACTCACACATGATGCAGCGTCAACACAATAAAGATATTATGCATAAATCCCCCCTGTTCAATAATCCCCCTTCCAGGGATATTAAAGTGAAAGATACTTCATGCAGAAAGCTCCTTTATTTGATTCAGTCGATTGCCGTTTTTACCTTGTACAGCAGCCCACAGCAAAAAAAAAAAATTTGGCTAAGAGGTGACGTTTTCACCTCTTAGCCAATAGCCGTGCGGTAAATCCGGATTGGCGCTAATGGGAGCCGGATTTACCGCACGGCTATTCTCTACGAGGTGAAAACATCACCTCTTAGCCAAAAAATTTTTTTTGCCGTGGGCTGTTGTACAAGGTAAAAACGGCGATCGATTGAATCAAATAAAGTAGCTTTCTACATGAAGTATCTTATACTTCATGAATGAAAGTCCCCTTTATTTGTTTCAATAGTAAATCCTAGAGTTTGTAAAACGCTAAGATTTACTTTCACTTTAACCCTTGATTCCATACAGATAAAAGAAGACACACTGTGACCCTGTCTTCTTGAGTTATCATATGTGTATAAATGAAACGATCTTACCAGAATCTATGCAGTGGAACAGGAACACGGCCCTTCAAGTGTGACAGAAGCATCGCTCCTGACATGGACTTGAGTGCATAAAGCAGGCAGCAAAACTCGTCAACGCTGATTGCTTAAGGAGCTGTTAATCATGAGTCGGGATGGTTTCGCAGAAAGACTTTCTGCATCTCCGGACTCAAACTTTCACCCAGGCTCTCACTGAGAGGCTGACAGGGTTACTTAAAACTCCAGTCCCATTTCGAAGAGTACTACCCTCCATAAGAGACTACTTTAATCTTCCAACACTTCTCTGCCAACTTCCTGTGACAAAAGACAAAGAATGACTTGGGGATGAGGGGAGGTATTTAAGCCTTTGGCTGGGGTGTCTTTGCCTCCTCCTGGTGGCCAGGTTCTTAATTCCCACAAGTAATGAATGAAGCAGTGGATCCTCCCATTAAGATGGAAATGCAAGTCTGTCAAAAGAACTGGAATAAAGGGGCAGTCAGCAGAAGCTTATATACAAGGTAATTACAGAGGTAAAACGTGTATTATTATAACTGTGTTGGTTATGCAAAACTGTGGAATGGATAATAAAGGGATTATCTTTATTTTTAAATAACACATTTTCTGGTGTTATTACAATAAATATACCAAATATCACAAAGAAAAAAAAAAGTGAAATAAATGTGATAACAAAAATCATAAAAGGAAAACCAAATAAAGTTCTGAATAAAGGATATGTCTGTGTCCTCTGGATGAGTTTTTCAGCTTGTTAGCATTCCTCAGTGAGATCCCATAAAAAAGGAAACAGAAAATTGCAACATAGTGTGAATCTGTAATGGCACTTTGAGGAAGTAGTTGTTTTGTAACAAATGACTACTCACATTTGTTGGAGCTTTCCACTAAGCTCAAGGATATGCGCACTCCCACTTTATACTGATGGGAAAACAGTACACTAGGCAAAACTTGGATACAAATTTATTTTAAAATATATAAAAGCGTCACATAAGCCTTGATAACACCACAATGTAAGGGTACAAAAGCAGATATGCTGTAATAAATGCTTCAAATCGCCAAACTTGCAAAGAGGTAAATGGATCAGCAGGAGTGTGACCGCCGAAACCTCTTTATACTAAAGAGGTTTTGGTTTCGGCGGTCACACTCCTGCTGATACTAAAGAGGTTTTGGTTTCGGCGGTCACACTCCTGCTGATCCATTTACCTCTTTGCAAGTTTGGCGATTTGAAGCATTTATTACAGCATATCTGCTTTTGTACCCTTACATTGTGGTGTTATCAAGGCTTATGTGACGCTTTTATATATTTTAAAATAAATTTGTATCCAAGTTTTGCCTAGTGTACTGTTTTCCCATCAGTATAAAGTGGGAGTGCGCATATCCTTGAGCTTAGTGGAAAGCTCCAACAAATGTGAGTAGTCATTTGTTACAAAACAACTACTTCCTCAAAGTGCCATTACAGATTCACACTATGTTGCAATTTTCTGTTTCCTTTTTTATGGGATCTCACTGAGGAATGCTAACAAGCATCCAGAGGACACAGACATATCCTTTATTCAGAACTTTATTTGGTTTTCCTTTTATGATTTTTGTTATCACATTTATTTCACATTTTCTGGTGTTGACTGTCCCTTTTAAACTATTACCTCCTCTGGCACCCAAATGGTTAGCTCTATAGCTGGCATCCTAGTCCTAAACCTTATTCCTAGCTTGACAATGTCACTTTGGCAGGTCCCGTTGCTGTCTCTAATTGGCTTATTCTCTTATTATTCTTCTTATATACATTTGTTTAGGTACCTTCCAGGTTATTTCCACAATGAGAGTAGCTGAATAAGTATGACAATGATAATCATGGTGAAGTAAAATAATAAATAAATCAAACAGTTTTTTTTAAAATTGATATTGGTTTATTTATATATTTTTAATAAAATGCTTTTTGAGGGGAAAAAATTATTAAGCTAGTTTTCTATTTAAGACACATTAAAGCCAAAGGTTATTCAGCCTGAAATAAGGATTCGTTTTTAATTATGTACCCTGATAATGTACTGTATGTTCAGGGCTGCAATGTTACCATTTTTTGGTAAATGTGTTTCATTAATACATTCACAATGTCATGCACTCCCAGAGGTTTCTGTAAGATTATTTTGGGAAATGTTTCAGTCTAGAATATATTATCACATATTATTAGTTTTGTAGTTATCAAAAGTATGAATTTGTGTCTGCAGGAATAACATGCCTCTTCTTCACAGCAAAAATAAACATACAGAGTTAATCCCATCATTCCACTGCACATATATGTACACAGAATCAACCCACAAGCAAGCCCAATGTGAAGAAAAGTGGGAGGGGCAAACAGTAACAATTAAAGAGTCAAGTCAAAATTAAAAACTTTCATGCAAACTTTCCAATTTCATTTTATCTTCAATGTTGCTTTGTTCTCTCGGCTCATAAACTGATTTCTAAGCTGTTGACGGCCGCCTCTTATCTTGGAGCATTTTGACAGTTTTTTTATAGCTAGACAGTGCTAGTTCATGTGTACCATATAGATAACATTTTGCTCACTCCCGTGGAGTTATTTAGGAGTCAGCACTGATTGGTGAAAATGCAAGCTTGTCAAAAGAACTGAGGTAAGGGGTAGTCTACAGAGGCTTTGTTATAAAGTAATTACAGAAGTAAAAGGTGTATTAAATATAAGTGTTAGTTATATAAAACTGGGGGATGGGTAATAAAGGGATTATCTATCTTTTTAAACAAAAACATTTTTTCAGTGAAACCTATAATGTTATTATTGTAGTTAAAGAAAAAGTCTACTCCAGAATTTGTATTATTTTCAACCAAATCCATAATTTTATATATATATAGTCAAACTGTTATTGCAGAGATTCTCAACCAGTAATACAGAAAAAGGAAATTTATGCTTACCTGATAAATTGATTTCTTCTACGATACGACGAGTCCACTGATTCATCCTTACTTGTGGGATATTATCCTCCTGCTAACAGGAAGTGGCAAAGAGCACCACAGCAGAGCTGTATATATAGCTCCTCCATTCTCTCCACCCAGTCATTCGACCGAAGGTATAGGAAGAGAAAAGAAAAGCTAAAAGGTGCAGAGGTGACTGAAGTTTAGAAATAAAATATTTTACTCGTCGTATCGTAGAAGAAATCAATTTATCAGGTAAGCATAAATTTCCTTTTCTTCTACAAGATACGACGAGTCCACGGATTCATCCTTACTTGTGGGATACAATACCAAAGCAACAGGACACTGATGAACGGGAGGGACAAGACAGATACCTAAACGGAAGGCACCACTGCTTGAAGAACTTTTCTCCCAAAAATAGCCTCAGAAGAAGCAAAAGTATCAAATTGGTAAAATTTGGAAAAAGTATGAAGGGAGGACCAAGTCGCAGCCTTACAAATCTGTTCAACAGAAGCATCGTTTTTAAAAGCCTGAATCAAAGTATCAATGACCGACTCAGAGAATCCCCGCTTAGATAAAATCAAGCGTTCAATCTCCAGGCAGTCAGCTGCAGAGAATTTAGATTTGGATGTTGAAACTGACCTTGAATGAGAAGGTCCTGTCTCAATGGAAGTTTCCACGGTGGCAGAGAGGACATGTCCACTAGATCCGCATACTAAGTCCTGCGTTGCCATGCAGGCGCTATTAGGATTACCGACACTCTCTCCTGTTTGATTCTTGCAATCACACGAGGCAGGAGAGGAAATGGTGGAAACACATAAGCCAGGTTGAACAACCAAGGTACTGCTAGAGCATCTATCAGTACAGCTTGGGGATCCCTTGACCTGGACCCGTAACGAGGAAGTTTGGCATTCTGACGAGATGCCATCAGATCCAATTCCGGTGTGCCCCATTGACGAATGAATGATGCAAACACCTCCGGATGGAGTTCCCACTCCCCCGGATGAAAAGTCTGACGACTTAGAAAATCCGCTTCCCAGTTCTTTACTCCTGGGATATAGATTGCTGATAGATGGCAAGAGTGAGCCTCCGCCCATCGAATTATCTTTGAAACCTCTATCATCGCTAGAGAACTCCTTGTTCCCCCTTGATGATTGATATATGCTACAGTCGTGATATTGTCGGATTGGAATCTTATGTATTTGGCCAAAGCCAACTGAGGCCATGCCTGAAGCGCGTTGAATATTGCTCTCAGTTCCAGAATATTGATTGGTAGTAGCGACTCCTCCTGAGTCCAAACACCCTGAGCCTTCACGGAATTCCAGACTGCACCCCAGCCCAAGAGGCTGGCGTCCGTTGTCACTATTACCCATGCTGGCCTGCGGAAGCACATTCCCTGGGACAGATGATCCCGTGACGTCCACCAAAGAAGAGAGTCTCTGGTCTCGTGATCCAGATTTATCTGAGGAGATAAATTTGCATAATCCCCATTCCACTGTCTGAGCATGCAGAGCTGCAGTGGTCTGAGATGAAAGCGTGCAAATGGAACAATGTCCATTGCCGCTACCATTAATCCAATGACCTCCATACACTGATGGCCGAGGAATGGACTGAAGTGCTCGGCAAGTATTTAGAATCTTTGACTTTCTGACCTCCGTCAGAAATATTTTCATGTCTACCGAGTCTATCAGAGTTCCCAAGAATGGAACTCTTGTTAGTGGAACTAGTGAACTCTTTTCTATATTCAATTTCCAACCATGAGTTCTTAGAAATGCCAACACGATGTCCGTGTGAGATTTGGTCAGATGATAAGTTGACGCCTGGATCAAAATATCGTCCAGATAGGGCGCCCCTGCTATGCCACGCGGCCTGAGAACTGCCAGAAGGGACCCTAGCACCTTTGTGAAAATTCTGGGAGCTGTGGCCAACCCGAAAGGAAGGGCCACAAACTGATAGTGTTCGTCCAGAAAGGTGAACCTTAGAAACTGATGATGATCCTTGTGGATAGGAATGTGAAGATACGCATCCTTCAGGTCCATGGTGGTCATATATTGACCCTCCTGGATCATTGGCAAAATTGTTCGTAAAGTCTCCATCTTGAACGATGGGACCCAGAGAAATTTGTTTAGGCATTTGAGATCTAAAATCGGTCTGAAAGTTCCCTCTTTTTTGGGAACCACAAACAGCTTTGAGTAAAATCCCTGTCCCTGTTCTAGTTTTGGAACAGGGCAAATTACTCCCATGGTATAGAGGTCTTTTACACAGCGTAAGAACGCCTCTCTTTTTGTCTGGTCTACAGACAAACGTGAAAGATGAAATCTCCCTCTTGGGAGAAAATCCTTGAATTCCAGCTGATACCCCTGGGTCACAATTTCCAATGCCCAGGGATCCTGAACATCCCTTGCCCATGCCTGAGTGAAGAGAGAAAGTCTGCCCCCTACTAAATGCGGCCCCGGATCGTGGGCTGACCCTTCATACTGTCTTGGTAGCAGCAGTGGGCTTCTTGGTTTCTTTACCTTTATTCCAGGCCTGGTTAGGTCTCCAGACTGACTTGGATTGAGCAAAATTCACTTCCTGCTTTGTGGCGGAAGAGGAAGTAGAGGGTTCTCCTTTAAAGTTTCGAAAGGAACGAAAATTATTTTGTTTACCCCTTATCCTGAGGCAGGGCATGACCTTTACCTCCAGTAATGTCGGAAATGATTTCCTTCAATTCAGGCCCGAATAGGGTCTTACCTTTAAAAGGAATAGCTAAAAGCTTAGATTTTGATGACACATCAGCAGACCAAGATTTAAGCCATAACGCTCTACGCGCTAAAATGGCAAAACCTGCATTTTTCGCCACTAATTTAGCCATTTGAAAAGCGGCATCGGTAATAAAAGAATTAGCTAGCTTGAGAGCCTTAATTCTATCCAAAATGTCATCTAATTGGGTCTCCACCTTAAGAGACTCCTCTAGAGCATCAAACCAAAAAGCTGCTGCAGTAGTAGCTGGAACAATGCAAGCTATAGGTTGTAAAAGAAAACCCTGATGAATAAATAATTTCTTTAGAAGACCCTCTAACTTTTTATCCATAGGATCTTTGAAAGCACAACTGTCCTCAATAGGTATAGTTGTACGCTTGGCCAGGGTAGAAATAGCTCCCTCCACCTTAGGGACCGTTTGCCAAGAATCCCGAATGGTGTCAGATATGGGAAACATTTTCTTAAAAGTAGGAGGGGGAGAGAACGGAATACCTGGTCTGTCCCATTCCTTTGTAACAATGTCCGAAATTCATTTAGGAACTGGAAAAACATCAGTGTAAGTAGGCACCCCTAGATATTTGTCCATCTTACACAATTTCTCTGGAGGTATCACAATAGGGTCACAATCATCCAGAGTCGCTAAAAACCTCCCGGAGTAACAGGCGGAGGTGTTCAAGCCTAAATTTAAAGGACATCACGTCCGAATCTGTCTGAGGCAACACATTTCCTGAATCTGAAAGTTCTCCCTCAGACAGCAATTCCCCGACCCCCAAATCAAAACACTGTGAGGGTACATCGGAAATGGCCAATAATGCATCAGAGGGTTCAGTATTTACCTTAATACCTGACCTACTGCGTTTACCCTGTAAAACTGGCAGTTTAGATAATACCTCTGTAAGGGTAGTGGACATAACTGCAGCCATATCTTGCAGAGTAAAAGAATTAGACGCACTAGAAGTACTTGGTGTCGCTTGAGTGGGCGTTAAAGGTTGTGACACTTGGGGAGAATTGGATGGCATAACCTGATTCTCTTCAGACTGAGAATCATCCTTAGACATACTTTTATCACCTAAAATATGTTCTTTGCAGTGTAAGGCCCTTTCAGTACAAGAAGGACACAATGTAAGAGGGGTTCCACAATGGCTTCTAAACACATAGAGCATTGACTTTCCTCAATGTCAGACATGTTGAACAGGCTAGTAATAACCACAAAAGTCGTGAAACACTTTATTTATTGATGAAAACAAATTTTTGAAAAAACAAGTACTGCGCCTTTAAGAAATAAAAAAGCACACAATTTTTCCAAATCTGCTTAAAAATGTTAACAAACGTTCAATTTTATCGTATACCTAACTTATATTGCAGTCGGATATTGCACCACAAGCAAGGGGCAAATGAACTCCTAATGAGTAATGTAACACCAAACCGTTATGAAAAAAACGTATACAACCCCCTGCACCTCGCCACAGCTCTGCTGTGGCGCCTACCTGCCCTCAGGGATCTGACAAACGTCTCAATATCACTCCGGTAGACAATCTCTCAGTTTGGGCCCAACTGAAGCTGAAGTTTGCTGCCTTCTTGACAAAATCAACTGCACATCTGAGGCGCGAACATTAGGCCCCGTCCATCATATGCGATGTACTCTCAGCCTGAACAACCGCATGTAAAGCGGTATAGAACTAGCCATGTGGATAAGCACTAAATTGTATGATAATAGCCATGTGAACCCCCAGCACAATGCACAAACACCAGTTATATCGAACCGTTTTGCAATAAAAACCGTTATGCTGCCCCAGTGTCTAAACCATGCTGTCATAATTGTTTGTTGCATTAAGCCCTGATAAAAATTAAATACACAGGATTTCAGTAATACCCCTTCTTATGTCTATAGGTTTACTGCTTACCCCTTCCCTCTTTGGGAACTATGTCAGCAGGTTCTGAAATATCACAGTCTCTTCAGAAGTAAATGACTGAACATACCTCAATGCTGTGTAGCATGAAAACGGTCCCCACACTGAAGATTCTCTAGCACTCCTCAGCCATTCTGTGGGAACCCACATGGATTTTAGTGACATCTGCTAAGATCATCAACCTCCAGGCAGAAATCTTCTTCCATATGCTGCCTGAGGAAAATAGTACTCACCGGTACCATTTAAAATAAAAAAATCTTGATTGAAGAAAACTAAAAACTATCATTTTAACACCTTTTTCACTTTACCTCTTCCTATTACTAGTATAGGCAAAGAGAATGACTGGGGGTGGAGAGAAGGGAGGAGCTATATATACAGCTCTGCTGTGGTGCTCTTTGCCACTTCCTGTTAGCAGGAGGATAATATCCCACAAGTAAGGATGAATCCGTGGACTCGTATCTTGTAGATGAAATTAGGACTAAACTACATCAATAAACTTATTAAGGGATCACGTGCAATATCAACACAAAAATTGGATACTAAAGAGTTTGAATTCAAAATACAATCTTGCAATTAAAGATAACAAACCCATCTGTTACGTGACTTGAAAGAATCATGGGTAACAGAATTTTAAACTAGTGTAAACTGTCAGCAAACTCACCTCAAACCTTGTGACCTCTTTTCTCACTGTAACAGAAATTCGCTCAAAGTCCCTCTCATATTGCGTGACCCGTGATTCCCACTAGCAGAGAGAAAACAAAAATTAGAGACCAGAAATGATCCTTTAACTGCTACTTGGCAATTTCAGCACACAGACAGATACTCTGTACATGCTTTAAATCTGTTACTGAGCACAGGAAGCTGAACTGAATATGCTATACTATATAAAGGTGAGGGAGAACAGAAAGCTTGCAAGGGAGGATTCCAAATGATAATTATCACAATCCTCCAACGGTGTCAAAAAAACATCTAAGACAAACAAACCTGCACACTTAATTTAAGAACGCCATACTGAATCACTAAACTGGATTAACCCTTGTTTGCAAAAATAGTAACCAAATCCACTTTAGAGTTCTATTAAAAATTCATAAAGGATCACATACAGTAATTCCCTTCTCACACACTTACCTCTGCAATTTCATCTTTTGCTTGCTGTAATTTGTCTGGTTTGTTGGCCCAAATCAGCCGTGCCTCGTTCTCTCTCTTCTTCTGAAGTATAGCCTGGGCATCCTGCCAGCGCTGCCAAGTCTTCATACGCTGGTCAAACGCACCCTATCAGTGAAACGGAGCAGTGAGTAAGAACACAAATTGTATCAAGCCCAACAGATCAGGTCTGCTTATAGGTTTATATAGCTTGCATACAAAGAGAGAAGCGCTCTACCAGGAACGAACAACAGCTCAGTGGCTTGTTCTATGGCGACTTACCACCTGGAGGCAGCCTCTTTTAGACCAGTGTGCTTTTCACAGAAGAAAACTTTCCTGAAGTATATCAGTCTGATCCTGCCAAGTAAGGTCAGTCCAGCCCCGAAATACCAGGCAATTCTCCTCTGAACAAGGAACATGACAACCCCAGACGATCGTTTCGGCCTCCTATGGGCCTCGTCAGTGAGGTGCAGCCACATTCCTCTAAGCACACTGGGCAAGGAGTCCACGTCTGGTTTCCCCCATCACCCATAGGGAGACTTCCCAAGGGTCATAATAATTTGCATACAAAGAGAGAAGCGCTCTACCAGGAACGAACAACAGCTCAGTGGCTTGTTCTATGGCGACTTACCACCTGGAGGCAGCCTCTTCTGTGAAAAGCACACTGGTCTAAAAGAGGCTGCTTCCGGGTGGTAAATCGCCATAGAACAAGCCACTGAGCTGTTGTTCGTTCCTGGTAGAGCGCTTCTCTCTTTGTATGCAAATTATAGGTTTATATAGGACACAATGTTCTAGAGAGACTTTATACAAAAAAATAGAATATCTGCACATTTTTATTCAATACTACCTCATAATTTAGAACAAGAGGTATAATGTGTTCAATAATGAAAGAAAATTGTTTAAAGGGCCATAATACCCAAATGTTTAAACACTTGAAAGTGATGCAGCATAGCTGTAAAAAGCTGACTAGAAAATATCACCTGAACATCTCTATGTAAAAAAGAAAGTTATTTTACCTCAAAAGTTCCTCAGTAGCCACCTCCCATTGTAAAGGATTTCTAAGCAGCATATTAGTGTGTCTGTCCTGGGACAGCTGAAAGGATGAGCTTTGTGCACTCTCATATTATTTCACCAATCAGGTAAAGGAAGCTTACTATGAAATCTCATGAGAGTTAAGTCAAATCTCATGAGATCACAGTAAGAGTTCATGACCTCAGTACTGCTGATGCTGATTGGCTGCTGTTCATTTCTTCATTTTTTTAATTTTTTTACCTGCAGCTGGGAGCAGCTGAGTATAACTTTTTACACAGAACTTACTCTGCTGAGCTGAGGAGATTGTGAGGGAAAATATCTCTTTTTTACATAGAGATACTCAGGTGATATTTTCCTGTCAGCTTTTTACAGTTATACTGCATCAGTTTCAAGTGTTTTAGCATATGAGTATTATGTCCCTTTAATTTGACTAGTTTTTAAAAATCAATAAAAGGTTATGCTAGAACATTTTTACTATAGCTCAATATAGGGAAACAGAATTTATGTTTACCTGATAAATTACTTTCTCCAACGGTGTGTCCGGTCCACGGCGTCATCCTTACTTGTGGGATATTCTCTTCCCCAACAGGAAATGGCAAAGAGCCCAGCAAAGCTGGTCACATGATCCCTCCTAGGCTCCGCCTACCCCAGTCATTCGACCGACGTTAAGGAGGAATATTTGCGTAGGAGAAACCATATGGTACCGTGGTGACTGTAGTTAAAGAAAATAAATTATCAGACCTGATTAAAAAAACCAGGGCGGGCCGTGGACCGGACACACCGTTGGAGAAAGTAATTTATCAGGTAAACATAAATTCTGTTTTCTCCAACATAGGTGTGTCCGGTCCACGGCGTCATCCTTACTTGTGGGAACCAATACCAAAGCTTTAGGACACGGATGAAGGGAGGGAGCAAATCAGGTCACCTAAATGGAAGGCACCACGGCTTGCAAAACCTTTCTCCCAAAAATAGCCTCAGAAGAAGCAAAAGTATCAAACTTGTAAAATTTGGTAAAAGTGTGCAGTGAAGACCAAGTCGCTGCCCTACATATCTGATCAACAGAAGCCTCGTTCTTGAAGGCCCATGTGGAAGCCACAGCCCTAGTGGAATGAGCTGTGATTCTTTCGGGAGGCTGCCGTCCGGCAGTCTCGTAAGCCAATCTGATGATGCTTTTAATCCAAAAAGAGAGAGAGGTAGAAGTTGCTTTTTGACCTCTCCTTTTACCGGAATAAACAACAAACAAGGAAGATGTTTGTCTAAAATCCTTTGTAGCATCTAAATAGAATTTTAGAGCGCGAACAACATCCAAATTGTGCAACAAACGTTCCTTCTTTGAAACTGGTTTCGGACACAGAGAAGGTACGATAATCTCCTGGTTAATGTTTTTGTTAGAAACAACTTTTGGAAGAAAGCCAGGTTTAGTACGTAAAACCACCTTATCTGCGTGGAACACCAGATAAGGAGGAGAACACTGCAGAGCAGATAATTCTGAAACTCTTCTAGCAGAAGAAATTGCAACTAAAAACAAAACTTTCCAAGATAATAACTTAATATCAACGGAATGCAAGGGTTCAAACGGAACCCCCTGAAGAACTGAAAGAACTAAATTGAGACTCCAAGGAGGAGTCAAAGGTTTGTAAACAGGCTTAATTCTAACCAGAGCCTGAACAAAGGCTTGAACATCTGGCACAGCAGCCAGTTTTTTGTGAAGTAACACCGACAAGGCAGAAATCTGTCCCTTCAGGGAACTTGCAGATAATCCTTTTTCCAATCCTTCTTGAAGGAAGGATAGAATCCTAGGAATCTTAACCTTGTCCCAAGGGAATCCTTTAGATTCACACCAACAGATATATTTTTTCCAAATTTTGTGGTAAATCTTTCTAGTTACAGGCTTTCTGGCCTGAACAAGAGTATCGATAACAGAATCTGAGAACCCTCGCTTCGATAAAATCAAGCGTTCAATCTCCAAGCAGTCAGCTGGAGTGAAACCAGATTCGGATGTTCGAACGGACCCTGAACAAGAAGGTCTCGTCTCAAAGGTAGCTTCCAAGGTGGAGCCGATGACATATTCACCAGATCTGCATACCAAGTCCTGCGTGGCCCCGCAGGAGCTATCAAGATCACCGACGCCCTCTCCTGATTGATCCTGGCTACCAGCCTGGGGATGAGAGGAAACGGCGGGAACACATAAGCTAGTTTGAAGGTCCAAGGTGCTACTAGTGCATCCACTAGAGCCGCCTTGGGATCCCTGGATCTGGACCCGTAGCAAGGAACTTTGAAGTTCTGACGAGAGGCCATCAGATCCATGTCTGGAATGCCCCACAGCTGAGTGACTTGGGCAAAGATTTCCGGATGGAGTTCCCACTCCCCCGGATGCAATGTCTGACGACTCAGAAAATCCGCTTCCCAATTTTCCACTCCTGGGATGTGGATAGCAGACAGGTGGCAGGAGTGAGACTCCGCCCATAGAATGATTTTGGTCACTTCTTCCATCGCTAGGGAACTCCTTGTTCCCCCCTGATGGTTGATGTACGCAACAGTTGTCATGTTGTCTGATTGAAACCGTATGAACTTGGCCCTCGCTAGCTGAGGCCAAGCCTTGAGAGCATTGAATATCGCTCTCAGTTCCAGAATATTTATCGGTACAAGAGATTCTTCCCGAGACCAAAGACCCTGAGCTTTCAGGGATCCCCAGACCGCGCCCCAGCCCATCAGACTGGCGTCGGTCGTGACAATGACCCACTCTGGTCTGCGGAATGTCATCCCTTGTGACAGGTTGTCCAGGGACAGCCACCAACGGAGTGAGTCTCTGGTCCTCTGATTTACTTGTATCTTCGGAGACAAGTCTGTATAGTCCCCATTCCACTGACTGAGCATGCACAGTTGTAATGGTCTTAGATGAATGCGCGCAAAAGGAACTATGTCCATTGCCGCTACCATCAACCCGATCACTTCCATGCACTGAGCTATGGAAGGAAGAGGAACGGAATGAAGTATCCGACAAGAGTCTAGAAGTTTTGTTTTTCTGGCCTCTGTCAGAAAAATCCTCATTTCTAAGGAGTCTATTATTGTTCCCAAGAAGGGAACCCTTGTTGACGGGGATAGAGAACTCTTTTCCACGTTCACTTTCCATCCGTGAGATCTGAGAAAGGCCAGGACAATGTCCGTGTGAGCCTTTGCTTGAGGAAGGGACGACGCTTGAATCAGAATGTCGTCCAAGTAAGGTACTACAGCAATGCCCCTTGGTCTTAGCACAGCTAGAAGGGACCCTAGTACCTTTGTGAAAATCCTTGGAGCAGTGGCTAATCCGAAAGGAAGCGCCACGAACTGGTAATGTTTGTCCAGGAATGCGAACCTTAGGAACCGATGATGTTCCTTGTGGATAGGAATATGTAGATACGCATCCTTTAAATCCACCGTGGTCATGAATTGACCTTCCTGGATGGAAGGAAGAATAGTTCGAATGGTTTCCATCTTGAACGATGGAACCTTGAGAAACTTGTTTAAGATCTTGAGATCTAAGATTGGTCTGAACGTTCCCTCTTTTTTGGGAACTATGAACAGATTGGAGTAGAACCCCATCCCTTGTTCTCTTAATGGAACAGGATGAATCACTCCCATTTTTAACAGGTCTTCTACACAATGTAAGAATGCCTGTCTTTTTATGTGGTCTGAAGACAACTGAGACCTGTGGAACCTCCCCCTTGGGGGAAGTCCCTTGAATTCCAGAAGATAACCTTGGGAGACTATTTCTAGCGCCCAAGGATCCAGAACATCTCTTGCCCAAGCCTGAGCGAAGAGAGAGAGTCTGCCCCCCACCAGATCCGGTCCCGGATCGGGGGCCAACATTTCATGCTGTCTTGGTAGCAGTGGCAGGTTTCTTGGCCTGCTTTCCCTTGTTCCAGCCTTGCATTGGTCTCCAAGCTGGCTTGGCTTGAGAAGTATTACCCTCTTGCTTAGAGGACGTAGCACCTTGGGCTGGTCCGTTTCTACGAAAGGGACGAAAATTAGGTTTATTTTTTGCCTTGAAAGGCCGATCCTGAGGAAGGGCGTGGCCCTTACCCCCAGTGATATCAGAGATAATCTCTTTCAAGTCAGGGCCAAACAGCGTTTTCCCCTTGAAAGGAATGTTAAGTAGCTTGTTCTTGGAAGACGCATCAGCCGACCAAGATTTCAACCAAAGCGCTCTGCGCGCCACAATAGCAAACCCAGAATTCTTAGCCGCTAACCTAGCCAATTGCAAAGTGGCGTCTAGGGTGAAAGAATTAGCCAATTTGAGAGCATTGATTCTGTCCATAATCTCCTCAAAAGGAGGAGAATCACTATCGACCGCCTTTATCAGATCATCGAACCAGAAACATGCGGCTGTAGCGACAGGGACAATGCATGAAATTGGTTGTAGAAGGTAACCTTGCTGAACAAACATCTTTTTAAGCAAACCTTCTAATTTTTTATCCATAGGATCTTTGAAAGCACAACTATCCTCTATGGGTATAGTGGTGCGTTTGTTTAAAGTGGAAACCGCTCCCTCGACCTTGGGGACTGTCTGCCATAAGTCCTTTCTGGGGTCGACCATAGGAAACAATTTTTTAAATATGGGGGGAGGGACGAAAGGAATACCGGGCCTTTCCCATTCTTTATTAACAATGTCCGCCACCCGCTTGGGTATAGGAAAAGCTTCTGGGAGCCCCGGCACCTCTAGGAACTTGTCCATTTTACATAGTTTCTCTGGGATGACCAACTTGTCACAATCATCCAGAGTGGATAATACCTCCTTAAGCAGAATGCGGAGATGTTCCAACTTAAATTTAAATGCAATCACATCAGGTTCAGCCTGTTGAGAAATGTTCCCTGAATCAGTAATTTCTCCCTCAGACAAAACCTCCCTGGCCCCATCAGACTGGGTTAGGGGCCCTTCAGAAATATTATTATCAGCGTCGTCATGCTCTTCAGTATCTAAAACAGAGCAGCCGCGCTTACGCTGATAAGTGTTCATTTTGGCTAAAATGTTTTTGACAGAATTATCCATTACAGCCGTTAATTGTTGCATAGTAAGGAGTATTGGCGCGCTAGATGTACTAGGGGCCTCCTGAGTGGGCAAGACTCGTGTAGACGAAGGAGGGAATGATGCAGTACCATGCTTACTCCCCTCACTTGAGGAATCATCTTGGGCATCATTGTCATTATCACATAAATCACATTTATTTAAATGAATAGGAATTCTGGCTTCCCCACATTCAGAACACAGTCTATCTGGTAGTTCAGACATGTTAAACAGGCATAAACTTGATAACAAAGTACAAAAAACGTTTTAAAATAAAACCGTTACTGTCACTTTAAATTTTAAACTGAACACACTTTATTACTGCAATTGCGAAAAAACATGAAGGAATTGTTCAAAATTCACCAAATTTTCACCACAGTGTCTTAAAGCCTTAAAAGTATTGCACACCAAATTTGGAAGCTTTAACCCTTAAAATAACGGAACCGGAGCCGTTTTGAACTTTAACCCCTTTACAGTCCCTGGTATCTGCTTTGCTGAGACCCAACCAAGCCCAAAGGGGAATACGATACCAAATGACGCCTTCAGAAAGTCTTTTCTAAGTATCAGAGCTCCTCTCACATGCGACTGCATGCCATGCCTCTCAAAAACAAGTGCGCAACACCGGCGCGAAAATGAGGCTCTGCTTATGCTTTGGGAAAGCCCCTAAAGAATAAGGTGTCTAAAACAGTGCCTGCCGATATTATTATATCAAAATACCCAGATAAAATGATTCCTCAAGGCTAAATATGTGTTAATAATGAATCGATTTAGCCCAGAAAAAGTCTACAGTCTTAATAAGCCCTTGTGAAGCCCTTATTTACGATCGTAATAAACATGGCTTACCGGATCCCATAGGGAAAATGACAGCTTCCAGCATTACATCGTCTTGTTAGAATGTGTCATACCTCAAGCAGCAAGAGACTGCTCACTGTTCCCCCAACTGAAGTTAATTGCTCTCAACAGTCCTGTGTGGAACAGCCATGGATTTTAGTGACGGTTGCTAAAATCATTTTCCTCATACAAACAGAAATCTTCATCTCTTTTCTGTTTCTGAGTAAATAGTACATACCAGCACTATTTCAAAATAACAAACTCTTGATTGAATAATAAAAACTACAGTTAAACACTAAAAAACTCTAAGCCATCTCCGTGGAGATGTTGCCTGTACAACGGCAAAGAGAATGACTGGGGTAGGCGGAGCCTAGGAGGGATCATGTGACCAGCTTTGCTGGGCTCTTTGCCATTTCCTGTTGGGGAAGAGAATATCCCACAAGTAAGGATGACGCCGTGGACCGGACACACCTATGTTGGAGAAAATGGTGATATCTGCCACTAAAATGAAATTTTAGCTCTTAATACGATAAACAAAAATGAAAATGTATCACAGTAAATGGCAGCTGCAATACATACCTTGTACATTTTTGTGTGTGTTATACACATTTCTAAAAAGGTTATAGAATCTTTACAAAGTTCTCATTTAAGAGGTACTTTATCACTGAACAGGACTTGGCACTCACAGATAGTCCCGCAAGCACACTCACCCTGACAGCGGAAAGCAGACGGATGTAATCGGCTAGCAGTTCGGCTAGTAGGAAGAAGTCACTGTTGGCCTGCTCTTGGTGTAGTTGCTCTATCTTTTCCTCCACCTCTGCTAGCTGAGATAGTGCCCGGGAAAGAGCGGTGTTGTCCTCAGAGCTCCCCAGCATGGCCAGACTCTTGGCAAATTGAGCAGTGTTCACAGCAAGCTCTGGAAGTAAAATGCACTACGATTGCAGTTACACTATTAAGCAATCGGGTCCAAAACATATTTTACAATAAAATGCTTTTCAACACGAATATGTAGGAAACTGATTGTATTTACTTTATCTAGGCTCTTGCAAATCAAATCTCAGGTTACTCTATTTATAGCATCCATAATCATGTCATTAATCTTTTGTGTCAAGATGGAGCACAAAAATGTTAATGTGCCCATATTAAAATTGGAATGTAGTGCATATGAGAGAAACTGCTACATAAATGAATGTTTTTTTTAGATTGGATTGCTGAGACATCCTTGGGGTGTCAGGGTTTTCAAAAACCAGAAAGGCTGAACGTGAAAACATAAAAGATTGAGAGAAAGCGGACAGAATAGGTTGACCCATTAGCAAAATACTTACAAAGTACTGCAAAAGTGGTGTAAAGGAACTAGAAATGTACAAGAAAGAACACACAACAGAAAATCTGTGCATGGTTTCATTTTGATCACTTTGTCACTGTGTGCAGGGGTTTAATAAACCAACAATCTGCTTGGAGTACCATTATCACAAGGTCTTATATAGCATTAGCATGGAATCTGTGATGTAATTGATATGAATCCATACAAATAAATATAAAAAATATGTAAGAATAATTAAGTAAATCTACTCTCCACTTATTACATATCTGCCTATATATTCTTTGCCGAGCTTTTTTTAAATTTTTTTACAGATCTTCCCAGACAGGAATTTTTATAAATGGAAAATACTTATGCATAATTTTAAACGATTGGTTAGAGGTTGTCAGAAAGATGCTCATTGATTGTGACTTTCATGTCGGACCACCTATTGAATTTCTTTTACCCCTTCATGGAATTATGCTTAGAAAAAAATTATTATCAATTTTAAAAGTTTTTTTTTGTGCAAATTCTGAGCACAGCGGGGTCCAATACAACCTCATCTTATGCAAATATATACACGACGATGTATGAAAAAAAGAGAAAATGTTTGGTTTTAGAAGTGACCATATCAAAATTCTACCGTAGATTCTTAGACAATGTGTTTATGATGTGGAGTGGCTCAGTCAGTGAATTACAAGAATGGTTTGATTGTCTTAAAGGGACAGTCTAAACCAGAATTTGTATTGTTTAAAAAGATAGATAATCCCTTTATTACCCATTCCCTAGTTTTGCACAACCAACACAGTTATATAAATACACTTTTTACCTCTGTGACTACATTGTATCTAAGCCTCTGCAAACTGCCCACTTATTTCAGTTCTTTTGACAGACAATCCACTTTAGCCAATCAGAGCTGGCTCGCCTGAACTAATTGTGCGTGAGCACAGTGTTATCTATATGACACACATGAACTATAACCCTCTAGTGGTGAAAAGCTGTCAAAATGCCCTGAGAGAAGAGGCGGCCTTCAAGGGCTTAGAAATTAGCATATGAACCTCCTAAATTTAGCTTTCAATTAAGAATACAGAGAGAACAAAGCAAAATTAGTGATAAAAGTAAATTGAAAAATTGTTTAAAATGACATTCTCTATCTGAATCATGAAAGTTTATTTTTGACTAGACTGTTCCTTTAATGATTTAGGGACAACCATTAGATTTAAGATATATTTTGAAGTTCTTGCAGTCCATTTCTTAGATTTGAAGATATACAAATCTGAATGGAATGACGATATGGCACTGTATACTACTTTGCTTCACAAAACCACAGCCAAAAACTCTTTATTATATTACTCAAGCTTTAACCCTCATTTTCAAAAGAAGGGCATTAGTGCCTCTGAGTTCTTGGGGGTTGTATGTAACAACACTGAGGGGTCACATAGGGATACACAATTATAGGTTATGAAGCAGAAGATTATTCAGTGGGGATACCGCAGGAATGTTCTTAATACAAAATGTGAGATGGCACAAGGATTTACACAGGATCAGCTATTAAAACATAAGGAACAATGGGAGGTTTCAAGAATGAACTTTATCACCACAGATAGTTCAGCTTCAGAAGTTATAAGATTTGGCCTATAGTGGTCTCTGACAGCACCTTACCTTTCCTGGATTGTTCGCCCCCTAGGTTGGTCTATAGGAGGACTAGGAACCTAAGGGATATGCTTTTCAAAACAGATCAGTTTCAATTTTACCAACAACAGATGTGGTTACCTAAGGGGAAGCCTGGCTGTTATCGGTGTGGTAACTGTACATGGAATAACCTAATAGTTCTCCTTCAGAGAAAGGTTAGCTAATCACAAATCAGCCATTTGACAGGCATGCAAGAATGGACATTTAGAACAAGACACTTTCTGCAAAAGAAACATCAGGTTTTGATGTTGTGGACCATGTTGATCGATCATGTTCTGTGTCTAGACGTGGCAGAGACAGAGATAAGACTTTATTAAGGCTTGAATCGAGATGGGTTTATTATTTGAACATGTCAGTCTGATTGACTATGGATGTTTCTACTAAGTGACTCTCTTTATGTAACCTCCTCTCCTCCGTTTATGATTGCTGCTATGCTCCATAAGACATGAAGTATGTCAACTAATTGGTATAGTTGGGGAATATTGTATATATCCATATATATATTAAATATTGTTCTATTTGCATGTTGGTTGGAAACTAATTGCGCTAATATTGGTTATTTTATGGAGGTGTTTTTTTGTGCAAAACAGTGATCTATTGATTAGAGTTCTTTACAGTGGGCATACATTGAGATCTTGCTATTAATTGATTTACACTGTTACCATTGTAGCATTTTGTTATACAGCCTTGCAAATGCCTTTATTTTTTTTATACATATTGATCATGTGCATGTTAGCTATATACGCCTCTAGGGCTTTTAAACATCTGATTTTTTTTTTTTACAAACAGCTGCTTTGTTGTTGTGTATAAACGTTACTATGGTTACGTGCCACTTAATGATGGCGTCACTCTGATGCAACGATGCAGTGAGCGATGCACATGAAACAGATAGCACAGGTAGTTTGTTTAAATGGTTATTAAATGTGGGTGTTTAAGGGATGTTTTGTGTGTATTGTATTAAGCAACTATCTGACATCCATTTGATAAAGGTTTCTGTTGATGAAATAAAGGCTTTGTTTTATCCTTGAGTGCCTTTGTGGGGTTTCCATAATGAGCAAGAGGCTGATCCTTTTGGACCCCATTTTCGACATTTGGATTTTCACAAGTGCACCAAGAATCATGTACTTTTGAAGGAGAGTTACATTTACACAGAATTTGTACTGACGGAGGCTCAAGTGACCAGAATGATCTACCTGGCTTTGACAGTAAAAAACAAACCAGCTTTGCATTTAATGTTAAAGTGAATGTAAATTTTGATGCTTAAGTGCCCGGTTTTTAAAAATAAAAACAGGGGCACTTTAATTCATCAAAATGCAAATTTCACTCGTGTTGTGAAAAAAACAGAATTTATGTTTACCTGATAAATTACTTTCTCCAACGGTGTGTCCGGTCCACGGCGTCATCCTTACTTGTGGGATATTCTCTTCCCCAACAGGAAATGGCAAAGAGCCCAGCAAAGCTGGTCACATGATCCCTCCTAGGCTCCGCCTACCCCAGTCATTCGACCGACGTTAAGGAGGAATATTTGCATAGGAGAAACCATATGATACCGTGGTGACTGTAGTTAAAGAAAATAAATTATCAGACCTGATTAAAAAACCAGGGCGGGCCGTGGACCGGACACACCGTTGGAGAAAGTAATTTATCAGGTAAACATAAATTCTGTTTTCTCCAACATAGGTGTGTCCGGTCCACGGCGTCATCCTTACTTGTGGGAACCAATACCAAAGCTTTAGGACACGGATGAAGGGAGGGAGCAAATCAGGTCACCTAAATGGAAGGCACCACGGCTTGCAAAACCTTTCTCCCAAAAACAGCCTCAGAAGAAGCAAAAGTATCAAACTTGTAAAATTTGGTAAAAGTGTGCAGTGAAGACCAAGTCGCTGCCCTACATATCTGATCAACAGAAGCCTCGTTCTTGAAGGCCCATGTGGAAGCCACAGCCCTAGTGGAATGAGCTGTGATTCTTTCAGGAGGCTGCCGTCCGGCAGTCTCGTAAGCCAATCTGATGATGCTTTTAATCCAAAAAGAGAGAGAGGTAGAAGTTGCTTTTTGACCTCTCCTTTTACCGGAATAAACAACAAACAAGGAAGATGTTTGTCTAAAATCCTTTGTAGCATCTAAATAGAATTTTAGAGCGCGAACAACATCCAAATTGTGCAACAAACGTTCCTTCTTCGAAACTGGTTTCGGACACAGAGAAGGTACGATAATCTCCTGGTTAATGTTTTTGTTAGAAACAACTTTTGGAAGAAAACCAGGTTTAGTACGTAAAACCACCTTATCTGCATGGAACACCAGATAAGGAGGAGAACACTGCAGAGCAGACAATTCTGAAACTCTTCTAGCAGAAGAAATTGCAACCAAAAACAAAACTTTCCAAGATAATAACTTAATATCAACGGAATGTAAGGGTTCAAACGGAACCCCCTGAAGAACTGAAAGAACTAAGTTGAGACTCCAAGGAGGAGTCAAAGGTTTGTAAACAGGCTTGATTCTAACCAGAGCCTGAACAAAGGCTTGAACATCTGGCACGGCTGCCAGCTTTTTGTGAAGTAACACAGACAAGGCAGAAATCTGTCCCTTCAGGGAACTTGCAGATAATCCTTTTTCCAATCCTTCTTGAAGGAAGGATAGAATCTTAGGAATCTTAACCTTGTCCCAAGGGAATCCTTTAGATTCACACCAACAGATATATTTTTTCCAAATTTTGTGGTAAATCTTTCTAGTTACAGGCTTTCTGGCCTGAACAAGAGTATCGATAACAGAATCTGAGAACCCTCGCTTCGATAAGATCAAGCGTTCAATCTCCAGGCAGTCAGCTGGAGTGAGACCAGATTCGGATGTTCGAACGGACCTTGAACAAGAAGGTCTCGTCTCAAAGGTAGCTTCCATGGTGGAGCCGATGACATATTCACCAGATCTGCATACCAAGTCCTGCGTGGCCACGCAGGAGCTATCAAGATCACCGACGCCCTTTCCTGATTGATCCTGGCTACCAGCCTGGGGATGAGAGGAAACGGCGGGAATACATAAGCTAGTTTGAAGGTCCAAGGTGCTACTAGTGCATCCACTAGAGCCGCCTTGGGATCCCTGGATCTGGACCCGTAGCAAGGAACTTTGAAGTTCTGACGAGAGGCCATCAGATCCATGTCTGGAATGCCCCACAGTTGAGTGACTTGGGCAAAGACTTCCGGATGGAGTTCCCACTCCCCCGGATGCAATGTCTGACGACTCAGAAAATCCGCTTCCCAATTTTCCACTCCTGGGATGTGGATAGCAGACAGGTGGCAGGAGTGAGACTCCGCCCATAGAATGATTTTGGTCACTTCTTCCATCGCCAGGGAACTCCTTGTTCCCCCCTGATGGTTGATGTACGCAACAGTTGTCATGTTGTCTGATTGAAACCGTATGAACTTGGCCCTCGCTAGCTGAGGCCAAGCCTTGAGAGCATTGAATATCGCTCTCAGTTCCAGAATATTTATCGGTAGAAGAGATTCTTCCCGAGACCAAAGACCCTGAGCTTTCAGGGATCCCCAGACCGCGCCCCAGCCCATCAGACTGGCGTCGGTCGTGACAATGACCCACTCTGGTCTGCGGAAGGTCATCCCTTGTGACAGGTTGTCCAGGGACAGCCACCAACGGAGTGAGTCTCTGGTCCTCTGATTTACTTGTATCCTCGGAGACAAGTTTGTATAGTCCCCATTCCACTGACTGAGCATGCACAGTTGTAATGGTCTTAGATGAATGCGCGCAAAAGGAACTATGTCCATTGCCGCTACCATCAAACCTATCACTTCCATGCACTGCGCTATGGAAGGAAGAGGAACGGAATGAAGTATCCGACAAGAGTCTAGAAGTTTTGTTTTTCTGGCCTCTGTCAGAAAAATCCTCATTTCTAAAGAGTCTATTATTGTTCCCAAGAAGGGAACCCTTGTTGACGGAGATAGAGAACTCTTTTCCACGTTCACTTTCCATCCGTGAGATCTGAGAAAGGCCAGGACGATGTCCGTGTGAGCCTTTGCTTGAGGAAGGGACGACGCTTGAATCAGAATGTCGTCCAAGTAAGGTACTACAGCAATGCCCCTTGGTCTTAGCACAGCTAGAAGGGACCCTAGTACCTTTGTGAAAATCCTTGGAGCAGTGGCTAATCCGAAAGGAAGCGCCACGAACTGGTAATGCTTGTCCAGGAATGCGAACCTTAGGAACCGATGATGTTCCTTGTGGATAGGAATATGTAGATACGCATCCTTTAAATCCACCGTGGTCATGAATTGACCTTCCTGGATGGAAGGAAGAATTGTTCGAATGGTTTCCATTTTGAACGATGGAACCTTGAGAAACTTGTTTAAGATCTTGAGATCTAAGATTGGTCTGAACGTTCCCTCTTTTTTGGGAACTATGAACAGATTGGAGTAGAACCCCATCCCTTGTTCTCCTAATGGAACAGGATGAATCACTCCCATTTTTAACAGGTCTTCTACACAACGTAAGAATGCCTGTCTTTTTATGTGGTCTGAAGACAACTGAGACCTGTGGAACCTCCCCCTTGGGGGAAGCCCCTTGAATTCCAGAAGATAACCTTGGGAGACTATTTCTAGCGCCCAAGGATCCAGAACATCTCTTGCCCAAGCCTGAGCGAAGAGAGAGAGTCTGCCCCCCACCAGATCCGGTCCCGGATCGGGGGCCAACATTTCATGCTGAACAAACATCTTTTTAAGTAAACCTTCTAATTTTTTATCCATAGGATCTTTGAAAGCACAACTATCTTCTATGGGTATAGTGGTGCGTTTGTTTAAAGTGGAAACCGCTCCCTCGACCTTGGGGACTGTCTGCCATAAGTCCTTTCTGGGATCGACCATAGGAAACAATTTTTTAAATATGGGGGGAGGGACGAAAGGAATACCGGGCCTTTCCCATTCTTTATTTACAATGTCCGCCACCCGCTTGGGTATAGGAAAAGCTTCTGGGAGCCCCGGGACCTCTAGGAACTTGTCCATTTTACATAGTTTCTCTGGGATGACCAACTTGTCACAATCATCCAGAGTGGATAATACCTCCTTAAGCGGAATGCGGAGATGTTCCAACTTAAATTTAAACGTAATCACATCAGGTTCAGCTTGTTGAGAAATGTTCCCTGAATCAGTAATTTCTCCCTCAGACAAAACCTCCCTGGCCCCATCAGACTGGTTTAGGGGCCCTTCAGAACCATTATTATCAGCGTCGTCATGCTCTTCAGTATCTAAAACAGAGCAGTCGCGCTTACGCTGATAAGTGTGCATTTTGGCTAAAATGTTTTTGACAGAATTATCCATTACAGCCGTTAATTGTTGCATAGTAAGGAGTATTGGCGCGCTAGATGTACTAGGGGCCTCCTGAGTGGGCAAGACTCGTGTAGACGAAGGAGGGAATGATGCAGTACCATGCTTACTCCCCTCACTTGAGGAATCATCTTGGGCATCATTGTCATTATCACATAAATCACATTTATTTAAATGAGAAGGAACTCTGGCTTCCCCACATTCAGAACACAGTCTATCTGGTAGTTCAGACATGATAAACAGGCATAAACTTGATAACAAAGTACAAAAAACGTTTTAAAATAAAACCGTTACTGTCACTTTAAATTTTAAACTGAACACACTTTATTACTGCAATTGCGAAAAAATATGAAGGAATTGTTCAAAATTCACCAAAATTTCACCACAGTGTCTTAAAGCCTTAAAAGTATTGCACACCAAATTTGGAAGCTTTAACCCTTAAAATAACGGAACCGGAGCCGTTTTTAACTATAACCCCTTTACAGTCCCTGGTATCTGCTTTCTTGATTGAATAATAAAAACTACAGTTAAACACTAAAAAACTCTAAGCCATCTCCGTGGAGATGTTGCCTGTACAACGGCAAACAGAATGACTGGGGTAGGCGGAGCCTAGGAGGGATCATGTGACCAGCTTTGCTGGGCTCTTTGCCATTTCCTGTTGGGGAAGAGAATATCCCACAAGTAAGGATGACGCCGTGGACCGGACACACCTATGTTGGAGAAACATAATTTATGTAAGAACTTACCTGATAAATTAATTTCTTTCATATTGGCAAGAGTCCATGAGCTAGTGACGTATGGGATATACAATCCTACCAGGAGGGGCAAAGTTTCCCAAACCTCAAAATGCCTATAAATACACCCCTCACCACACCCACAATTCAGTTTAACGAATAGCCAAGTAGTGGGGTGATAAAGAAAGGAGTAAAAAGCATCAACAAAGGAATTTGGAAATAATTGTGCTTTACACACAAAAAAATCATAACCACCTAAAAAGGGTGGGCCTCATGGACTCTTGCCAATATAAAAGAAATTAATTTATCAGGTAAGTTCTTACATAAATTATGTTTTCTTTCACGTAATTGGCAAGAGTCCATGAGCTAGTGACGTATGGGATAGCAATACCCAAGATGTGGAACTCCACGCAAGAGTCACTAGAGAGGGAGGGATAAAATAAAAACAGCCATTTCTCACTGAAATACATTAATCCACAACCCAAAATATAAGCTTATTCTCATAAATGAAAAGAAAAACTTAAAACATAAGCAGAAGAATCAAACTGAAACAGCTGCCTGAAGAACTTTTCTACCAAAAACTGCTTCTGAAGAAGCAAATACATCAAAACGGTAGAATTTAGTAAATGTATGCAAAGAAGACCAGGTTGCTGCTTTACAAATCTTATCAACTGAAGCTTCATTCTTAAAAGCCCATGAAGTGGAGACTGATCTAGTAGAATGAGCTGTAATTCTGAGGCGGGGCTTGACCCGACTCCAAATAAGCTTGATGAATCAAAAGCTTTAACCACGAAGCCAAGGAAACAGCAGAAGCCTTCTGACCTTTCCTAGAACCAGAAAAGATAACAAATAGACTAGAAGTCTTCCTGAAATCTTTAGTAGCTTCAACATAATATTTCAAAGCTCTTACCACATCCAAAGAATGCAAGGATCTCTCCAAAGAATTCTTAGGATTAGGACACAAGGAAGGGACAAAAATTTCTCTATTAATGTTGTTAGAATTCACAACCTTAGGTAAGAATTTAAATTAAGTCCGCAAAACCGCCTTATCCTGATGAAAAACCAGAAAAGGAGATTCACAAGAAAGAGCAGATAATTCAGAAACTCTTCTAGCAGAAGAGATGGCCAAAAGAAACAACACTTTCCAAGAAAGTAGTTTAATGTCCAAAGAATGCATAGGCTCAAAAGGAGGAGCCTGTAAAGCCTTCAAAACCAAATTAAGACTCCAAGGAGGAGAAATTGATTTAATGACAGGCTTGATACGAACCAAAGCCTGTACAAAACAATGAATATCAGGAAGTTTAGCAAACTTTCTGTGAAATAAAACAGAAAGAGTAGAGATTTGTCCCTTCAAGGAACTTGCAGACAAACCCTTATCCAAACCATCCTGAAGAAACTGTAAAATTCTAGGACTCCTTAAAGAATGCCAAGAGAATTTATGAGAACACCATAAAATATAAATCTTCCAAACTCGATAATAAATCTCTCTAGAAACAGATTTACGAGCCTGTAACATAGTATTAATCACTGAGTCAGAGAAACCTCTATGACTAAGCACTAGGCGTTAAATTTCCATACCTTCAAATTTAATGATTTGAGATCCTGATGGAAAAACGGACCTTAATGGAAGTGGCCAAAGTTGGCAACTGGACATCCGAACAAGATCCACATACCAAAACCTGTGAGGCCATGCTGGAGCCACCAGCAGCACAAACGATTGCTCCATGATGATTTTGGAGATCACTCTTGGAAGAAGAACTAGAGGCGGGAAAATATAAGCAGGTTGATAACACCAAGAAAGTGTCAACGCATCCACTGCTTCTGCCTGAGGATCCCTGGACCTGGACAGGTACCTGGGAAGTTTCTTGTTTAGATAAGAAGCCATCAGATCTATTTCTGGAAGAGCCCACATCTGAACAACCTGAGAAAACACATCTGGATGGAGGGACCACTCCCCCGGATGTAAAGTCTGACGGATGAGATAATCCGCCTCCCAATTGTCTATACCTGGGATATGAACCGCAGAAATTAGACAGGAGCTGGATTCCGCCCAAGCAAGTATCCGAGATACTTCTTTTATAGCTTGAGGACTGTGAGTCCCACCCTGATGATTGAAATATGACACAGTTGTGATATTGTCTGTATGAAAACAAATGAACGGTTCTCAGTTCAACAGAGGCCAAATCTGAAGAGCCCTGAAAATCACAAGGAGTTCCAAAATATTGATTGGTAATCTCGCCTCTTGAGATTTCCAAACCCCTTGAGCTGCCAGAGATCCCCAAACCGCTCCCCAACCTGAAAGACTCGCATCTGTTGTGATCACAGTCCAGGTTGGACGAACAAAAGAGGCCCCTTGAACTATACGATGGTGATCTAACCACCAAGTCAGACATAGTCGAACATTGGGATTTAAGGATATTAATTGTGACATCCTTGTATAATCCCTGCACCATTGGTTCAGCATACAAAGCTGAAGAGGTCTCATGTGAAAACGAGCAAAGGGGATCGCGTCCGATGCTGCAGTCATGAGACCTAAAACTTCCATGCACATAGCTACTGAAGAGAATGACTGAGACTGAAGGTTCCAACAGGCTGCAACCAATTTTAAACGTCTCTTGTCTGTTAGAGACAGAGTCATGGACACTGAATCTATCTGGAAACCTAAAAAGGTGACCCTTGTCTGAGGAATCAAATAACTTTTTGGTAAATTGATCCTCCAACCATGTTTTCGAAGAAACAACACTAGTTGATTTGTGTGAGATTCTGCAGAACGTAAAGACTGAGCTAGTACCAAGATATCGTCCAAATAAGGAAACACTGCAATACCCTGCTCTCTGATTACAGAGAGTAGGGCACCGAGAACCTTTGAAAAGATTCTTGGAGCTGTCGCTAGGCCAAAAGGAAGACAGACAAATTGGTAATGCTTTTCTAGAAAAGAGAATCTCAGAAACTGATAATGATCTGGATGAATCGGAATATGAAGATATGCATCCTGCAAGTCTATTGTGGACATATAATGTCCATGCTGAACAAAAGGCAGAATAGTCCTTATAGTCACCAAAGTTGGTACTCTTACATAACGATTTAAAATTTTCAGATCCATAACTAGTCTGAATGAATTTTCTTTCTTTGGGACAATGAATAGATTTGAATAAAACCCCAGACCCTGTTCCTGAAACGGAACTGGCATGATTACCCCTGAAAACTCCAGGTCTGAAACACACTTCAGGAAAGCCTGAGCTTTTACTGGATTTGCTGGGATGAGTGAGAGAAAATATCTTCTCACAGGAGGTCTTACTATGGTTCCTATTCGGTACCCCTGAGAGACAATACTCAGAATCCATTGATTTTGGACAGAATTTATCCAAACATCCTTGAAAAATCTTAATCTGCCCCCTACCACGTGAGCTGGAATGAGGGCCACACCTTCATGCGGACTTGGGGGCTGGCTTTGGTTTCTTAAATGGCTTGGATTTATTCCAATTTGAAGGTTTCCAATTGGAACCAGATTCCTTGGGGGAAGGATTAGGTTTCTGTTCCTTATTTTGTCGAAAGGAACAAAAACATTTAGAAGCTTTAGATTTACCCTTAGGTCTCTTACCCTGAGGCAAAAAAAACTCCCTTCCCCCAGTGACAGTTGAAATAATCGAATCCAACTGTGAACCAAATAACTTATTACCTTGGAAAGAAAGAGATAGCAATCTGGACTTAGAAGTCATGTCAGCATTCCAAGATTTAAGCCACAAAGCTGTTCTAGCTAAAATAGCTAAAGACATAGATTTAACATCAATTTTGATGATATCAGAAATGGCAGCACAAATAAAATGATTAGCATGTTGAAGCAAGCAAACATTGCTAGACAAATCAGAATCCAATTCTTGTTGCGCTAAATTTTTCAACCAAAAAGTTGATGCAGCTGCAACATCAGCCAAAGAAATTGCAGGCCTGAGAAGATGACCCGAATATAAATAGGCTTTCCTTAGATAAGATTCAAGTTTCTTAACTAAAGGATCTTTAAAAGAAGTACTATCTTCCATAGGAATAGTAGTACGTTTAGCAAAAGTAGAGATAGCCCCATCAACTTTGCGGATCTTTTCCCAAAACTCCAATGTGACTGCTGGTAAAGGATACAATTTTTTAAACCTTGAAGAAGGAATAAAAGTACCACCCGGCCTATTCCATTCCTTAGAAATCATATCAGAAATAGCATCAGGAACTGGAAAAACCTCTGGAGTAACCACAGGAGGTTTATAAACAGAATTTAAACGTTTACTAGTTTTAATATCAAGAGGACTAATTTCCTCAATATCCAAAGTAATCAACACTTCTTTTAACAAAGAACGAATATACTCCATTTTGAATAAATAAGTAGATTTGTCAGTGTCAATATCTGAGGAAGGATCTTCTGAATCAGATAGATCCTCATCAGAGGAGGATAATTCAGTATGTTGTCAGTCATTTGAAATTTCATCAACTTTATGAGAAGTTTTAAAAGAGCTTTTACGTTTATTAGAAGGCGGGATGGCAGACAAAGCCTTCTGAATAGAATCAGCAATACATTATTTTAAATTCACAGGTATATCTTGTACATTAGATGTTGAAGGAACAGCAACAGGCAATGTACTATTACTGATGGACACATTATCTGCATGTAAAAGTTTATCATGATATAATCTCCACAAGTTTACAACAAATGCACTTAGCTTTGGTAGAACTGTTATCAGGCAGCAGGGTTCCAACATTGATTTCTGAGACAGGATCAGATTGATACATCTTGCAAAATGTAAGAGAAAAAACAACATATAAAGCAAAATTATCAATTTCCCTATATGGCAGTTTCAGGAATGGGGAAAAAATGCAAACAGCATAGCCCTCTGACATAGAAAAAAGGCAAGAGGCATATAGGAATGGGGTTTTAAATAATTAAATTATTTAGCGCCAAGTATGACGCACAACGTAACTGAAATTTTTTTGGCGCCAACAACATCCGGAAATGGCACACTCGCGTAAATCTTGAGCCCAAATCTTCTCGAATTTTGCCTTTTTTATGTATTAGCGATATTATTAAATCTGAAAAATATGGTGAATCCATTTCATTTTTTAAATATTAGCTATTATATACCTTAACTAATGTATCAACAATCTCATCCTTTGTAATTTTATAAAATTCAGCTGATAGCTGAGGGGAGATAACAGTTAGCCCTGTACCATTTCTCTATCAGCCCAGCTTTAAAATATTATCTTTTTCTTTTTGCTCCTAACCTTAGCCTCCTGAGTTTGTGCTGGCTCCGTCTCATAACTGTTCTCCTTCCTGTATTGTATGTATGTATTGGGTACTTGTAAAGCACAGCTAATCACCCGTAAGGGTCTCAAAGCGCTGCTCATTTTATCTACCTCGGAAGGATGAAAGGCTGAGTGGACCTCGCCGGGGATCGAACCTGCAACCCTTGGGTTGCTACAGAGCTCAGCCACAGTGCCTTAGCATGCTGAGCTATCTGTCCGGCTATTCCTTATACAAATGAGCTTACTTCGTAAGCAAAGAACCCGAATCCTATTGAAACCCTTCAATTACCTACTTTATTTCTCAACCATCTTTCTTACTTCGTGATCCTAAAAAATGTACAAGTCTGAATAGCCTTTACAGTAGGACCAATACACTGTTTGTATTGAAAGACAATAGATAGAATGACAAATGATCTATTATACTAACACTGCTATTTTTATTATGTGTGCTTATATTTGGCGGATCACCTGAATACACCTAGACCGTGATAAATTACTGATGTTTGAAATGCATAAGCGTTACTTGATAACCCCTTCCCTTAAAATAGGAAAAAACATAATTTATGCTTACCTGATAAATTTATTTCTCTTGTGGTGTATCCAGTCCACGGATCATCCATTACTTGTGGGATATTCTCATTCCCAACAGGAAGTTGCAAGAGGACACCCACAGAAGAGCTGTCTATATAGCTCCTCCCCTCACTACCATATCCAGTCATTCGACCGAAAACAAGCAGAGAAAGGAGAAACCACAGGGTGCAGTGGTGACTGTAGTTTAAAATTAAAAAATACCTGCCTTAAAATGACAGGGCGGGCCGTGGACTGGATACACCACAAGAGAAATAAATTTATCAGGTAAGCATAAATTATGTTTTCTCTTGTAAGGTGTATCCAGTCCACGGATCATCCATTACTTGTGGGATACCAATACCAAAGCTAAAGTACACGAATGAAGGGAGGGACAAGGCAGGTACTTAAACGGAAGGTACCACTGCCTGTAAAACCTTTCTCCCAAAAATAGCCTCCGAAGAAGCAAAGGTATCAAATTTGTAGAATTTTGAAAAAGTATGAAGCGAAGACCAAGTCGCTGCCTTGCAAATCTGTTCAACAGAAGCCTCATTTTTAAAGGCGCATGTGGAAGCCACAGCTCTAGTAGAATGAGCTGTAATCCTTTCTGGAGGCTGCTGGCCAGCAGTCTCATAGGCTAAGCGGATTATGCTTCTTAGCCAAAAGAAAGAGAGGTTGCCGAAGCCTTTTGACCTCTCCTCTGTCCAAAGTAGACAACAAACAAAGCAGATGTTTGACGAAAATCTTTAGTAGCTTGTAAGTAAAACTTTAAAGCACGAACCACGTCCAGATTGTGTAATAGACGCTCCTTCTTTGAAGAAGGATTAGGACACAAAGACGGAACAACAATCTCTTGATTAATATTCTTATTAGATACCACCTTAGGTAAAAACCCAGGTTTGGTACGCAGAACTACCTTATCTGCATGGAAGATCAGATAAGGAGAATCACATTGTAAGGCAGATAACTCGGAAACTCTACGAGCTGAGGAAATAGCTACCAAAAAAAGAACTTTCCAAGATAAAAGTTTGATATCTATGGAATGAAGAGGTTCAAATGGAACCCCCTGAAGAACTTTAAGAACCAAATTTAAGCTCTAAGGTGGAGCAACAGGTTTAAACACAGGCTTGATTCTAACTAAAGCCTGACAAAATGCCTGAACGTCTGGGGCATCCGCCAGACGCTTGTGCAAAAGAATAGATAGCGCAGAAATCTGTCCCTTTAAGGAACTAGCTGACAATCCTTTCTCCAATCCTTCTTGGAGAAAAGATAATATCCTGGGAATCCTGACCTTACTCCACGAGTAGCCCTTAGATTCACACCAATAAAGATATTTACACCATATTTTATGATAGATTTTCCTGGTGACAGGCTTCCGTGCCTGAATCAAGGTATCAATGACTGACTCGGAGAAACCACGCTTTGATAAAATCAAGCGTTCAATCTCCAGGCAGTCAGCCTCAGAGAAATTAGATTTGGATGGTTGAAAGGACCTTGAAGTAGAAGGTCCTGTCTCAGCGGCAGAGTCCATGGTGGAAAGGATGACATGTCCACCAGATCTGCATACCAAGTCCTGCGTGGCCATGCAGGCGCTATCAAGATCACCGATGCTCTCTCCTGCTTGACTTTGGCAATCAGACGAGGGAGCAGAGGAAACGGTGGAAACACATAAGCCAGGTTGAAGGACCAAGGTGCTGCTAGAGCATCTATCAGCGTTGCCTTGGGGTCCCTGGACCTGGATCCGTAACAAGGAAGCTTGGCGTTCTGGCGAGACGCCATGAGATCCAGTTCTGGTTCGCCCCAACGAAGAACCAATTGTGCAAACACCTCCGGATGGAGTTCCCACTCCCCCGGATGAAAAGTCTGACGACTTAGAAAATCCGCCTCCCAGTTCTCTACACCTGGGATATGGATAGCTGATAGGTGGCAAGAGTGGATCTCTGCCCAGCGAATTATCTTTGAGACTTCTAACATCGCTAGGGAACTCCTTGTTCCCCCTTGATGGTTGATGTAAGCCACAGTCGTGATGTTGTCCGACTGAAATCTGATGAACCTCATCATCGCTAGATGAGGCCAAGCCTGAAGAGCATTGAATATCGCTCTTAGTTCCAGAATGTTTATTGGAAGGAGTGACTCCTCCTGAGTCCACGATCCCTGAGCCTTCAGGGAGTTCCAGACTGCACCCCAACCTAGAAGGCTGGCATCTGTCGTTACAATTGTCCAATCTGGCCTGCGAAAGGTCATACCTTTGGACAGATGGACCCGAGATAGCCACCAGAGAAGAGAATCCCTGGTCTCTTGGTCTAGATTCAGTAAAGGGGACAAATCTGTGTAATCCCCATTCCACTGACTGAGCATGCATAGTTGCAGCGGTCTGAGATGTAGGCGTGCAAACGTCCATTGCCGCTACCATTAAGCCTATTACTTCCATGCACAGAGCCACCGAAGGGCGAGGAATGGAATAAAGAACACAGCAGGAATTTAGAAGTTTTGATAACCTGGACTCCGTCAGGTAAATTTTCATTTCTACAGAATCTATCAGAGTCCCTAGGAAAGAAACTCTTGTGAGGGGGGATAGAGAACTCTTTTTCTCATTCACCTTCCACCCATGCGACCTCAGAAATGCCAACACTATGTCCGTATGAGACTTGGCAATTTGGAAGTTTGACGCCTGAATCAGGATGTCGTCTAAATAAGGGGCCACTGCTATGCCCCGTGGCCTTAGGACCGCCATGTATTGACCCTCCTGGATCATAGGTAGGATGGTACGAATAGTGTCCATCTTGAATGATGGAACTCTGAGGAATTTGTTTAAGATCTTTAGATCCAAAATTGGTCTGAAGGTTCCCTCTTTTTTGGGAACCACAAACAGATTTGAGTAAAATCCCTGTCCCTGTTCCTCCTTTGGGACTGGATGGATCACTCCCATAACTAGGAGGTCTTGTACACAGTGTAAGAATGCCTCTCTCTTTATCTGGTTTGCAGATAATTGTGAAAGGTGAAATCTCCCTTTTGGGGGGGGGGGGAAGCCTTGAAGTCCAGAAGATATCCCTGGGATATAATTTCCAACGCCCAGGGATCCTGGACATCTCTTGCCCACGCCTGGGCGAAGAGCGAAAGTCTGCCCCCTACTAGATCCGTTACCGGATAGGGGGCCGTTCCTTCATGCTGTCTTAGAGGCAGCAGCAGGTTTTTTGGCCTGCTTACCCTTGTTCCAGGTCTGGTTAGGTCTCCAGACCGTCTTGGACTGAGCAAAAGTTCCCTCATGTTTTGCATTAGAGGAAGTTGATGCCGCACTTGCCTTGAAGTTTCGAAAGGCACGAAAATTAGACTAAATGTTTGGTAGGGTTAGACTGTCTAGCTGGTGGGGAATCTAGCACACCTGAAGTAAACTTTATCCCAAAGTTTAAAGAGTTATAATTAGTTGTGGTAGGTGGCGCAAACCAAGTTGCTATTCCCAATGTGTCTTACTGTAAATATGTGTGATAATATGTGGGCTCAATATGTGTTAATGTTTTGATAAGTACTATTTTATATTCTCTTATGGAAAAAATTGGATGTCGAAACTTTTTTTAAAAATATATATATTATACTTTATTTGATTCCGGTAAATTTACCCAATAATAGTGATGCTAAAAGTACAATTAAACAAATATTATTACAAATTCCTTCAAAGTTTAAAAAATGACACCGGTGTCTCTATGTATCTATGTATAAAATGTACGTAATATATAAAAATATATGAATATATAAAAATTAAATTAAAATAATATGGTTGAAATCTTGCAATTTATACAGTTATAGGTTTATCACAAGTTGTAATTTCTAACAAAATGTTTGTAAATACAATTTAATAGTGGATAAGACAATAGTTGCTGTATAGTTCATATAGGATACTTTGTTTCAAGTTCAGCTGTGCAATTGAGATCTTATCTTAGGTAACTATATATCAAATGTAGAGGTATGTTGGTGCGATTTTTATCACACTGTGATACAAGTATACAAATTAGTACCTTAAAGTGTATCTGTTTGATATCACTTTTGTGAGATGATTGCGGTTAAATAAACGCCGCTATGCCAATAATTTGCTGATGGCAGTTCTATATGGGCTGCTGGCGGTTAAATAAATGCCGCTTTGGTTTCCTCTTGTTAGGTGGGCTTATCTGTTTGCTGCGAGGAAATTCACTTTTATATAAATGCTTGTGTAGTTGCCGTGGCCGCTTTGTTATCTTGTCCTTTATCGGTCAGTGACCGATCGCGCTCTTAAGGATTTCTTGGTGGAATCTTCGTTGCGGTTAGGTGCTAACCGTTTGCTGATGTTTTTTAAGTATCTCCGGTTTTTCTATTCTGTGGTTTGTCTGTCGGTCAGTGACCGATCACGATGGTATGGTTGTTGGATGACCTCCTGATGTGGAATATTTGCGTGCCTCTCCGGTCCGTAGTTCCCAGGTTTCTTTGATGTCGGTCAGTGACCGATCTGGGTACTGAAATGTGGTTGTGGGATAAGTAGAAAGTTTGTGGGATAAGTAGAAAGTTTGTAGGATAAGTAGAAAAAGGAATTCTAGTTATCAATGTGATCTTTGCGGTTAAATATATGCCGCTAAGTAGGAACTTGAATATTTCACCAGGGTGTAGCTGGTATTCTCTTTGTCTTCTCAAATCCTTTGCAGGTGTGCTCTGGTATCCAGATACACACCTGCAGATACCAGAGCACACCTGCAAAGGATTTGAGAAGACAAAGAGAATACCAGCTACACCCTGGTGAAATATTCAAGTTCCTACTTAGCGGCATATATTTAACCGCAAAGATCACATTGATAACTAGAATTCCTTTTTCTACTTATCCTACAAACTTTCTACTTATCCCACAAACTTCACAAACTTTCTACTTATCCCACAAACTTTCTACTTATCCCACAACCACATTTCAGTACCCAGATCGGTCACTGACCGACATCAAAGAAACCTGGGAACTACGGACCGGAGAGGCACGCAAATATTCCACATCAGGAGGTCATCCAACAACCATACCATCGTGATCGGTCACTGACCGACAGACAAACCACAGAATAGAAAAACCGGAGATACTTAAAAAACATCAGCAAACGGTTAGCACCTAACCGCAACGAAGATCCCACCAAGAAATCCTTAAGAGCGCGATCGGTCACTGACCGACAAAGGACAAGATAAAGCGGCCACGGCAACTACACAAGCATTTATATAAAAGTGAATTTCCTTGCAGCAAACAGATAAGCCCACCTAACAAGAGGAAACCAAAGCGACATTTATTTAACCGCCAGCAGCCCATATAGAACTGCCATCAGCAAATTATTGGCATAGCAGCGTTTATTTAACCGCAATCATCTCACAAAAGTGATATCAAACAGATACACTTTAAGGTAATAATTTGTATACTTGTATCACAGTGTGATAAAAATCGCACCAACATACCTCTACATTTGATATATAGTTACCTAAGATAAGATCTCAATTGCACAGCTGAACTTGAAACAAAGTATCCTATATGAACTATACAGCAACTATTGTCTTATCCACTATTAAATTGTATTTACAAACATTTTGTTAGAAATTACAACTTGTGATAAACCTATAACTGTATAAATTGCAAGATTTCAACCATATTATTTTAATTTAATATTTATATATTCATATATTTTTATATATTACGTACATTTTATACATAGATACATAGAGACACCGGTGTCATTTTTTAAACTTTGAAGGAATTTGTAATAATATTTGTTTAATTGTACTTTTAGCATCACTATTATTGGGTAAATTTACCGGAATCAAAGTATAATATATATTTTTTTTTAAAAAGTTTCGACATCCAATTTTTTCCATAAGAGAATATAAAATAGTACTTATCAAAACATTAACACATATTGAGCCCACATATTATCACACATATTTACAGTAAGACACATTGGGAATAAAAACTTGGTTTGCGCCACCTACCACAACTAACGAAAATTAGACTGTTTGGCCCTTGGTTTGGACCTATCCTGAGGAAGGGCATGACCTTTTCCTCCAGTGATATCAGCAATAATCTCCTTCAAACCAGGCCCGAATAGGGTCTGCCCCTTGAAGGGAATGTTAAGCAGCTTCGATTTTGAAGTAACGTCAGCTGACCATGATTTAAGCCATAGCGCTCTACGCGCCTGGATAGCAAAACCAGAATTCTTAGACGTTAGTTTAGTCAAATGAACAATAGCATCAGAAACAAAAGAATTGGCTAGCTTAAGTGCTCTAAGCTTGTCAAGTATTTCATCCAATGGAGTCGCTACCTGTAAAGCCTCTTCCAGAGACTCAAACCAGAACGCCGCAGCAGCAGTGACAGGCGCAATGCATGCAAGGGGCTGTAGGATAAAACCTTGTTGAATAAACATTTTCTTATGGTAACCCTCTAACTTTTTATCCATTGGATCTAAGAAAGCACAACTGTCATCGACATGGATAGTAGTACGCTTTGCTAGAGTAGAAACTGCTCCCTCCACCTTAGGAACTGTCTGCCATAAGTCCTGTGTGGTGGCGTCTATTGGAAACATTTTTCTAAAAACAGGAGGGGGAGAGAACGGCACACCTGGTCTATCCCATTCCTTAGTAATAATTTCTGTAAACCTTTTAGGTATTGGAAAAACATCAGTACATACCGGCACTGCATAGTATTTATCCAGTCTACACAATTTCTCTGGCACTGCAATTGTATCAGTCATTCAGAGCAGCTAAAACCTCCCTGAGTAACACGCGGAGGTGTTCAAGCTTAAATTTAAATGTAGAAATATCAGAATCAGGTTGCATCATCTTCCCTGAGTCAGAAATATCACCCACAGAAAGAAGCTCTCCTTCTTCAGCTTCTGCATATTGTGAGGTAGTATCAGACATAGTTCTTAAAGCGTCAGTATGCTTTGTATTTCGTCTAACTCCAGAGCTATCTCGCTTTCCTCTAAATACAGGTAGTCTGGCTAATACCGCTGACAGTGTATAATCCATGACTGCCGCCATGTCTTGTAAAGTAAACGCTATGGGCGCCCTGGATGTACTTGGCGCCATTTGAGCGCGAGTCCCTTGAGCGGGAGTCAAAGGATCTGACACGTGGGGAGAGTTAGTCGGCATAACTTCCCCCTCGACAGATTCCTCTGGTGATAAATTTTTTAAAGACAGAATATGATCTTTATTGCTTAAAGTGAAATCAGTACATTTGGTACACATTCTAAGAGGGGGTTCCACCATGGCTTTTAAACATAATGAACAAGGAGTTTCCTGTATGTCAGACATGTTTATACAGACTAGCAATGAGACTAGCAAGCTTGGAAAACACTTTAAATCAAGTTAACAAGCAAATATAAAAAACGGTACTGTGCCTTTAAGAGAAACAAATTGTCAGAATTTGAAAAACAGTGAAAAAAGGCAGTAAATCAAACGAAATTTTTACAGTGTGTATAATAAGCTAACAGAGCATTGCACCCACTTGCAAATGGATGATTAACCCCTTAGTTCAAAAACCGGATCAAAAAAACGATATAGACGTTTTTTAACAGTCACACCAAACTGCCACAGCCTTGCTGTGGGCTTACCTTCCCCAACAAACGATTTTGGAAGCCTAAAAGCCCTTTAGAGATGTCCTGTAGCATTCAGGGAACTCCTGGATGTCTCAGTCTGTAATAGTTACTGCACAAAAAAGCACTAAACTAGGCCCCTCCCACTCATAGTAACACAGTGGAAAGCCTCAGGGAACTGTTTCTAGGCAAATTTAAGCCAGCCATGTGGAAAAAAACTAGGCCCCAATAAAGTTTTATCACCAAAGTATATATAAAAACGTTTAAACATGCAGGCAAACGTTTTATATTGTAAATATAAAAGAGTTTTACCTCAGAAAGTAAGCATGATACCAGTCGCTATTAAATCACTGTATTCAGGCTTACCTTACATAAATTTGGTATCAGCAGCATTTTCTAGCCTTCATTTCATCTTCTAGAAAAATATTAACTGCACATACCTCATAGCAGGATAACCTGCATGCCATTCCCCCGCTGAAGTTATCTCTCTCTTCCGACATGTGTGAGAACAGCAATGGATCTTAGTTACAACCTGCTAAGATCATAGAAATCCCAGGCAGATTCTTCTTTTTTCCTGCCTGGAACAAAATAGCACAACTCCGGTACTATTTAAAAATAATAAACTCTTGATTGAAGCAAAATAACAGCTACATTTCACCACTTATCTCTTACTACCTCCATGCTTGTTGAGAGTTACAAGAGAATGACTGGATATGGTAGTGAGGGGAGGAGCTATATAGACAGCTCTGCTGTGGGTGTCCTCTTGCAACTTCCTGTTGGGAATGAGAATATCCCACAAGTAATGGATGATCCGTGGACTGGATACACCATACAAGAGAAATAAGATTCACCGATTGAGACCCATGAGAGGTCTTGTACTGTTTTCAGTTACCTTCTTTGACTTAATATATTCTTTATATCTTATAAAGGTCCAAGTGTGTCCTTATAGCTCTTCAGAGGGTAAATAGTCTGATAGGCATAACTTTTACGTCTTGATCTCACAAATGTTTTGTAACTTGAGTTGATGTTTTGAAATCATTTATTTGTATAATATGTATTGACATTTCAATATTGTATGCCTTAAAGTGAATCTCAATAAAAATATTTGAAAGAAAGAAAAAAAAAATTCAGCTGATAGCCCATCTCGCCCTGGTGCTTTATTGCATTTGGCTTTTTTTTATCGCAGTTTTTATTTCATCTTCTGAAATATCTGAATTAATTTGTTGCAGAGTTTCCTGAGATACATGAGGTAATTTTATCTTTTGCCAAAATTTTCCTTTCTCTTCACTGTTAATGTTCTCCCTAGAGTATAATGCTTGATAAAATTGATAAAAAGCATCTCTAATTTCTGTAGCTTGTGTATATACATTGGTACCATCTTTAATTAACGCAAATCACATTGTTCTTCTTTCTAAATGTAGTAATTTTTGCAAGATGCTTGGCTGAAATCCCCTGATACCCCTGACAAAAAGCTCTTGTCTTCAGGTGACCATTTGTCTTCACATGACCATTTTTCTTTCAAGAACATTTCCCTTTCTAATTTAGCTTGAGTATATCCCTTCAATGTGTTTGAGTTTGGGTAATTTAAATACATTGTTAATGATGCAGAAATTAGCAAATTGTAAGAGATATGCATAAAACAGAACAATGTTTGAGTAACTTAATGTTTACATTACTAGAAGTTACTAACCTGTATATTTAAATATGTGCTTCAATGTGACCATAGTAAAAAAAAAAAAATAGTAATGTACTTGGATATGCCATCAGTAATATTTATGAGCAAATATCGAGAGTTACGCATAAAACCAAATAATATTTGAGTAACTATTATGTTTATATTACAGGAATTTAATAATCTGTATATTTAAATACTTGCTTCAAAATTACCATAGTCAAAAAAGATGGAAATACACTTGGATATGCCATCAGTAATATTTGTGTAACTGTAAATGCTCTTGGTATCAACATACAATAAACCTCAAATTATCTACTGAAAAAAATAATATACATCCCCCATGAATATAATAGTACTCAAAATAAAATAGTTTCCCCTAATGATGAACAGGGGCCTCTAATGGGCCCCCCAAAAATAAACTATGATGTACAGGGGAATTGTAAGGGGAGAAATATAAAGAGGGCGGACTCTTGGATCCTAAGTTTACACAAGAATCAAGGTGAATAAAAATCAATGGTTTAAAAAAAAAAATCCGGATTTTTAAAATTTAAATTTAATTGATATTAGATTTTTTTAGTTTTGAATTATGTAGCATGATGCTGTATATTCATGACTGTAATGTTTATTTTTTTGGTAATTGAATTTCATTAATCCATTCACAATGTCATACTCTCCCAGAAGTTTCTATAAGATTATTTTTGGCATTTTTCTGTCTAGTACATATTATCACATATTCTTGGTTTTGTAGTTCTCAAATAAACCTTAAAGGGACATAAAACACATTTTCTTCTTTAATGATTCATATAGAGCATAAATATTTCAGATTTACTTCTTTTACCAAGTTTGCTTCATTCTCTTTGTATCCTTTTTAAACAAAGCTCTATTGGGAGCTAGCTAAACACATTGGGTGAGCCAATGACAAGCAGCTAACTAAAAGTAGTGCATTGCTTCTGAGCCGACCTATGTATGCTTTTCAACTTTTCAACAATAGATACCAAGTGAACGAAGCAAATTAGACAAGAGGAGTAAATTGGAAAGTTGTTATAACATTGCATGTTCTATATGAATCATTACATTTTCATTTTAACTTTATTGTTTCAGTAATGCCATTGCTCCCCCTGCTAATCTATGTACACAGAATCAACTTCTACTAGTTTCAAGAAGGTCGTTGAATAGATTATTTGGAGTCAAAACAGATCTGCAGTTATGGACCTAAGTGTGAGGAAGGAGGGGCAAGGATTAAAAAGGTTTAGTTAAATAAAGCTATTTAAATGGTAATAATTTTTCTCCTTCCAATAAAGTACTGCTGATCAAATATTAAACTGGAGATAGTTCACCTCCCAATAATTTAATTTCAGTGATCTATGTATTTCTAATGGTATATAACTAAATCAGTAATTTTCTGATATAACTGAAAAATAACCTGAAAAGTTATTATTCTAAAAATGAAACTTTTATGTAGAAAAAATGATGTTGACTCTTACGGCTAGTGATTTAAAGGGATATGTAACCCAAATGTTTTCTTTCATGATTCAGATAGAACATGCAATTTTAAGCAACATTCTAATTTACTTCTATTATCAAATTTTCTTCATACTCTTGGTATCTTTATTTGAAAAGCAGGAATGAAAGCTTAGGAGCCGGACCATTTTTGGTTCTGAACCCTGGGTAGAGCTTGCAGATTGGTGGCTACATTTAGCTGTAGCTCAGTATTCTATTAAAAGGAGAAGGCCTGCAGTTTCCATTCCATTGGCCTCTGTTATCTTCCTTGGAGACAGTACTACCTGCATGGTATCACCATCTTGCAAGGTGGTCTTAACTGACTCATTGTATTCAGCAGCTCTACAATCACACATCGACCTATCAAGATATCCAGAATAGCTCCCCATAATATTGAACTCTGCCTCACCATTAAGACAGTCTTTTATTAGGAATCAAATTATAGGCCAACTTTTCCTTCCAGAAAATCATGCTGCCTTCCCTCGGCACCCTTACATCAGGAGATACAGCGGACAACAATTACTGGGGCCTTAGAGTACCAGCGCCGTCACATTTCAAGTTTTCAGGATAAAGCAGAATAAATTCAGCAGAGTTGGCCGAAGAGGGAAGGCAAAATGCAGCTTGTAGCATAGCTACAAAATCCATATAGTGACCGTGAAGCAGGAAACATACCTCCTCCAGCAGGCAAGTAGCATTCTCCATAAGAAGTGTATATGCAGCAGGTGCTAAATCTATGCAGTATTAGGAATGTTTAGTGCAATTTCAGCACTGCTTGACGGTGACAACCTGAAGGTTTACTGCCTGGGGGGGTCTGAAGTGAGGCTGTGGCCTCAAATAAAACCCTGGATTGTCACGGCAAGCCGCAATCCAAAAAAAGAATGGCATCACTGCTACTTTCAGAGATAAAGAATATTCCAGCATTTGCTTTAGATGACTACTACATAATAAGATATTTTAGAAAATAAAGTGGAAGTCTGGAGCAATAACAACGATGCGACCAACCTGGCTGCCACCCGGAAGTCCCCCTCTTCCAGTTTTAAACATTTTCTTTGCGATGCTACAATACTTTTTCATGTTTGTTTTTTTACTTTGCTTTTTAAACAAAAATATAAAAACCTACGTATTTTTACAAGTTTGTTAATTTAGGATGTTTATAAGCATACACAGACCCACATATGTAGTAGTAGTCTTGTTCATTACTCTTTGCATTGCTCTATCCATCTATATAGATCGTATCCACACAGTGTGCACTGCTTATCACTTTATTCGCCCGGGTTCTCTTTATAGTAATATATACCTCAATATTTCAGAAAGGCTATCACAGGTCTTAAAAATGTACAAACACTTTATTGGTCAAGCTGTCTTAAACTGAAATGTCAGCTTTCTGGTGAAGCATTTGTCAAGACATCAGATCTTTTCACAGTACTGTAAATAGTGGAAATGTGATGTCTTGACAAACCAGAAACATCAACTTTATTTTGAAGAAGGATTGACCAATAAAGATTGTGTACATTTTTAAGACCTGTAAGCCCTTTTTTGAAAGTTTAGGAGACTTCTTTATTGGCCCAAGATCTGGGGATGAGCAGAATTACTAGTGCCCAAGTCGAATGGTACAGGATTCAGAATCTGGAGAGGCAGAACTGTACAGAAAATGTAATAATAATGTTAAATAGCATTCAAGTGAGTGAATAAGGCTATAATGGGCTGAGATTGTGTACATATGTGTTTTTAATGGAAAATAAATGACTTACATTGTTGACAGACAACTTGTGGAGTTGACAGATATGTCTGTAGCAGTCTGAGGAAACCACCAGTAACCAATGTGTGGCAAAATAAATGTTTTTATGTGTGGAGAAAGCAATAAAGCAGTTTCTATTTCATGTGAACATGCCATTTATGTCATGCTGTTAGCTTCTTATCCAATACCATATAAAAACTCCACAATCTAACTTAGAATACAATGGATTTACCTTTCCTGTGATTAACCAGGGCCTCCACCACTGTGTGAAGCTTACGCAGATGCATCTCCTCACATTCAACATCTTGATATTTCTCCTCAAACCACTTAAAAAAAACATATTAGTAACATTATTAAACAACTAGAAACAATATGAAAGAAAATTCAAATAAATAAAACAAGAGGCTGTCAACCAATGGTACCAAAAAATAAAATGATGTATTTATATTTCTGTCTCCTCAGTTATTATAAAATATGTAATCCTACAACCCAATCCTAAGCGAACAGTGATAATATACCTATGACATGTGCTTTAAACAGATAGTTCATATGTATGTACATGGATTGCATAATACTGTACTTATAAACTTTTGGGCATTTCAAAATGTATTCTTTAAAAATAAACACACAATCGATTCCTTCTTTATAGATAATTTTAAAGAATATTTAACACTCTAAGATTAAATGTTTAATTATTTGTGGTAACAAACCTTTCGCAATACTTTCATTTGTGTTTGTCCCCTTTTTCTGTATCTCCCAGCCCCTGAGCCTATCTAGATATGCATTCAACAAAGGATACCAAGAGAATGAAGCAAATTAGATGATAGAAGTAAATTGGAAAGCTGTTTAAAATTGTATTCTCTAGTTGAATCATGAAACTTTCATTTTGGGTTTCATATCCCTTTAACACTGCTATATTCCACACAGCAATTGCTTGTTCACTCTAGTTAACTATTCCATTCCCTATTTGGCTTCAGCATAAAAGATAAAATAATGAAAACTTAGGTTTTAATATGGATACTTTGAATACATCATTAGATTTAGCATTTATATATTGTTTTATGTCTATATAAGACCACACTTCCACTCATTACATGGCTCACTTGTAAATCTCATGCTTTGTATCTTCTTATGCTGTACAAATGGTGTATGGGATTGTGACAGAAAGTCTGGTTTGGCGATAGAGGGAGTATATATTAGACCAAGTTTAATACATTTCACTTTACCATTTTGCTAAGAAACCCCAGGGAAGTGATTAGTGTTTTTTAGTTGTGAATACCTTACAGCTGTTAAAGACAATTAAACGTAGGTGTGGATCATGATTACTGTTCCTAGGGTTTAAAAGGGAAGCATTTCTCTAGCTAAAGAGATTACAGCCAGGCAGGAGGCCTGATATGATGTGTTGTGAAAAACGATGTACTAAACGTTTTGCTGGATTTCTGTTTGCTGTTACATCCTGTAAAGGACATTTGTGTTGCTGCAGGCAATGCAGACAGAGAGTTGCTGTTTTGGAAGCTTGTGCAGAGAAGCTTGACCTTTTGCCTTACCTGTGAACAAACTGTATGCTGCTGTTAAAGTCACCTTGCTATTTTGGAAGAAAATAAAGTTTTGAAAACTTTAACTGGATTGTCCTCTATTGCATTTAAACCCTAGAAGACAGTGGTTGCCAAAGATTCTTGTTACAGGGATATAGAGATTAGTATTTATTTCAGTATTTTATAAACTATGTACTATAATAAACAAAACAAGATATATATAATTTAGTGGCTTGTCTGTAGAATTTAAAGGGATAGTAAACACCAAAAATGATATTGTTTAACCCTTTGAGTGCTAATGACGGCTCAGAGCCGTCACAGAGTTTCCCACTCTGGTGCTAATGACGGCTCAGAGCCGTCACTAGCACTCTCCCACCTTGAGGGAGATCTGGGGGCTCCCACCCGCTCCTACCCCGGCGATCGTGCCTGTAGAGTGACAGGCATCGCCGGGGCTTCCCGTTTTGCGTGGTGACGTCACGCGCAATAACGTGATGACGTCACCGCGCAACTTTATTTATACTTAACAATGTTAAGTATAGGAGCAGGTGGCATGTTGCTTAAAAGCCTGTATCTCAGGCATCTAAGCAGCTACAGACCCCAAAGACCCACCATTGGAAAGGTAATCGCCTAACCTTTCCAACAATGTAAGTCTGAAAAAAATAAAAAAAAAAAGTTAAAAAACAAAATGTTCAAAAAATAAAAAAATTAAAAAAACATTAAAAAACCTTAGCACCCAGGTGGGAAAGTGCTTAGCACTCAAAGGGTTAAAAAAGATAATCATTTTATTTACCATACCCCAGTTTGCATAACCAACACTGTTATAGAAAACAAAATGTATGCTTACCTGATAAATTATTTTCTTTCCTGGCATGGAGAGTCCACAAATCCATTCTAATTACTAGTGGGAACTCAACTCCTGGCCACCAGGAGGAGGCAAAGAACGCCCCAGCAAAGCTGTGAAGTATCACTCCCACTTCCCATAAACCCCCAGTCATTCAGTCGAAGGAATATGGAAAGAGAAGAGGACACAAGAGTATAGAGGTGCCTGAGGTTTAGAAACTGACAAAAGCTGTCTTAAAATTAAAACACGGACGGGTCGTGGACTCTCTATGCCAGGAAAGAAAAGAATTCTTCAGGTAAGCATACATTTTGTTTTCTTTCCAATGGCATGGAAAGTCCACAAATCCATTCTAGTTACTACCATTCTAGTTACTACTCAGAACCAATGCCCAAGCTAGAGGACACCGAATGGAAGGGAGGGAAAACAAGACAGGCGGACCTAAACAGAAGGCACCACCACTTGAAGAACTTTCCTCCCAAAAGAAACCTCAGCTAAGGCAAAAACATTGAATTTGTAGAACTTGGAAAAAATGCAATGAGGACCATGAGGCCGCCTTGCAGATTTGTTCCACAGAAGCTTCATATTTAAAGGCCCAGGAAGAAGAGACAGCCCTAGTGGGATGTGCCATAATCCTCTCAGGAGGCTGTTGTCCAGCTTTCTCATAAACCAACTGAAAAACACTTCTCAACCAAAAGGAAAGAGTAGAAGAAATGGCCTTCTGGCCCTTAGTCTACCAGAAATTACCACAAAAAGGACAGCAGATAAATGAATATCTCTAGTAGCCTGCAAATAGAACTTCAGAGTTTGCACAACAACCAGGTTAGGCAACAGCTGTTCCTTATCAGGAGGAGGATTAGGAAAGAACGAAGGAACGTCAATTTCCTGATTGATATTGCGTACAAAGAGAGAAGCGCTCTACCAGGCATGAACAACAGCTCATCAGCTAGTTCTATGGCGAGTTACCACCCAGAAGCAGCCTCTTTTAGACTAGTGTGCTTTTCACAGAGGAAAACTTTCCTGAAGTATATCAGTCTGATCCCGCCAAGTAAGGTCAGTCCAGCCCCAAAATACCAGGCAATTCTCCTCTGAACAAGGAACATGAAAACCCCAGACAATCATTTCGGCCTCCTATGGGCCTCGTCAGTGAGGTGCAGCCACATTCCTCTAAGCAGTCAGAAACCACCTTAGGAAGGAATCCCAATTTGGTACAAAAGACAGCCTTATCCACATGAAAAATAAGGTAAGGGGGATAACACTGCAGAGCCTAAAGCTTTGAGACCCTACGAGCAGAATAAATAGTGAGAAGAAACAAAACCTTCCAAGACAATAATTGAATCCCAACAGAGTCCATAGACTCAAATGGAGCCTGCTACCAAACCCTAAGAACAAGATTGAGGCTCCACGGAGGAGCAACAGACTTAAACACAGGCCTGATTCTAACCAAGGCCTGAGCAAAGGATTGAACATCCAGTAAGTCGGTCAGACGTTTGTGTAAAAGAATCGAAAGGGCAGAGAACTGACCCTTCAGAGTACTGACTGACTGGCCTTTCTCCAGGCCTTCCTGAAAAAAAGAAAAAATGCGGGAACCCACACTTGACTCCAAGTAAAACCCCTAGATTCACACCAAAAGAGGTATGTACGCCACACTCTATGGTAAATCTTGCTAGTTACCGCTTACGAGCCTGAATTATGGTACTAACCACTGATTCGGAAAAACCTTGTCTAGATAGGACTAGGCATTCAATCACCAAGCAGACAGCTTCAGAGAATCTAGGTTTGGAAGTAGTAAAGGACCCTGAAGTAGAAGGTCCTTCCTCAGAGGCAATTTCCACAGAGGAAAAAGACGGCATATTTACCAGGTCCGCAAACCAAATTCTGAGAGGCCAAGCTGGAGCAATAAGAATGATCAAAGCCTGCTCCCGACTGATACAGGTTATAACCCAAGGAAGGAAGTCAAATGGAGGAAAACAAGAAAATTAGACCGAATTCCCAGAGCGTCGACCAGAGCTGCTTGCGGATCCCTTGATCTTGATCCGTATTTTGGAAGATTGCCGTATAGACAAAACGCCATCAGATCGAACTCCATAACTCCCCACCTAAGTGTTATCATAGAGAATACTTCTGGATGAAGGGCCCGTTACCCTGGGTGAAAAGTCTGTCTGCTCCGATAAACCACTTCCCAGACATCCATATGTGAGGATGTGAAAAAAGCCAGAGAGAGACTCCTTCCATTGAAGGATTCGAGGCAACTCCTTCAACGACAATGAACTACTAGGTCTTCCCTAAGGGCTGCTATAACCACCCAAGTGGAGAAGCATGATGGAAACTGATAAACCGGACAGAACTCTGATGGGTCCAAGCTATCAAAAACATTGAAGAGGAAAACTACAGCTCTCAGAAACACTGACATCTGTAGTAACAGCCTCCCATGATGGTCTCAAGAATCATGTACATTGGGACCTTAGGCCAGAGAGAGTCAGAAAGATAGGACAGTCCTATGGAAACAAATCCAAGAGATCTCCGCTCCAATTGTCGGAGTATGCAAAACCAAAAATATTTCAGATGAGATTGAGCAAAAGGAAAAATGTCCACAGATACACCATGAAACCAATGACCTCCATACTCTGCATCCAGAGAGGGAGACACCGTAATCCTTAAGGACTAGCTATTGTGAAAAAAGCCTCTAGAACAAACGTAAAGATTTATGGAGCTGAGGCTAGGCCAAAATGCAGCGATATGATAGGAAGAATGAAGGAAGAAACATCTGATATGCAACAGAGCTCTACGATACACCTCACATTAACAATAGAGATTTTTAAAGTAAGGAGCCCAGGCTCCTTTCCTAAAAGGAAAGAGGGAAAAAAATTACCAAACATGCTTGAACCCTCTACCTAGAAGGAAACAAGCACTAACCCTTGGAGCCTTCGCTGTGAAACGGGTTCAGCATCACAGGCCTGTCAGGTCCTGGTGGGACCTAAGAAAAGACGAGCTCTGGAGAAATTAAAAAGTGATAGCATAGAATGTTAGAGAAGAAACCAGGACAACCCTACAGACCTTCAACCTCATAACTCCTACATTATAGGAGTACTAGGACACCTCAGTATCCATGCGAGTAGGACAACTACCCATTAAAGGAAAAATTATAGACCAGCATGTAGAAGTATTGCATATTCAAAAATAAATAAAAAATGCAACCACTATGGCACTATAGGTCTTACACCTTCTCAAAAGAGCATGGAATCCTATCTACAATAGATAAGAAGAAACCAACTCCCTAAAGTCTAACGAATACTAAGTAAAACCTTATGAATTTGGACTATACAAGGCACGACGGGCAGAAGAATAAAATCTCCTCACAATAGAAAGGAGAAAATACCCTTAAGATTCCCAGACCACCAAAAAATACTAAATATGATATATTTATAACGATGGTTATTTATGTCAGAGACATTTCAGAAATCGCTTTAATAAAAAAAAAAGAGATTAAAAAATTGAGAGATAAACTCAAAGACAAAATAGGGTCACATGTGACTCGCCTGTATTTGTCAAAAGCACCTCAACCTGCGAGAGATTTTAGTAAATGTATTAGTGTCCGAAGATCACTAAGAAAACGATAAAGAAACATTACACAATACATGTTACATACAAATCACCTCAATATGAGAGAGATTAAATTATAAACTTTGATAGATATCAGACAATGCATGTCACAGACAGAAGAAAAATCACCTCAATATGAGAGATTAATAAATAGGACCCCTATAAATAAAATAGGGGTATACCTGTCAATGACATAAATTAAAATCACTTCAATGAGAGAAATTATATATAGAGCCCTTCTATTCATCTCAATATGAGAGAGATTAATATAATAAGCCTCTATAGATAATAGAGCAGAATACATGTCACAGACAATGTAAAATAGCATATTAGTGCTAAAAGAGTATTAAAATTAAATAGGTTACACACACCACAGGTATTGAAAAAATATCAGATACATGCTGAATAGAAAAATTCACAATGAATTATAAAGAAATATTGCAACTGATCAGAGAAGAAAAACCCTGCACAGGGTAAATAGTAGTAGAAAACTAAAAAAACTAAATTATATTTTCAAACCAGTTGTAATAAAAAACAGGTAAAAAAAAACAGGTAAAACCCTAGGGAAGGGTTAATTCATAGATAATTCTTTCTTTAAACAAATGATAGAAAAATCTACATCTTCAGAGCCTATTAAGGGGATTTTAACTCAAAAGTGCCACTAGATGGCGATAAATATTTAGAAATCCTAGCACTGCTAAGAAAAAAAGTACACCTCATGTACACCATTTTCTTTTTATAATAAAATATCAACATATCCTCCATAAAAGGAGTATGAATAATATAGACGCATGACAGTTAGATTACTTAACTGCGTCATATATGTGCAAAATTAACGATTTGCTGATAACTGCGAATCTGACTGAGACCTCTTCTCCCTGGAAGTATCATACTGGAAAACAAATAGGTCAGATTGCCGTGACCGCACAAAACAGAGGTAGGAGAAATTCAAGTCACTAAAAGCTTGCAGTAACGATTTGCCGATAATGGCAAATCTGACTGAGACCTCCTCTCCCTGTCAGTATAACAAACAAAGTGGTCAGACTTTCGTGACCGCGCCAAACAGAGGGAGGAGACAGATTACAAACATAGTAAGGCCATTATGTTGGATATAGACAGAATAACAGACTTACTGATATCCAGTTCAGACACAATGCCCCTAAGATGACACTATGCTATGTTTATTTACAATAATAGGCTGCGCAATGGCTCTCAAGCATGCAAACTTAATGCGCCAATACCCTAATCCCTTCATAAATAAGTATCAGATAAAGCATGTCACTATTATGAGGGATCCTAATCAAATAAAACCCATATAAGAGACTCAGGAACAAACGTACCCAAAACACTGTGCCCCTATAAACAGATAGGCACGGAATATCCGTGTAAATGGACGTAAATGGACCATGCAGGGAAATGAAGAGTGAGGTAGAAATTACAACACTATTGTGATTAGCATCCCCACACATCTTAAAGCCTGGTCTGCACTCATAATAGACTGGCCATAGAAGTGGCAAAAATTCTCTTAGACTGGCTAATAAACCAGATACCTGCTCAGCCGCCAAATATCCCACACTATGGATAATATTAATAAAAATATATTAACCCCTCATGAGAGTAACAGGTCCCACTAGGTCCCTGAATTATCCCAGTCCATTTGATATTCTTCTCCTTGGAAATATACGTAAAAGGACTTACCCTCCAGGGTCTTCTGCTGTGGAGCAGTGACTGCAGCTCCAGGTCTGTCTCATCTGACCACTGACAGGGACCTGAAGATACAAGAAAAGCAAAGTAACCAACCTTGGTTTTCTATAAAGGGGTTAGCATAATTGTTGGAGTTAAAGTAAGGACTAACTCACCGACCTCCAACAGCTAAAAGCCACCATTACTCTTACTAAAGAGGAATACATGGACACAGCATTGCCTCAATCCTTGCTTGCAGGGACACTATCCATTAAAGGATTAAAGCTTGATTTTCTTCAGACACCAGTCTTCGCACACCTCCTACGATGTACAAAGGCAAAGAATGACTGGGGGTTTATGGGAAGTGTGAGTCATACATAACAGCTTTGGTGGCCAGGAGTTGAATTTGCACTAGTAATAAGAATTAATTTGTGGACTCTCCATGCCATTGGAAAGAAATATAATTTTCACCTCTGTAATTACCTTCTATCTAAGCTTCTGCTGACTGCCTCCTTATCTCAGATCTTTTGACAGACTTGCATTTCAGGTAATTAGTGCTCACTCTTAAATAACTTCACGTGCATGAGCACAATGCTATCTACATGAAACATATTAACTAACGCCCTCTAGCTATGAAAACTGTTAAAGGGATACTAAACCCAATTTTTTTTCTTACATGATTCAGATGGAGCATGATATTTTAAGCACCTTTCTAATTTACTCCTATTATCAATTTTTCTTTGTTCTCATGCTATCTTGATTTGAAAAAGCAGTACTGTAAGCTTTAGAGCCAGACCATTTTTTGTTTAGCACCTGGGTAGCACTTGCTGATTTGTGGCTAAATGTAGCAAACCAATCAGCAAGTGATACCCAGGTGCTGAACTAAAAATGGTCCGGCTCCTAACCTTTCATTACTGCTTTTTCAAATCAAGATAACATGAGAAAAAAAATTGATAATAGGAGTAAATTAGAAAGTTGCTTAAAATTGCATGCTCTATCTGAATCATGAAAGAAAAAAAATGGGGTTAGTATCCCTTTAAATACAGAGGCAGCCTTCAAGGGTTTAGAAATTAGCATATGAGCCTACCTAGGTTTAGCTTTCAACTAAGAATAACAAAAGAACAAAACAAATTTGATGATAAAAATAAATTAGAAAGTTGTTTAAAATGACATGCCCTGTCTGAATCATGAAAGTTTAATTTGGACTTTACTATCCCTTTAAAATATTTGAAAACCTCTTTTTTTATTGGGCTTATTCTATTAGTTATCCGGACGCATCACAAAAACATAATTTATGCTTACCTGATAAATTTATTTCTCTTGTAGTGTATCCAGTCCACGGATCATCCATTACTTGTGGGATATTCTCCTTCCCAACAGGAAGTTGCAAGAGGATCACCCACAGCAGAGCTGCTATATAGCTCCTCCCCTCACTGCCATATCCAGTCATTCGACCGAAACAAGACGAGAAAGGAGAAACCATAGGGTGCAGTGGTGACTGTAGTTTAATTAAAATTTAGACCTGCCTTAAAAGGACAGGGCGGGCCGTGGACTGGATACACTACAAGAGAAATAAATTTATCAGGTAAGCATAAATTATGTTTTCTCTTGTTAAGTGTATCCAGTCCACGGATCATCCATTACTTGTGGGATACCAATACCAAAGCTAAAGTACACGGATGATGGGAGGGACAAGGCAGGAACTTAAACGGAAGGAACCACTGCCTGTAGAACCTTTCTCCCAAAAACAGCCTCCGAAGAAGCAAAAGTGTCAAATTTGTAAAATTTTGAAAAGGTGTGAAGCGAAGACCAAGTCGCAGCCTTGCAAATCTGTTCAACAGAGGCCTCATTTTTAAAGGCCCAGGTGGAAGCCACAGCTCTAGTAGAATGAGCTGTAATCCTTTCAGGGGGCTGCTGTCCAGCAGTCTCATAGGCTAAGCGTATTATGCTCCGAAGCCAAAAGGAGAGAGAGGTTGTCAAAGCTTTTTGACCTCTCCTCTGTCCAGAGTAAACGACAAACAGGGCAGATGTTTGACGAAAATCTTTAGTAGCCTGTAAGTAAAACTTCAAGGCACGGACTGCGTCCAGATTATGCAAAAGCCGTTCCTTCTTTGAAGAAGGATTAGGACACAATGATGGAACAACAATCTCTTGATTGATATTCCTGTTAGAAACCACCTTAGGTAAAAACCCAGGTTTGGTACGCAGAACTACCTTGTCTGAATGAAAAATCAGATAAGGAGAATCACAATGTAAGGCAGATAACTCAGAGACTCTTCGAGCCGAGGAAATAGCCATCAAAAACAGAACTTTCCAAGAGAAAAGTTTAATATCAATGGAATGAAGGGGTTGAAACGGAACTCCCTGAAGAACTTTAAGAACCAAGTTTAAGCTCCACGGGGGAGTAACAGTTTTAAACACAGGCTTAATCCTAACCAAAGCCTGACAAAATGTCTGGACGTCTGGAACTTCTGCCAGACGCTTGTGCAAAAGAATAGACAGAGCAGAGATCTGTCCTTTTAAAGAACTAGCTGATAAGCCTTTGTCCAAACCCTCTTGGAGAAAGGACAATATCCTAGGAATCCTAACCTTACTCCATGAGTAACTCTTGGATTCACACAAATAAAGATATTTACGCCATATCTTATGGTAGATTTTCCTGGTGACAGGCTTCCGAGACTGTATTAAGGTATCAATGACTGACTCGGAGAAGCCACGCCTTGATAGAATCAAGCGTTCAATCTCCATGCAGTCAGTCTCAGAGAAATTAGATTTGGATGATTGAAAGGACCTTGTATTAGAAGGTCCTGCCTCAGAGGCAGAGTCCATGGTAGAAGAGATGACATGTCCACTAGGTCTGCATACCAGGTCCTGCGTGGCCACGCAGGCGCTATCAGAATCACTGATGCTCCCTCCTGTTTGATTTTGGCAATCAGTCGAGGGAGCAGAGGAAACGGTGGAAACACATAGGCCAGGTTGAAGAACCAAGGAGCTGCTAGAGCATCTATCAGCGGTGCTCCCGGGTCCCTGGACCTGGATCCGTAACAAGGAAGCTTGGCGTTCTGGCGAGACACTCCCCCGGATGAAAAGTCTGATGACTTAGAAAATCCGCCTCCCAGTTCTCTACGCCTGGGATGTGGATCGCTGACAGGTGGCAAGAGTGAGACTCTGCCCAGCGAATTATCTTTGAGACTTCTAACATCGCTAGGGAACTCCTGGTTCCCCCTTGATGGTTGATGTAAGCCACAGTCGTGATGTTGTCCGACTGAAATCTGATGAACCTCAGTGTTGCTAACTGAGGCCAAGCTAGAAGAGCATTGAATATTGCTCTTAACTCGAGAATATTTATTGGGAGGAGTTTCTCCTCCTGAGTCCACGATCCCTGAGCCTTCAGGGAGTTCCAGACTGCGCCCCAACCTAGAAGGCTGGCATCTGTTGTTACAATCGTCCAATCTGGCCTGCGAAAGGTCATACCCTTGGACAGATGGACCCGAGAAAGCCACCAGAGAAGAGAATCTCTGGTCTCTTGATCCAGATTTAGTAGAGGGGACAAATCTGAGTAATCACCATTCCACTGACTTAGCATGCATAATTGCAGCGGTCTAAGATGCAGGCGTGCAAATGGCACTATGTCCATTGCCGCTACCATTAAGCCGATTACTTCCATGCACTGAGCCACTGACGGGCGTGGAATGGAATGAAGGACACGGCAAGCATTTAGAAGTTTTGATAACCTGGACTCCGTCAGGTAAATTTTCATCTCTACAGAATCTATAAGAGTCCCTAGGAAGGAGACTCTTGTGAGTGGTGATAGAGAACTCTTTTCCACGTTCACTTTCCACCCATGCAACCTCAGAAATGCCAGAACTCTCTCTGTATGAGACTTGGCAATTTGAAAGCTTGACGCCTGTATCAGGATGTCGTCTAGATACGGAGCCACTGCTATGCCTCGCGGTCTTAGAACCGCCAGAAGTGAGCCCAGAACCTTTGTAAAAATTCTCGGGGCAGTGGCCAACCCGAAGGGAAGAGCTACAAATTGGTAATGCCTGTCTAGAAAGGCAAACCTTAAGAACCGATGATGATCTTTGTGAATCGGTATGTGAAGGTAGGCATCCTTTAAGTCCACTGTGGTCATGTACTGACCCTCTTGGATCATGGGTAGGATGGTCCGAATAGTTTCCATTTTGAATGATGGAACTCTGAGGAATTTGTTTAAGATCTTTAGATCCAAGATTGGTCTGAAGGTTCCCTCTTTCTTGGGAACCACAAACAGATTTGAATAAAATCCCTGTCCTTGTTCCGTCTGCGGAACTGGATGGAAAACTCCCATTACTAGGAGGTCTTGCACACAGCTTAGGAATGCCTCTTTCTTTATCTGGTTTGCTGATAACCTTGAAAGATGAAATCTCCCTTGTTGAGGAGAAGCTTTGAACAAAATTTTTACAGTGTATGTAATAAGTTAGCAGAGCATTGCACCCACTTGCAAATGGATGATTAACCCCTTAATACCAAAAACGGAATAACAAATGACAAAAACGTTTTTTAAACAGTAACAACTACTGCCATAGCTCTACTGTGGCTTTTTACCTCCCTCAATATGACTTTTGAAGCCTTTTGAGCCCTTCAGAGAAGTCCTGGATCATGCAGGAAGAAGCTGGATGTCTGTGTCTGTAATTTTTGCTGTGCAAAAAAATGCCAAAATAGGCCCCTCCCACTCATATTACAACAGTGGGAAGCCTCAGGGAACTGTTTCTAGGCAAAATTCAAGCCAGCCATGTGGAAAAAACTAGGCCCCAATAAGTTATCACCAAACATATGTAAAAAACGATTAAACATGCCAGCAAACGTTTTAAAATACACTTTTATAAGAGTATGTATCTCTATTAATAAGCCTGATACCAGTCGCTATCACTGCATTTAAGGCTTTACTTACATTACTTCGGTATCAGCAGCATTTTCTAGCAAATTCCATTCCTATAAAAATATTTTAACTGCACATACCTTATTACAGGAAAACCTGCACGCTATTCCCCCTCTGAAGTTACCTCACTCCTCAGAATATGTGAGAACAGCAAAGGATCTTAGTTACTTCTGCTAAGATCATAGAAAACGCAGGCAGATTCTTCTTCTAAATACTGCCTGAGATAAACAGTACACTCCGGTACCATTTAAAAATAACAAACTTTTGATTGAATAAATAAACTAAGTATAAAACACCACAGTCATCTTACGACCTCCATCTTAGTTGAGAGTTGCAAGAGAATGACTGGATATGGCAGTGAGGGGAGGAGCTATATAGCAGCTCTGCTGTGGGTGATCCTCTTGCAACTTCCTGTTGGGAAGGAGAATATCGCACAAGTAATGGATGATCCGTGGACTGGATACACTTAACAAGAGAAAATGTAAATTCCCTCACAGTATAAAACCACAACCACTTGTGAAGGGAAGTTATTTAAATGTTTCCACTAACTATTGAAAATTCTAAAAATTATGATCCAAAAAGAGAAAGGCTTCAATAGACTGGAAAATTTGTCTACATAATATTTTAAAATAACGGATAGTAAAACATAAATTGAATGTTTAATTTACAGATTTGGATATTTTATCATAAGTTTTTAAAGGGGACTTTAAACACCTTATACTTTTGTGTAAAAAAACAAACATACAAAACTTTAATAGACTAGAAAGACAATGTTTTACCAGGTTGAAATCATGTTGTTATATGTATAAGACTGAACAGAAGTAATTTAGCACATTACATGAGTGGGGAGGATATAGCTGGAAGAAAATGTCACTCTGTCTTGAATAATGACATAATTAAAAAGTGCATAATAAAAAGACAATGCAATAGCACTTACTCTAAATTTCAAATTAGCAGTAGATTTTTTTCTGACAAATTTATGTTTTCTTCCATTATCTGGCCCCCTGTATCATGTGAGACATCAGCCAATCAAAGACTAGTATACATATACCCTGTGTTCCCCAGAAAGTGTAAATATATATAAAAAAAAATGTAAAATTTGATACTGGAAGGAAAAATTGGAAAGTGTCTTAAAACTGCATGCTCTTTTTGAATCATAAAAAATTATTTTGACTTGGGAAAAAAATCAATAGCATTAAAGGGACACCCATTTTACATTAAAATTAATAAAAATATGCCGAAAAGGCATTTGACCGTATTAATTGGTCCTTTTTAAGAGCCGCTCTAAAAGACTCTGGCTTTGGTCCTACAATTCTAAACCGTTTGCATTGTATGCATCCACTAGTGCTCAAATCTTTATTAATATCACCCTATCTCCCCCGCTACCAATCACAAACGGTACCCGTCAGGGTTGTCCCCTGTCACTCCTTCTCTTTGCTTGTTTAGTCGAAACCTTAGCAACAAAAATTAGGAATAACACAGAAATTAAAGGTATCTCTTTAGGACAAGATGTCTACAAACTTTTATTATTCGCTGACGATATCCTTTTTACCTATACTAACCCAGAAAAATCTATCCCACACTTACTGACAGAACTAACCCCATTTAACAAACTTCCTAGTTAACAGAGCAAATCAGAGATTATGGGTTTTTGTTTGCCAAGACATTTACAATTAACAATTAAAAGTTGATGCCCCTTTAAATGGTGTAACGGTGCAATGAAATACCTGGGTATTTTTCTAACCGACTCCCCAGATAGGCTATTCCAAATGGAGATAAAAGAAACTTTCCTGGTTGGGGCAAATAAACACTATTAAGATGAACATTTTCCCAAGACTTCTTTATATCATGCAAACGATACCAATCCCACTGCCACCCAGGTACATTCCTCAAATCGAACAACTACAGCTCCTTTGTATGGAAAAGAAAACCACAGAGAATAAACAAAGTCACTATGTCTCTCCCTAAGAATCAAAGTGGACGGGAATACCCAACCTGGAGGCTTATAGGACCTCCATATTTTTACAGAGGTTTCTGGATTGGAGGGTGAACGGGGAACAGAAGAGATGGGTCCTATTAGAAGAAAGCATTAATTCAAAATTGTTGCTTGCAAGCTTTTGTTGGAGCCCAGCCTTCTCTAAGACAATTAAGCTGATTTCAAACCCAATTACGAGAATAACTGCTCCTCAGTGGGATTCGGCAAATAAACGTAACCCTTGTCTATCCTCCAATCCAGGTCCATTGACATCATTAGTACACAATACAGACTTCTCGATATCCATATTTGAAAAACAATATAACTCAGAATTATCTATGCGGGATACCTTAGTCCACCACATCACTGTAGATGACACCATTTGCACGCAAGACCAATTGATAGAAAAAGGTTATAACTGGGCCAAGAACTGGTTTTCTTATAGGAGATTTTACAATTACATCTACATTACCGTAATCTGACCCGCTCACCCACCAACATTGATAAACTGTACCTAACTAACACCCCAGTAAAACATTCCCTCTCAATTATATATAAAATACTAACTCAACCCCTCCCAGGGAACCTGCCATACTCTATCGAAATGTGGGAAAGAGAACTAGGGGCAATTATACTACCACAAATGGCAATAAATATATTTTCTAACACCAAAAAGTCCTCTACCTCAGCTTCCATCCTGGAAATCAATTACAAGATATTACATTGCTGGTATATAACCCCCCAGAAAATTACACCGTCTGTTCCCTAATACTAACAACAGATGTTGGAGGTGTGGGCACGTTGGAAGTGGAATGGGACATATGTGATGGTGGTACTCACAAATCAACCATTATTGGTATGACACTATACGAGAAGTTGAACATATCTTTCAGACAACCACCCCCCCGAACCCTCAGATATGGCTGTTAAACAGATCTGTCCAACTCCCTTCTAAACACTTAATCCCTCTTTTTTCAAATTTTTACAAACAGCGTAAAAATCCTTATTGCTAGGAATTGGAAGTCTAAGGACGTTCCGAACTTGGTAATGTGGAAAAACAAAGTAATAGAATTGATTGAACTAGAAGAATACACTGCATTCAAAAAAGGCAATAGAGATAGTTTTAATGTCCTGCAATCATTGTGGGATGATTATATTAAAAATTCCACTAACATTTAAACCATAGTTGGGGGTGAAGCAGGCAACAATTAACTGAAACGCCCACTAATATACATAAATGACTGAGATTTAGTTACATAATAGTAGACCAATATAAAACTATATAGCAATAGAGTCCATATCGGTTTCTTATTTTTTTCTCAATATGTACCTATGACATAACAGTTGATTTATTGCTTTGTATTTCATTGACATGTATAATTATATATTATGTTTTTTTGTTGTTGTTTTTTTGCAAATTTCAAGTCTGTTCGAATGACTTGTTCCTTAACATTAGGATACTATAAGAATGTTACTGTCTGAACTGAATGTTGTAACCTGCAAACAGATCCTTTCCAAAAAAAAAAAAAAAAGAATACAAACATATTACTGCAGCTACCTGTAAAGGGAAGTAGAATAATGAGCCAATGATCAAACACGGCATATGGGGATTTTCATTAAGCACAATAAATACATGTTTGTGGTTGAAATGGTGTTTTTAACTTTCTCTTTTATGGGTTTGAGTTTTATTACAGTTTATATTTTAAAAGCACATAATAGTGCAAAACAAAAAATGTTCTAAACTGTGTGTTTAACCTCTGCAGAGAGATTAAGTTAAAGCGAGCTTCAGAGCAAAAATGCACCATAGCTGAACACACATGATGAGCCCATGACAAGAGACGTGTGTATCCATCAGTCAGTCCCCAGTAGTGCATTGTGCTCTGGTTTCTCTTTTAAAACAGAATGATGAAAAAAAACATTAAAATAAGTTAAAATTCAGGAGGGAGTTATTTTTACACAGAGCAATAAGCAAAAATAGTAATTTAAAGACTAAAATATAATAGAAAAAAATACTGAAATATTTGTGGGCGATTGGAACAGAATAGCTGTCCAGAAAAATAAAATATGAATTTTAAAGGACTAACCATTTAAAACAAAGTAAAATGGTGACAGCTCAAACTGTTAATATATAGCAACAATGGGAAGTACGTATATATAACTAGAAAAAAACTTCAGTAAGCTTGTGTGAGTGAAATATAAATATTGAATATATTAATCTACTTTTAAACATAACTTTCAACCCAATAATTTGTATTCCTCTAATGTCCAATTCAAGGATACGTTATTTTATGTATAAAGTGATTGTAACGTTTAAGGAATTAAAGCCCAGTATCTAAAAATACTCTTAAAAACAGGGGCACTTTAATTCATTAAACTTTATAAATATGCTTTTTAAAAACGTACCTTTTTGTTACAGTAAACAGACCACCGATCCTCCGCCCACTTCTCCTTCTGTATTTTGCAGATTGATGACGAATCTGTCTTTCTCCAATCTTTGCGTGCCCCCATTGGTATCCAGCTCGTGGGGCCCGCAACAAATGAAGGAAGCCAGATTCATCATCAATATGCAAAATACAGAAAAGCGGGCAGCGGATTGGCAGTCTGTTTACCCTAACAAACAGGTAAGTATTTAAAAAAAAAAAAAAAGCCTGTTTGTAAAGTTTAATGAATTAAAGTGCCCCTGTTTTTAAGAGTAATTTTAGATAATGGGTTTTCGTTCTTTAAACTTTATAATCACTTTAAATAAAGTTTAATGTGGAGCTTAGATGCATTTGTCAGTTATAAATGTTCTCTCAAAATTAACAGAAATATAAGCACCAGACAGGTAAAAACTAGCACAATTCATTTTCACTGTTGCTCCACCTTAAAGGGACATTAACCCCTTCTTCATCAAAACTATATATTTTTTTTAAGTAGACAACCCAAGGTACTGATCTAGTCTCATTTTGGTTTATTTCATGCCACCATTTTCTGGCCAAATGCGATCATATATAAAAAAAATGGTTAACTTTTCACAAACTTTGGGTTTCCCACTGAAATTATTTACATATTGCTTGTGCAATCATGGCACACATGATTGTAATAGCTTCTCTGGGGTGACCCTTGCTCGGTAATAGCAGACATACATGGCTTTGCCATTGCTTTTTGTTAATTAGAAGACTGCTAATTGCAGCTGTGCAACACACTTCTGAAATTCCCGGCAGTGAAGGGGCTAATTGGTTAACTGGTAAGGGAAATAGCATTGTAATGTAGAGATTATCCTGTCACCTCCCTGATCCCTCTAAAACAGCTCTCTAACCTTCCCCCTCCCACTAGAGGCAGCCATCTTTGGCACTGGCAGCTGTCTCTGCTAATACCTAATTTATATGTATTTTTAATTTTCTTTTACTTTATTAAAAATAATTCTGCAGTGTAGTGGTCGTTATATAGGGCACCCCCCCCCCCCCACTGTTTTCCAGCCCTTTTCTGTAGTGCAGTGGCCCATCCCTCCCTCTCCCTTAATTGTTTTTCTGTAGCAAAAGGTCCCTCCTCCTCAGCTGAACCGCCCACACCTCCTGCGGCACCAAGAGAGATCATTACAATGATAAGACTATGACACTGTCTCTAACAATCTGCCAGATTGTTAGAGACAGTGTTTTAGCTGCGTGCCGTCATATGGTAACAGAGAACCGACCCTGCTCTGTTACCAAATGAAGGCAGACGCTGGAAGCCCAGGGACACTAAGTCTTGGTTGTCACTTCCAGCAATATCTACATTATGCGGTTCTATTGGTTATGTACCGCATGTTGTAGATCTACATCCATTTGGCCCAAGGGTTAAGCTACAAAATAAACTTACCATAAAATATTAAATTATGCAAAAATGTAAAAAACAAACAAACAAAAACTTTCCAATGCACTTTTATAACTAATTTTGCTTTCCCTGTAATTTAACTCTTGCTGAATGCAGAGCCCTGACACTCTTACACGCTGCACAATGATTAGCTGCTATGTGCAGGAGCTCATTTATCTCTCTCCTCATTAGCTACAGCAAAAAATGTCATAAAAACGTTCAAGAGACTTTTCAAGGGGTGTACCCTGAGACTCCAAAACAACAGCATAAATTTCTTTTTTTTATGTTTTAAAAGAGCTTTATTGAAAAATTCAAGGTTTCACAAAGGCCAAAATATCATATCAAAATAGTATACCTTGCTTCAAAACATAAGTTTTTACAACATGAAACTAGCTATGCAGATTACCATATGTAAATATAATGCAAATATAAACAGTTAACTTTTCTATCCGGATTGTGTAGGTGTGCGAGCCATGTCTGAGAAACCTTGATATATGCCCCTATATCAGGGACCACTTTTGGGTCCTAAGTCTCGACTGTAAGTGTTAAACATAGGGGATGATTTACTCATGATTAAGTAAGGCTATTAGTGAGAAATTATAAACGTTAAGTCTGAGTCCTTTTCAGAACTCTACTGATCAATTATTACTGTATAAATCTGCAATAGACCCAGTGCACGCTAAAACTAGGTCCACCACGGCATGACCTTTCCCTCAGGCACACCTTGCCCTGTTCTAAATAGCTCCGCCCAGTGGGAAGGGAGGGTCATTGCAGATTATTTGCAATTCAGCAAATAATTCCTGATACATAAATAAAAAAATGTCTTGAATGTCCCATTAAATTTTACCACCTATTTTATTGTCAGTGAGTGAAACTCGTCATGCTTCAATTGCTACTGCTAAAGTAATGCTGCAGCAAATATAGAACAAACAGGAAATACTCACAATGTCAGATTCATTCATCTTGATTGTCATTTTGTTGACGGCATCAGTGGCTCTGTTAAACATTTTAAGGAGACCTGCTCCACTCAGTGTTTGTGTGCTGACTGCACGTGGGAGCTAAAACGGTAGAAAAACATATAATGGTGTAAATATAAAATAAGATTGAAGCCATATTACTTTATGCTCTAAAAATAAGAAAGTATTCTATCAATAATATTTCATTAAATGCGTAATTTGTTTTTAAATTTCTTACTTGTTGAACAAATCAAGTTTTATTTATTAACATTATCAAACTCCAAAGTAAAAATGATAAAAAGGGCTAAATACAGAGGTAAAGTCCCTCATAGGAGAATTGCAGATCTTGAGTAGGAAACCTCAAAAGAGCCAGTTAGGAGCAGCAGCAGCTACACAACCCAGCCATGTTCTGCTCCCTAGGGGGAGTTTTCCTGTGTATTTAACCTTTTGTGAAGATTAAACACATAGCTATTTAGGGTTAATAATGCAAACTGATAAGCTGTAACAAATAAGAAAATGTACATTTTGCATAGAAAACTACCTTTAATATGAAGTGGGTTTTAAACAAAATCACTGAAAACAAACATTTTTTTCTGAAAAACACAAGGTAAGTTTACCTTTATAAAAACATACCTACATCTACTTTATTCAGAAAAACAGAATTTATGCTTACCTGATAAATTTCTTTCTCTTGTGATGTATCGAGTCCATGGATTCATCCATACTTGTGGGATACTCTCCTTCCTAACAGGAAGTGGCAAAGAGAGCACCCACAGCAGAGCTGTCTATATAGCTCTTCCCTTAGCTCCACCCCACCCAGTCATTCGACCGAAGGCTAGGAAGAAAAAGGAGAAACTATAGGGTGCAGAGGTGACTGAAGTATTTTAAATAAAAATATACTACCTGTCTTAAACAGACAGGGTGGGCCGTGGACTCGATACATCACAAGAGAAAGAAATTTATCAGGTAAGCATAAATTCTGTTTTCTCTTGTAAGATGTATCGAGTCCACGGATTCATCCATACTTGTGGGATAACAATACCAAAGCTTTAGGACACGGATGAAGGGAGGGACAACACAGGTTCCTTAAACGGAAGGCACCACTGCTTGTAGAACCTTTCTCCCAAAAATAGCCTCCGAAGAAGCAAAAGTATCGAATTTGTAAAATTTGGAAAAAGCATGAAGCGAAGACCAAGCCGCCACCTTACAAATCTGTTCAACAGAAGCATCATTTTTAAAAGCCCATGTGGAAGCCACAGTTCTAGTAGAATGAGGAGTAATCCTTTCAGGAGGCTGCTGGCCAGCAGCCTCATAAGCCCAACGGATGATGCTTTTCAGCCAAAAAGAAAGAGAATTAGCCGTAGCTTTTTGGCCTCTCCACTTACCAGAATAAACAACAAACAATGAAGATGTTTGACGGAAATCTTTGGTTGCTTGTAAGAAGAACTGTAAAGCACGAACCACATCAAAATTGTGCAACAGACGTTCCTTCTTTGAAGAAGGATTAGGACACAGTGAAGGAACAACAATTTCCTGATTGATATTCCTATTAGAAACAACCTTAGGAAGAAATCCAGGTTTGGTACGCAAAACTACCTTATCTGCATGGAAAACAAGATAAGGTGAGTCACACTGTAAAGCAGATAACTCAGAAACTCTTCGAGCCGAAGAGATAGCTACTAAAAACAGAACTTTCCAAGATAGAAGCTTGATATCTATGGAATGCATAGGTTCAAACGGAACCCCTTGAAGAACTTTAAGAACTAAGTTTAGGCTCCATGGCGGAGCAACAGGTTTGAATACAGGCTTGATTCTGACTAAAGCCTGACTAAACGCTTGAACGTCTGGGACATCTGCCAGACGCTTGTGTAAAAGAATAGACAAAGCAGAAATCTGTCCTTTTAAGGAGCTAGCTTATAACCCCTTCTCCAATCCTTCTTGGAGAAAAGACAATATTCTAGGAATCCTAATCTTACTCCATGAGTAACCCTTGGATTCACACCAATAAAGATATTTGCGCCAAATCTTATGATAGATTTTCCTGGTGACAGGCTTTCTAGCTTGAATCAGGGTATCAATGACCGACTCAGAGAAACCACGCTTTGATAAAATCAGGCGTTCAATCTCCAAGCAGTCAGACGCAGAGAAATTAGATTTGGATGCTTGAAAGGACCTTGGATTAGAAGGTCCTGCCTCAATGGCAGAGTCCACGGTGGAACAGATGACATGTCCACTACGTCTGCATACCAAGTCTTGCGTGGCCACGCAGGTGCTATCAGAATCACTGAAGCTCTCTCCTGCTTGATTCAGGCAACCAGACGTGGGAGGAGAGGAAACGGTGGAAATACATAGGCCAGGTTGAAGGACCAGGGCACTGCTAGAGCATCTATCAGTACTGCCTGGGGATCCCGGACCTGGACCCGTAACAAGGAAGTTTGGCGTTCTGACGGGACGCCATCAGATCCAATTCTGGTGTGCCCCATAGCTGAGTCAGCTGGGCAAATATTTCCGGATGGAGCTCCCACTCCCCCGGATGAAAAGTCTGACGACTTAGGAAATCTGCCTCCCAGTTCTCTACCCCTGGGATATGGATTGCTGAAAGATGGCAAGAGTGAGTCTCCGCCCATCGGATTATTTTGGTTACTTCCATCATCGCTAGAGGACTCTGTGTTCCTCCTTGGTGATTGATGTAAGCTACAGTCGTGATGTTGTCCGACTGAAATCTGATGAATTTGGCCGCAGCTAGCTGAGGCCACGCCTTAAGCGCATTGAATATCGCTCTCAGTTCTAGAATGTTTATCGGGAGGAGAGTTTCCTCTCGAGACCATAAACCCTGTGCTTTCAGGGAGTTCCAGACTGCACCCCAGCCTAGCAGGCTGGCATCTGTCGTTACAATAATCCACTCTGGCCTGCGGAAACACATTCCCTGAGCCAGGTGGTCCTGAGACAAACACCAGAGAAGAGAATCTCTGGTCCGTGATCGGGTGCATTCAGAGTAGTCTGGCGGTAGGTCCTGATCCAGATGAATTTGCGGAGATAAATCTGCATAATCCCCATTCCACTGTTTGAGCATGCACAGTTGCAGTGGTCTGAGGTGTAGGCGGGCAAAAGGAACTATGTCCATTGCCGCTACCATGAGTCCGATTACCTCCATACACTGAGCCACTGATGGCCGAGGAATGGAACGAAGAGCTCGGCAAGTGGTTAAGAGTTTTGATTTTCTGACCTCCGTCAGAAATATTTTCATTTCTTCCGAGTCTATCAGAGTCCCTAGGAAGGAAACTCTTGTGAGAGGGAAGAGAGAACTCTTTATGTTCACCTTCCACCCGTGAGATCTCAGAAAAGCCAACACAATGTCCGTGTGAGACTTGGTTAACTGGAAAGTCGACGCCTGAATTAAGATCACGCATTCCTTGTAAACCAGGCAGTTTAGATAAAACCGCTGTGAGGGTTGTATTCATAACTGTGGCCATGTCTTGTAAAGTAAATGAAGTCGACGCACTAGAGGTACTTGGCGTCACTTGTGCGGGCGTTACTGGTTGTGACACTTGGGGAGAGCTAGATGGCAAACCCTCAATTCCTTCTGTCTGAGAATCATCTATTGCTATATTTTTAAGTGCTATAAAATGTTCTTTATAATTTATAGACATATCAGTGCAAGTGGGACACATTCTAACAGGGGGTTCCACAATGGCTTCTAAACACATTGAACAAGGATTTTCCTTGGTGTCAGACATGTTAAACAGGCTAGTAATGAAACAAGCAAGCTTGAAAAACACTTTATTCAAAGTAAATAATACTTAGAAAAAAACGGTACTGTGCCTTTAACCCCTTAACGACTGAGGACGTGCAGGGTACGTCCTCAGAAAAAAGGCAGTTAACGCCTGAGATGTACCCTGCACGTCCTCAGTGTGGAAAGCAGCTGGAAGCGATCCTGCTCGCTTCCAGATGCTTTCCGGTTATTGCAGTGATGCCTCGATATGGAGGCATCCTGCAATAACCTTTTTAAGCCATCCGGTGCAGAGAGAGCCACTCTGTGGCCCTCTCTGCACCGGAGATCGGTGGCTTACTGCGTTGGTGGGTGGGAGCCGGACCGGGAGGCGGGTGGCGGCCATCGATGGCCCTGGTTGTGTGAAGGGGGGCGGGATCGTGGGCGGCTGGGGGCGCGTGCACGGGGAGGGAGCGGGTGGGAACCGCTACACTACAGAAAATGCTGAAATAAAAAATGTAAAAAAAATGTAAATAATGTAAAAAAAACGATCAGCAAGGTGGTGGGGGTTTGTCTGTGTGGGGGGGGGGGAGCTACAAAGCTACACTACAGAAAAAAACAAAAAACAAAAAAAAGCACTTTTTATTGCAAACTGGGTACTGGCAGACAGCTGCCAGTAACCAAGATGGCCCCCAATAAGGCAGAGGGGAGGGTTAGAGAGCGGTTTTGGGGGGGGATCAGGGAGGTTGGGGGCTAAGGGGGGATCCTACACAGTAGCATATGTAAATATGCTAAAAAAAATGTATTTATTTTTTTAAAACCCTTTTATTTTAGTACTGGCATACTTTCTGCCAGTACTTAAGATGGCGGGGACAATTGTGGGTTGGGGGAGGGAAGGGAGCTGTTTGGGAGGGAGCAGGGGGTGGGATGTGTCAGATGGGAGGCTGATCTCTACACTAAAGCTAAAATTAACCCTGCAAGCTCCCTACAAACTCCCTAATTAACCCCTTCACTGCTAGCCATAATACACGTGTGAGGCGCAGCAGGATTTAGCGGCCTTCTAATTACCAGAAAGCAACACCAAAGTCATATATGTCTGCTATTTCTGAACAAAGGGGATCCCAGACAAGCATTTACAACCATTTGTGCCATAATTGCACAAGCTGTTTGTAAATGATTTCAGTGAGAAACCTAAAATTGTGAAAAAATTTACGTTTTTTTTTAATTTGATCGCATTTGGCGGTGAAATGGTGGCATGAAATATACCAAAATGTGCCTAGATCAATACTTGGGGTTGTCTACTACACTACACTAAAGCTAAAATTAACCCTACAAGCTCCCTAAAAGCTCCCTAATTAACCCCTTAACTGCTGGGCATAATACACTTGTGGTGTGCAGTGGCATTTAGCGGCCTTCTAATTACCAAAAAGCAACGCCAAAGCCATATATGTCTGCTATTTCTGAACAAAGGGGATCCCAGAGAAGAATTTACAACCATTTATGCCATAATTGCACAAGTTGTTTGTAAATAATTTCAGTGAGAAACCGAAAGTTTGTGAAAAAGTGAAAGATTTTTTGTATTTGATCGCATTTGGCGGTGAAATGGTGGTATGAAATATACCAAAATGGGCCTAGATCAATACTTTGGGATGTCTACTAAAAAAAAATATATACATGTCAAGGGATATTCAGGGATTCCTGAAAGATATTAGTGTTCTAATGTAACTAGCGCTAATTTTGGAAAAAAATGGTTTGGAAATAGCAAAGTGCTACTTGTATTTATGGCCCTATAACTTGCAAAAAAAGCAAAGAACATGTAAACATTGGGTATTTCTAAACTCAGGACAAAATTTAGAAACTATTTAGCATGGGTGTTTTTTGGTGGTTGTAGATATGTAACAGATTTTGGGGCTCAAAGTTAGAAAAAGTGTGTTTTTTTCCATTTCTCCTCATATTTTATCATTTTTTTTATAGTAAATTATAAGATATGATGAAAATAATGGTATCTTTAGAAAGTCCATTTAATGGCGAGAAAAACGGTATATAATATGTGTGGGTACAGTAAATGAGTAAGAAGAAAATTACAGCTAAACACAAACACCGCAAAAATGTAAAAATAGCCTTGGTCCCAAACGGACAGAAAATGGAAAAGTGCTGTGGTCATTAAGGGGTTAAGAGAAAAAAAGATGCACAAACTCTGCAAAACAGTGTAAAAAAGCAGTAAACTTTACGAAATTTTTACAGTAGAATCATAAAGCCTTAGTAAGTTTGCACAGCCAGCCAATAAACGATTAGCCCCTTAATGTAAAAACCGGATTGACAAAACGTCAAAAAACTGGTATAAAAACGTTCAGCGCCTACCTGCCCTTTAGGATAGATTTGTGGGGAAAAACCTTCTTTTAGGCCCTCAAACACAGCAGGACCCTCTGGAGAAGCAGCTGGATGTCTTCAGAGTAAAAGAAACTGCGCAACTGAGGCGCGAAAATAGGCCCCTCCCACCTCACTCGATGTTAGTGGGGCCTAAAAGAAACACATCAAAGTGTTTCTAGACTAGCCATGTGGGTTAATAACCCTTAAATCAGCCACAATGACCCCTTAAAGTCCCTCAAAAAACGTTACATTTTTTAATAAAAAACGTTTTTTCTTATAAATGCCACTAGTAACAAATGAGCCCTCTATGCAAGCTGGGATTCTCTATTAAGTGTCTGAATACAGCTTACCCTTCCCTCATGGGGATATTGTCAGCCTTTTCTAGAATTATCACAGTCTGTCTAGAAAAAAATGGACTGAACATACCTCAATGCAGCTTAGCATGCAAACCGTTCCCCCAACTGAAGTTTTCCTGTACTCCTCAGCTTCTGTGTGAACAGCAGTGGATCTTAGTTACAAAGTGCTAAGATCATTAACCTCCTTACAGAAATCTTCATCCCTTTTCTGGCAGAGAGTGAATAGTACACACCGGTACCATTTAAAATAACAAACGTTTGCTTGAGAAAATAAAAACTACCATTTTTGTCACCACACTCACTTTACCCTTCCTATCAGTTAAGCAGGCAAAGAGAATGACTGGTGGGGAGGAGCTATATAGACAGCTCTGCTGTGGGTGCTCTCTTTGCCACTTATTGTTAGGAAGGAGAATATCCCAAAAGTATGGATGAATCCGTGGACTCGATACATCTTACAAGAGAAAGAAAATTTATGCTTACCTGAAAAATTTGTTTCTTTTTAGACACGATGAGTCCACGGATTTCATCCTTACTTGTGGGATTACGCCTCCTGGTCAGCAGGAGGAGGCAAAGAGCACCACAGCAGAGCTGTATATATAGCTCCTCCCTTCCCTCCCACTCCAGTCATTCGACCGATGTTAGAAAGAGAAAGGAAAAGCCAAGGTGCAGAGGTGTCTGAAGTTTAACAAAAAATAATAACCTGTCTCATAAAACAGGGCGGGCCGTGGACTCATCGTGTCTAAAAAGAAACAAATTTATCAGGCAAGCATAAATTTTCTTTTCTTTTTAAAGACACGATGAGTCCACAGATTTCATCCTTACTTGTGGGATACAATACCAAAGCTATAGTACACGGATGATAAGGGAGGGACAAGACAGGGAACCTAAACGGAAGGCACCACTGCCTTTCTCCCAAAAACAGCCTCAGCCGAGGCAAAAGTATCAAATTTGTAAAATTAAGAAAAAGTGTGAAGAGAGGATCAAGTTGCAGTCTTGTAAATCTGTTCAACAGAAGCATCATTTTTGAATGCCCATGAGGAAGCAACAGCCCTAGTGGAATGAGCCGTAATTCTTTCAGGAGGCTGCTGTCCAGTAGTCTCATATGCAAAACGGATGATACTCTTCAGCCAAAAGGAAAGAGAGGTAGCTGTAGCTTTCTGATCCTTAAGTTTTCCCGAAAAAATGACAAATAAAGAAGACGATTGACGAAAGTCCTTAGTCGCTGGTAAGTAAAATTTTAGAGCACGGACTACGTCCAAGTTGTGTAGCAGGCGTTCCCTTCTGAGAAGAAGGAATAGGACACAAGGAAAGAACAACAATCTCCTGATTAATGTTCTTGTCTGAAACAACTTTAGGAGGAAAACCAAGTTTAGTACGTAAAACCACCTTATCCAAAGGAAAAATAAGGTAAGGAGAAGTATATTGTAATGCCGAAAGCTCAGACACTCTTCGAGCAGAAGAAATGGCAACAAGAAATGAAACTTTCCAAGATAATAACTTAATATCTATGGAATGCATAGGTTCAAGCGGAACCCCTTGAAGAACTAAATTCAAACTCCATGGAGGAGCAATTGGTTTAAACACAGGCCTAATTCTAATCAAGGTCTGAAAAAAAGATTGAATATTTGGTACATCTGCCAGACGCTTGTGCAACAAAATAGATAAGGCAGAGATCTGACCCTTTAGGGAACTTGCTGATAACCCCTTCTCCAATCCTTCTTGGAGAAAAGACAAAATCCTGGGAACCCTAACTCTACTCCATGAGTAGCCCTTGGATTCATACCAATAAATATATTTGCGCCATATCTTATGGTAAATCTTCCTAGTTACCGGCTTACGCGCCTGAATTAAGGTATCTATGACCGAATCAGAGAACCCTCGCTTGGATAAGATTAAGCATTCAATCTCCAAGCAGTCAGCTGCAGAGAAACTAGATTCGGGTGACGGAAGGGACCCCGAATGAGAAGGTCCTTCCTCAATGGAAGCTTCCAAGGTGGCAGAGATGACATGTCCACCAGATCGGCATACCAAATCCTGCAAGGTCACCCAGGAGCAATGAGAATAATTGATGCCCTCTCCTGTTTGATTCGAGCAATAACCCGGGGAAGGAGTGCAAACGGGGGGGAAAAGACATGCTAGGCTGAAGGACCAAGGAACTGCCAAGGCATCTATCAGTTCGGTCTGGGGATCCCTGGACCTGGACCCTTATCTCGGAAGCTTGGCATTCTGACGAGATGCCATGAGATCCAACTCCGGCCGACCCCATCTGAGAATCAGTTTGGAGAATATTTCCAGGTGGAGTTCTGGATGAAAAGTCTGCCTGCTCAGAAAATCTGCCTCCCAGTTGTCCACCCCTGGGATGTGGATCGCCGACAGATGGCAAGAATGGGCCTCCACCCACTGGATTATCTTGGCTACTTCGGTCATCGCTAAGGAGCTCCTTGTTCCTCCCTGATGATTGATGTAAGCCACCGTCGTTATGTTGTCCGACTGGAATCTGATTAATTTGGCCAAAGCCAACTGAGGCCAGAACCGAAGCGCATTGAAGATCGCCCTCAGCTCTAAAATGTTGATGGGAAGGAGAGACTCTGCCTGAGTCCATACCCCCTGAGCCTTTAAAGAGCCCCAGACTGCTCCCCATCCTAAAAGGCTGGCATCCGTTGTCACAATCACCCATGAAGGTCTGCGAAAGCATGTCCCCTGGGACAGATGATCCAGAGACAACCACCATTGAAGAGAGTCCCTCGTCTCCTGATCTAGGGTTATTCGAGGAGATAAATCTGTATATTCTCCATTCCACTGTCTGAGCATGCTTAGCTGCAGAGGCCTGAGATGAAACCGAGCAAACGGTATGATGTCCATTGCCGCCACCATCAATCAGATTACCTCCATGGACAGAGCCACTGATGGCCGAGGAGTGGACTGAAGGGCTCGACATGTGTTCAGAATCTTTGACTTTCTGACCTCTGTCAGAAAAATTCTCATGGATAGAAAGTAGATTAGAGTCCCCAGAAAGCTTACCCTTGTCTGCGGAATTAATGAACTCACTGCCAGATTTATCCACCCGTGAGTTCTCGGTATGGGACCTTGTTCCGCGGTCTTAGAACCGCCAGTAGAGACCCCAGAACCTTTGACAATTCAGGGTGCCGTGGCCAGACCGAAAGAGAGAGCCACGAACGAAAAATGTTTGTCCAGAAAGGCAAACCTCAGGAATCTGAGAAGATCTCTGTGGATAGGAACATGAAGATATGCATCCTTTAGATCCACTGTCATCATAAATTGACCCTCCTGGGTCAATGGAAGAATGGTACGAATAGTTTCCATCTTGAAAAATGGAACTCTGAGAAACTTGTTTAGACTCTTGAAGTCCAAGATATGTTTGAAGGTTCCCTTCTTTTTGGGAACTACAAACAGATCTGGATAAAAACCCTGTAGCTGTTCCTGTATTGGAATGGGACAAATCACTCCCATGGAAGAGAGGTCTCTTACACAAATTAAGAACCCCTCTCCTTTTATCTGGTCTGCAGATAATCTTGAACGAAGAAATCTTCCTCGGGGGAAAATATTCTGAACTCCAGTTTGTATCCCTGAGACACTAATGCTGTAGCCCAGGGATCCTGAACATCTCGCACCCAAGCTTGAATGAAAAAGGAAAGTCTGCCCCCTACCAGATCCGGTCCCGGATCATGGGCGAACCCTTCATGCTGACTTGGAAACAGCAGCAGGGTTCTTTGATTGTTAACCCTTGTACCATGACTGGTTGTAAAATTTCCTTCAAGCCAGGTCCAAACAAGGTCTTTCCCTTGTAAGGAATAGTTCAGAAGTTTAGACTTGGATGCTACGTCCGCAGGCCAAGGTTTCAACCATAAGGCTCTGCGGGCTAGGGTATAAAAACCTGAAGCCTTAGCAGCTAATCTAGCAATCTGCAGAGAAGCATCAGAAATAATTGAATTAGCAAATGTAAAGCCTTAATCCGATCCTGGATTTTATCCATAGGAGTTTCTGACTTAAAAACCTCAGACAACTCATCAGCCAAAATGCCGTCGCTCTAGTGACGGTAATAAAGTACACAGTTGGATGTTGTTGAAAACCCTGTAGTACATCCCCTCCTAAACCTTAGAAGGAATCAACTACCCTCTAAGGAAGAAGGGGTTCTTTTAGCCAAACTTAAAACCACTCCTTAACCCCAGGAATGTCTACCCAGCCTCCTTAGCTGAGATGGCATTTCTCATGAAATATAGGAAATGCAGTCTTGCATTCTTATAACTTACTGGACGTACTAGAATAAATTACACCAGTATAGTCGGAGCCGTCCAGGGTAGCTAAATCCGCAAATAAATAATCTAGTAAGGTTAGCTTTTGCAAGTACCCAAGGTTACTTAAACAGCTTGCTAGCACCCATACAAGGTGCAAATAGCTGCAGCTGGTTTCAAACTGCGAACCTCCCACTTGCTAGACAGCTAAGCTAACCATCAGGCTACTACAGCTGGCTCCACTAGATCACAGAGGTACATGCCTGAGAGGCAGGATAAAAATGATACTGCAGTAGCAGGTAGAATTGAACTCACAAAAATCCAGCCCATGTGGGCCCTAATATTTTGTGGACACTGTAGGAGTGTGGTATAAAGTGACCACTGTCAACATACTCCTCAATAGTAAATATCTTAAGAGGAGAAGGTTTAGAAAAAGGAGTGTAATTTTTCTTTCTTTTTTTTACAATTTTTATTTCTGTTGTGCAGAAAACAATCCAATTAAAGAGTTAACATTGCTGTTAATATACATTGGTAAGTACATGAAATAAGCGATGTCATGTGCAAAAATTCCATATGAAATTTACAAGGAACAGCAGTGCACTGCATGTGGCCATAAAATATTTGAGACACTAAAGCAGAAAAAAAGTGGCATGGAGTGACCGGTGTCAACAAACCCCTAAGAGCCATAGCTTTAGAAGAAGTATAAGTAAGAAAAATTGACACATAAAAAGCGGTACTGTTTCTTTAAACGTTAAAGCAATTTTATCTTTTGTGAGTTCCTGTAGCATCCTAAGACACAAAGGATGAGCTAAACAAAAACAACTGAAAGTATTATGATAAACATAACATAGGTTAGCTTTCACTTGAAGCATGGACCATGCCTACTGTCCCTTTAAATTATAAAAGCAATATAATTCTTTATTTGTGTGCTTTTCTCTTAAATTGCAAACTGTCCACTTATCAATATGTGTACATGGGTTTAAATAGCCAGTAGCAAACACTTTCAGGGCTTACTGGACCTCAGCTATTGTACCGAGGAGTCTAAGCGTCCAATGATATAAATTTCACAAACATAAACGTAAGAAAACATATGAACATCATCTTTGTGTTTAGAAGGCTGGTTCTAATATTGAGCGATCATAATGGCATTACAAACTCTGCCCTCCGGTATCGTAATGGAGGGAGAGCGCAACCAACAAAGGCTCGATAGACGAAAGTCAATATTATTGTGAGATGTTAATCCCAATCTTATTTGAACTATGTAAGTATATTTAGCAGACAGAAGTTTTTATTTAAATTTAAAGGCATATTTAACAGGCAATTTTTTGCAGCATAAATATAAATCAATATTATTGCGAGATGTTAATCCCAATTTTATTTGAACTATGTTAGTATATTTAGCAGATAGAAGTATATTTGTTTTTGCAGCTCAAATATAAGCCAATATTATTGTTAGATGTTGATCCCAATCTTATTAGAAGCTATGTAAGTATCTCTAAACAGATTATTAATAAATACCAAAAATATGTTACAGATAATAGCAAAGGTAATTGGCGAAATTATCTAGAAGCTAAAAAACAAAGAGATAACTGGCATATCTTAAAAAAAAAACACAGCAGGAGTTAAAGAGAAATAGTAACTATATGCAATTTGGAAATAAGATAGGTAAATTCTTGGCCAGACTGGTAAGTACACAGAAAACAAATAGTATTATATCTTCAATTAAGTCTAAACATAAAACATGCACTCTCCCCCAAGATATCTTAGAGGAATTCTTGCAATATTTCAAACGGTTATATCAGGACCAACCCATAGATAAGTTAAAGAAGGATCTGTTTTGGGATAGGGTTAAGTTACCCCAAATAGCCAAAGAAGATCTGGATTTTTTAAACTTCCCAATTACGGAAGAGGAGATTAAAAATTCTATTACCAAATTGAAGTTAAACAAAGCGCCAGGCCCGGATGATCTTCCAGGTGAACTTTATAAATTTTTTGCAGATGAGATCACCCCTACTTTATGTAAGGTTTTCAATTGTTTATTTCAGGAAAACAAAACACCCTCTAAATATTTTATAGAATCTAGAATAATTTTAATCTATAAACAAGGTAAAAACAGAGAAGCATTGGATTTATATAGGCCCATTTCTCTGTTAAACGTCGATTACAAAATCTTAACACACATACTAGCAAATAGACTTCAAAACGTGATTAGTGAACTGATCCACCCAGACCAAACTGGTTTTATTAAAGGAAAGACACTTATTAAAAATCTAAGGAAATTAGAGATAGCAATTAATTATTGTGAACTAAAGAAGGAAAGAGGAACAGAGTTAACAGAAGATGCTGCGGTTATCTCGATAGATACACAAAAAGCGTTTGATACGCTATTATGGGATCACATGTTTACGACTATTACTAATTTTGGTATTGAGGGTAAATTTTCTCAAACTATTGCTCTGCTATATTCTAATCCGGGGGCGACCCTAAGTGTTACTTTCTTAATATCAGAGCAATTTACTCTTTATCGTGGGACAAGACAAGGTTGTCCATTATCCCTGTTGCTTTTTAATCTGGTCTTAGAGACTCTAGCAATATTCTTTAGGCAAAATCTGCTAGGGATTAATATTGAAGGTCATAGAATAATTCAAGCTATTTATGCCGACGATCTTCTTCTTTTTGTTCAAAACCTTAATTATAACTTACCTATAATTATGGAGGCTTTAGAAGCCTTCCATGCCTTTTCTGGTTTTGCGATTAATAAAGAAAAATCTGAACTCATGTGGCTTATTAAACTAAAAAGTTCTCCAATAATTCCCTTTAAGGAGGCCAAAGATTATATCACATATTTAGTGATAAATTTGGCATCTAACTCTAAAAGATGGTACAGCTTAAACTTTGTACCAGCTATTGCATCATTTAAGGAAGATTTAGAGAGGTGGAGGAACTTGCCTATATCTCTCGCAGGTCGAATTCACTTAATAAAAATGGTCTCCCTCCCAAAATTTATTTAAATTTTTCAGGCCTTACCATTATTATTATTGAGGAAAGATCGAGTGTTAATTAACAAACTAATAACACAATTCATCCAGAGTAACAAAAAGCCTAGGATAGCGCTCAAACGACTGTGTTCAAGGAAAGAGGCTGTAGGTATGGCTTTACCTGATTTTTAACTATATAATTTAGCATCCAATTTAAAATTTGTCTGGGACTGGTTTACTGATAAGGGTCATTTTTCCTTCTCTGAAATTGAAGGAGCTTTAGTAGCCCTTATGCTCTTAAAGCACTGATGCATATGCCCCCGAAACGAATCCCCAAAGAAATAAAAGGGATGTTAATCATAGATCAACCAATACGGGCTTGGCGCCAATTCTGCTCCAGAATAGGGATAAATTATAGAGGGTCGCTCTTTTTAACAATCAGAGGCAACCCAGAATTCGAGGAAGGATATGACTCCGCCAGATTTAATGCCTGGTAAGATCTAGGGATAAACTATATCTCGCAGCTGCTTAAAAGAGAAGATAACTCTATCAAAACCTTTGATGATTGTAAATTAGAATACAATATGTCAAATCGCCTTTTCTTCTCTTATCTAAAAATACGTTACTATGTTGAACAGTGTAAGAAAATAAAGGCAATAGAATGGGATAATGATATACTCAGGCAGATAATTAGTATCTTCCAGATGGGGAAATTCTCTATTTCATACTCATATCATGCTTTATTAGCATCCCAAGAACAAAGCAATGCGAGATATCTGGAATTAAAATGGGATCCACTTTGTAGAAGCCAATTAGAATTAGATTTAATGAAGAATTCAGGGGACAGGGTGGCAAAGGCGATGAAAGGAGAATATTTTAGGGAACAACAGGTAAAGATCCTTTATCAATGCTATTATACACCTGGTTGGCAGGCCCGGTGGGATAAATTTAGTAGGAAGATAGTTTGTAGTAAATGTAAATACTATGCAGCAGATATGATCCACCTTTTCTGGCTTTGTCCAGTAATACAAAGATTTTGGGGGGAAATTTCAAAATTTCAAAATTTTGAACCAATATTTTCAGGTAAATAAATATGCACTATTCTTTCTGGTGACCCAGGAGGAAGCAGGTTCTAATTATTTACTAATAAATACAGCAGTTTTGATTGGTAGAAAACTTATATTAAAGTATTGGAAGTCTAGCAAAGAACCTAAATTTTCTGAATTCAAAAACGGGATAACATATCAAATGTTTTTAGAACAAGCTTCAGTTCAGACACAGATAGATAATAATATTAAATTCTTTATGAATAAGTGGGGGGTATTTATTAAGTCATTAGAACAGGAAACTCAAAAACTGGTCCTTCAACCTTTCAAGAATTCTCTTTATATATTAGAAGCTAATTTAACAGGAGAGTGGCAGTCTATATGAGAGAACATATGTGATGGTAGTTGGGGGGGGGGGGGGGAGTTCTGGGTTGTTGTTTTTTTGTTTTGTTCTTGTCTTGTTTTCTGGTTTCGATTGTTTGTTGGTTGGGGTTATTTGTATGCTGAGTATATCACAATGGGAGTTTGAGGTTTTGTTTGAGATTTTATTTATAAAGAAAATATGCCACTTTAGAATCAGTTTGGTTTAATTGGAAAAGGTGTTTATTTTCACTTGCTGAAACTATTTCCCAGTTCCAACAATTCATGAGATCAAGTATGTATTTATGAGGAACGTAATTTGTATGGTATATTGACTCTTGCATATCTCTATTTGTATATGTATACTGGTATTTCAATTTTCGCCTTCTCTGTTACAATTTATTGTTAATTGTCTTTCTTTTTTGGTAATAAAAATAAAAAAAATAAAAAGAAGCTATGTAAGTATATTTGACAGACAGAAGCATATACAAATATGCCATGAAAGAGTGGACTTAAGTGGTTGGATGTGCACTGATACTTTTTGTTGTTTTGTAATTGTTTTGGTCACTCCAGTAGCACTCCCACAATATGTGTGCTAAGATTAAACAGTCCTTTTGCGGTGTGATTAACCAAAAAAACCCTTTGTAGTATCTTTGAATAGGGAGCTGACCAAATCCCTCCCCTTTGGTTAATGCACGCCACCCAGCCCAGGTGTGTTCCAGATAAATTGTGATATACTTAATAAGCTAGAAAGCTTCACACTGTGTAGACATGACTTGCTGCAGTGTGGAAACTTGTTAGTTAGGACCAGTCTAATATGGGACACCATGTAAGTGGTGACTCGCTTAGCAGAATATGAACATATTGTGTGACTAAGATCCCTATTTTATTTAAATTTAAACAGGCAATTTTTTGCAGCATAAATATAAGTCAATATTATTGTGATATGTTAATCCCAATCTTATTTGAACTATGTAAGTATATTTAGCAGACAGAAGTTTTTATTTAAATTTAAAGGCATATTTAACAGGCAATTGTTTGCAGCATAAATATAAAACAATATTATTGCGAGATGTTAATCCCAATTTTATTTGAACTATGTAAGTATATTTAGCAGATAGAAGTATATTTGTTTTTGCAGCTCAAATATAAGCCAATATTATTGTGAGATGTTGATCCCAATCTTATTAGAAGCTATGTAAGTATATTTGACAGACAGAAGCATATACCAATATTAGCAAGAACAAGGAATATTGGCACAGTGAAAGTACTAAATAGGAAAGAGGGATATAGTAATCCCTGGTGCTAACCCTTAATAGTCAATTGAAAAAAGGGGGAATTGGGGGAAGTAGGGCAAGAAGGTGTTAATTAGCACTCATTCCATTAAATATTGTTTCGATTGTTGAAACAAATTCAACTAATAGTTGCAAAGATAGATTAATTAAAACTTACTATTTTATGAAACCACTATTAAAATGTAATTAATATTACAACTGGGAAAGTTCCCATATACCTCTTGTTAACCACACACACAGAAATTCATTACCATCTGCAATGTACCGATAAAATGAGCATAGCTCCAACCACCCCCTGTATTCCTGGCCAGTAACAGGATACTCTGGCTTCAGGTGACAGGGATGGCCTGATTACCATGCTCTAATCTCTTGCAAACAAATTCCTTATTTGGTGGATTAATCAATATAAGAGTTTAAAATCAAAAACACATTCACACTAGCATACCAAACACACAAAGTGTTTTGGCCGAGTAGCGGCCTTTCTCAATGTGTATAATCAACTGACAAGACGAGTGTTACACTGAGGATTCTTTAAATACACTATGTGTTAATGTCTTAACCAATCCCGTTGCGTGTTGTGTACACGCCCATCCATTAGCGAATCACAAGCGACTTTATGTAACCGGAGTCAGTACTGACACTCAGTTATTCGATTGGCTGTGAGCGAGCCAATGATGCCCAATCTACGATCGTTAACTATAGTTTGTTTATATTTATGCAATCGTTACATTCACACCGGTATTTGCCTCCATCAGTTTAAAATTTACTCATGCTCTTGGTACCTAATTCTACGTGCACCTGAGATTGACATTTATTCGGCTGAATTACACACAGTAGGAAGATTATAACGGATAGCAAACTTGCTTACATAGAAATGCTGTCCTTTCTATCACTCTGTTGGTGCATTATCGCTGAATTATGTTTAATATAGGTTATCCAAATAATCACATCAAAAAAACTTGCCCATCACGAGAGTCCACCGATGCCCATAAATAACTTATTAATATCGGTACGTTTAGTTACCCACTGGGATAACTTCCAAGAGAATATACTCTCCCAACTTGCAACGCCATGTATGCAAAGTGATCACAGCCATGCTATTAACATTTGGCTGTTAAAATCAATTCATCTGTGATAATTTTATTATTTTAAATAAACAACTCTGTATGAGTCCAATATTGACGCCTTCCTCCATACTTAGTTAGTGATTGTGCGGTCTCATTGTCTCTAAGTATTTGATTACCGTTTCTTATGATTAGATGTAACACGACATATACCTGCAATGTTCTTTAGTGTATACATTTATTTTTACTGTGGTTATGAGAAACCCATAGAATGAAGATAAAGAACAATTATTGCCGTGAGGATATATTACAATCTGATTGTTTAATGTCATTACTAGTAATGTAAGAGAAATTAAAGACATTGCGTGCCAGCAATCCCACACATAAGAGAATTAATAGGCGTAATAGAGTATGCATAAAAACAGAATTTATGCTTACCTGATAAATTACTTTCTCCAACGGTGTGTCCGGTCCACGGCGTCATCCTTACTTGTGGGATATTCTCTTCCCCAACAGGAAATGGCAAAGAGTCCCAGCAAAGCTGGCCATATAGTCCCTCCTAGGCTCCGCCCACCCCAGTCATTCGACCGACGGACAGGAGGAAATATATATAGGAGAAACCATATGGTACCGTGGTGACTGTAGTTAGAGAAAATAATTCATCAGACCTGATTAAAAAACCAGGGCGGGCCGTGGACCGGACACACCGTTGGAGAAAGTAATTTATCAGGTAAGCATAAATTCTGTTTTCTCCAACATTGGTGTGTCCGGTCCACGGCGTCATCCTTACTTGTGGGAACCAATACCAAAGCTTTAGGACACGGATGAAGGGAGGGAGCAAATCAGGTTACCTAAACGGAAGGCACCACAGCTTGCAAAACCTTTCTCCCAAAAATAGCCTCCGAAGAAGCAAAAGTATCAAATTTGTAAAATTTGGCAAAAGTGTGCAGTGAAGACCAAGTCGCTGCCTTACATATCTGGTCAACAGAAGCCTCGTTCTTGAAGGCCCATGTGGAAGCCACAGCCCTAGTGGAGTGAGCTGTGATTCTTTCAGGAGGCTGCCGTCCGGCAGTCTCATAAGCCAATCGGATAATGCTTTTAAGCCAAAAGGAAAGAGAGGTAGCAGTCGCTTTTTGACCTCTCCTTTTACCAGAATAAACAACAAACAAGGAAGATGTTTGTCTGAAATCTTTAGTAGCCTCTAAATAGAACTTTAGAGCACGGACAACGTCCAAATTGTGTAACAAACGTTCCTTCTTTGAAACTGGATTCGGACACAAAGAAGGTACAACTATCTCCTGGTTAATATTTTTGTTAGAAACAACTTTCGGAAGAAAACCAGGCTTAGTACGCAAAACCACCTTATCTGCATGGAACACCAGATAGGATTTAGACTCCAGGGAGGAGTCAAAGGTCTGTAAACAGGCTTGATCCTAACCAGAGCCTGAACAAATGCTTGAACATCTGGCACAGCTGCCAGTCTTTTGTGCAGTAAAACAGATAAAGCAGAGATCTGTCCCTTTAGAGAACTTGCAGATAATCCTTTCTCCAAACCTTCTTGTAGAAAGGATAGAATCTTAGGAATTTTTATCTTGTTCCATGGGAATCCTTTGGATTCACACCAACAGATATATTTTTTCCATATTTTATGGTAAATTTTTCTAGTTACAGGCTTTCTAGCCTGAATCAGAGTATCTATTACAGAATCTGAAAACCCACGCTTTGATAAAATCAAGCGTTCAATCTCCAGGCCGTCAGTTGGAGGGAAACCAGATTCGGATGTTCGAATGGACCCTGAACAAGAAGGTCCTGTCTCAAAGGTAGCTTCCATGGTGGAGCCGATGACATATTCACCAGGTCTGCATACCAAGTCCTGCGTGGCCACGCAGGAGTTATCAAGATCACCGAGGCCCTCTCCTGATTGATCCTGGCTACCAGCCTGGGAATGAGAGGAAACGGTGGGAATACATAAGCTAGGTTGAAGGTCCAAGGTGCTACTAGTGCATCTACTAGGGTCGCCTTGGGATCCCTGGATCTGGACCCGTAGCAAGGAACCTTGAAGTTCTGACGAGACGCCATCAGATCCATGTCTGGAATGCCCCATAATTGAGTTATTTGGGCAAAGATTTCCGGATGGAGTTCCCACTCCCCCGGATGGAATGTCTGACGACTCAGAAAATCCGCTTCCCAATTTTCCACTCCTGGGATGTGGATCGCAGACAAGTGGCAGGAGTGATCCTCCGCCCATTGAATTATTTTGGTCACTTCTTTCATCGCCAGGGAACTCCTTGTTCCCCCCTGATTGATATATGCAACGGTCGTCATGTTGTCTGATTGGAACCCTATGAATTTGGCCTTTGCTAGTTGAGGCCAAGCTCTGAGAGCATTGAATATCGCTCTCAGTTCCAGAATGTTTATCGGGAGAAGAGACTCTTCCCGAGACCATAGATCCTGAGCTTTCAGGGATTCCCAGACCGCGCCCCAGCCCACTAGACTGGCGTCGGTCGTGACAATGACCCACTCTGGTCTGCGGAAGCTCATTCCCTGGGACAGATTGTCCAGGGTCAGCCACCAACGGAGTGAATCTCTGGTCTTTTGACCTACTTGAATCATCGGAGACAAGTCTGTATAATCCCCATTCCACTGTTTGAGCATGCACAGTTGTAATGGTCTTAGATGAATTCGTGCAAAAGGAACTATGTCCATTGTTGCAACCATCAATCCTATTACTTCCATGCACTGCGCTATGGAAGGACGAGGAACAGAATGAAGTACTTGACAAGAGCTTAGAAGTTTTGATTTTCTGACCTCTGTCAGAAAAATCCTCATTTCTAAGGAATCTATTATTGTTCCCAAGAAGGGAACTCTTGTCGACGGGGACAGAGAACTTTTTTCTTTGTTCACCTTCCATCCGTGAGATCTGATAAAGGCTAGGACGATGTCCGTATGAGCCTTTGCTTTTGACAGGGACGACGCTTGTATTAGGATGTCGTCCAAGTAAGGTACTACTGCAATGCCCCTTGGTCTTAGAACCGCTAGAAGGGACCCTAGTACCTTTGTGAAAATCCTTGGAGCAGTGGCTAATCCGAATGGAAGTGCCACAAACTGGTAATGCTTGTCCAGAAAAGCGAACCTTAGGAACTGATGATGTTCCTTGTGGATAGGAATATGTAGGTACGCATCCTTTAAATCCACGGTAGTCATAAATTGACTTTCCTGGATGGTGGGTAGGATCGTTCGAATAGTTTCCATTTTGAACGATGGTACCCTGAGAAATTTGTTTAGGATCTTCAAATCCAAAATTGGTCTGAATGTTCCCTCTTTTTTGGGAACTACGAACAGATTGGAATAAAATCCCATTCCTTGTTCTCTTATTGGAACTGGATGTATCACTCCCATCTTTAACAGGTCTTCTACACAATGTAAGAATGCCTGTCTCTTTATTTGGTTTGAGGATAAGTGAGACCTGTGGAACCTTCCCCTTGGGGGTAGTTCTTTGAATTCCAGGAGATAACCTTGAGAAACTATTTCTAGCGCCCAAGGATCCTGAACATCTCTTGCCCAAGCCTGAGCAAAGAGAGAGAGTCTGCCCCCCACTAGATCCGGTCCCGGATCGGGGGCTATCCCTTCATGCTGTTTTGGTAGCAGTGGTAGGCTTCTTGGCCTGCTTACCCTTGTTCCAGCCTTGCATTGGTTTCCAGGCTGGTTTGGGCTGTGAGGCATTACCCTCTTGCTTAGAGGATGCAGAATTAGAGGCTGGTCCGTTTCTGCGAAAGGGACGAAAATTAGGCTTATTTTTAGCCTTAAAAGACCTATCCTGTGGGAGGGCGTGGCCCTTTCCCCCAGTGATGTCTGAAATAATCTCTTTCAATTCTGGTCCAAATAATGTTTTACCTTTGAAAGGGATGTTAAGCAATTTTGTCTTGGAAGACACATCCGCTGACCAAGACTTTAGCCAAAGCGCTCTGCGCGCCACGATAGCAAACCCTGAATTTTTCGCCGCTAATCTAGCTAATTGCAAAGCGGCATCTAAAACAAAAGAGTTAGCCAATTTAAGTGCGTGAACTCTGTCCATAACCTCCTCATATGGAGTTTCTCTACTGAGTGACTTTTCTAGTTCCTCGAACCAGAAACACGCTGCCGTAGTGACAGGAACAATGCATGAAATTGGTTGTAGAAGGTAACCTTGCTGTACAAAAATCTTTTTAAGCAAACCTTCTAATTTTTTATCCATAGGATCATTAAAAGCACAACTATCTTCGATAGGAATAGTAGTGCGTTTGTTTAGAGTAGAAACCGCCCCCTCGACCTTGGGGACTGTCTGCCATAAGTCCTTTCTGGGGTCGACTATAGGAAATAATTTCTTAAATATAGGGGGGGGAACAAAAGGTATGCCGGGCCTTTCCCACTCTTTATTTACTATGTCCGCCACCCGCTTGGGTATAGGAAAAGCGTCGGGGGGCACCGGAACCTCTAGGAACTTGTCCATCTTACATAATTTCTCTGGAATGACCAAATTGTCACAATCATCCAGAGTAGATAACATCTCCTTAAGCAGTGCGCGGAGATGTTCTAATTTAAATTTAAATGTCACAACATCAGGTTCAGCTTGATGAGAAATTTTTCCTGAATCTGAGATTTCTCCATCAGACAAAACCTCCCTCATGGCCCCTTCAGATTGGTGTGAGGGTATGTCAGAACAATTATCATCAGCGCCCTCTTGCTCTTCAGTGTTTAAAACAGAGCAATCGCGCTTTCTCTGATAAGTAGGCATTTTGGATAAAAGATTTGCTATGGAGTTATCCATTACAGCCGTTAATTGTTGCATGGTAATAAGTATTGGCGCACTAGATGTACTAGGGGCCTCCTGTATGGGCAAAACTGGTGTAGACACAGTAGGGGATGATGTAGTATCATGTTTACTCCCCTCATTTGAGGAATCATCTTGGGCAATATCATTATCTGTGGCATTACTGTCCTTACTTTGCTTGGACGCTATGGCACAATTATCACATAAATTTAAATGGGGAGACACATTGGCTTTCATACATATAGAACATAGCTTATCTGAAGGTACAGACATGTTAAACAGGCTTAAACTTGTCAATAAAGCACAAAAAACGTTTTAAAATAAAACCGTTAATGTCTCTTTAAATTTCAAACTGAAAACACTTTATTACTGAATATGTGAAAAAGTATGAAGGAATTGTTCAAAAATTACCAAAATTTCACCACAGTGTCTTAAAGCATTAAAAGTATTGCACACCAAATTTCAGAGCTTTAACCCTTAAAATAACGGAACCGGAGCCGTTTTTAAATTTAACCCCTATACAGTCCCAGCTATAGTCTTTGCTGAGACCCAACCAAGCCCAGAGGGGAATACGATACCAAATGACGCCTTCTAGAAGCTTTTTTAGTGATTCTTAGATCCTCACACATGCATCTGCATGCCCTGCTCTCCAAAAACAACTGCGCAGTAATGGCGCGAAAATGAGGCTCAGTCTATAACTAGAAAGGCCCCCTGACTAAAAAAGGTGTCCAACACAGTGCCTGCCGTTTTTTAAACGTTCCCCAAGATTATAAATGCCAATTATTAGCTAGAATCTGAATAATATGCCCCAATAAAGCAATCGATTTAGCCCATAAAAATGTCTACCAGTTTTTTAGCCCTTTTTTAAGCCCTTTATTCTTTTATGTTTGACTAAGAAAATGGCTTACCGGTCCCCATGAGGGGAAATGACAGCCTTCCAGCATTACTCAGTCTTGTTAGAAATATGGCTAGTCATACCTTAAGCAGAAAAGTCTGCTAACTGTTTCCCCCAACTGAAGTTACTTCATCTCAACAGTCCTATGTGGAAACAGCAATCGATTTTAGTTACTGTCTGCTAAAATCATCTTCCTCTTTCAAACAGAAATCTTCATCCTTTTCTGTTTCAGAGTAAATAGTACATACCAGCACTATTTTAAAATAACAAACACTTGATAGAAGAATAAAAACTACATTAAAACACCAAAAAACTCTTAACCATCTCCGTGGAGATGTTGCCTGTGCAACGGCAAAGAGAATGACTGGGGTGGGCGGAGCCTAGGAGGGACTATATGGCCAGCTTTGCTGGGACTCTTTGCCATTTCCTGTTGGGGAAGAGAATATCCCACAAGTAAGGATGACGCCGTGGACCGGACACACCAATGTTGGAGAAATATTCACAGTGAAGTTTTTTATATTGAACCTAAGCAACATGAATAGTGACATCATATTAATCATGTTTTACTGCAAGTTACAGTGTTGTGACATAAGATGTCCTTTTAATATTAAGTCATATATTTATATATTATGGATATACCTAATAGAACTTCTGGGTGCACGTTTTAAAAAAGGTACCAATTCAACCAATATAAGATGTATCTTTAAGTTATTGTTTATGAAGTTGAAGAATTAAAGAAATGAAACATTTGTTACAGGAATGCCCAAAAATTATTATTCTCATTCATGCCATTTGGCATTACAGTATTTAAATTAAATATCCATTTAGCTTCTTTCTTTAATAGAATTTGTTCCATGTCCCCGCCCCGGATACCTGGACGTACTGCTTCTAGTCCCCAACATCTAAATGTGCCAGTTTTCCCATTATGATGGTTTAAAAAATGCCTCGCAACACTTGTAATTTGTTTGCCTTTTTCAACATCTTTTGCTGCATTTCTAATGTTACTGAGGTGTTCAGTCATTCTTATGCCCATTAGTCTAGTGGTCATACCTACGTATAAAAAGTTGCAGCTACATGATAAGCAATAAATTACATTAGGGGTTTTGCATGAAATATGATTTTGAATGGTCCATTTTTTATTGAACCTATCCACTATTGTTTTCTTTTTGACCATGTGTGTACTGGCTCGTCTATAGGTGAGCAGTGGTGTTTTTGGGATAATGGAATTTAATTGTTCATCTGATTGTAGAATGTGCCAATGTCTTGATAGTATATTAGATACTTGTTGGCTTTGGCTACAATATGTAGAGATAAATCTTAGAGGGTTAGAATTTTCCTCTATTTTTTGGGGTCTTAAAAGTTCCTGTCTGTTTCTGTGTAGGGCTCTATGATAAGCTCTCTTTAGAGACTTCCTAGAATATCCTCTTAATAGCAACCGGTCTCTTAATTCATTTGCTGCCTTTTGGAACGATTCTTATGATGAACTATTTCTGCGAATTCGTAAATATTCCCCAATAGGTAAACTCCTTATTGAATTGGGGTGATGGAAACTATTCGCATTAAGGATGTTGTTTGTCGCTGTTGGCTTCCTAAAAGTTTCAGTCTCTAAACAGTTGTTTATTTTCTTGATGGTTAAGTCAAGGAATTCTACCTTATAGTCATCATGTGTCATGGTCAGAAAAAGTCCAAAAGGGTTGTTATTAAGAGTTGTAATGAATTCATTAAGTAATTCTGTTGACCCCTCCCATACGAAGAAGATATCATCTATATACCTGGACCAGTGGGTGATGTATTTAGTAAACTGTAGAAGATTGTTGTGAAATACTACAGTTTCCTCCCACCAGCCCAGGTATATATTAGCGTATGTGGGGGCGCAAGACGTCCCCATCACTGTTCCGCATATCTGCAAATAAAACTTCCCATCAAAAACAAAATAATTATGTTCTAGAACGAACTCCAACAAATTCACAATGAATTGTTTGGTCTCGTTAGTAAGATTTTAGTTTTTTGTCAAAAAGTGGGAAACCGCTGTACATCCCCAGTTTTTCTCTATACTCGTATACAGTGACTCCACGTCACACGTAACCAGAATTGATTGTGGTGTTACAGCTAATGTATTAATTTTATTTAGTATGTGCATCGTGTCTCTAGTATGGGAGGGCAGTGAATCCACAATATATCTCAGTCTCGCATCCACATATCTACTGGCCTTTTCAGTCAAAGAACCGATGCCAGAGACAATTGGTCTCCCTGGTGGACATTGTTGGTTTTTGTGGATTTTGGGCAATAGATATAGTGTTGCTATTATGGGATTTTTTACTTCTAGGTATTGTAGTTATTTTTTATCAATAGTGCCCCCAGCTGCTGCTGAATTAATCAACTTTCTATACTGCTTGAGAAAATCCTCAGTTGGATTCCCAAAGAGATTTTTATAGTTCTTTTGGTTACTCAGTTGTTTTTTTACCTCAGTTGTATACATTTCAGTAGGCCATACTACAATGTTGCCCCCCTTATCACTCTGTTTAATTTGGACATCCGTCCATTTATTCATTGATCTAAGTGCTAGTTTTTCTTCTTCAGACAGATTATCTAGCTTTCCATCAGATTTAGGGGAAATTGCCAGTATGTCTTTACACACTAAATCTAGAAATGTTAGGGTGTTGTATGAAGTGCTTTGTGGAGGTATAAACTGTGATTTGGTTTTTAATATATCTCGCCATTTGGTGTCACTATATGCAATCTCTTTTGGGTTACTATCAGATCCTTCCAGAAGGGAAATTAGATCTTTTATTGCCGTAGCATCATTTTTATCTAAACCTTCTATTTCTGTATTGGAGGAAAAATGTTTTCTCAGTAGTATTTTGCGTGTGAAAAGATGTACATCTTTAATGGTCTCAAACTTGTCAAGTGTAGCTGTTGGAACAAATGAAAGGCCTTTTTTCAAAACTGAGATCTGTGTTTCAGTTAAGGTTCTGTCAGATAGATTAATTATATTCAATTCTTGTTGACTTGTTTCTTTTTGGGGAATGATTTCTGATAGAATTTGACTTGCTTTCTTGTTCTGGGTTTGTCTGCCCCTGCCCCTTCGGGTTCTACGTCTAAAGGGATATCCCCATTATTGTTATGTGGGGTAATTCTCCTACGTAGAATTGGTTTAGGTCTAAGTTCATCCTCAGAGTTATCACCATCGGTGGTTTCACAGTCTTTGTCAGAATAATCTGAATCTATGTTGATAGATTTGTTAGTATTCCATAAATATTTGTTCGCATAGTCAGTTAAGTCTCTTTCTATTTTTTTCTCTTTTTTATTTGCTATGTATTTCGCAAATCTCTCTACTTCTTCCTTAGTCTTTGTGTAGGATTTTTGAAAATCCTCCTTTGACTCATATTGTTTCAATTCACTGCCAATTTTAGTTATTTCTTCATTTAACTCATTTAGCTTATCCATTTCGTGCTCTATCAAATAACCTATGAGTTTAAGTGAGCACTCAGATAAGGTCTCTTCCCACTTAAATTTTAATGTTGGTTTCAAATCTTGAAAAGAAGGAAACAATTTGAGCCTAAGGCCCCTAGGTATTATTTGATTATCATTATAGAAATTAAACATTCCTATATTCCATTGTCTTTTAATCTGGCGTTTGCGAATACGTTTCAAATTTTTAAGAGATAACAACCATTCCCCTAATTGTACATTTTCTAGAGTATTTTTACTTTTCAAGTCAACTGTTAGTTTTTTAATGTCTTCTGACCATTGGAGCATTTCTGCTACTAAATCAAAGGCAGCCATTTTAATAAATAGTGGTTTGGGGATAAATTGATCATGTGCACAATTTTATAGAAAAGTGGTTTGCCCACCAGAGAACATGTATTAGCAAGAACAAAGAGTATTGGCACAGTGAAAGTACTAAATAGGAAAGAGTGATATAGTAATCCCTGGTGCTAACCCTTAATAGTCAATTGAAAAAAGGGGGAATTGGGGGAAGTAGGGCAAGAAGGGGTTAATTAGCACTCATTCCATTAAATATTGTTTCAATTGTTGAAACAAATTCAACTAATAGTTGCAAAGATAGATTAATTAAAACTTACTATTTTATGAAACCACTACTAAAATGTAATTAATATTACAACTGGGAAAGTTCCCATATACCTCTTTGTTAACCACACACACAGAAATTCATTACCATCTGCAATGTACCGAGAAAATGAGCGTAGCTCCAGCCACCCCCATGTATTCCTGGCCAGTAACAGGATACTCTGGCTTCAGGTGACAGGGATGGCCTGATTACCACGCTCTAATCTCTTGCAAACAAATTCCTTATTTGGTGGATTAATCAATATAAGAGTTTAAAATCAAAAACATATAAACGCGTTTCGGCCGAGTAGCGGCCTTTCTCAATGTGTATAATCAACTGACAAGACAAGTGTTACACTGAGGATTCTTTAAATACCCTATGTGTTAATGTCTTGACCAATCCCGTCGCGTGTTGTGTACACACCCATCCATTAGCGAATCACAAGCGACTTTATGTAACCGGAGTCAGTACTGACACTCAGTTATTCGATTGGCTGTGAGCGAGCCAATGATGCCCAATCTGCGATCGTTAACTATAGTTTGTTTATATTTATGCGATCGTTACATTCACACCGGTATTTGCCTCCATCAGTTTAAAATTTACTCATGCTCTTGGTACCTAATTCTACGTGCACCTGAGATTGACATTTATTCGGCTGAATTACACACAGTAGGAAGATTATAACGGATAGCAAACTTGCTTACATACAAATGCTGTCCTTTCTATCACTCTGTTGGTGCATTATCGCTGAATTATGTTTAATATAGGTTATCCAAATAATCACATCAAATAAACTTGCCCATCACGAGAGTCCACCGATGCCCATAAATAACTTATTAATATCGGTACGTCTAGTTACCCACTGGGATAACATCCAAGAGATCACAGCCATGCTATTAACATTTGGCTGTTAAAATCAATTCATCGGTGATAATTTTATTATTTTAAATAAACAACTCTGTATGAGTCCAATATTGACACCTTCCTCCATACTTAGTGATTGTGCGGTCTCATTGTCTCTAAGTATTTTATTACCGTTTCTTATGATTAGATGTAACACGACATATACCTGCAATGTTCTTTAGTGTATACATTTATTTTTACTGTGGTTATGAGAAACCCATAGAATGAAGATAAAGAACAATTATTGCCGTGAGGATATATTATAATCTGATTGTTTAATGTCATGACTAGTAATGTAAGAGAAATTAAAGACATTGTGTGCCAGCAATCAAATTGTTGTTTTATATGTAAAATATCCTAGCTCTTCCTGTAAACTTCAATTCACATCCAGTAAAGCTAGAACCTGTATGGTGAGTGAAGAGAGAGGAATGCTAAAATAGACTAGAAATCAGATACAGGAAAAAGATGTCAGGGCTAACTTTATCAACAAATATCCGAATACCCTCAATGTCAAATTTACATTCTTGTGGTTTTATACCAAGGCTACCGGTACACATGCATGGGTGTGGGCAAATGGCTTCCTGCAAGAACTTAGCAGTTTAAGGGCTTATAGCAAAAAGTCCAAATAAGAGTAACTATTTACTATTAAAATTTATCTCAATTTGCTATAATTCATTAGGATAATTTAAGATGTAAGTTGACTCTGGTGAAAGACCACAAAAAAAAAGAAGAAAAAAAAAGAAAGATTCATTCCATGACAGTCAAAAAATAATCCCACCTTGATTTCTTCCCCCATCAAAAGCACTCAAGGATCTTACATCTAAAGCTGTTCTCCATGAACCATCTCTTTTCTTTGCCAGAAAAAGCAGAGAATAAAACTCTGAGACACTAATACTTTGTGTAGAACATAGACCAGTTGAGAAGTCAATGGTTGCAAAGTACATGTCTCTTTTTCTGGATCTAATGGGAGTATATAAAACATAGAATATATGTCACGTTAAAGTTACTACTCACTCATCCATATATGTTACGTTAAAGTTACTACTCACTCATCCATAAGTAACTCTACACAAATGTTCCTATCTATTAAAGGGATAGCAAACACCAAAAATGTTATTGTTTAAAAAGATAGATAATCCCTTTATTTACCATTCACTAGTTTTGCATAACCAACAATGTTATAGAAAAGAAATGTGTGCTTACCTGACAAATTTCTTTCTTTCTGGAGTCCACAACGTCCTCAATTACTGTTGGGAATATCACTCCTTGCCAGCAGGAGGAGGCAAAGAGCACCACAGCCAAGCTGATAAGTATCACTTCCCTTCCCACAAACCCCAGTCATTCTCTTTGCCTTGGTGCATGGAGAAGGTGAAGTTGTGCGTTCTCTGAAATTTTACCTACAGGCGACTAAGGATTTTCGCCAGTCTTCTGACCTGTTTGTTTGTTTCTTAGGAAAGCATAAGGGTCAGAAGGTTTCTGCTACTTCTCTTTGGTTGAGAAGTATAATTTGTTTGGTTTATGAGTCTGCTGGTCAGCAGCCTCCTGAGAGAATTACAGCTCATTCCACTAGGGCTGTTTTACTCTTTTTGGGCCTAAACAAATGAGGCTTCTGTGGAACAGTTTGGCAAGGCTGCTACTTGGTCCTCTGAGTACTTTTCCAAATTTGATACTTTTGCCTCGGCTGAGGTTTCTTTTAGGAGAAAGGTTCTTCAAACTGTGGTGCCTTCTGTTTAGGTCTGCCTCCTTTGTTCTCCCTCCCTGGTCATTTGTGTCCTCTAGCTTGGGTATTGATTCCCAACAGTAATTGAGGACATTGTGGACTCACCATATCTTAGGAAAGAAAACAAAATGTATGCTTATCTGATGATAAATTTCTTTCTTTCCGCATATGGTGAGTCCACGACCCCCATTCTTTATTTTAAGACAGTTGTTGTGACTAAACCTAAGACACCTCTACACCTTAGTGTTACTACTTCTTTTTTTCCCATTTCCCTTTGGTCGAATGACTGGGGTTTGTGGGAAGGAAAGTGATACTTAACAGCTTGGTTGTGGTGCTCTTTGCCTCCTCCTGCTGGCCAGGAGTGATATTCCCAACAGTAATTGAGCACGTTGTGGACTCACCATATCTTAGGAAAGAAATATACTTTTTACCTCTGTAATTACCTTGTATCTAAGCTTCTGCTGACTGCCTCCTTATCTCAGATCTTTTGACAGACTTGCATTTCAGGCAATTAGTACTGACTCTTAAAGGGACAGTCTAGGCCAAAAAAACTTTCATGATTCAGATAGAGCATGTAATTTTAAACAATTTTCCAATTTACTTTAATCACCAATTTTGCTTTGTTCTCTTGGTATTCTTAGTTGAAAGCTTAACCTAGGAGGTTCATATGCTAATTTCCTAGACCTTGAAGGCCACCTCTTTTCAGAATGCATTTTAACAGTTTTTCACCACTAGAGGGTGTTAGTTCATGTATTTCATATAGATAACACTGTGCTCGTGCATGTGAAGTTATCTGGGAGCAGGCACTGATTGGCTAAACTGCAAGTCTGTCAAAAGAACTGAAATAAAGGGGTAGTTTGCAGAGGCTTAGATACAAGATAATCACAGAGGTTAAAAGTATATTAATATAACTGTTGGTTATGCAAAACTGGGGAATGGGTAATAAAGGGATTATCTATCTTTTAAAACAATAACAATTCTGGTGTAGACTGTCCATTTAACTGCATGTGCATGAGCACAGTGTTATCTATATGAAACACATGAACTAACACCCTCTAGCTGTGAAAAAATTGTCAAAGGCAGAAGCGGCATTCAAGGGCTTACAAATTAGCCCTAACAAGAGAACAAAGCAAATTTGATGATAAATGTAAATTAGAAAGTTGTTTAAAATTGCATGCCTTATCTGAATCATGAAAGTTTAATTTGGACTTTACTATCCCTTTAACCCTTTGAGTGCTAAGCACTTTCCCACCTGGGTGCTATTATATTTTTTTTACTTTTGTATTTTTTTCCCCAGATCCCCAAGACTTACACAGTTGGAAAGGTTAGGCGATTACCTTTCCAACGGTGGGTCTTGGGGGTCTGCAGCTGCTTAGATGCCTGAGATACAGGCGTCTAAGCAGCATGCCCCCTTTCCCTATACTTTTTATTGTTAACTTTCGCAAAACGTAAAGCCCTGGCGATGCCTGTCACTATGCAGGCCCGATTGCCGGGGTAGAAGCAGGTGGGAGCCCCCAGATCTACTTCAAGGTGGGAGAGTGCTAGCGTTAGCACCAGAGTGGGAAACTCTGCGACGGCTCAGAGCCGTCATTAGCACTCAAGGGGTTAAAGGGATACTAAACCCAATTTTTTTTCTTTAATGATTCAGCTAGAGCATGCAATTTTAAGCAACTTTCTAATTTACTCCTATTATCAATTTTTCTTCATTCTCTTGTTATCTTTATTTAAAAAGCAGGAATGTAAAGCTTTAGGAGCCAGCCAATTTTAGGTTCAGCACCCTGGAAAACAGAATTTATGTTTACCTGATAAATTACTTTCTCCAACGGTGTGTCCGGTCCACGGCGTCATCCTTACTTGTGGGATATTCTCTTCCCCAACAGGAAATGGCAAAGAGCCCAGCAAAGCTGGTCACATGATCCCTCCTAGGCTCCGCCTACCCCAGTCATTCGACCGACGTTAAGGAGGAATATTTGCATAGGAGAAACCATATGATACCGTGGTGACTGTAGTTAAAGAAAATAAATTATCAGACCTGATTAAAAAAACCAGGGCGGGCCGTGGACCGGACACACCGTTGGAGAAAGTAATTTATCAGGTAAACATAAATTCTGTTTTCTCCAACATAGGTGTGTCCGGTCCACGGCGTCATCCTTACTTGTGGGAACCAATACCAAAGCTTTAGGACACGGATGAAGGGAGGGAACAAATCAGGTCACCTAGATGGAAGGCACCACGGCTTGCAAAACCTTTCTCCCAAAAATAGCCTCAGAAGAAGCAAAAGTATCAAACTTGTAAAATTTAGTAAAAGTGTGCAGTGAAGACCAAGTCGCTGCCTTACATATCTGATCAACAGAAGCCTCGTTCTTGAAGGCCCATGTGGAAGCCACAGCCCTAGTGGAATGAGCTGTGATTCTTTCAGGAGGCTGCCGTCCGGCAGTCTCATAAGCCAATCTGATGATGCTTTTAATCCAAAAAGAGAGAGAGGTAGAAGTTGCTTTTTGACCTCTCCTTTTACCAGAATAAACAACAAACAAGGAAGATGTTTGTCTAAAATCCTTTGTAGCATCTAAATAGAATTTTAGAGCACGAACAACATCCAAATTGTGCAACAAACGTTCCTTCTTTGAAACTGGATTCGGACACAAAGAAGGCACGACTATCTCCTGGTTAATGTTTTTGTTAGAAACAACTTTCGGAAGAAAACCAGGTTTAGTATGTAAAACCACCTTATCTGCATGGAACACCAGATAAGGAGGAGAACACTGCAGAGCAGATAATTCTGAAACTCTTCTAGCAGAAGAAATTGCAACCAAAAACAAAACTTTCCAAGATAATAACTTGATATCAACGGAATGTAAGGGTTCAAACGGAACCCCCTGAAGAACGGAAAGAACTAAATTGAGACTCCAAGGAGGAGTCAAAGGTTTGTAAACAGGCTTGATTCTAACCAGAGCCTGAACAAAGGCTTGAACATCTGGCACAGCTGCCAGCTTTTTGTGAAGTAACACAGACAAGGCAGAAATCTGTCCCTTCAAGGAACTTGCAGATAATCCTTTCTCCAAACCTTCTTGAAGAAAGGATAGAATCTTAGGAATTTTTACCTTGTCCCAAGGGAATCCTTTAGATTCACACCAACAGATATATTTTTTCCATATTTTGTGGTAAATTTTCTAGTTACAGGCTTTCTGGCCTGAACAAGAGTATCAATGACAGAATCTGAGAACCCTCGCTTTGATAAGATCAAGCGTTCAATCTCCAAGCAGTCAGTTGGAGTGAGACCAGATTCGGATGTTCGAACGGACCTTGAACAAGAAGGTCTCGTCTCAAAGGTAGCTTCCATGGTGGAGCCGATGACATATTCACCAGGTCTGCATACCAAGTCCTGCGTGGCCACGCAGGAGCTATCAAGATCACCGATGCCCTCTCCTGATTGATCCTGGCTACCAGCCTGGGGATGAGAGGAAACGGCGGGAATACATAAGCTAGTTTGAAGGTCCAAGGTGCTACTAGTGCATCTACTAGAGTCGCCTTGGGATCCCTGGATCTGGACCCGTAGCAAGGAACCTTGAAGTTCTGACGAGAGGCCATCAGATCCATGTCTGGAATGCCCCACAATTGAGTAATTTGGGCAAAGATTTCCGGATGGAGTTCCCACTCCCCCGGATGAAATGTCTGACGACTCAGAAAATCCGCTTCCCAATTTTCCACTCCTGGGATGTGGATTGCAGACAAGTGGCAGGAGTGAGTCTCCGCCCATTGAATGATTTTGGTCACTTCTTCCATCGCCAGGGAACTCCTTGTTCCCCCCTGATGGTTGATGTACGCAACAGTCGTCATGTTGTCTGATTGAAACCGTATGAACTTGGCCTTTGCTAGGTGAGGCCAAGCCTTGAGAGCATTGAATATCGCTCTCAGTTCCAGAATATTTATCGGGAGAAGAGATTCTTCCCGAGACCAAAGACCCTGAGCTTTCAGGGGTCCCCAGACCGCGCCCCAGCCCACCAGACTGGCGTCGGTCGTGACAATGACCCACTCTGGTCTGCGGAAGCTCATCCCCTGTGACAGGTTGTCCAGGGACAGCCACCAACGGAGTGAATCTCTGGTCCTCTGATCTACTTGTATCGTCGGAGACAAGTCTGTATAGTCCCCATTCCACTGACTGAGCATGCACAGTTGTAATGGTCTTAGATGAATTCGCGCAAAAGGAACTATGTCCATTGCCGCTACCATCAAACCTATTACTTCCATGCACTGCGCTATGGAAGGAAGAGGAACAGAATGAAGTATTTGACAAGAGTTTAGAAGTTTTGATTTTCTGGCCTCTGTCAGAAAAATCCTCATTTCTAAGGAGTCTATTATTGTTCCCAAGAAGGGAACCCTTGTTGACGGAGATAGAGAACTTTTTTCTACGTTCACTTTCCACCCGTGAGATCTGAGAAAGGCCAGGACAATGTCCGTGTGAGCCTTTGCTTGAGGAAGGGACGACGCTTGAATCAGAATGTCGTCCAAGTAAGGTACTACTGCAATGCCCCTTGGTCTTAGCACCGCTAGAAGGGACCCTAGTACCTTTGTGAAAATCCTTGGAGCAGTGGCTAATCCGAACGGAAGTGCCACAAACTGGTAATGCTTGTCCAGGAATGCGAACCGTAGGAACCGATGATGTTCCTTGTGGATAGGAATATGTAGATACGCATCCTTTAAATCCACCGTGGTCATGAATTGACCTTCCTGGATGGAAGGAAGAATTGTTCGAATGGTTTCCATTTTGAACGATGGAACCTTGAGAAACTTGTTTAGGATCTTGAGATCTAAGATTGGTCTGAATGTTCCCTCTTTTTTGGGAACTACGAACAGATTGGAGTAGAACCCCATCCCTTGTTCTTCTAATGGAACAGGATGAATCACTCCCATTTTTAACAGGTCTTCTACACAATGTAAGAATGCCTGTCTTTTTATGTGGTCTGAAGACAATTGAGACCTGTGGAACCTCCCCCTTGGGGGAAGCCCCTTGAATTCCAGAAGATAACCTTGGGAGACTATTTCTAGTGCCCAAGGATCCAGAACATCTCTTGCCCAAGCCTGAGCGAAGAGAGAGAGTCTGCCCCCCACCAGATCCGGTCCCGGATCGGGGGCCAACATCTCATGCTGTCTTGGTAGCAGTGGCAGGTTTCTTGGCCTGCTTTCCTTTGTTCCAGCCTTGCATTGGTCTCCAGGCTGGCTTGGCTTGAGAAGTATTACCCTCTTGCTTAGAGGACGTAGCACTTGGGGCTGGTCCGTTTCTGCGAAAGGGACGAAAATTAGGTTTATTTTTGGCCTTGAAAGACCTATCCTGAGGAAGGGCGTAGCCCTTGCCCCCAGTGATATCAGAGATAATCTCTTTCAAGTCAGGGCCAAACAGCGTTTTCCCCTTGAAAGGAATGTTAAGCAATTTGTTCTTGGAAGACGCATCCGCTGACCAAGATTTTAACCAAAGCGCTCTGCGCGCCACAATAGCAAAACCAGAATTTTTCGCCGCTAACCTAGCCAATTGCAAAGTGGCGTCTAGGGTGAAAGAATTAGCCAATTTGAGAGCACGGATTCTGTCCATAATCTCCTCATAAGGAGGAGAATCACTATCGATCGCCTTTACTAGCTCATCGAACCAGAAACACGCGGCTGTAGTGACAGGGACAATGCATGAAATTGGTTGTAGAAGGTAACCCTGCTGAACAAACATCTTTTTAAGCAAACCTTCTAATTTTTTATCCATAGGATCTTTGAAAGCACAACTATCTTCTATGGGTATAGTGGTGCGTTTGTTTAAAGTAGAAACCGCTCCCTCGACCTTGGGGACTGTCTGCCATAAGTCCTTTCTGGGGTCGACCATAGGAAACAATTTTTTTAAATATGGGGGGAGGGACGAAAGGTATACCGGGCCTTTCCCATTCTTTATTTACAATGTCCGCCACCCGCTTGGGTATAGGAAAAGCTTCTGGGAGCCCCGGGACCTCTAGGAACTTGTCCATTTTACATAGTTTCTCTGGGATGATCAAATTCTCACAATCATCCAGAGTGGATAATACCTCCTTAAGCAGAGCGCGGAGATGTTCCAACTTAAATTTAAATGTAATCACATCGGGTTCAGCTTGTTGAGAAATTTTCCCTGAATCCGAAATTTCTCCCTCAGACAAAACCTCCCTGGCCCCCTCAGACTGGTGTAGGGGCATTTCAGAACCATTATCATCAGCGTCCTCATGCTCTTCAGTATCTAAAACAGAGCAGTCGCGCTTACGCTGATAAGTGGGCATTTTGGCTAAAATGTTTTTGATAGAATTATCCATTACAGCCGTTAATTGTTGCATAGTAAGGAGTATTGGCGCGCTAGATGTACTAGGGGCCTCCTGAGTGGGCAAGACTCGTGTAGACGAAGGAGGGAATGATGCAGTACCATGCTTACTCCCCTCACTTGAGGAATCATCTTGGGCATCATTTTCAGTGTCACATAAATCACATTTATATAAATGAGAAGGAACCCTGGCTTCCCCACATTCAGAACACAGTCTATCTGGTAGTTCAGACATGTTAAACAGGCATAAACTTGATAACAAAGTACAAAAAACGTTTTAAAATAAAACCGTTACTGTCACTTTAAATTTTAAACTGAACACACTTTATTACTGCAATTGCGAAAAAGTATGAAGGAATTGTTCAAAATTCACCAAAATTTCACCACAGTGTCTTAAAGCCTTAAAAGTATTGCACACCAAATTTGGAAGCTTTAACCCTTAAAATAACGGAACCGGAGCCGTTTTTAACTTTAACCCCTTTACAGTCCCTGGTATCTGCTTTGCTGAGACCCAACCAAGCCCAAAGGGGAATACGATACCAAATGACGCCTTCAGAAAGTCTTTTCTATGTATTAGAGCTCCTCACACATGCGACTGCATGTCATGCCTCTCAAAAACAAGTGCGCAATACCGGCGCGAAAATGAGGCTCTGCCTATGATTAGGGAAAGCCCCTAAAGAATAAGGTGTCTAAAACAGTGCCTGCCGATATTATTTTACCAAAATACCCAGATTAAATGATTCCTCAAGGCTAAATATGTGTAATATATGAATCGATTTAGCCCAGAAAATGTCTACAGTCTTAATAAGCCCTTGTGAAGCCCTTATTTACTATCTGAATAAAAATGGCTTACCGGATCCCATAGGGAAAATGACAGCTTCCAGCATTACATCGTCTTGTTAGAATGTGTCATACCTCAAGCAGCAAAAGACTGCTCACTGTTCCCCCAACTGAAGTTAATTCCTCTCAACAGTCCTGTGTGGAACAGCCATGGATTTTAGTAACGGTTGCTAAAATCATTTTCCTCTTACAAACAGAAATCTTCATCTCTTTTCTGTTTCAGAGTAAATAGTACATACCAGCACTATTTTAAAATAACAAACTCTTGATTGAATAATAAAAACTACAGTTAAACACTAAAAAACTCTAAGCCATCTCCGTGGAGATGTTGCCTGTACAACGGCAAAGAGAATGACTGGGGTAGGCGGAGCCTAGGAGGGATCATGTGACCAGCTTTGCTGGGCTCTTTGCCATTTCCTGTTGGGGAAGAGAATATCCCACAAGTAAGGATGACGCCGTGGACCGGACACACCTATGTTGGAGAAAGTGCTTGCTTATTGGTGGCTACATGTATCCACCAATTAGCAAGCAAACCCCCAGGTTCTAAACAAAAAATGGGCAGGCTCCTAAGCTTTACATTCCTGCTTTTTAAATAAAGATAGAACGAGAACGAAGAAAATTTGATAATAGGATTAAATTAGAAAGTTGCTTAAATTTAAACTCTGCTACTAGATTTCTCTAAGTAAAGTAAAATAAAAACAATTCCAACAGCCGTAACAATAGTATTAGTTTTCTAATAATAATAGGATAATAGGATTTGAAGAACAAATAGTGCAAATTAAAGTTAGACATAAAACTCTTTTTTTTTTCTTTAATGATAGTTAAAACAGTTTAATACTTTACTTATTTTTTGTTGAAATGGCTGTCAAAATAGTTCTTTCTTGATTCAGATACAGTATACAATTATTATTTTTTTATTTTTTTTTAATTATTATTATTAAAGAACAAGATAAAATCACAAGACAGGACAATTCGTACTTTATACGATTTCAAAGGAGTAAAAAAAAAGAAAGAAGAACTGTGATCTCTCCGGCAAACAGCATCATAACAACACAGATGTTTTCTCCATAAATGACATGAGAATTAAAGGACCAGTAAACACAGTAGATTTGCATAATCAACAAATGCAAAATAACAAGACAATACAATAGCATTTACTCTGAATTTCAAATGAGTAGTAGGTTTTTTTGTAACAAATTTCAGTTACGTATATTTTCACTCCCCCTGTACCATGTGATAGCAATCAGCCAATCACAAATACATATACGTATATTCTGTGAATTCTTGCACATGCTCAGTAGGAGCTGGTGACTCAAAAAGTGTAAATATAAAATACTGTGCACATTTTTTTAATGGAAGTAAATTGGAAAGTTGTTTAAAATTACATGCTGTATCTGAATCATGAAAATGTAATTTGATTTGAGTGTCCCTTTAAGCTATAATGTCCTTCTGACACCACAGGAGGTTGGCATTAATAGCATAATATAGTCCTTAAAGGGAAATGAAACCCAAAATTGTTATTGTTTAAAAAGTTAGATAACGCCTTTACTACCCATTTCCCAGCTTTGCACAACCAACATTGTTATATTAATATACTTTATAACCTTAAAACCTCTAAATTTCTGCCTGTTTCTAAGCCACTATAGACAGCCTCTTATCACATACTTTTTTATTAGCTTTAAACAACATGAGACTGCTAGTTCTAGTGAGCCATATAAAACACATTGTGCTCATGCCCGTGGGTTCCGCACAACACAGTACTAACTGCAAGTCAATAGATAATAAATAAAAAGCCATGTGATCAGGGGCTGTCAAAAGAGGCTTAGATACAAGGTAATCAATACAATTTTTTTGAGTTGACTGACCCTTTGAGTTCAAATTCTCCGATACATGTTGTAAGTTGAAAAAAAAAAGTGGGGGGGCGGGTTAGGGGGAAGTAGAGATAAGAATATCTAAGAGCTAAGGTAATTATGCAACCTCTCTTACACTTCCAAAGAAAACAGCAATATAAACAGACAGAAATCAGTTTGAAGTAATAACAGGTCACATGCCAATATACCTGACAGTTTCAGTTGTATAAAACGTTATATATGCTGCTTTAAAATAGGACAAAGGGAACATAAAAGAAATTACAAAAACTGAAGATCACAGTTAAACCTACCACAAAAAGGTAGGATAGAATATATATATATATATATATATATATATATTTCAATGTTTACAAAGTAAACTATCTGGGGGGATATACAGATAAACAATATAAATAAGAAAAAAAAGTTCTAATGAAACAAGTGTATCAGAGCCTAGCCTATCAGCCAGGAATATCAAACATAACTTTAGGACACTCCGCATATATTAAGAAATGTCAAAATGACACTGTGAAAGCTAGTTGAAAATGGATCCCTATAGAGAATCAATGTAGCATATATAATGTTATATCATATTGTACTAGGACAGTTGAACCGAGGGGGCTGCACGCCAAGCACGGAAGAGAAAAAAAGTGGGGAGTCTGCCTCTTTCCTTCCTATAGGGGAGAAGACAAGCCATCAAGCTCCTCACCCCAAACAACCAACCTCCCTTGGCAGGCAGCTCCTCTGGTCAAATTCTCTGCCTAAATAAGGCATTTAGAAAACATAAAATTGGCAATTATTTCCATACAACATTACATATAGTTATATATCTCTCCAAACTAGCTGAACTGGATTGGAAGCAAACAATATAAACAGAATTAATCAAAATACTTGCAAAGCAAAATGTCTCGAGGTAACTAAATAAACAGCAATAGAAAGCATAATAAATGGGCACTGACATTAAATGAGCAGAATTAATGCAGGTAGTACCTGTCAAGTTACCTAAACATCACCCAGAGTCTTTAAGGGGAGTGGGTATCCCAGAAAGATGTCTCTTAGTAGAAGAGTGTCTTCCACTTTTTTGCTGAAGTTTGGAGTTCACTCTTAGGCTCCCTACTCTCCTCAGATGAACTAACTTCACCCACAGGCCATTCTCAACAGTTACATTCCATTAGTAGGTGTGTCAGCGACAAAGAGAGACCCATGTCTATGTATGAGCAACTTTGTAGGATATCACCATCTATATATCGGATACCCTGCTGCCTGACTGCCCTGGTAACATCATAAAATGTCCCTCTTTTCTGTAAAGTGTACTGTGAGAGATCAGGGAAAACGATCCATTAGAAACGATCTGGGAGAGTAGGATTGGAGAAAGCAGCTCTGAGGATTTGCTCCTTGTATGTAAAATAGTCGAACCTTGCAATGACATCTCGTGGCTTATCTGTAGATACATTACGTCCTCTGGGTATTCAATAAACTATGTCTATTAGAGAAACGGTAGCAGATACACAGATGTACACATCTGCAATACTCAATCAAAAACTTTTCAAGGTCCGCATTGGGAATGTCCTCTGGGCTCCCGTAAAGGTCTTCAATTTTCAGCTGCATTGGATCGATAAGGTCAACTAAATTTTGGGAGTGGTTCAGGTTAGCCTGTTCCACTGCCAGGTCTCCCGGTTTCCGCTAATGCCTCTGTTTTTTCACTAATAGCTGCAATGTCTTTTAACAGTTCTGCCACTAAACCTTTATTAGCTTTAGTAAGTGAATCTTGAAGGGAATTTAATATTTAAGTTAAGGTATCCACAATCTCAGATGCAGTAGAATCCTCCATTGCAGAAGTTGTTTGATATTGTGCTCTAGGCAAAGTGGTATGAGCCACCTTTGATTGAGTCACATCTATTTCTCAAGGACAGGTATCCAGGACCTGTTTAGGTTTAAGACGTCAGGTAAAGAATTTTTGTTGTTCGAAGCAGAGTGAACTTTTTTTTTTTAATTCAGTGGCATCATATCAATTTGTAGTGTTCTCAAGAAAAAGTCAATGAAAACTGAGACAGAGCACACTCATCAGAATGACATTGACAATAACAAATGGCAACAATTCTCCTGCAGCAGCATTGGCAGAACTAGTGGTTTGAACAGGGGGTTACAAACCTCTTATACTGGAGAGGGATGTACCCAACAAGGGATGACAGAAGGGCAGTGTAGAGAGGCTTATACCCATATAGGGCAAGTAAAATGGGCAGGGGTCCAGGAACAACCTGTAGATCTAGAAGTACTGCAAGCTTAATCCCTTCTCGAATAAAATGAGCAATCCCCATTTAGCCCTGGTCGAATTAGGCAACAAGGCCCTTATAGTAGTAGGCTATCATGAGAATTAGGCTCTTAGTAAAAATCAGCTACACCTTAGATGCTTATCCTCTTAAGGCTGCAAAAAGGTTAGGATAGTGGGTCAGAAGGTTTGAGGAATCCCAGTGAGCAGGATAAGTGTGGAACAGCCAGATCAGAAAATTAGTGACAAATATATGGTAGTTCCTCAAATGCCCTCACTGTAAGATCTGTACAGTTCAGTCCAGTTGGTTAGATCTAGGCCTGCCACAATGAGAAACAAATTCAGTAAGCTACTCACCAACTCGCCACAGAACGACCTCCACTGTTCTCCAACTCCAGAGCACTGCTGTGCAATGCCTATCCGCTGTATCTGGTATGTAGAGGTTTCTCTCTATCACATATACCTCTCTGGTGAGCTTCAGTTCACAGTCCACATCTTTCCCTTCAGTGTTTTAGAGGTGGGTGTCAAGTGGTCCTACTCAGAAATCCGAGATTAGGAGGCCTCTATAAACCAGTGTGCCGGTACTAGCACAATATAATGGCCTGTGGAGGTTAGACACCGGCAGTTTAGTAATGAGTATGTCATGCAAGCAGATTCCTGTAGAGACACCGGGTACGTATCCTCCCTCGTGACACCCATAAATAAATAACTTTAGACCCGAGCTCCACTGGGACACGTCTGCTCCATTCATTTGTCGGCTCCACTTCCCCTTAGAGCATAACAATTTAAACACCTTTCCAAATTACTTCTATTTTCAAATTTCATTCATTATCTTGGTATCCTTTGTGGATGGCGCATAAATGAACTACTGGGAGCTAGATGAACACATCTGGCGAGCCTATGGCAAGAACCATATAAGTGAAGCCACTAATCAGAAGCTAGCCCCCAGTAGTACATTGCTGCTCCTGAGTCTACTTAGATAAGTATTTTAACAAAGGATACTAATAAACAAAGCAACAGAAGTAAATTGTAAAGTTGTTTAAAATTGCGTGCTCTATCTGAATCATTAAACATTTTTTTTTAAGTGTTTTAACTATCAATTCTTCTGGATAACTTATTAACTTTTTAGAATTATTATAATAAAATGAAGTGGTAGGGCCTAATTCTTAAAGTTCTCTGCTCTGGCTGGCAAATTATCTAAGAAATACTGCAAGTACTGCATGTCAGTCCTGCAAGGTCCCTCAACAAAATGTAAAAAAAAACCCAACTAACTTTAGCTTGAGAGATGTTTATCTAGCTATGCAGGGTTCTGGATGTGAGGGGGAAACACCTACAGTACAATTTAATGCACACAATAAATAATGGTTTTGTGAGCATTTTCTCTATGCCAGTGAGTTTTTGATAATTAGGTCCATAATCACACATCACTATTTTATGAATACATATTATAGTATCAGATTGGCTTCTGCTTCTTTATGTCAGCATGCCTGTAGTCACCCATTAATAAAATTTAATGACAGAGCCAAGAGAGAGCCCCAGGAAGCAGCTACTTAAATATTCTGTGGACTGAGCAAAGACTGTCCGGAAAATCCTCTGGCGGTAGGACCAAGATTCAGAAGCTATTAGGCTCATCCATCAGGACCAACTCTATACCAATAAAACATTGTAGAGGAGGACGACCTTAGTAATGTTTAGTATGTGATGGACAGAACCAAGAAAGGAAGAGGTCAGCAAGGAGTGCTACTTCTTAAGATGTTAGGAGGAATTACTCAGTTCTGTCTATTATCCCATAAGGAGGGGGTATCTTATTGGTGAGTAATAGCTAGGGCGAGCAAAGATAATAAAAAAAGTTTTGTAAAACCATCTATTTAAATTAATCTTTTACCCATGGTCTACTAAAGTGAATTGAAGGGCAGTAACACCAAATTTGCAAATCTAAAAGGTACCTTAAGGAAAATAACCCAGTACTTCTGCCACATTAAAGGGCAAAAAAAAACACCAACATAAAATGACAAGCTTGTGAATTAGATACAATAATCTCCAAGGGGTGCATTAAAACTGCATCCCACAAACACAATGTATCCAACCTCACATCATCAATGATGCATGCTCATATACAGAGCTGTGCCTAAAATGACATGCATAGCAAAAAGACTAAATGGTGACCCATATGGACACGTGCCTTTAAGATGCTTACGTCTCAGAACAAATGCAACTAGACATAGGAGCACACAGTCTGACAAACCCCAACAGCCCAGTCTCCTAACCGCGCAGAAGCAAGCAATCACTTAAAACCTGTACCAGGAAAGAGCCTTAAGGCTAACAAGAAATGTCCATCCTGCCTGAAGGACAAAAAAATTAGGAAGGGGAGGAATCTAAATATCATTACCAGAACAATTAAGGAAATATAATTTTATCATATACAAAATTATGCATTTACAATACTTGATAAGGTAAACTGACAGATAAAAAGACAAAATGGGATAAGGTGGTAACCTGATATGAATTTACCTCTTCTTTCTCTAAAAACTCCCGGACATCTGGGTCTTGTAGCAGCGATGGGTGGCTGACGATTCGCTGGAGGTACCTAAGAAAGGAAAACTTTTAAGATCTGGTGCTACTGCATAATTCCCAAAACACTGGAAGGGCTCCAAATGTAAACAGATTGTCATTTTATCCACTACAAGAATGATGCATCCCATTTATCCTCTGTTCTGTCATATTCTGCTCTCATTTACTTTTCATTAACAGATAAGAGCTAACTGGCACTACAATCCAAAAGAGTGGGAAAAACTTATCAAATAAAAATATTTCTATGAGATAAGGTGCTAATCCTCAAAAATTATTAAATTACACAAACATGAGAAAGTATGGGGGCTTACAGGACTATTCCCTACTGATAAAACATAGCCTTTATAAATAAATTAAAATCATTGACAGAAGGTCATATCACATCTAATCACCCTACTCTCATACCACCCACCCACTGGGTAAGGTTATATTGTATAAAAAAAAGCATAGTGAATAAGAAAAAAAACAGAAAAAGTCCACGGATCATCTTAATTACTAATGGGATATTCACCTCCTGGTCAGCAGGAGGCAGCAAAGAGCACCACAGCAGAGCTGTTAAATAGCTCCTCCCCTCCCTCCCACTCCAGTCATTCGACCAAAGTTAGGAAGAGAAAGGAAAAGCCAAGGTGCAGAGGTGTCTGAAGTTTACAATAACCCACAACCTGTCTAAAAGAACAGGGCGGGCCTTGGACTCATCGTGTCAAAAAAGAAATAAATTTATCAGGTAAGCATACATTTTCTTTTCTTTTTTAAGACACGATGAGTCCACGGATCATCTTAATTACTAATGGGATTCAATACCCAAGCTAGAGTACACAGATGATACGGGAGGGACAAGACAGTGAACTTAAACGGAAGGCACCCCTGGTTGAAGAACCTTTCTCCCAAATGCGGCCACAGCAGAGTCAAATTTGAAGAACTTTAAAAAAAGTGTGAAGAGAGGACCAAGTTGCAGTCTTGCAAATTTGTTCCACAGAAGCTTCATTTTTGAACGCCCATGAGGAGCAACAACCCTCGTAGAATGAGCCGCAACCCTCTCTGGAAGCTGCTGTACAGCAGTCTCATATGCAAAACGTATGATACTCTTCAGCCAAAGAGAAAGAGAAGTATTCGTAGCTTTCTGTCCCTTACGTTTTCCTGAGAAAACCACAAACAAGGAAGAAGACTGACGAAAGTCCTTAGGTGGCTTGCAGGTAAAACTTTAACGCACGGACCACGTCCAAATTGTGCATAAGTCTTTCCTTCTGAGGAGGAGGATTAGGACACAAGGAAGGAACAACAATCTCCAGATTAAATGTTCTGATCAGAAACAATTTTAGGAAGAAATCCTAATTTAGTACGTAAAACTACCTTATCTGAATGGAAAATAAGATAAGGAGACTCATACTGTAATGCCGAGAGCTCTGACACTCTCCGAACAGAAGAAATATCAACAAGAAATAAAACTTCCCAAGATAACAACTTAATATCTAAGGAATGCATAGGCTCAAACAGAGCCCCTTGAAGAACTCTGAGAACTAAATTCAGACTCCATGGAGGAGTAACTGGTTTGAACACAGGACTGATCCTGACCAAGGCCTGACAAAATGATTGTACATCTGGGACATCTGCCAGAGGTTTGTGCAACAAAATAGATAAGGCAGAGATCTGACCCTTTAGGGAACTTGCTGATAACCCCTTCTCCAATCCTTCTTGGAGAAAAGACAAAATCCTGGGAATCCTAGCTCTACTCCATGAGTAGCCCTTGGATTCACACCAATAGATATATTTACGCCATATCTTATGATAAATTTTTCTAGTGACAGGCTTACGAGCCTGAATCATGGTCTCAATGACCGACTCAGAAAAAACCCCGCTTGGATAATATTAAGTGTTCAATCTCCAAGCAGTCAGTTTCAGAGAAACCAGATTTGGGTGAAGGAGGGGCCCTTGAATTAGAAGGTCTTCCTCAACGGAAGTCTTCAAAGTGGCAGAGATGACATGTCCACCAGATCTGCATACCAAATCCTGCGAGGCTAAGCCGGTGCTATGAAGATCACCAATGCCCTCTCCTGCTTGATTTGAGCAATGACCTGAGGAAGAAAAACAAACGGAGGAAAAAGCTGGAGAACACTTCCGGATGGAGTTCCCACTCCCCCGAATGAAAGGTCTGTCTGCTCAAGAAATCCGCCTCCCAGATGTCCACCCCTGGGATATGGATTGCTGACAGGCAGCAAGAATGGTCCTCCGCCCACTGAATTATATTGGATACCTCTGTCATCGCTAAGGAACACCTTGTTCCTCCCTGATGATTGATGTAGGCCACTGACGTTATCTTGTTCGACTGGAACCTGATAAACTGGACCGAGGCTGAGGCCAGAAGAACATTGTAGATCGCTCTCAGCTCCAGAATGTTTATAGGAAAAACAGACTCTAGCTGAGTCCAAACCCCTTGAGCCCTTAGGGAGCCCCAAACTGCTGCCCACCCTAGAAGGCTGGCGTCACAATCACTCAAGATGGTCTGCGAAAAGCAGGTTCCCTGGGAGAGATGATCCAGAGACAACCCCATTGAAGAGAATCCCTTGTCTCCTACTCCAGTAGTATTCGAGGAGACATATCTGTATAATCTCCGATCCATTGCCTGAGCATGCTTAACTTCAGAGGTCTGAGATGGAACCGAGCAAACAGGATGGTGTCCATTGCCGCCACCATCAGTCCGATTACCTCCATGCACTGAGCCACTGAAGGCCGAGGAGGGGACTGAATGACTAGACAAGTATCGATAATCTCTGATTTCCTGACATTCTGTCAGAAAATTCTTCATTGATATGGAATGTATTATGGTTCCCAAGAAAGTTACCCTTGTGCTTGGGACTAAGGAACTCTTTTCCAAATTTACCTTCCACCCGTGAGATCACGGGAAGGATAACACCATGTCTGTGTGAAATCTTGCTAGCTGTAAGGATAGTGCCTGGACTAGAATGTCGTCCAGATAGGACGCCACTGCAATGCCCCATAACCGAAGCACCACCAACAGCGCTCCCAGAGCCTTTGTGAAAACTCTGAGAGCTATGGCAAGACCAAAAGGAAGAGCCACAAACTGGAAGCGTTTGTCCAGAAAGGCAAACCTTAGAACTTGTGAATGGCACATGAAGGTACGCGTCCTTTATATCCACTGTTGTCATAAATTGACCCTCTTGGATCAAGGGAAGAATGGAATGAATAGTTTCCATCTTGAAGGTCGGTACACTAAGAAAATTTGTTTAGACTCTTGAGATCTAAAAAGTGGTCTGAAGGTTCCATCTTTTTTGGGAACCACAAACCGATTGGTATAAAAAACCCAGACCCAGTACCTGTATTGGAACTGGAACAATCATTCCCAGGTCTGAGAAGTCTCCTACACAGTTTAAGAACGCCTCTCCTTATGTCTGATCTGCAGATAATCTTGAAAGCAGAAACCTGCCTCTTGGACAAAAACATTTGAACTCTAATTTGAATCCCTGGGACACTATTTTCTATTGCCCAGGGATTCTGAACATCTCGGACCCAAGCCGGAGCAAAGACTGAAAGTCTGCCCCCTACGAGATCCAATCCCGGATCGGGGGCATGTCCTTCATGCTGTCTTTGATTCAACAGCAGGCTATTTGGAATTTTTTTTTTTTTTGGCTGAAATTCTTTAAAATTTCAAAAGAGATTATTTCCGTCAAGTCAGGTCCCAACAAGGTCTTTTCCTTGTAAGGGATCACTAAAAGCTTAGACTTAGAGCATACATCCGAAGAACAAGGCTCTAACCATAAGGCTCTGTGAGCTAGAACAGAGAAACCTGAAACTATGTTCCCAGTTTGATAACTTGAAGGGGAGAATTTGAAATAAAGGAATTAGCCAATTTGAAAGCTTTTATCCTATCCTGGATTTTATCCAGGGAAATTTCTGACTTAATAGCATCAGACAACGCATCAAACTAATATGCCGTCGCACTAGTACACAGCTGGTTGCCATTGTAAGCCCTGGTGTACATCCCTTTTCTAATTTTCGTCCATAGAACCTTTGAAAAATCAAACTATCCTCTAAGGGTATAGTAGTTCTCTTAGCTAAGCTGGAAATATTCCTTCCACCCTAGAGAATGTTTGCACAGCCTCCTTAGCTGAGTCGGCTATGGGAAACACCTTTTTAAATATAGGGAATGCGGTCTTTTCCATTTCTTATAACTTACTGGACACACTAGGATAGAATACACCTGTAATGTACTTACTGGGCGCACTAGGATAGATTACACCGGTAATTTCGGAGTCGCCCAGGGTAGCTAAAACCTCCTAAAGTAACAAATGGAGGTGTTCAAGCTAAAAAAAACTGAAAGAAAAACAACCTCAGGATCAAATAAAAGATATTATTCCATCTGAGTCTGATAATTCTCTCTCAGATAATCCAAAAGTATCTTCCTCTTTCAGGTAACAGGGAAGAACCATTCGGAATAGTAACTACTGAATCAATCAATTTTCTATTCTAAATGATTGAAAACAATTCCTCTAGTAATGTGTTCTACCTCGTAGGAAAAACATATAATGCATGAAATTCAGAGTAACTCCGGGTGGAGTGTGAAAGGAAGCGCAGGGCACTACATGTGGTCCATAAAGTTTAGTGGGACACTATAGGAGAAATTTGTGGCATAGATTGACCTTTGTCAACAGACTCCTAAACAGCAATCGCCTTAGAAGGAGTAGGTTCAGAAAAGAGTGAAATTTTTTAATAACAATTGACACATAAAAAACGTTACTGTCTCTTTAATTTTTAAAAATTAACTCATTTTTTGTGTGCTCTTGTTCCATCGTAAGTCACAAAGGATGAAAAACAATAAACAGCTGAAATTATTTTAATAAAAATTAAAAGATAAAAAACTTTTTACTTTTAGTGTGCCGAACAAACTAAAATAGTAAACAAATAATGCAGAAGTTAACCACACCTCAGCCAAACCTTGCTGAGGTGTCCATCTGCCCTTCAAACATGTTTTTGTGCTAGAAACATAATATAACATAAAAAAAAACAACGGAACTGAAGAATGTCTTAGAATTATTGTTCTTTTATTCCAGTTGCTGCAAAGGGGAGACTGATTAAAGGTAATTGCAACTAGTTTCATAACGGATTGCAATCAGCAGGGACCCTATCATATGCTCTAATAACTGAGTGCATTATGATCTGGAACATAGCTGCAAACTCTTTGACCACTATTTACAGTGTAAAGAGTCCTTCCGTTTCCGACAACGGAGTTAGAGATTAGAGTGCACAGCCCAAATTGGCGCCACCCGTAGGTCCGCCCATCATGGGCGTCGCAATATCAGGCTCTCTTCTCGATATTATACAGCCTTAACTTACTAGGTGCGCAGCCCAAAAATGGCGCCACCCGAATCTCCGCCCATCGTGGGCGATACAATATCAAGCACCCGTCGCCATTATCCTAAGATGCTTAACTTACTAGGATAATGGAGATAATATAACAACCATTACGCCACCGGGAGCAAACGAACCAAGAACCTATCTGGGGGCAAATTTGGCTACCACTTTGTACATAGTGGCTTAGCCAAAAATATGTGACCAAAGAGTCTACGCTACTCAGGAAAAAACAGAATTTATGCTTACCTGATAAATTACTTTCTCCAACGGTGTGTCCGGTCCACAGCGTCATCCATTACTTGTGGGATATTCTCCTCCCCCACAGGGAAAGGCAAGGAGAGCACACAGCAAGAGCTGTCCATATAGTCCCTCCCAGGCTCCGCCCCCCCCAGTCATTCGACCGACGGTTAGGAGAAAAAAAGGAGAAACTATAGGGTGCCGTGGTGACTGTAGTGTATAGAGAGAGAAATTTTTCAAACCTGATTAAAAAACCAGGGCGGGCCGTGGACCGGACACACCGTTGGAGAAAGTAATTTATCAGGTAAGCATAAATTCTGTTTTCTCCAACATTGGTGTGTCCGGTCCACGGCGTCATCCATTACTTGTGGGAACCAATACCAAAGCTTTAGGACACGGATGAAGGGAGGGAGCAAATCAGGTTACCTAAACAGAAGGCACCACGGCTTGCAAAACCTTTCTCCCAAAAATAGCCTCCGAAGAAGCAAAAAGTATCAAATTTGTAGAATTTGGCAAAAGTGTGCAGAGAAGACCAAGTTGCTGCCTCACATATCTGATCAACAGAAGCCTCGTTCTTGAAGGCCCATGTGGAAGCCACAGCCCTAGTAGAGTGAGCTGTGATTCGTTCAGGAGGCTGCCGTCCGGCAGTCTCATAAGCCAATCGGATAATGCTTTTCAGCCAGAAAGAAAGAGAGGTAGCAGTAGCTTTTTGTCCTCTCCTTTTACCAGAATAAACGACAAACAAAAAAGAAGTTTTGTCTGAAATCCTTTGTTGCTTCTAAATAGAACTTTAAACCACGGACTACATCTAAATGGTGTAACAAATGTTCCTTCTTTGAAACTGGATTCGGACACAAAGAAGGGACAACTATTTCCTGGTTAATATTCTTGTTGGAAACAACTTTTGGAAGAAAACCAGGCTTGGTACGCAAAACAACCTTATTTGAATGGAACACCAGATAGGGTGGATCACACTGCAAAGCAGATAGTTCAGAAACTCTTCTAGCAGAAGAAATAGCAACCAAAAACAGAACTTTCCAAGATAGTAACTTGATATCTATGGAATGTAAGGGTTCAAATGGAACCCCTTGAAGAACTGAAAAAACTAAATTTAGACTCCAGGGAGGAGTCAAAGGTCTGTAAACAGGTTTGATTCTGACCAAAGCCTGTACAAAAGCTTGTACATCTGGCACAGCTGCCAGTCGTCTGTGTAACAAGACAGATAAAGCAGATCTCTGTCCTTTTAGAGAACTCGCTGACAATCCCTTATCCAAACCTTCTTGTTAGAAAGGAGAGGATCCTGGGAATATTAATCCATGAGAATCCCTTGGATTCACACCAACAGATATATCCTTTCCATATTTTATGGTAAATCCTTCTAGTCACAGGTTTTCTGGCTTGGACCAGAGTATCTATCACTGAATCTGAAAACCCGCGCTTGGATAAAATCAAGCGTTCAATTTCCAAGCAGTCAGCTGGAGAGAAACTAGATTTGGATGTTCGAATGGACCTTACACTAGAAGATCCTGTCTCAAAGGTAGCTTCCATGGTGGAGCCGATGACATATTCACCAGGTCTGCATACCAAGTCCTGCGTGGCCACGCAGGAGCTATCAGAATCACTGAGGCCTTCTCCTGTTTGATCCTGGCTACAAGCCTGGGAAGGAGAGGGAACGGTGGAAATGCATAAGCTAGGTTGAACGACCAAGGCGTCACTAATGCATCCACTAGAGTCGCCTTGGGATCCCTGGATCTGGAACCGTAGCAAGGAACCTTGAAGTTCTGACGAGACGCCATCAGATCCATGTCTGGAATGTCCCATAATTGAGTCAACTGGGCAAAAACCTCCGGGTGGAGTTCCCACTCCCCCGGATGAAAAAGTCTGACGACTCAGATAATCCGCCTCCCAGTTGTCTACTCCTGGGATGTGAATTGCAGATAGATGGCAGGAGTGATCCTCCGCCCATTTGATGATCTTGGATACCTCTTTCATCGCCAAGGAACTCTTTGTTCCTCCCTGATGGTTGATGTAAGCTACAGTCGTCATGTTGTCTGACTGGAATCTTATGAATCCGGCCTTCGCTAGTTGAGGCCAAGCCCGGAGAGCATTGAATATCGCTCTCAGTTCCAGGATGTTTATCGGGAGAAGAGACTCTTCCCGAGACCATAGACCCTGAGCTTTCAGGGAATCCCAGACCGCGCCCCAGCCTAATAGACTGGCGTTGGTCGTGACAATGACCCACTCTGGTCTGCGGAAACTCATTCCCTGAGACAGGTGATCCTGTGACAACCACCAACGGAGTGAGTCTCTGGTCATCTGGTCTACTTGAATCTTTGGAGACAAGTCTGTATAGTCCCCATTCCACTGCTTGAGCATGCACAGTTGTAATGGTCTTAGATGAATTTGAGCAAAAGGAACTATGTCCATTGCTGCAACCATCAACCCTACTACTACCATGCACTGAGCTATGGAAGGCCTGCAGAATAGAGTGAAGAACTTGACAAGCTTTAGAAGCTTTGACTTTCTGACTTTTGTCAGGAAGATCTTCATTTTTAAAGAATCTATTATCGTTCCCAAGAAGGGAACTCTTGTCGACGGAGACAGGGAACTCTTTTCTACGTTCACCTTCCACCCGTGAGATATGAGAAAGGCTAGAACAATGTCTGTATGAGCCTTTGCTTTGGAAAGAGACAACGTTTGGATTAGAATGTCGTCCAGATAAGGTGCCACTGCAATACCCCTTGGTCTTAGAACCTCTAGAAGGGACCCTAGCACCTTTGTGAAAATCCTTGGATGATCTTTGTGGATAGGAATATGTAGATACGCATCCTTTAAATCCACGGTAGTCATAAATTGACCCTCCTGGATTGTAGATAAAATTGTTCGAATGGTTTCCATTTGAACAATGGAACTCTGAGAAATTTGTTTAGAATTTTTAAATCCAGAATTGGTCTGAAAATTCCCTCTTTTTTGGGAACTACAAACAGATTTGAGTAAAACCCCCGACCTTGTTCCACAGTTGGAACTGGGTGTATCACTCCCATCTTTAACAGGTCTTCTACACAATGTAAGAATGCCTGTCTCTTTATTTGGTTTGAAGATAAGTTAGACATGTGGAACCTTCCCCTTGAGGGTAGTTCCTTGAACTCCAGAAGAAAACCCTGAGAGACTATTTCTAGTGTCCAGGGATCCTGAACATCTCTTGCCTAAGCCTGAGCAAAGAGAGAGAGTCTGCCCCCTACTAGATCCGGTCCCGGATCGGGGGCTACCCCTTCATGCTGTTTTGGTAGCAGCAGCAGGCTTCTTGGCCTGTTTACCCTTGTTCCAGCCTTGCATTGATTTCCAAGCTGGTTTAGTCTGGGAAGCGTTACCCTCTTGTCTAGAGGCTGCCGAGTTGGAAGCCGGTCCGTTCCTGAAATTGCGAATGGAACGAAAATTGGACTTATTCTTAGCCTTGAAAGGTTTATCTTGTGGGAGGGCATGGCCCTTTCCCTCAGTGATGTCTGAAATAATCTCTTTCAATTCTGGCCCAAAAAGGGTCTTACCTTTGAAAGGGGTATTAAGCAATTTTGTCTTGGAAGATACATCCGCCGACCAAGACTTTAGCCAGAGCGCTCTACGCGCCCCAATTGTAAACCCTGAATTTTTCGCCGCTAACCTCGCTAACTGCAAAGCGGTGTCTAAAATAAAGGAATTAGCTAACTTAAGTGCGTGAATTCTGTCCATGACTTCCTCATACGGAGTCTCCCTACTGAGCGACTTTTCCAGTTCCTCGAACCAGAACCACGCCGCTGTAGTGACAGGAATAATGCACGAAATAGGTTAAAGGAGGTAACCTTGCTGTACAAAAATCTTTTTAAGCAAACCCTCCAATTTTTTATCCATAGGATCTTTGAAAGCACAATTGTCCTCAATAGGAATGGTCGTGCGCTTGGCTAGAGTAGAAACCGCCCCCTCGACCTTAGGGACTGTTTGCCATGTGTCCTTCCTGGGGTCGACCATAGGGAACAATTTCTTAAATATAGGAGGAGGGACAAAAGGTATGCCTGGCTTCTCCCACTCCTTAATCACTATGTCCGCCACCCGTTTAGGTATCGGAAAAGCATCAGGGTGCACCGGGACCTCAAGGAACTTGTCCATCTTGCGCAATTTTTCTGGGTTGACCAGATTGTCACAATCATCCAGAGTAGATAGCACCTCCTTAAGTAATGCGCGGAGATGCTCTAATTTTGATTTAAATGTCACAACATCAGGTTCTGCCTGCTGAGAAATTCTTCCTGTATCAGAAATTTCCCCATCTGACAAACCCTCCCTCACTGCCACTTCAGATGGGTGTGAGGGTATGACAGAAAAATTATCATCAGCGCCCTCCTGCTCTACAGTGTTTAAAACAGAGCAATCGCGCTTTCTCTGAAATGCTGGCATATTGGATAAAATATTAGCTATGGAGTTATCCATTACTGCTGTCAATTGCTGCATAGTAACAAGCATTGGTGCGCTAGAAGTACTAGGGGTCGCCTGCGCGGGCATAACTGGTATAGACACAGAAGGAGATGATGTAGAACTATGTCTACTTCCTTCATCTGAGGAATCATCCTGGGCAACTTTACAATTTGTGACAGTACTGTCCTTACTTTGTTTGGACGCTATGGCACAATTATCACACATATTTGAAGGGGGAACCACATTGGCTACCATACATACAGAACATGATCTATCTGAAGGTACAGACATGTTAAACAGGCTTAAACTGGTTAATAAAGCACAAAAACCGTTTTAAAACAAAACCGTTACTGTCTCTTTAAATGTTAAACAGGGCACACTTTATTACTGAATATGTGAAAAACTATGAAGGAATTATCCAATCTTTACCAAACTTTCACCACAGTGTCTTAATGCATTCAAAGTATTGCACCCCAATTTTCAAGCTGTTAACCCTTAAAATGTGGAAACTGGAGCCGTTTTTAATTTTAACCCCCTTACAGTCCCAGCTACAGCCTTTGCTGCGACTTCACCAATCCCAGGGGGGTATATGATATCAAATGAAGCCTTCTAGGAACGTTTTTAGTGGATTCCAGACCCACACACATGCAGCTGCATGTACTGTACTCAAAAGTAACTGCACAGTAATGGCGCGAAAATGAGGCTCTGCCTACTACAGAGAAAGGCCCTTCCTGACTGGGAAGGTGTCTTAACAAGTGCCTGGTGCTAAAAAACGTTCCCCGATGTTATAAAAGTGTGAAATTCAACTTCAAACTGCATATAATACTTAAATAAAGCAATCAATTTAGCCCTTAAGAGTGTATACCAGTGTATAGCCCATAATAAGCCCTTTATTCTGTTTGAGACTAAGAAAATGGCTTACCAATCCCCATGAGGGAAAATGACAGCCTTCCAGCATTACACAGTCTTGTTAGAAAAATGGCTAGTCATACCTTGAGCAGAAAAGTCTGCAAACTGTTCCCCCCAACTGAAGTTCTCTCATCTCAACAGTCCTGTGTGGGAACAGCAACTGATTTTAGTTACTGTCTGCTAAAATCATAATCCTCTTTTAAACAGAACTCTTCATCTCTTTCTGTTTCAGAGTAAATAGTACATACCAGCACTATTTTAAAATAACAAACTCTTGATAGAAGAATAAAAAACTACAACTAAACACCACAAACTCCTCACCATCCCCGAGGAGATGCTACTTGTTCAGAGCGGCAAGGAGAATGACTGGGGGGGCGGAGCCTGGGAGGGACTATATGGACAGCTCTTGCTGTGTGCTCTCCTTGCCTTTCCCTGTGGGGGAGGAGAATATCCCACAAGTAATGGATGACGCCGTGGACCGGACACACCAATGTTGGAGAAATAACTTTTTATTTTTGTGCCTAATAAAAAAAAACCAGAAATAAGCCACCATCTCCTCAGCCCCAGTGCCTGCTATAAAATGCTGTCACTTTGAAATCACTCCCTTTAATGTATAGGAGTTATATCCTATTAATGTGCTTCACTTATCTGAGATTGCAGACCCAGAATAAAAAAGTCAGCACTTACCTTTGTATTCTGCCCGACAGCAGGGCAGCTCAGCAGGTTTAGGAGGTCCTCTCCCTCCCATAGCCCTGTGGAGAAAGATAAAGCCTGAGTCATCTTACTTAGGCTATCAGGATTAGAGCAGCATAAATGTATGGGAGGCACAGTGAGAATTATGTCCCACAAGTTCCCATTGCTTTAAAGGCACCAAAGCCCTACTGTAGAGACTGATATGGACTACGGCTACACCCTAGAACAAAGCAGCACAATCTTGCACTACTTTAAAAATAATAAAATCTTGATTGAAGAATATATACTAACACCTCACTTTACCTCTTCCTATCAGTAAAATAGGCAAAGAGAATGACTGGGGTGGGAGGGAGGGGAGGAGCTATTTAACAGCTCTGCTGTGGTGCTCTTTGCCTCCTCCTGCTGACCAGGAGGTGAATATTCCATTAGTAATTAAGACGATCCGTGGACTCATCGTGTCTTAAAAAAGAAAGAAAGCATCACACTAATCCCAAAGAGTCCTGGCCGATTTACTGGAACCTCGGCATCAGGTGGGATAGTGGAGAGGCAAGTAAGAAAACTGCAGCAAACAAGTTTCGGCCAATTTTAGCCAATGCTAAAATCATTCACTTTTCCCCTGTACTGTACTTCACTTCTATAGCTCGCTTCAGATGCAACCACCTCCTCTGCCCTCTCAATAATTATCATGTTACTATTTGAACTGCACTCTAAAAATTAATTATGCTACCTTTCCAAGGCTGCTCGTCTCCTTTCCAAAAACTCTGTTGAAGACGAATCCTCTTTTCCCACCTTTACTTTAGTCATACCTAAGTTAAAAAAGCAAAAATGACCATTAATGCACAATAGCATACAAACACTTCTATATCTATATTGCCACTTCTTCCACTGTTCTACATAATTCGAGATAGTTATGATAAGTTTGTTTTCCCATCTACTATTATTGATATTTAAAGGTACAGTAAAGTCAAAATCAAACTTTCATGATTCGGATAGAGCATGCAATTGTAAACAACTTTCTAATTTACTTCTGTTACCAAATTTGCTTTGTTCTCTTGGTATCGTTTATTGAAGAGTAGAACTAGGTAGGCTCATAAGAGCTCAGGAGTGTGCATGTGTCTTTAGTACTCTATGACAGCAGTGTTTTGCAACATTATTTGTAGCTTTGTTATACAATGTTGCAAAACACTGCTGCTATAGATTACTAAAGAGACGTGCACACTCCTGAGCCTACCTAGCTTTACTCTTCAATAAAAGATTCCAAAAGAACAAAGCAAATGTGAAAACAAATAAATTGGAAAGTTGTTTTAAATTGCATGTTCTATCCAAATAATTAAAGTTTAATTTTGACTTTACTGTCCCTTTAATTGTCTGAAATTTCTAAGGGACACTTTTCCATAGGACTTACCTAGGAGGCTTTTTTCTGGAGGTGGAGGCACAATAAACCCATTCACTGAATGCTTTTCAGACAGCTTCTCATACAGACCAAGAAAATCACTAAACCTTCTTTTCACAGTGAAATGCTTGCTTCTGAACATTGGCAAACTGGTCTGCAAATAAATTTACCATGGTGAGCAACTTCTAGTGGGCGTTTAATTAAAGTATCCATTTATCAAATGGAACCAAGTTTACAGGGATTCTAGATCAGTAGTTCTTTACTCTGATCTTCACATGCACATTACTTAAGGGTTTATTTGATTTGTCCAATTTGTATGCAAGTGGGAAAAATGCTATAAATCTGGAAATATGTGCACTATATATTGTCAAGTGATATACAGGGAAATAGAACTTTTAATAGACTTAAAATGACAAATTTAAACTTACATAAAATATTTAATCACGCATAAAACACAACATACTCAAGTAAGCCTTTATAGAGAGTATACATGAACTGTTGTGGATTTGGAAAACAATTATTGCTAACAAAATGGCATAATACAAATATTAGTTGTTGTAACCATAACTTACCACTCATATCTAAAGGTAATAGTTGACAAATGTTGTTTTTAGACTGTATATATAAAGAAGGAATAATTGCATGTTCTATTATCAATTTACGTTGTTTTCTTGGTATTGTTTGTTGAAAAGCATACCTTGGTATGCAAAGGAGCAGCAATGCACTACTGGGAAAATAACTGATTGGTGACTACACACACACGGCTTTTGTCAATTGCTTACCAGATGTGTTCAGCTAGCTACCAGTAGTGCATTGCGAATATGGAACTGCCTTTAACACAGTTATAAACAAGCTATAGAGCAATAATAAACAGTTGTAACACTTTAGAGCACTTTAAACGAAATGAGTGCATCATAATCAGTTTATTGGCAACTTCTGGTTTCATGAAGCAGCCTGTAAATCACAGACAGCAGAAAAATACATTAAATAGAAACAAAATACATAGTAAGGTTTTAACGCAGCAAGTAAACTAAAAGGCTGCATGAGCTAATGCAAATTCCCATGTTATGCTGTGTTTCCTACCTGAGTTGTTACTTGGTAGGCCATGTATGCATTCATGCCATCTCCTGTGAGGAAAAAAGCAATTCAATAAGGTTACTGGAAAAATATTTCAACACATCATGACATGATTTTGTCAACTTTTGTTCGTTCAGAATAGGATTCCTAAAAAACTACTTGATCTCTCCATAACTCAAGGTGCACACAACGGTGGGAAGTGGCAGTAACAAGAGGGGGAAAAAAACATGGCTCCACACAATAGACCTTCCATAAACACTGCACTACTTTGCATAAAGCATTAGAACTGAATTTTCAAAATTACACTTTGGTTATGACTAGGAATACAATATAAACAGAATAATCTGTATGTCAACAGTTTGAGAAACACTGTAGCCTACAGTGTGGCTGGCTTATACATTTGTAAAATACTTAGCTGGTAAATTTGTCAAGGAAATGGTTAAACCATATAAATGCATAACAAAAACTAAGAAATAAAATTGCACCATGTTGGCCAAGCTAGACACTTTACAAAACAGGAGCCATATAATTAGGGTTTTGTGTGCGTAGAATAAAGATTAACTCAAAAACTGCCCCAGGGCAAAACTATGAAAACGTAGCCAATTTTAAGAAACATGGCTAAGATCGTTTCCCTAACTCCTGTCCTCAGGTTATCCCACTGCTCAGGGTCAGCTAACTCTCTACTTAATGCATTTGACAGTAGAAGGAGCAGATACGTTAAAATGTGATATGTAATGCTAGCTGTCTCTAAATGAATCTGATGATCTCAGCAAGTATCTGAACGTTGTGTGCTCTAAACACTAGTCTCATGAAAATGGCTAATTCCTAGGAGAGTTGACAGTAATCGCAGAGTACACAAATTATAATTATCTACTAGACCAGACCAGCTGAGAGTAGGCGCTGGCACAGCAGACTGACACTCACCAATTTTCTCAGGATCTGTCACACTGGTGTTCAGCTCAAACTGGTCCTCCTGCTCTTCCTCTTCAAGCTAAATTAAGAGATTTATCATTTCCAAAGAAAATTAATATTCTGCACTGCATATGAGATGCTATAATCTATATTGTGATTCCAATGCGGTCTTTCTCCATACATAGACTTTTTCCCCACCTTTTCTTTACATACTTTCTTCTTACTAACTGTCCGGACACACTAAGCCACTTCCCAAACAGAAATCACAGATAATAGTTCAGTTATACCTCCCTTTATATGGCCAATACCTATTTCTATATTATTTGCATATGATCTTCCCCAACCTAATGGTATGATCCCTCATTACCTCCTCATAAGTCTTTTGCTTGGGGGTAACAGAGGCACTGGCAGCTGCAATAAGCATGGGCGTGGTCAGTGGTACCTTTCGAAGCGCCTCATTTTGGCTGTTGTGAGAACTCTCCACAGATAACTTGACCGTGGATTCTGCAAAAGGGGTAAAACAGGAAGATTAGGTTAACAAATACATTATTATGGCACAATATAAATTGAGCAGAGTGAACACAACTATAGTTGTGAACTGAGAGGGAGTTGAAGGACTTACTAATGTCAAGAAAGAGTAAAGGGTATCGAAGAAAAAATAGTGAAGACATCTTTAGTAAAAACTGGTATAGTTATTGGTCAAGATACATTGGAGAAGAGATGTGGGAGGATACACAAGATTACGTTATGCTTATTGTAAATTCTGCATTTTTATGACGCTTTACGAGAATCTCAATGAGTCAGTTAGGTCATTCCCAAAAACTGGTGAGGAACAATGTATGTCCAATAGAAGAATCAAAGGAGGTAAAGCTAAATGAGAGAGATGTCAACCATAGGCGCATTAAAGGGAGATGTCCCACATTCCAAATTATAATCTTGTCTCCGTGCATCCTAACCCCCAGGGGATTAAAAACAGTATGAAAAATAGGGTTGATTGTGTTTATGAAAACACTGAAGAATTAAAGGAGAGTGAGCATGAGCTAAGTAGATATTTGCTCTGCGACAATACCTGGGACAAGCATCCAGAGTAAAACATTGTATGTGTTTACAAATGGGCTGTGGTTATAATGTTTTTTTTTTTGTTGTTGTTTTTTTTTTAAAGGGCAGGTATTGAATGCTGCCTTGTTAAAGAGGGTTTCAGTATATAACTTATATGCACTCTGGTGTTTTTTACTCTCCTGTAACTCTCTTCTGGTACGTGAATAGAGACCCTGTCAATCTGCAACTATTCACTGCACTCTGGTGTTTTTTACTCTCCTGTAACTCTCTTCTGCTACGTGAATAGAGACCCTGTCAATCTGCAACTATTCACTGCACTCTGGTGTTTTTTACTCTCCTGTAACTCTCTTCTGGTACGTGAATAGAGACCCTGTCAATCTGCAACTATTCACTGCTCTCTGGTGTTTTTTACTCTCCTGTAACTCTCTTCTGGTACGTGAATAGAGACCTTGTCAATCTGCAACTATTCACTGCACTCTGGTGTTTTTTACTCTCCTGTAACTCTCTTCTGCTACGTGAATAGAGACCCTGTCAATCTGCAACTATTCACTGCACTCTGGTGTTTTTTACTCTCCTGTAACTCTCTTCTGGTACGTGAATAGAGACCTTGTCAATCTGCAACTATTCACTGCACTCTGGTGTTTTTTACTCTCCTGTAACTCTCTTCTGGTATGTGAATAGAGACCCTGTCAATCTGCAACTATTCACTGCACTCTGGTGTTTTTTACTCTCCTGTAACTCTCTTCTGGTACGTGAATAGAGACCCTGTCAATCTGCAACTATTCACTGCACTCTGGTGTTTTTTACTCTCCTGTAACTCTCTTCTGGTACGTGAATAGAGACCCTGTCAATCTGCAACTATTCACTGCACTCTGGTGTTTTTTACTCTCCTGTAACTCTCTTCTGGTACGTGAATAGAGACCCTGTCAATCTGCAAACTATTCACTGCTCTCTGGTGTTTTTTACTCTCCTGTAACTCTCTTCTGGTACGTGAATAGAGACCCTGTCAATCTGCAACTATTCACTGCACTCTGGTGTTTTTTACTCTCCTGTAACTCTCTTCTGCTACGTGAATAGAGACCCTGTCAATCTGCAACTATTCACTGCACTCTGGTGTTTTTTACTCTCCTGTAACTCTCTTCTGCTACGTGAATAGAGACCCTGTCAATCTGCAACTATTCACTGCACTCTGGTGTTTTTTACTCTCCTGTAACTCTCTTCTGGTATGTGAATAGAGACCCTGTCAATCTGCAACTATTCACTGCACTCTGGTGTTTTTTACTCTCCTGTAACTCTCTTCTGCTACGTGAATAGAGACCCTGTCAATCTGCAACTATTCACTGCACTCTGGTGTTTTTTACTCTCCTGTAACTCTCTTCTGGTACGTGAATAGAGACCCTGTCAATCTGCAACTATTCACTGCTCTCTGGTGTTTTTTACTCTCCTGTAACTCTCTTCTGGTACGTGAATAGAGACCCTGTCAATCTGCAACTATTCACTGCACTCTGGTGTTTTTTACTCTCCTGTAACTCTCTTCTGGTACGTGAATAGAGACCCTGTCAATCTGCAACTATTCACTGCACTCTGGTGTTTTTTACTCTCCTGTAACTCTCTTCTGGTACGTGAATAGAGACCCTGTCAATCTGCAAACTATTCACTGCTCTCTGGTGTTTTTTACTCTCCTGTAACTCTCTTCTGGTACGTGAATAGAGACCCTGTCAATCTGCAACTATTCACTGCACTCTGGTGTTTTTTACTCTCCTGTAACTCTCTTCTGGTACGTGAATAGAGACCCTGTCAATCTGCAACTATTCACTGCACTCTGGTGTTTTTTACTCTCCTGTAACTCTCTTCTGGTACGTGAATAGAGACCCTGTCAATCTGCAAACTATTCACTGCTCTCTGGTGTTTTTTACTCTCCTGTAACTCTCTTCTGGTACATGAATATTTACATAGAGCAAATGATTTTAGTTTGTTAATTTAGTCCTACATCTGTTGTACTGTTATCCAATGTGTTATTTCTAATGTTCATTTACTTGCCATGTGATGTTCAATCCTTATCAATACTTGCTATTATTCTAAAATTTATAGCTGTCTTATTCCATAGTTTTAACCTCCCCCAAATTTTATTGTCTGTTTACTTAACATCTCACCCTGACTAGACAGACCAGAATCTAATTTTCCAATTGGCCTTTCCAATTGTCTTTGATTAGCAATCAACTAAATTTAGTGGACTCAGCTGACTGCCCTCCCTGCATATATTTCTCACTAGTTTGGGATGTGCATTGCTATAACAACATATGTTCACATTTTCAAAGTGAACATTTTATAAGTGCTGCGGAATCTGTTGGCGCTCTACAAATAACCGATAATAATAAGTGAAACACTAGCAATAGAATTAAACAAGAATTAAGTGAACATTTTATAAGTGAGGCACTAGCAATAGAATTATACAAGAATTAAGTGAACATTTTATAAGTGAGGCACTAGCAATAGAATTATACAAGAATTAAGTGAACATTTTATAAGTGAGGCACTAGCAATAGAATTATACAAGAATTGAACAAGGATTGAACAAGGATTGGGCAAGGGGCAAGAAAAAGGCAGGTACTTTTGTAATATGTTTGATATACCTTACTGTTTTCTTACGCAATTGCTACTGTAATACTGTGCCTTATGTGTTTAACTGGTTCCTTCTTTTGTAAAAATGCCTAATATCTTCATATTCCTTTTTGCTGCCTTCTGTCTCTATAACAAACTACATTATTCAATTACTCCTTCTCCCTTTTCACCTGCACTGTTCATTAGCCCATCTCTCTTAAACTCACCTTACTTTTGTACTCATGAACTTTACCTATTCCTAAACACTCTCTCTCCCCCCTGCACCTTGTCTCAAAAGCAGTCTCACTACTGAAAAACAGAATTTATGTTTACCTGATAAATTACTTTCTCCAACGGTGTGTCCGGTCCACGGCGTCATCCTTACTTGTGGGATATTCTCTTCCCCAACAGGAAATGGCAAAGAGCCCAGCAAAGCTGGTCACATGATCCCTCCTAGGCTCCGCCTACCCCAGTCATTCGACCGACGTTAAGGAGGAATATTTGCATAGGAGAAACCATATGTTACCGTGGTGACTGTAGTTAAAGAAAATAAATTATCAGACCTGATTAAAAAAACCAGGGCGGGCCGTGGACCGGACACACCGTTGGAGAAAGTAATTTATCAGGTAAACATAAATTCTGTTTTCTCCAACATAGGTGTGTCCGGTCCACGGCGTCATCCTTACTTGTGGGAACCAATACCAAAGCTTTAGGACACGGATGAAGGGAGGGAGCAAATCAGGTCACCTAAATGGAAGGCACCACGGCTTGCAAAACCTTTCTCCCAAAAATAGCCTCAGAAGAAGCAAAAGTATCAAAGTTGTAAAATTTAGAAAAAGTGTGCAGTGAAGACCAAGTCGCTGCCTTACATATCTGATCAACAGAAGCCTCGTTCTTGAAGGCCCATGTGGAAGCCACAGCCCTAGTGGAGTGAGCTGTGATTCTTTCAGGAGGCTGCCGTCCGGCAGTCTCATAAGCCAATCGGATAATGCTTTTAATCCAGAAGGAGAGAGAGGTAGAAGTTGCTTTTTGACCTCTCCGTTTACCAGAATAAACAACAAACAAAGACGAAGTTTGTCTGAAATCCTTAGTAGCTGCTAAGTAAAATTTGAGAGCACGAACTACATCCAAGTTGTGCAACAAACGTTCCTTCTTTGAAACTGGATTAGGACACAAAGAAGGCACAACTATCTCCTGGTTAATGTTTTTGTTAGAAACAACTTTTGGAAGAAAACCAGGTTTAGTACGCAAAACCACCTTATCTGCATGGAACACCAGATAAGGAGAAGAACACTGCAGAGCAGATAATTCTGAAACTCTTCTAGCAGAAGAAATTGCAACCAAAAACAAAACTTTCCAAGATAATAACTTAATATCAACGGAATGTAAGGGTTCAAACGGAACCCCCTGAAGAACTGAAAGAACTAGGTTGAGACTCCAAGGAGGAGTCAAAATTTTGTAAACAGGCTTGATTCTAACCAGAGCCTGAACAAAGGCTAGAACATCTGGCACAGCTGCCAGCTTTTTGTGAAGTAACACAGACAAGGCAGAAATCTGTCCCATCAAGGAACTTGCAGATAATCCTTTTTCCAATCCTTCTCGAAGGAAGGATAGACTCTTAACCTTGTCCCAAGGGAATCCTGCAGATTCACACCAACAGATATACCAAATTATGTGGTAATTTTTCTGGTTACAGGCTTTCAGGCCTGAACAAGAGTATTAATAACAGAATCTGAGAACCCTCGCTTTGATAAGATCAAGCGTTCAATCTCCAAGCAGTCAGCTGGAGTGGGTCGAACGGACCTAGAACAAGAAGGTCTCGTCTCAAAGGTAGCTTCCATGGTGGAGCCGATGACATATTCACCAGATCTGCATACCAAGTCCTGCGTGGCCACGCAGGAGCTATCAAAATCACCGACGCCCTCTCCTGATTGATCCTGGCTACCAGCCTGGGGATGAGAGGAAACGGCGGGAACACATAAGCTAGTTTGAAGGTCCAAGGTGCTACTAGTGCATCCACTAGAGCCGCCTTGGGATCCCTGGATCTGTACCCGTAGTAAGGAACTCTGAAGTTCTGACGAGAGGCCATCAGATCCATGTCTGGAATGCCCCACGGTTGAGTGACTTGGGCAAAGATTTCCGGATGGAGTTCCCACTCCCCCGGATGCAATGTCTGACGACTCAGAAAATCCGCTTCCCAATTTTCCACTCCTGGGATGTGGATAGCAGACAGGTGGCAGGAGTGAGACTCCGCCCATAGAATGATTTTGGTCACTTCTTCCATCGCTAGGGAACTCCTTGTTCCCCCCTGATGGTTGATGTATGAACTTGGCCCTCGCTAGCTGAGGCCAAGCTTTGAGAGCATTGAATATCGCTCTCAGTTCCAGAATATTTATCGGTAGAAGAGATTCTACCCGAGACCAAAGACCCTGAGCTTTCAGGGATCCCCAGACCGCGCCCCAGCCCATCAGACTGGCGTCGGTCGTGACAATGACCCACTCTGGTCTGCGGAAGGTCATCCCTTGTGACAGGTTGTCCAGGGACAGCCACCAACGGAATGAGTCTCTGGTCCTCTGATTTACTTGTATCTTCGGAGACAAGTCTGAATAGTCCCCATTCCACTGACTGAGCATGAACAATTGAAATGGTCTTAGATGAATGCGCACAAAAGGAACTATGTCCATTGCCGCTACCATCAAACCTATCACTTCCATGCACTGCGCTATGGAAGGAAGAGGAACGGAATGAAGTATCCGACAAGAGTCTAGAAGTTTTGTTTTTCTGGCTTCTGTCAGAAAAATCCTCATTTCTAAGGAGTCTATTATAGTTCCCAAGAAGGGAACCCTCGTTGACGGAGATAGAGAACTCTTTTCCACGTTCACTTTCCATCCGTGAGATCTGAGAAAGGCCAGGACAATGTCCGTGTGAGCCTTTACTTGAGGAAGGGACGACGCTCGAATCAGAATGTCGTCCAAGTAAGGTACTACAGCAATGCCCCTTGGTCTTAGCACCGCCAGAAGGGACCCTAGTACCTATGAGAAAATCCTAGGAGCAGTGGCTAATCCGAAAGAAAACGCCACGAACTGGAAATGCTTGTCCAGGAATGCAAACCTTAGGAACCGATGATGTTCCTTGTGGATAGGAATATGTAGATACGCATCCTTGAAATCCACCTTGGTCATGAATTGACCTTCCTGGATGGAAGGAAGAAGTGTTCGAATGGTTTCCATCTTGAACGATGGAACCTTGAGAAACTTGTTCAAGATCTTGAGATCTAAGATTGGTCTGAACGTTCCCTCTTTTTTGGGAACTATGAACAGATTGGAGTAGAACCCCATCCCTTGTTCTCCTAATGGAACAGGATGAATCACTCCCATTTTTAGCAGGTCTTCTACCCAATGTAAGAATGCCTGTCTTCTTATGTGGTCTGAAGACAACTGAGACCTGTGGAACCTCCCCCTTGGAGGAAGCCCCTTGAACTCCAGAGAATAACCTTGGGAGACTATTTCTAGCGCCCAAGGATCCAGAACATCTCTTGCCCAAGTATGAGCGAAGAGAGAGAGTCTGCCCCCCACCAGATCCGGTCCCGGATCGGGGGCCCGCATTTCATGCTGTCTTGGTAGCAGTGGCAGGTTTCCTGGCCTGCTTTCCTTTGTTCCAGCCTTGCATAGGTCTCCAGGCTGGATTGGCTTGAGAAGTATTACCTTCCTGCTTAGAGGACGTAGCCCTTGGGGCTGATCCGTTTCTGCGAAAGGGACGAAACTTAGGTTGAAAAGACCTATCCTGAGGAAGGGCGTGGCCCTTGCCCCCAGTGATATCAGAGATAATCTCTTTCAAGTCAGGGCCAAAGAGTGTTTTCCCCTTGAAAGGAATGTCAAGCAATTGTTCTTGGAAGACGCATCCGCTGCCCAAGATTTTAACCAAAGCGCTCTGCGCCACAATAGCAAACCCAGAATTTTTTCGCCGCTAACCTAGCCAATTGCAAGGTGGCGTCTAGGGTGAAAGAATTAGCCAATTTAAGAGCACGAATTCTGTCCATAATCTCCTCATAAGAAGAAGAATTACTAATAATCGCCTTTCCTAGCTCATCAAACTAGAAACACGCGGCTGCAGTGACAGGGACAATGCATGCAATTGGTTGTAGAAGGGAACCTTGCTGAACAAACATCTTTTTTAGCAGACCTTCTAATTTTTTATCCATAGGATCTTGGAAAGCACAACTATCTTCTATGGTATAGTGGCGCGCTTGTGTAGAGTAGAAACCGCCCCCTCGACCTTGGGGACTGTCTGCCATCAGTCCTTTCTGGGGTCGACTATAGGAAAACAATTTTTTAAATATGGGGGGAGGTACTAAAGGTATACCGGGCCTGTCCCATTCTTTACTAACAATGTACGCCACCCGCTTGGATATAGGAAAAGCTTCGGGGGGCCCCGGGGCCACTAAGAACTTTTCCATTTTACATAATGGTTCTGGAATGACCAGATAATCACAATCATCCAAATTGGATAACACCTCCTTAAGCAGAGCGCGGAGATGTTCCAACTTAAATTTAAAAGTAATCACATCAGGTTCAGCTTGTTGAGAAATGTTTCCTGAATCTGAAATTTCTCCCTCAGACAAAACCTCCCTGGCCCCCTCAGACTGGTGTAGGGGCCCTTCAGAAACCATATCATCAGCGTTCTCATGCTCTACAGAATTTTCTAAAACAGAGCAGTCGCGCTTTCGCTGATAAGTGGGCATATTGGCTAAAATGTTTTTGATAGAATTATCCATTACAGCCGTTAAATGTTGCATAGTAAGGAGTATTGGCGCACTAGATGTACTAGGGGCCTCCTGTATGGGCAAGACTGGTGTAGACGAAGGAGGGGATGATGCAGTACCATGCTTACTCCCCTCACTTGAGGAATCATCTTGGGCATCATTTTTACTAAATTTTTTTATGACATAAAATACATATAGTTAAATGAGAAGGAACCTTGGTTTCCCCACAGTCAGAACACAATCTATCTGGTAGTTCAGACATGTTAAACAGGCATAAACTTGATAACAAAGCACAAAAAACGTTTTAAAATAAAACCGTTACTGTCACTTTAAATTTTAAACTAAACACACTTTATTACTGCAATTGCGAAAAAGTATGAAGGAATTGTTCAAAATTCACCAAAATTTCACCACAGTGTCTTAAAGCCTTAAAAGTATTGCACACCAAATTTGGAAGCTTTAACCCTTAAAATAACGGAACCGGAGCCGTTTTTATATTTAACCCCTTTACAGTCCCTGGAATCTGCTTTGCTGAGACCCAACCAAGCCCAAAGGGGAATACGATACCAAATGATGCCTTCTATGTATCAGAGCTCCACACACATGCAGCTGCATGCCATGCTGTCCTCAAAAACAAGTGCGCCATACCGGCGCGAAAATGAGGCTCTGACTATGATTAGGGAAAGCCCCTAAAGAATAAGGTGTCTAAAACAGTGCCTGCCGATATAATCATATCAAAATACCCAGAATAAATGATTCCTCAAGGCTAAATATGTGTTAATAATGAATCGATTTAGCCCAGAAAAAGTCTACAGTCTTAATAAGCCCTTGTGAAGCCCTTATTTACTATCTTAATAAACATGGCTTACCGGATCCCATAGGGAAAATGACAGCTTCCAGCATTACATCGTCTTGTTAGAATGTGTCATACCTCAAGCAGTAAGAGACTGCACACTGTTCCCCCAACTGAAGTTAATTGCTCTCAACAGTCCTGTGTGGAACAGCCATGGATTTTAGTTACGGTGCTAAAATCATTTTCCTCATACAAACAGAAATCTTCATCTCTTTTCTGTTTCTGAGTAAATAGTACATACCAGCACTATTTTAAAATAACAAACTCTTGATTGAATAATAAAAACTACAGTTAAACACTAAAAAACTCTAAGCCATCTCCGTGGAGATGTTGCCTGTACAACGGCAAAGAGAATGACTGGGGTAGGCGGAGCCTAGGAGGGATCATGTGACCAGCTTTGCTGGGCTCTTTGCCATTTCCTGTTGGGGAAGAGAATATCCCACAAGTAAGGATGACGCCGTGGACCGGACACACCTATGTTGGAGAAATCTGTATCTCATCTCATGTCACTCTCCCTCTTGCTTTTACTAACTGCTGGTGACATCTCCCTAATCCTGGTCCCCAACAACTGCCTTCTAAACTCTCCACCCCCAATCTCTCTATAACTGTCGACAACTCCATCATTACCCCTACCCCGCATGCCCGATGTCTCGGGGTCACATTTGACTCAGATCTTTCTTTCACTCCTCACATTCAGTCATTGGCTAAAGCCTGCCACTTCCAGCTTAAAAACATCTCTAAAATTAGACACTTCCTTACACAAGACACAACTAAGATTTTAATCCACTCTCTCATCCTTTCCCACCTCGATTACTGCAACTCTGTCCTCTCTGGTCTCCCCACCTGCCGCCTAGCTCCTTTACAATCCATAATGAATGCCTCTGCCAGACTCATCTTCCTTACACGTCACTCTTCATCTGCTGCACCTCTCTGGCAATCCCTTCACTGGCTTCCTCTTGCCTCAAGAATCAAACACAAAATTCTCACTCTGACATACAAAGCCCTCAACTGCACTGCTCCCCCCTATATCTCAGACCTTGTCTCCAGATACTCTCCCTCCCGTCCCCTTCGCTCTGCCCACAACCTCCTACTCTCCTCCTCTCTTGTCACCTCATCACACTCCCGTTTACAGGACTTCTCCAGACTGGCTCCCATCTTGTGTAACTCTCTGCCTCGCTCCACAAGACTCTCTTCTAGTTTTAAAAGCTTCAAGTGCTCCCTAAAGACTCTACTGTTCAGGGATGCATACAACCTACGCTAACCTTTCTTTATACCAGTTCCTCTCCTCCATTGCTATCCCCTGAATCCCTTAGCATGTAAGCCTAAGAGCCCAGCTGTTTGTAGATCACCTTCTATAGAGCTGACTACAACAGTGCAACTCTTGGCAGGGCCCTCTACCCATTTGATCCCTATAATTGTTTTGTTGTTCTTCCGCATTTGTTTATAGCGCTGCGGAATCTGTGGGCGCTCTACAAAAAAACGATAATAATAATAATATAACTTGATCCACAAGACAACACTCATGCAAGCATATGGGTATTAGACGTGTATTGGATTCAGGCAAAAGCAAAAACTACTAATTTTGCTGTATTTGATTGCAATCACAAATGCAAAATGAGATGCTCCTTTCACAAATAATTGAACAAGCACATGTGATCCAAACATTTAGTTCATTCATTCATATGGTTAAAACAGTTACTCTAAGGCTTGCTTCAAATTTACAGTTTTACACTATTCAACAGTGATCTAGCAATGTCTTTGTCAGTTAAATAATAATTCCTCCTGCGCCAGCCAAAGTATGTAAACTTCACTTTTGTTCTTGACCATCTTGAATCCATTTATATATATAAAAAAAAAAAGAAGAAGCTCCCCATAGCAAATAGCAGATGAAAAGATTTTTTTTTAACAAATTTCAAACAACCTCATGGGTATAGGATGAAACAAAAAATAAATAAATATTATTTCGGGACAAAATATTTGTCCAAAACATTTTTTTTTGTATGTGCACAAGTCTAATGGGAGTTGTGTTCATTTAAATAATTCAAGTTGTTGTTACCCAAAGTGACATTACTGCTAGATAACTGTAGTGGTTCCCAGAAGTCATGTGCTGTATGAAGCAAGCTAGAAGTTGTGTTCATGAAGACAAAGTAAACCTGTAAACATTTTTAGTTAAAATGATA